>NC_071255.1:9267689-9997689 GCF_023375685.1 Ictalurus furcatus | reverse complement strand
GTTTTACATGTACGACAAAACATATTTACTATTGTCCGTGTCATAATTTCTCAGCAAGCCCATGATGAGAAAAGCATCAAAACTGCTCTCATACACTGCTGTGTTTTTTTCCTGCTAGTTGTATTTTGACTGTAGGCCTATATGTCCAAGTTTAATGTTAGATTACCAGTAACACATCTTACATATAATGTCTAAGCCTTTCAAAGTACGTATTGTTCAGAAAAAAAATTATAAAGATAAAAATACTGTAATTGTTTTGGGGGGGGGGGGCATACACAATCTGTGAGAATGACTGTATTATACGATGCACGGACCACTGGCGTTTCAGAGAGGTATGACAGGGCAGGGAGATTTACCCGTCAAAGAAGCTCAAAGGAAATCAAATAAAAGGAATGCCTGAAGCCCTGTTTGGACAGGATTTGTTTTTAAGGTTGACATCTGTAAAAATGTTTTTTGTTGTTGTTTTTTTTTTGTATGTATGATTGTGTGTGTGTGTGTGTGTGTGTGTGTGTATACATACACACTACCAGTCAAAAGTTTGGAGACATTTGACTGAAATGTTTCTCATGATCTTAAAAACCTTTTGATTTGAAGGTGTTACGATTTTAAATGTCTGTATAATTGTGCCAACGTATTCATTTCTTTCATTCGAAAATATTTTATTTACAAAAAAAAAGTTGTTTTTTTTTTTTTTTTTTTTTAAACTCGGAGAGAAATATTCCAAAAAGCAGCCGATAAGTGTCCAGCATACACTAGGTGTGAACTCCTTTAATACTGTTTAAAAAGCATCTCAGGGAGATTCCTCAAGAAATCAATTGAGAAAATGCCAAGAATACATTTAGAGAAATTCTAGGCAAAAAGGGGGTCTACTCTGAAGATGCTCAAATATTACATTATTTTGAATTATTTATCACAACATAATTCCCATAGTTCCACTTGTGTTACTCCACAGTTTTGATGACTTTATTATTATTTAAAAAATGTGGAAAGATAAAAATAAAGAATGAGTGTGTCTAAACTACTTACTGGTATTGTATATTCACTGTTATGTCTGGATGCATTACACATTACATCATAACCTGGATGTAATGCATCCAGACAAGACAATATTAAATTACAATTCCTTACAACGGCAATATAAATTGTCAATATAGCTGACAATATAACAGAAAACATAATCCACCAGGAGGATCGCTCTTTTTTTTTTTTTTTTTTGATTGCTTCTATTTTTTGCTTTTATTAAGGAAAAATATTTAGACTACTATCCATATAAGCTTTTTTTTTTTTTTTTTCAAAAATATATTTTCCCCCAATTTTTCCTTTCAAAACACCCATCATTTTGCTATTACTAGAAACAATCTCTCTTCGGCAAGCAAATTACTAAATACACCAACTAGTGGAGATCTTGAGATCTGCCTACCAGAGAAGTCTATCTGGATGCTGAGTTTATGAGAAACTGAGTTTAATGTAATCTGGAATTTTTTCCATGAGAGAAAGGAGACGGACACTGCCAATGACAGTATGATCATAGATTATCACATGTAAAAGAGGGAATTATCACAGCTGCCCATGTAAAACAAATCCTGTCGAAATAGGGCTTACGAAAATCCAAATGAAAGGAACAAGGATCCGACACCTGTTTCTCTATATCTCCCTGCCTTGTTTTATCAACTTTGTTTACCTTACATACAGGGAGATTGGCACCACAGTGTTGAGAATGATGACATAGGACCAGAAGGAGAGGAAGGCAGAGAAGAGGAAGTTGTCAACAGGAGGGTCCCATGGGAGATAGCTCTGAAAGAGTGACCCCACCTCTCTCTCCCACACAGCATTTCCAATGGCCAATATTACCCCCATACACACCAGGAAACCAAAAATCTGATGGGGAGAGAGAGAGAGAGAGAGAGAGAGAGAGAGAGAGAGAGAGAGAGAGAGAGAGAGAGAGAGAGCAGCTGAAGATAGAGTATAGCAGATGCTGCATAATCAAGACCTGTACATGATATGTGCACAGGTTGATGGGTTAAGACTCTCGTACCCACAGAACCAGTGTGTTCATCAGCCGGTCTATGCTCGTCCTTTTGAACTTTGTGCGTCCGCTGTTCTGCATCAGCTTGGTGTCTGGACCTATGGCAATGGACCCATTGAGAAATTGCCAGGATCAAATGTTACAGCATCATTTTTTAAAAATGAGGGTCAATCACAAACATACACATACCTGCGAATATGACAAGACCGTAGCAGCTCTCCGTGTTGCGTAGTACACAGCCTCTCAGCAGCATGTTCTGATTGGTCAGAGCGTACTTACACTCTTTCCAGTGCAGAGTCCCACAGAACCGATCCAGCTTATTATTAGGAGGCTCACACACCACCTCTCCTGCAAGGAGAGAGGATGGCATCATGTTAGGAATATGGATCAACAACAACCATCACCGATACAATAATACTATCATGTATCATCCATACAGTATAACATCTTTATACACCTTTAAATAAAAGAACGACAAAAAAAGCTTGCGCTGAAATCAAACCACAGAAGTGTAGCTGGTCACAGTCCTACGAATAGAGACACTACTACAGGATACACAGTCCACATGGCCACAGTTGCACCAGGTACTACTGCCCTGAAAGCTATGACATAGAGCCGCAGAGCTGTATGAGCACAGCACAAAATGGGAACAAGCACCTCGTGGCCCCTGGCTTTGCACAGACTGTAGGCCAAGAACACTGCTGGTTTTGTGGCCTTGTACACTAATGACACCTGCAAATATCCATATTTCCACAAACATGGAGATCATTACAAACCTATGGACGCACACACGCACATACACACACACACACACACACACACACACACACATACATACACACACACATATATATACACATGCACACACACATACTTCAAAACTCTCATACCATCAAATCGTGCAAGTTTGGTAGGATCTCCTAGCTCTGAGGTAACAGACAGAGACTGCCGCACTTTCATGTTCGTCTCACTGTAACACACACACACACACACACAAAGCATTATGATCAAGACTGTTTCATAAACTAATAAACACTCAGCAGTCCAACCAAATAATATATATAATCTATTATAGATAATCTATTAAACACTTGTCTTGTGTGTTTTCTTTTCATGCTGTACCCAATATGAGTTTAGCAGTTTTCCAAACCAAATTAGCACTCACTCGATTAATCTATTAAAGACCAAAAAAAAAAAAAAAATCAGTTATTATGTTATATTATTTTACCCTTCTGTTCATGTGGTACTGACCCCCAATAGGGTTTTAGCTTGTTGGTACTCTTAGACCCTGACCTAGTGAACTAGCATGAGGATACGTTTTTGATAGTGACTACAATGCATTTCTGCAAGTCGCTCTGGAAAAGGTCATCTGCTAAATACTGTAGAGTTCATTAATTTAAGACCTTCACTGCTGCTGTGGTTTTCTTTGAAAATGTGATATGATGTACCAAAACCTGTCACATGTAAATAGGTTTATCTTTAGTAGTGGTTTCATGAGACAGCTCAAGTTACAAAGTCTTACCCATCTAGTTCTGCAGTCTCAATGTAACACAAACCATGCGGTTCACTGCTAGACAACAGGAGCAGGTCAGCCTGTAACACACACACACACACACACACACACACACACACACACACCATCATCACTATTCCGATATACAAAACAGTCACACAATTAAAATATACTAAAACGGTAGCAAGCTACAACACAGGAAGTGAACTAGTGTGTGAAGAGTTACTACAAATCTTCACAATCATGACTGTACCTCTCCATATACAGTGCTGATTTCTTCTGTTTTTGTTTATCTCATACTGAGTAGTTTTAGAAATTAAAACAGAATCTAAGATAAAACAAAGACAACCTGAATAAATACAAAATATAGTTTTTAAATGATAATGATATTTATTGAAGGAAAAAAAAGTTATCCAATACCAACTGGGCCTGTGTGAAAATTTATTTGCCCTGTAGTTACTAATTCATCAAATAACCAAAACAGCATTCATAATAGGGTTCAGCTGGACTAGACACAACCAGGCCTGATTACTGCAAACCCTGTTCAATCAAATCTACACTTAAATAGAACTTCAACAGCATGAAGTTGGTTAAATGTTCTTACCCAGTAACACACTATGCCAAAGTTGAAAGAAATTCCAGAAATCATGAGGACGAAGGTGATCGAAATATATCAGTCTGGGAAGGGTTACAAAGCTATTTCAAAGACTCTGGGACTCCAAAGGACCACAGTGAGAGCCATTATCACCAAACGGAAAAACTCTGCACAGTAGTGAACCTTCCCAGAAGTGACCGGCCTTCCAAAATTCCTCCAAGAGCACAGCAATGACTCATCCAGGAAGTCACAAAAGAGCCAAGGAGAACATCAAAGACCCTACAGGCCTCTCTTGCATCAATAAAGGTCACTGTTCATGACTCCACTATCAGAAAGACACTGGGCAAAAATGTCATCCATAGAAGAGTGGTGAGGTGAAAACCACTGCTAACCCAGAAGAACATTAAGGCTCGTCTGAATTTTGCCAAAACACACCTTGATGATCCTCAAAACATTTGGGAGAATGTTCTGTGGACTGATGAGTCGAAAGTGGAACTGTTTGGAAGACAGGGGTCCCGTTATGTGATGGTGTGGGGATGCTTTGTTGCTTCAGGGCCTGGGTAACTTTCAATAACTGAGGGAAACATGAATTCTGCTCTCTACCAGAAAATCCTAAAGGAGAATGTCCGGTCTTCAGTCCGTAAATTGAAACTCAGGCGCAAATGGATTATGCAGCAAGACAACGATCCAAAGCATAGGAGCAAGTCCTAGAAGTAAGTGAACGACTGATCTCCAGCTATCGGAAGTGTTTGGTTGCAGTTATTCCTGCTAAAGGTGGCACAGCCAGATTTTAAGTTTAAGGGGGCAATTACTTTTCCACATTGGTGATAGTTGTTGGACAACTTTTTTTGATTCAATAAATTTTTTTTTTTTTTTAAATAACGGTATTGTGTGTTTACTCAGGTTGCCTTTGTTTTATATTGTATTTTGCTTAAAGATCTAAAACTATTATACTATATTTAGCATGAGATGTACACAAAAACAGAAGAAACTTTTCACAGCACTGTATCACATCTGTTCTTTCTCAAGACCTATCCAGTATTCCACTCTATCAAATGTCAATTGCTGATACTACCCATTACTGTGTACACATTACTGTATAAATAAAGGTTATGGTTTAAATCAAATTGAGAACAAGGTCATAGCATTAGACAGAGGCATGGAGGATGTCTTACCGCAACAAACTGGTTGTTCTCTAGTTTGATGATGTCCCCCACTGTCACATTCATCCACTTCTCCTTCTGAAGACTACAACATGAAACCATACGACATGTTACCATCTAATAATACATATTTACATGAAAATATGAATATGTTATTAAATGCACATTTATCTCAGGGAGTTCACACTCACATGCCATTGATCAGCACCTGAGAGTGGCGGTTATTCACCTGGTTATCGCTCTTGTGACGAAACTACAGCAGAGGAGAAGCAGGTCTAAGTGTTTCATCTTGGTCAGTGTTACAGGATTTTTATGGGACTTACACAAAATTGTCATTGTGCATTATTTCATATGTAGTGCAAGAGTGCAGGAGGTTGCCAGAGGATTCAAAATAACACACACATAATTCTGTGAAGATGTACGTTAATATACTCTTGCTATGATACAGAGAGAAGGTCACTTTCAGTGCTGTGCAAAGTGAAAGCACAAATATTTGAAGCAGGTTAAGAAGTATATTCAGTATCATTCGAGTTGGGATTAGACCCATAGTGTAACTAGCAAAAGAGAGCAGATCGACGACCAGTAGGAGGAAAAAACTTGTGACATTAGCATCAAGTCATCTTCAAAACAATGGTATATTTTATTATATATATATATATATATATATATATATATATATATATATATATATATATATATATATATATATTAGTATATACAGGTGCAAAATTTTAATATCGTGGAAAAATTCATTGTTTCCGTAATTGAATTCAAAAAGTGGAACTTTTATATATTCTAGATTCATTACACATATTTCTGTCGATATTTCTGTATTATAAATTCTTTATCCTAATATTTTAAGATACTGGATTTTTGATTTCCATGAGCTGTAAGCCGTAATCAAGATTAAAACAAAACAAAAAAAAAAGGCTCGTAATGTTTCACTTTATGTGTAATGAATCGAGAAAATATGAAAAGTTCCACTTTTTAAATTAAATTACGGAAAAAAAAAATAATTTTCCACGATACTGTAATTTTTTTTTTTTAGATGCACCTGTATATGGTATATATATATATATATATATATATATATATATATGGTATGGTGTGTATATGTACATACACACAGTATATATAGGATAGTGTCTGTCAGAGAGAGAGAGAGAGAGAGAGAGAGAGAGAGAGAGAGACTCACATAATCATCGGTGGCATCTTTAACTGCAGTGATGCTCAGCACCAGTACTAAAGGCACTATTGTGGTGAACCAGGACAAAGAGGAGATCTGAGGAATCAACTGAAAGAGAAAGAGAGAGAAAGAGAGCGAGAGAGTGAGAGAGAGGGCCTTCTCTTTCATTATGGACAAGAAATGACACGGTGTCTTTTCCTGTGTAAGATGACACTATCATTAACACTGACTATGTTTACATCAATATTCCGTTTAAGGCCTATATACGGGTTGCAACTATATTCCAAACACAATGTTTATCCGCATACGGGCATCAGAATATTCCTGTATACATGGTTGTTGTAAGTATGCCCGAGTTGCCTACAGCTAAGCACCTGTTAGCACCCACAATTCCTTGCAGACTGAGCATTCGCATATACATCTCCTTTCAGTGGATTTTCTGAATAAGGTGTATACATGCAACAAATTTCAGGCATAAACCAGGGGTGGGAATCAGATTTTGGGAAATCAGAATATTGTCTTAATCTAAATCAGGCAATCGGATTGTGGTGTTTACATGACTTGATACTAATTAAAATATTGCCAAATTTTGATTCATATCAGAATATTGATGTGCATGTAAACGTAGGTTTTACTCACATACCTAACCCCATATGTTGAGTAATGTCTATCTCTAGGCATAAAGTCTGAGCCCAACCCCTCCAGTTCAATTCAATAACACTGACCATGTGCATATGACAAACTTAATCCTTGAAAATATTGCGTCAAATATGTTATATCACAGAGCAGTTGAATTCTCAAATCTTGGTCAGAAGGTGTGGATTATTTGTATATACAAATAATGGTATTGGTGTGGTGAAGTTTTTTGTTAGAAGACATTTATGCAACATTTATGAAAGGAGTCTTGAGTGTCTGTGCTTTGAAATAGTCATAGTGCCTTGCAAAGTTTCCCAGCGTGGAAGAGACGCTTTGCTTACGCTTTGCAGTTTCTCAGTAAAAAAAAAATCACAAGCTGCGTTTATTTGTCTCATCAACTACAAGAGAGAGAATAGGACCAAAGGCAAGAGAGGGAACGACTGATTATCACTATTTTAATGAAACAAAACCAGGAACTAACTTGTCTCATGGATGTTCTACAAATTCAAAATATAACCATTAAAAAGGGTGACAGGTTTTCATATTGTATATTTACAAGGTTTAAATATTGTAATCGTCTACAAATTGTTGTGGAATAAGCAGAATAACAACCTGTTCATGCTGTTGTATGAAAATAATACACTTCTGGGTGGAAATACTTCCTGACGGACCTTATCGCATCTTACTTAATAATAATAATAATAATAATAATAATCATCATCATCCTTATGGTACCTGGAGAATGAGAAGAAACAGGAAGTAGGTGTTGGCAACTTCCTGGAACTGCTCAAAGAGGTTGACTGCCAAGAAGGTAATGATGTTGTATTTTGAGGTCATGATGCAATTTTTCTGGGCAGACCATGGGGGGGGGGGAGACATAATGGGTGGCATTATCAAATGAACCATTATTAAGTACTGTGTCAGAGTACACAGACAGAACGTTATAATTAGAAAATTTGATGATGAAGCTGATAAATGTCGGTGCAAAGCTTGTGTATATGGTGTGGTCTTTCTTACTGCATACTGAAACTTCTCGTTGTACTCCCTGTCGTTGGCTCGGACCCTCCTTTCCTCTTCTACAAGAGAAAGCATATGTACTTGAAAATAAGAACAGAAAAGAAGCAGTTTTTTTAAATTATTTATTTTAAAGCAATGAAAACATTGACCACGAAATGGAGAACAAAAGATTTCTTTCTATATTGACTGAATGATTAAATATTGCATGTTCTAGTTTTAATAAGTGATCTTTGAAATATGATTATTATAGGTCTAGAAGCACTTAAACTGCACAACCTGCACCTTTAAAGCCCCTGCAACCGCAGTTGAATTATAATTAGCTTCTTACTTTTATCTATAGTTTCTGTGGTAAACGTTGTTGTTTGTTCCAGTTACGAGAGAACTTTATTATTTTTTGATTGCTGTTTTTGATGAGTAGTAAATGCAGATAATCCTGATCAACACTTAGTACTATAAAAAGCTAGACAGGCTGTATTTTTATCTCCTTAACACATTTTACAATAGTCATTACTTACACATGTGCACACTGCATAGCCAAGGTTACAGTTTCTGACAATGTTTTTGTGTTGTGTTTGTATAATAAAATCTAATGAATGAATAACGAAAACGACTGATCTGATCTTGCCAAGCTTCACCGGCAAAACTTACGACCCCAAAGTGTTAATGTTAAGCCACCTGCCATGCAATGATAGTAATCAGGTAGATGAAAGAACAGTAACGTTCATTTTAATCTATAAATCAGATGCAATATGTACGCTGCATTTGCACATTGCAGTACAATGCTGTGCCAATCACTTTAGCTTTTTTAACTAGCTAGAAGGAAGAAGCAGCAATGAATTGCATACACATAAACCACAGTATTACCTCAGGTTTACCCACTATGTGTGAGTGCGAGAAGTATGTCCGTGATTTGAATACTTCTCGCAAGTGCTGTGGAAACTCCACTCGAACTTCGATGCAGTTTCTAGCTCTAGCGCAACACGAGTTGTTTACGTTGCGTTACGGGGTATTGTCATGCCGTCGTCGATCACTTGTGATCTAACGCACCCACACAGTTCTGATTAGGCAGAAGGAGGTGCTTTTTGTAGCTTTTAGTTATACTTAAACTGTAGTTAGAGATGTACATGTCTTGAATCTCACAGTGGCAAATGCTTATTTAATGACGAATCATTTGAAATCCGGTTGCCAGGGAATTTAAATGATTTCAAGACAATAAAACATTAAACATCAATGGACTGTCTTATTTCACCAATAACGCTGTCTGGTAGTGCCATAATCAATGGGTTGGTTTGGACTTAGTCGGTCACATTAGTTTTCCAGCAAGCCCAACACGGGTGACTGTATGAATCAGTGGCTGTTCGTCTCTGGGCCTGAATCACTGATACACACTGGCACACAGTCCAGTGCCCAGTTAATTCACTTTGATATGAAGAATATACCCATGTAAGAAACTGTTATAAATTATGTGCAGTGAGTGATAGTGTAATGTGTCAGCCTTGAATTGAATCAGCTATAGGCTTTAAATAGCTAATAACATATGACTCATGGCTGTACAGATGTAGGACACATTTACAGTTACAAGTACAGATTCTGTTGAAATAGAAACTCAAAACTTTCCTCAATGAACCAGCTGCACCATGTGGTCAGTTTTACATGTGGACGGTTATAACTGCTACACGCACCTGTGAATGGGAAATAGCTCAGTGTGGTTTGTAAAGGATGATATTACTTAATACTAGCGTGTTGAAGTGACTGCTATTTGGAGAACAGAACACGACACCTGTGAATTTCACTTCTGTTACTGTGAGGACTTTCAGATTCCTTTTTCCTGTTTTTTTTTTTTTGTCTTTTTTTATCGCTTTCACTGCTTCAGACGAACTCACCACACTCATACAAACTTACTCATAACTACTCTAGTAGAGATCTATTTTAGGTTTTAGAGTTTACGCTTTAGTATACCAGTATCAAAAGTTAGGAACATTTTAGTACTGAATATCATTTTAAACATAAAAGCTCCGAATGGATAAGAAAGAAAAGAAGAAAAAAAAAAGAGCAAACAGATCAGACTAGTCTTAAACTTCAGCTTAAAGCCAACAAGTTCACCTGCACAAGTAAACATCTTACTGTGCAGAAGTGAAGTCAAACAACTGACCAAAGGCAAAACGTGCACGAAATGAGTGCATCAAAAAAAAAGGCCAAACACATGCATGCACGACCTTTAGCTGCCTCCGCTTTCCTCACACCTCGTCTGGTCCCTCTCTCTCTAAATTACTCACACCCTCTGTGGTTTCCTGTTAAAAGGCCACTCTGATCTCCTTTACACTGACAAAACACTCACATAGATTACAGTGCTTATTTGTCTTGCACTAAATGCTACAGTACTATAAGTAATTCCAGTACAAATCTTCTGCACCTTTCTCCGTGGCCACAGAACAGAAGCACAACAGAAGAATGTGGTGCCTATTGGCTGGAGATGACACAGGGCCACGTTCCAAGTGAAGCACACTCAGTGAGGCTTTAATACCCAAAATTACATATGCACATCAGTATTCAGACTTGAGATGCAACTATGGATTTAACACCCTGCTTGGATATTGCGTGGAGGTTGCTGAAAACCTCGACCTTGAACTCGGTGAAAAGCAGCATCAGATCCGGTGCCACTGTCGAACAGCTTGATGTAATCACAATATGGCAGGCTGAAGTGTATGTTTCGGGTTGTAAATACACTCGTAAAACCTATGCCATTCAAGACTAATATTGAATGCACACATGAGCCACTATTAATTAATTAACTGAAATTCATTAAAAAACAAACAAACAAAAAAAAAAAAACCTTTTTTTTTTTCTTCCATACAATAGACATCTGAGGACCAAATGTGTTATGGATAAAATTATAACCCACAACAATCAGCAGATGAGTGCTTGGATAGTTTATTAAAATAACCAAAACGCTGATTCTTTTTAATAAACAGCTAATTAAATTCGGTTACGATAAGAGTTGTCGGAATTTAGACCGACACAGCGCTGCTGTAAGCGCTCGTCATACGGTCCATCTCGCTCTGTTGATTATCAGTACGTTTACATGGACAACAATAATCCGATATTAATCCGATTAAGACAATACTATGATTAAGAATCTAGCGTGTAAACAGCGATTATTGATGACCTTAATCCGATTAAAGTTGCACTCAAAGTAAACACAAATCGAATTAAGACATGTGGAGTATTCCTGTTTTAGTCGCATTACATACATGTACACACCTTAATCACATTATTAACATCGTGTGGGAGTTTTCACCGCATTTTGCGACAGGACACGTACACACACGGCAGTGCTCAAGAGAGCACGGCTGCGTCCCGAACCGCGTACTTACCTACTATATAGTAGGCGAAATACATGTGTTTCGGCTACTATATAGTAGGTAAGTACGCGGTTTCAGACGCAGTCCACGGCTTCAAGCAGTCGTCTATTAGCATGTATAGCATGACAAATAATTAACTGCATTTGAAGCTTTTGTAAAATTAAAAACATCCAAAACTGTATATGGTTCCATAACAAAGACTAACTGTATGTCGATACGTGAAATCCTGGAGGCAACGTCGGACGGCGTGGCGCGGTGACGTAATGACGTGTGCCGTTAATCGAACTATGTTCTATAACATGTAAAACAGGACTTCTAAAAGCAACTCATGTAAACACCTTAATCACAATATTATCTTATTCGGTTTAGGTTTAGGTCAATAATTAGATTACTGCTGTCCATGTAAATGTGGTCTATGTGTCACTGTCCTGACTCATTCACTTACAGACGATCCTCTCCTCTCTGCATCCTTCTCTCCATCGTCACTGTATCTCATCTCAGCTGGAATGACTTGTACAAATCATAAAAGCTGACTTAGCTCAGAACTGCATCGCTGGAGTTACTCAGTACAGTCTTGTAATGACAGAAACAGATAAGAGAAGTAATGATGCCATTCATTGTGAAAGTAACGGCATTAGTAAGCTCACTCTGGGGCTTTTTTTTTCCTACGTTACTGTTGTACTGTAAAGAGACAAACTTTGCGAAGATTTGAGCAGTGGATTTGACATGTATGTATGCATGTATGTATGTATACTAAGAAGGAAAGTAATGCTTAAGCCACAAAAAAAAGGCAACTGATTATAAGAGAAGGACCAAGAACTACCCTGCCTTACTCTGTAAACGAAACAAAAAGGTATGTACCGGTAAAAAAGAATAAAGTCATCAGATGTCACAACTGCAGTATGTTGAACATGTAGTGGTGTAGTAGATTTATAAATTGTGGCAGCAACTTGATTAAGGATTAAAATGGTCAGGAATGTGTTTCACAGATACCATGTGATCATCTAAACTGTGTGTAATTACAATATTACTCAGGGCGTGTTTGGTATCATTTTTATCCATATTTCATGGTGAACGATGTGGTGATGTAAATATCATACAGATTTAAGAAACAACATTTACAATACAACATTTACATACATACATAAGCACACACACACACACACATACACACACACACACACACACAGGTGCTGGCACCCCCTGGTTTGCATGGGAGACTTTTTTTGCCTTTTGTTCCCACCGACTCATTCCCAGTAACTTAATTAGCATACAGTTCCTTAGGGTGAGCTAATTAGCTGGGGGTCCACCATGCCATAATACACATTGTTTCATTCTCATTTGGTATCCTGGCCACTATAATAATATTTCAATGAGGCTCAGGGGTATAAGAGTGTATGCTTGGTAGAACTCATGGATGGCTGCTAACATTAGTGGCTGCCTTTTGGCCATCAATGCTTTTTCCATCACGCACATGTCCGTGATCGACATTTTCTAAGATACATTTGTTTCTATTTCAAGTAAAACTTCATTTGTGATTTTGTGTAATAAATTCAACTGTTATTCCTATCGCTAAATACTCAGTGGCTCTTCGGAAAATGTATGACGCACTAAGCGTGCGTGATCTACAGTATATGTTTTGTACACTTACTAGAAATAGTTTCTTAAGCTAAAATTGTAGTACGTTAGACATGTTTAAAGTCAACCTGTGACAAGCTAAAAGAAAAGGCTAATACGTGCAAGTTTAAACAGAACCTCTGACAAGTAAAATAGTTAAGGCCTTGCTTTGCACGTTGATAGAAACCTCGGCGCTAACAACATAAGGGTTTAATAAAGAAGCTATATAAAAGTCTCTGACGGAGAAACGTCGTTATAATGAAAGCTTTGCTTGAAGCTGCTTTAGAGTAAATTATTTTAGAACATTCAGATTTTACAGCTACTTCTAGCATTAATGGGTTCAGATAAATAAGTTAACAGATCATTAATTAAATGGAGTCAGATATTTAAAGAGTAAACTAAAACACGCATATAACCTTTATGTTTTTGTTAACAGGAGAGCAGTGGGCTAAGTAATAAACCCTTTATATTTAAGCCCTACAGTGGACAATCTATTATAATACATCTGGAAATTTAAACCTCCTTTATATTAATATTACAATTAGACTAATGCTAAAACTATAACATACAGTATACGTAGCCCTGCTGTCCAAGCTGCATCACCTGCTAGAAGCCAAAGGAATATGCGCCTTTGACAATTCGCTCATCTTGAACGGTCACGCAATGACGTGATCACTTTTACTAACCAAGTATCAGTCTATATGAATCAGATATACTGTACTTGTATCCTACTGAGTCAGCGATGTTTACGTTTCTGCGACTCATCCAGACAGAGGTACGTTCTCAGCAAATGCATGCGTGATATGTAGGAAAAGCTCAGTCATCAACGTGATGTAGTCAGAGGTGAAGTGACATCATGACTACACAGTTCAAGAGACTGGACAATACGGACAAAAATGAATTGATGATGTAATGCTGGAAGAAGCAGGTCACATAATATTGTGTCATCACATACAAGGTCAGGAGAGGAAAAGGCAAAAGTGTGCGTGTGAGAAAGAGAGAGAGAGCGAGAGGAAGAGAGAGAGAGAGAGAGAGGAAGAGAGTGATTTTGGTTTAACGACGACAACAATGCAGTATAAAATGATGGAAAGAATAACATTATAACGAACAAAATCTAATTTTGTGATCATTTTACATACAATATATGGAGACAGGAAACACTCTTTTAAACAATATGAAAAGCAGAAAAGAATACAAAAAGCAACTTTTTACCTGTCTGTCTTATCTTTGCTGATGTCCATTTCAGTGGAGGAACGGTAAGAAACAATTTCCCTGGTAAGTCTTTAAGAACAGTCATTTTGAGCTGAGAATGCTCCTTCGAGGTTTTGTTACATTTTTCTTACCGACATAAATCAGCCACCTGACACCTGATACATACAGGATAAACCGAGTAAGCCCTCAGTAGCAGAGCATGACAGTAGGTAAACTGCAGCACGGTTTGAATGACAGCATCAAGGTCTTCACTGCTGTTTGTTTTGCCGCATCAGTGAAGGTCATTCAGCTTGACGATACAGTCTTGGTTAACAGCATATCCTAAATAAGGTTAATGCAGTCAACTGAACATAACATCTAAAAATTTCCTAAATCAAATGATGTGTCTTAAGTATCATTTGATCTTGCATGTATCCTCTTATTGTAAAGAAGGTCTTAACTCTCCCTTTACACAGCACATATTGATTTGTACAGGAAAAAAAAAACCCGATTTTAAGTCCACTGGCGGCTCAAATGACACTCACACTTATCTCTCGCGAGTCACAGAATGGCGCTCTCAGACTGTTTTTAATGCACCATGCTGTTTTTATATGACATAATCAACTCGCATTCTGATTCGTTGCGGGGCAAACCAATAAGAATTAGCTGATGACGTTGCCAGGGCAACTAACACTGTACACATGTGAGGGCTTTACTTGATCCAGAGGCAATGCAGTATGCACATACAGTAAGGCTTCAGGATTCAGAGCTACGATACAGATGTAGGATATTTTGCCTGTTTTGTGTGTGTGTGTGTGTGTGTGTGTGTGTGTGTGTGTATGCTAAATATCATTAACTGTTTCAGCTTCTTCACACAGATGAAAATGCAGGCCTGCTAGGCTTGCCTTTCATCCTTCGCTTGCAGTTGCACAGTGCAAGCAAACACTCATACACACACACACACACACACACACACACACACACACACACAGAGCAGGGCCAAATGGCCTTTGAACACAGTTTTAGACACTTAAGGACTGCTGAACTAAGCTGTTTTGCGCCCATTTTTAGGCGTAGGCAGGATGCATTTGAGGTAGGATTGTGCAAAAGGTAGAAGAATAAAGAAAAAGGGTGATTCCATGTCAAATCAAACAGTAGCAAAAGACTTTCCTACCACTCCATCTCTGATTTTGCTCATTTTTTCAGCATTTGTTAGTACATGCATGAGAATGATTTTGTTAAAAAATGGACCAAAATTTCAATATTTGGCCCACATCACTTACTTCTAGGACTAAAATTTACTCCAATGCTTTGGATCACTACATTCTGCATAATGCAGTTGCGCTTGAGTTTCAACTTACGGACTGAAGACCGGACATTCTCCTTTAGGATTTTCTGGTAGAGAGCAGAATTCATGTTTCCCTCAGTTATTTAAAGTTACCCAGGCCCTGAAGCAGCAAAGCATCCCCACACCATCACACTCCACCACCATGCTTGACTGTAGGTATGATGTTCTTTTTCTGCAATTCTGTGTTTGGTTTACTCCAGATGTAATGGGACCCCTGTATTCCAAACAGTTCGACTTTCGACTCATCAATCCACAGAACATTCTCCCAAAAGGTTTGAGGATCATCAAGGTGTGTTTTGGCAAAATTCAGATGAACCTTAATGTTCTTCTGGGTTAGCAGTGGTTTTCACATCACCCCTCTTCCATGGATGCCATTTTAGCCCAGTGTCTTTCTGATAGTGGAGTCATGAACAGTGACCTTTACTGATGCAAGAGAGGCCTGTAGGTTCTGTGATGTTATCCTTGGGTCTTTTGTGACTTCCTGGATGAGTTGTTGCTGTGCTCTTGGAGGAATTTTGGAAGGCCGGTCACTTCTGGGAAGGTTCACTACTGTGCCGAGTTTTTCCATTTGGTGATAATGGCTCTCACTGTGGTTCTTTGGAGTCCCAGAGCCTTTGAAATGGCTTTGTAACCCTTCCCAGACTGATATATTTCGATCACCTTCGTCCTCATGATTTCTGGAATTTCTTTCAACTTTGGCATAATGTGTTACTGGGTAAGACCTTTTAACCAACTTCATGCTGTTGAAGTTCTATTTAAGTGTAGATTTGATTGAACAGGGTTTGCAGTAATCAGGTCTGGTTGCGTCTAGTCCAGCTGAACCCCATTATGAATGCTGTTTCATAGATTTGGGGAATTAGTAACTATGGGGGCAAATACATTTTCACACAGGCCAGTTGGTATTGGATAACTTTTTTTCCTTCAATAAATAACATTATCATTTAAAAATTATATTTTTTGTTTTAAAACTGTATTTTGTGTTTGCCAGGTAGCCTTTGTCTTTATCTTAGTTTTTGCTTATAGACATACACAAAAACAGAAGAAATGAGGATGGGCGATTAGCGACCGGCGCTTAGTAGTACCTACTCAGCGTGGCTCAAGGTCCCTTTCAAGAACATTCAAACTAACTGTTCCTCAGTGGTGGAATGAACTTCCAATCTTAATCCGGACCACAGAATCTCTCACCATCTTCAAAAAACAGCTAAAGACCCACCTCTTCCGTGGACACCTAACCAACCCATAAAAAATAAATAAATAAATAAATTTGCCCTTACACCTCTACTCTGCACACTTTGCTTCTTCTGGAACTCAATTAATGGATCTTGTATGGTAGCACTACTGTTTAGTTCTCTTCTTGATATATCGCTTTGCTTGTATTTTCTCATTTGTAAGTCGCTTTGGATAAAAGCGTCTGCTAAGTGAATAAATGTAAACGTAAATGTAGAACACCATACCCCTGGTGAAGCATGATGGTGGCAGCATCATGTTATGGGGTTGCTTCTCTTTAGCTGTGACTGGAGCTCTAGTCAAGAGGGAGTGAATCATGGATGGCTCCAAATATCTACCTATTTTTGCACAAAACCTGCAGGCCTCTGTTAGACAGCTGAAGATGATGAAAAAAAATTCACCTTTCAGCACAAGAAGGACCCAAAGCACAAATCCAAGACAACAAAGGAATGGCTTCAAAAGAAGATGATCAGCATTTTGGAATGGCCCAGTCTCAGCCCACACCTAAATCTTATCGAGATTGTAGAATGGCTTGAAAAGGTGCTGTGAACAGTAGATCCACTTGCAATCTGATAGATCTTGAGCATTTTTGCAATGAAGAGTGGAATAAACTGTATTAAAAAAAATAAATAATAAAGTTTGTAAAAATAAAGCCAAAAGTTGGACTGATTGGGTAATGGCTACCAGTCCTAGGGGTTTAAGGGGTTAAATGCTGCCTCCTGAAATTGAATTATATCTTATAGCGTTATTAGAAATATGACAATATGTATTTTATCATCAGACAGCTGTGCCACAATCAAAGATGCAGCATAATGAACGAACACACGGGTCATCAGTTGATCAGAGAAACGGTTGATCAATTTCTCCATGAATGACTTCTAAAATGTGATCCACTCCACTTTTGAGACAATTCATAATGAAATGATTTAGAGCTGCTTTGATGTGATATGATGTGGTGCAATAAGATCCAACAAGAAGGTCAGTTACTACAGTTTATAGAAAAAAAGAGGCATCGCGGCCTTGCCTCATCACCTGAACTGAATTACAGAGGACTCTTTCAACAAGATTGGGGGTCACAAAGGCCATGCTTCCTTTACTAAGACTAACAGATACAGAGACTACACTTCCTTTAGTGGGTCTGGGTGATAAAGAGACCACTCCTCCTTTAATTCAACTCAATTCAATTCAGTTTCATTTGTATAATGCTTTTCACGATGGACATTGTCACAAAACAGTTTTAAAGAAATACCGTCTGGCAGATACAGAGACCACTCCTCCTTTAGTGGGTCTGGCAGATACAGAGACCTCTCCAGCTTTAGTGGGTCTTGGTAATAAAGAGACCACACCTCCTTTAGTGGGTCTGGGTAATAAAGAGACCACTCCTCCTTTAGTGGGTCTGGCAGATACAGAGACCACTCCAGCTTTGGTGGGTCTGGGTAATAAAGAGACCACACCTCCTTTAGTGGGTCTGGGTAATCAAGAGACCACTCCTCCTTTAGTGGGTCTGGCAGATACAGAGACCACTCCAGCTTTGGTGGGTCTGGGTAATAAAGAGACCACACCTCCTTTAGTGGGTCTGGGAAATAAAGAGACCACTCCTACTTTAGTGGGTCTGGGTAACAAAGAGACCACTCCTCCTTTATTGGGTCTGGGTAACAAAGAGACCACTCCTCCTTTAGTGGGTCTGGGTAATAAAGAGACCACTCCTCCTTCAGTGGGTCTGGGTAATAAAGAGACTACTCCTCCTTTAGTGGGTCTGGGTAACAAAGAGACCACTCCTCCTTTAGTGGGTCTGGGTAATAAAGAGACCACTCCTCCTTCAGTGGTTCTGGCAGATACAGAGACCACACCTCCTTTAGGTCATCTGGGCAATAAAGAGACCTCTCCTCCTTTAGTAGGTCTGGGCAATAAAGAGACCTCTCCTCCTTTAGTAGGTCTGGGTAATAAAGAGACCTCTCCACCTTTAGTGGGTCTGACAGATACAGAGACCACACTTCCTTTAGGTCGTCTGGGCAATAAAGAGACCATACTTCCTTTAGTGGGTCTTAGTAATAAAGAGACCTCTCCTCCTTTAGTGGGTCTGGCAGATGCAGAGACCACACTTCCTTTAGTGGGTCTGGGCAATAAAGAGACCATACCTCTTTTAGTGGGTCTGGGCAATAAAGAGACCATACCTCTTTTAGTGGGTCTGGGTAATAAATAGACCACTCCTCCTTTAGTGGGTCTGGCAGATACAGAGGCTACTTCTTTTGCTAGAAACATGTTTTAAAAAACAACAATACACTACACACTGTACACTGAAAAGTGAAGCAGTTGAGAAGCAGTGTTGCTTCTGGTACAAAATAGACTTAATATGACTTGTGCTCACTGTGCAAATCTGTGGTCCTGTGTGTCAATTATAAGGTGATTGGCTGAACAGCGAAGTGTATTTACTAGTGTTCGGGCTCGGTCGAGAACCAAACAATACTCAACCCAAAACAGAATTAGTGCAAAAGCAAAACAGAGCAGTTTGAGAATTGGTTGGCAGAAGAAGTGTGACGTTATTAGCACTTGTACTACCTGTCTGAAACATTACAAACCAGATGAACTCGATGCCAACTGCATCAATGGGGATTCCTCCGCCACCAAGAAGTCTAATCCTTCTTGTTAATAATTTGTATGCCAGAACTAACCTTAAAATACAGATGCATCTCAAAAAATTTGAATATCGTGGAAAAGAACAAAGAATCCAGATACTGGATTTTGGATTTCCATGAGCTGTAATCATCAAGATTTTTATTTTTTTTTTTAAAAAAAGGCTTGAAATATTTCACTTTATGTGTAATGAATCTAGAATGTATGAAAGTTCCACTTTTTGAATTAAATTACGGAACAAAATGAACTTTTCCACGATCTAAATTTTTTTTTTTTTGAGATGCGCCTGTATACTTCAACCGTGAAGGAAACTATTAAAGAAAAACAATTTCAGACATTTGACCATGACTCTGTTTGAATCAATTACAAAAGCTGATCAATTGGTTACAACGATACGTCCATATAAAATCCTACAAACTTTCCACCACTCGTTCTTGAGATGCCGTGCTAACGAGAATCTCAGACAGACGCCCAGACACACTGATAGATGGACAGACAGATGGAATGATGAAAAAAAAAAAAAAAAAAAAAGGCATAAAAAATAAAGTCAATTCAAAAGTCAAAAGTTGATATGCCAAAAACCCTTGGGGATGATATGGAGGTTTTTATTGAATAAATAAATAGAACAACAAAATTTAGCACTGTATTTGCCTTCGATGATTCTCAAGCATATAATATTATCATATCCAGTATTTCACTTCTTTTATTCTTTCTGTGTACCAAAGTGAAACACAAATTCTTTCTTTTTCATTTTTTTTGTACATTCTGTTTGGTACTTGTAACATAAATAAACACAAATAAATCTCATTAAAACAAGTTTACATATAATTACCTGGGGGAGGCCTCTTTCTGAACACTGCCATGCCTCTGATGTTCTGCCGCTCCGTCCCATGGGAAAATCTTAACACACACACACACACACACACACACACGAGTGAGAGAGAGAGAGAGAAAACAAAAAACACCGTCAACAGGATCTCAAGGATAAAACAGCGGACGAATGACTGCTCACTAAGGGAATATAGTGATATCTAATCCCCAGAGCTACAGCACAGTGTGGTCTGCTTAATGGGCTGACTGCCATTTCTTCAGACCATGACTTTATATCAGAAAATGTGTGGCTTTAAATGCAATAAAAAGAGAGACATTCATTTTAAAAAGGTGTTGCTTGACTCATTTGTCTATGATGGTGTTTCATTATCGTTACAGTGTAGATCCATTAAAGCTTTTCTTGTGCTTATAAAAAAAAATACCTCAAAAATACCTTGCCATCAGATTAATGAAAACAGCGCGGATTCAAAAAATTGTGTCATGTTTACAATTGACACGTTTACAGTGTACAAGCACTTATTAAGACAATAGAAAAAGGTAAATACTTTATAGCATCTGTCGTTTGTCATTTGATCTTAGTGCTTGTACGTGTCTGTAGGTTGTCCTCTGAAGATGACCCTGAGAAACGCAATGCTTTCAACCTATCTCCCTTTTTATCAAAAGAGCTTATAAGAGGTGCTGAACTGCGTTCTGCTCACACATACAGCGAGCAAGACACCAAAATAAATAACAAATGAATGTCTTACCTGTTCAGCAAAAAAAACAAAAACAAAAAAACAGCATAAGCCCAAAATCCTTTTTCCTTGTATCCTTCTATAGTGTATCCGACTTTTTCCACTCGCTCACTTTTGTATGCTTTGTTTACACTCTTACACTCTTTATGCTGATTGGCTACTGCTCCTGCCAATCACTAGGTAGCTGGACCTCTTTTGTGTCTGAAATTGCAGAGTGTGATCGCATCTAACTCTCTGAGCGTGCATATGATGAATGCAGATGACAATTCTACGGTCACGAGGGCTTTCCATGGCCAGATTTCCGTAGAGAGACCTTCATTACGAGGCAAAATAGCTACCAAAAGCAAAGTGTTGGGCAGGACAGTTGTCTTTCTGGGCTGCCTGGAGGAAAACATTTGTTCGTGGAACAATCCACTTCCCACAATCCAGCAAGGGAGGGTAAGCGTTTGACTAGGTCAATAAGAAAGCCAGTGGAACCCCTCGTGGCATTCCCAACCCAGAAGTCTCTTCTCTCATGACTGAGAGCCTCAACCAGTTTGGCACTATGGTATGAAGTGTGCATGGATGCACTGTTCAAGCATCCAGGAGAGCTGATGAGAGCTTGATGGCCCATCCTGACAAGCATTTCCAACAAATAATAGATAAGCCTGTTTTATCCAGGAATGGCAACCATGCAAAAGCGGTGTAAAGAAAAGGGATATCTCAGGGATATCTCCCCAGTAAGCAAACTTCACCTTCCAAGACACCAAAACAGATGCTTGCTCTAGCCATTCACCGGCCTGAAAATCGTGAAGTACCGACCACAGTCCCAAGACACCACCCAGGGCCAAAGCAAACCTCCCGAGTCCTAAGGGAGGCTAAGAATCTTGCACTCCCAATGTGCCACAAGGAATCTAGCCTTGCCACCACACACTAAGGTGGAAATGAAGAGGAGATGCATAGACTAGCATACTGCACCTGGTGGGAGAGGGGAAGCTTGCAAGTCCCACCAGACACCAGCCATACAATGGCCACACACCAGCTAGACATCAGCCTCACCCTGTTCCAAAAAGGCTCCATTCCTGAGCAAGTTCCAAAAGCCATGTTTACAGGCTTAAAAATGGATTGCAGTGGTACTGCCAAAGATGCACCTTTTATTTATGGTTATTTTTCTACTTCCAGATATTCAGTGACTATAAAATGTCTACACACCCCTGTTAAAACTTTTTGTGATGTAAAAATAAATAAATAAATAAATAAATAAATAATAATTTAAACCATGAAAAATCATAACAGATCTTTTTCCACTTTTAATGTGATATAGCAACCAACAACATTCAAGTTAAAAACAAAAAGAAACATATTAGAAAAAACTAAAATTTTATACACACACACACACACACACACACACACACACACACACACACACATGCACACATGCACACACACACACACTTCCAAAAGTTGGAAATAAATGTAAAAAATAAATAAATAAATAAATCTTTTGATGGTATTATGTACAGTTGCTGATGAGATATTCATAGTCTTCGCAATTTTACGTTGAGGAACATTATTCTGAAATTGTTCCATGAATTGTAGATGCAGTTTTCGCAGATTGGTGAACCTCTGTCCAACTTTACTTCTGAAAGACTCTGCCTTTCTAAGATACTGTTTTATACCCAATCATGTTACTGACCTGTGGCTAATTAACTTCCAGCTGTGTCTTTTTAGTAACGCTTACTTTTCCAGCCTTTTGTTGCCCCCGTCCCAACTTTTTTGAGATGTGTCGCGGCCATCAAATTCAAAATGACCTTATTTATTTCTTAAAATGGTACATCTACTCAGTTTAAACATTTGACATGTTTTCTATGTTCTACTGTGAATAACATGTGGGTTTATGAGATTTGCAAATCACTGCATTCTGTTTTTATTTACATTTTACAGTGTCCCGACTTTTTTGGAATTGGGGTTGTAGATCTGGAGCATTTCTACAAGGATGAGTGGAACAAAATTGAGGAGTCCTGATTGGTAGTTGGTAGACTTTGGTACACTAAAGCCGGGTTCACACTGTACGAGTTTGGCCACGATTTGGTTGTCTGAGACAAGTTTTGAGAATCCTAAAAGATTCCTATAATCCTAGGCCAAAGTCTGTAGTCTCTGATGTCTAATTTGACGTGTTCCCCGACAGCCGATTAACAGCCGTTCCGATCAAATTTTTCCTCCGATTAAATTCTGGCAGTGTCAGAAGATTTGAGCCACCGTCCTGTAGCGTGGTTTCTCCTACACCGTGCGAGTCTTCCTGCGTGCATCCGTTTTTTCACGTCTTGACCATCGTACACTCAGACATTAATCACAACTGAGATCCTACAGTGTGACATGGATTACAGCGGGGATCGTGTTCGTACAGTCTGACAAGCAACAGTCACAAAGGACTGTTAAAATAAATAAATAATTAAATAAATATAATCGCACAGTGTGCACCCGGCTTTAGTTGGTAGACTTTTAGCCAAAAAGACTGAGAGCTGTATCACAAGCAAAGAGGGTCTTTAACAAAGTATTATTTAAGAGGTATGCAACCAGGTTGTTTTTTCTGTTTCTTGTTTTTTTCTGATGAATCTCGATTTCTGCTGAGGCACACAGATGCAAGGGTCAGATTTTGGCACGAACATTATGAATCCATGGACCCAACCTGCCTTGTATCAAGAGTCCAGGCTGGTGGAGGTGGTATAATGGTGTGTGGGGAATGTTTTTGGTATTAACGGCCCAGAGTGTGCCAATCAATCATCGCTTGAATGCCACAGTCTATTTGAGTGTTGTTGCTGACCATGTGCATCCCTTCATGCCACAATTTACTCATGGTTACTTCCATCCTGATAATGCCCCATGTCACAAAACAAAAGTCATCTCAAACTGGTTTCATGAACATGACAATGAGTTCACGGTTCTCCAGTGGCCTTCCCGGTCACCTCATCTGAATCCAATAGAACACCTTTGGGATGTGGCAGAACAGGAGATTCGCAGCATGAAAGTGCGCCTGAAAATCTGCAGGAATTGTGTAATGTCAACATGGACCAGAATCTCAAATAAATCAGCCAGAAGATAAACCACCTATACTGTGTTAATATTGTGTTACAAAAACAGCTCCGACGCGTCAAGGCATGGACTCAACAAAACCTCTGACATTAGCATAAGACATTAGCAGCAGATTCTTTAAGTCCTATAAGTTGCGAGGTGGGGCCTCCATGGATTGGACCTGTTTGTCCAGCAAATCCTACAGATGCGTGATCGGATTGAGATCTGGGGAATCTGTAGGCCAAATCAACACCTTGAACTCTTTGCCATATTCCTAAAACCATTCTTGAACAATGTTTGCAGTGTAGCAGGACGCATTATCCTGCTGAAAGAGGCCACTGCCATTATGTAATACTGTTGTCATGAAGGGGTGCATTTGGTCTGCAACAATATTTAGGTAGGTGGTATGTGTCAAAATAACATCCACATGAATTCCAGTACCCAAGATTTCCCAGCAGAACATTGCCTCGAGCATCACACTGCCTCTGCCTTCGTCCCCTAGTGCATCCTGGTGCCATCTGCATCTTCTTTCCCTAGTGCATCCTGGTGCCATTCCCCAGGTAAGTGATGCACACGCGCCCAGCTGCCCACATGATGTAAAAGAAAATGTGACCATCAGACCAGGCCATCTGCTTCCATTGCTCCATGGTCCAGTTCTGATGTTCGCGTGCCCATTGTAGGTGCTTTTGACAGTGGACAGGGGTCAGCATGGGCACTCTGACCAGCAAGCTGCGATGCACTGTCTTCTGATACCTTTCTATATTGCTATATATGTAACAATTTGTGCTACAGTACCTCTTCTGTGGGATCGGACCAGACGGGCTAGCCTTCGCTCCCCACGTGGATCAGTGAGCCTTGGGAGCCCATGACCCTTTTGCCGGTTTACTGGTTGTCCTTCCTTGGGCCACTTTTAGTAGGTACTAAACACTGTGTACAGGGAACACCACACAAGACCTGCTGTTTTGGAGATGCTCAGACCCAGTCGTCTAACCATCACAATTTGGCCCTTGTCAAAGTCGCTCAGATCCTTATGTTTTACCCATTTTTCCTACTTCCAACACATCAACTTCGAGAGCTGACTGTTCACACGCTGCCTAATATATCCCTCTCCTTGACATGTGCCCGGTGATGAGATAATCAACATTATTCATGTCAAATGTCAGTGATTTTAATGTTATAGTTGATCTTTGCATATTTCTTAACAAAAACAAAAGTGTCTGAATACTTATTTCCTCTCATTGTATGTGCACATTAATCAAACACTTAAGAAAGTACCAGAAAGTTCAGGATTTCTATGGATGTACTCTGTACTTTGTGCATCAATGTGCTTGGTTCATGCTGATCAATTTGAACAATGCATACTATCTATTCCCCTCAAAGAAAATTTCTTTATGTTTGCATTTCAAGGCCATTACATATGCCAGATAACACTCGAAGGTTCTACTGAGGCCAAGTGTTAATGTATTCACCTTTCAGTAGTGTTATTTCAACTGCTTGCATCAGTAGAAACTTGCAAGGAAAATGGAAATGTGATCACCACATCACAGACAAGGACAAACTCGAGATTTTTAATACAATGCGCAAATTGCTATGCGAGCAGGATTCCAAGAAGCTCTAACAGACATTTTAGAAACAGGCTTTTTTTTTTTTTACTTGGAATAACTCCAAATCAATACAGTGGTCAGGAAGTGACTGACTAACACACATCTAACAGTTGCCGCAGGTCATACGACAAAGAGAAATTAAATGAGGCCTAACAACAGATAAACATCAGACATCCAACCAGTAGTTTCACATGTATATCAGTGTTTAAGTCTAGGCTTAAAACGTATTTGTTTACTCAAGCCTACCAAGACTAGACTTTCTATTACGCTAAGCACAGTCCTAACAATCTCTTCTCTCCCTCTCTCCTTCTGTCGAGCCACACACGGTTTTATGGAGATACTAGAGATCCTGATCCTTTCTGCTCTCTGGACCTGCCTGATCCGTTTCAGATGTCCTACCTCTGGATGGAGCTCTCATCTACTCCAATTCCAGACTGCTGGGACTATGGTGGCTTCTAAGGCCAATCAGACTTCATTTGACACTATCTGTTGTTACCCAGATGAGGATGGGTTCCCTTCTGAGTCTGGTTCCTCTCAAGGTTTCTTCCTCTTAACATCTTAGGGAGTTTTTCCTTGCCACCATCACCACCGGCTTGCTCAATTGGGATAAATTCGCACACTTAAAATCTGTATACCATGTTTACATGTTTCTGTAAAGCTGCTTTGAGTCAATGTCCATTGCAAAAAGCGCTGTACAAATAAAATTGACTGAATTGAATTGAATTGAATAAAGCTATATACAGATGTGTGTTCAACTGGAGTCATTTAAACCCAAGCTACTTGTAATGTTTTATTTTAGAAAACAACAGTGACTTGGTGGTGAACAGTGCTGAAAATGACTGACTATTTATGTGTGTACTGAATGTTTCTCTTTCGCAGTGACAGACACCGGTACCAGTGTCATTATTATCAACATAATAAATATTATGGAAAGAAGTAAATTATCATCTAACTTGATTCTCTTTGTTTAAACTGTGTTTTATTTACTTGCATCACTTGCTACTTATCCATCTGATCATTCTAGCTGGTTAATACCCCTCATTCTCTTCAAAAGGTCAAAACGGGATGCAAAGCATCAGAATTATAAGGACAGGAATTTAAACTAAGCTCTTCTGTCTCCATTTCTTTTTCTTTTTATTAATACTCCTATCATTTCACACAGCCAATTGTTTCCTGATTTATACACGTGCTTGCTCTCTAAGCAACGCTGAACAAAGCACATGTTTTGGCTGAAAGTCAAAATTCTTTCCCTCCTGAAGGAATGTCAAAGTCCAGCTTAAGTCAAAAGTAAAATTATCACGGCCAATGACTTTTAAATACTCAAAAGTGTTGTAGTTTAAATGACACATACTGACACTGACTGGAGACTTTAATAGGAACACATGTACATCGGCTCATTCATGCAAGTCAGTGATTTTAACTGTGGCACGCTTGTTGGTGCCGGATAGGCTGATTTGAGTATTTCAGAAACTGCTGATCTCCTGGGATTTTCCACAAACAACAGTATGTACACAGAAAGCGAAAAAACAAAAACAAAAAAAAAAAACACCTTCCAGCGAGTGGTAGTTCTGTGGGCAGAAACGCCTTGTTGATTGCAAGGGCGTAACCATGGTATGGACATTGAGGGGTCCAAGTATAAATGTAACGTGAATGGTCAAAAACTGGAACTGACGTTAGTCTAGCCTACTTCGCGGGTGTGCAAATATCAAAAGTTAATTGACGGTCTTAAGAACAAACCAAACCATGGTATGACGCCTTCTATTCTAAGCTAAGGTCAAATACTATTTAGGTATCTAGTTACTTACTGTCTGAAAAAAGCTTGCATGTTCTGCTGCACTTTTGTACGCTTGTCTGCGGTCTCCATTTCTTACAGACTGAGCTGCTAAAATAGATCAACGAGCTTGCATTGAGTATGGGCGCAACCAAGTGTACAATTGGAGGTACACCTATTTTCCTTAACAAACGGAAATATATTAAAAAGGAATAGACATAAATAAATAGAATAGATGAAGAAAAGACAGATCCGTCGGCAGGGTTCATTAAAGGGGGTCATATAGAAAATAGTTTGTACTGTATACTGGGGGAACAGATTGGTATTTCCTCAACACTGGGGGGACACGACCCCCCCAAAGAATGCGTAGTTACGCCCATGGTGGATTGGAACGATCAGTGGAGAATGACCAGACTGCATGGCTCGAGCTGACAGGAAGACAACGATAGCTCACAAACCAGACCATTTGCCATAGTCAAAGTCACCGAGACTCACTTTTTTCCCCTCCATATTCTGATATTTAATGTGAACGTGCTCGTAACTTGTATCTTCAGGATGTTATTATGCATTGAGCTGCTGCCACATGACTGGCTGTTTGGATGAATGAGCAGGGGTACAGGTGTTCCTATTAGTAAACACAGATAATAAAAAGGTCCCTAGTAATATCAGGGGTGTTCCACTATAGTCCTGGAGGGTCACAGCAGGGAAGATTTGAGCAGTTTCACTCATATGAGTTAAATAACAAAGCCTTCACGGGAATGAATGAGGTGTTTTGGGGGAAATAAATAAACAAACAAACAAACAAACAAACAAACAAATAAATAAATATACTGTTGGTGCCTGAATGGGCCACATTTCTCCTGCTGTTCAGTCGTCTTGGGTACGCATTAGAAAAATCCTGCCAAGTTGGATAAGCATTAGAGCCGCTTAGTAATAAGATTAGTAAAAGCACACGACGGAGTAAACAAACTAACTATATTAAATCAGCTACATTAAATGTGTTCCTTCTAACCAAATAAACACTATAGGCCTATCTAATATCTACCAGCTGTACTTGTAGGCTATATATATATATATATATATATATATATATATATATATATATATTATATATATTATATATATATATGTATATATATATATATATATATATATATATATATATATATATATATAACAGAAGCGTGCTGCACAACACTACCGGAAGTTTTGACAGCTTCTCTAATGTTTAACGGTGTTTGTGTGAAAAGGTATGGGACGGATAGTTTACCTTGACAGGTCTTCTCTCTCTCTCTCTTTCTTTCTTTCTTTTCGTTTTCTAGGCACTCATGTGTCGGGACATCTTTATTTCCTCTTGTTATTTTAACGCCTTCCCTTTAGTAGAAAACCCGAATATATTAGCAGTGGCATGCTATTTCCCCTGCAGTCACTAAAGCACCGCGAGCCGCAGGTGAGAGATGCATTGACGTTTAACTCGTTTAAAAGCAGACACTCGTACAGTGAGTGGAGGCTGAGGGAGAGGGCGTGGCTTCGGAGTCTAACGCCCCGCCCCCCACCTAACACTTGCGCCACTTATTTACAGATCAAAATCAACCGGCAAGAAATAAATCGTGTTTATTTGTAACAGTACACATGAAACTGGTTTTAAATGACCAATGAATCAGTAATATAACGGTTTGTATCCTGACTATTAATGTCTAATTTTCCTGAAGCGCCTTTTTGTATTGCCTTTTATGTAGGCTGTATGCCTAGTTTTTTAACATCACCAATAAATTATTATTATTATTATTATCATTATGATGATGATGATGATGATCATTATTAATGTTGTTGTTGTTATTGTTGAATATATTGGCTAGGGGATATGGCTAGGGGATATAGTAATAATTAATATTTTTACCTTATTTATGAAGATTTGATATATAACTAAAAGTGAAAACTATTTTACTGAATTAGATAATAATACTTAGAATGCGTCCTTTCAAGTCTTTAATTATTCCGTGACTAGTTTCTGTTCGCCCTCTGTTGGCCAAAAATGTACACACGAACTAATAGCCTACTCAGTGCTTTTCTCTTTTTCAGAACACGCCCAACTAACTCTCTCTCTCTCTCTCTCTCTCTCTCTCTCTCTCTCTCTCTCTCTCTCTCTCTCGCAAGTGTAAGGATCTGAGAGACTTTGGCAAGGGCCACACTGTGATGGTTAGACGACTAGGTGAGAACTCTTTTGGGGTCCTACACAATATTAGGCAGGTGGTTTTAATGTTAGGGCTGGTTGGTGTGTACCACTATACTAAATGACCAATAACTAAATGATGGTGCTGTTACATCAAAGTGATTTTTTTAATGATAATGAGTCTTTATTGGTCACGTATACATTACAGCACAGTGAAATTCTTTTCTTTGCATAGCCCAGCATGTTAGGAAGTTGGGGTCAGAGCACAGGGTCAGCCATGACACAGCACCCCTGGAGCAGAGAGGGTTAAGGGCCTTGCTCAAGGGCCCAACAGTGGCTTGAACCCCTGACCGTCCAAACAGTAACCCAGAGTCGGGCAGTGCTGGGGCTTGAACCTCTGACCTTCTGATCAGAAAACCAGAGCCTTAACGGCTGTGCACTAAACTTCGCTGCCTAAGCATTGTGACTAGTTTGTGTAGTACTACTCTAGCACTTACTCCAACGCTCATGCTTTAAAGTTTAAACATAAGTTTTTCAGTATGTGTTTAACTGTAGATGTCTCTGTTCCTCCGACAGCTATCTTAAACTTTTTTCTTGTCAGTTGGTGGTAACTTCTAGGGCTTGTATCTTAATCAGCTACATTAACTACCAGATGAATACATATAAATGTATTTATAGCATTATACGGAATTTAAAATGTAATTACATAAATTATATCAAATGTAATTATAGCACTACACTGGCACAAATACAAAATACATCTCAATGTAATAAGCAGAAAGAGAGTGACAGAAAGAAGCAAACAAATATATTCTGATTTTGTGCTTTTATTTTGTATAGTTCAACAGGTACCAAGTAAGCTGGTGGTACAGTACAGTGGCACAGCAGGTTGCATTGCTGCCTTACAGCTCCTTGATTTCCGATAGCTTTGATCTGGAACTTGGATTTCTGTCTATGAGTTTTCTCTAGATTCTCCAGCTTCCTCCCACCTCCCAAAAGACATACTGGTAGGTGAATTCTCCAGACTAAATTGCCCCTAGGTTTATGTGAATGTTGTGTGCATGGTCTCCTGCAATATACTGGTATTGTTGAACCTCACCCCAAGTGTTCCCAGGATAGTCTCTGGATCCATCCTGACCAGGAGAAAGCTGTTACTGAAAATGTATATCAATGAATGGGACATCTTTAGTACTTGGAATGCAAAGTGAGTTTGTTATTCTGTTTCTGTAAAGTAGTGCATTTATTACCTTGTTAGTAAGGTATGACAAAAAATTCTTTACCAAGATAAATACAGGTATAATTTAGCTCATGTAGAAAAGTCTCAAAATTGAGACTAAAGAGGGATAAAGGAGGCTTCGATAAAACTGTGGAACTTCAGTAACTTCAGTAGCTTTCCAGTCTACTAACCAGAACTAAGCAGATACATTATGATTCATTTAGCAGGAATAGCTCTCCTTGTTACATTTCCTGTCTTATGTTATTAACAAATCAGATAACATTATTTATTTATTTATTTAAATATCAAAAGAAGTTAAATATAACTCTAAATTGGCCATAGTTGTGAATACATGTGTGCATGCGTGTTTGTGCATGTGAGATGCCTTGCAATGGACTACTCCATAAACATCTGCTTCATAATGATGAAAGATAACAGGAAATTGGGACGTAAATGATAGATGTTTGCTCATTACAGGGCAACCACTTTTAAATTAATTTCAGTGTCCTGGGATTGGCTTTTGACTGTTTCTTGATCAGGGTCAGGAAGGTGCCACTGAATGAAGACTTGGTATAAAAAGCAGCCCAGCAACCCCCCAAACAGAGGAGCCACCAGCGGCACCCAGAAGAAGTAATCATAGCACCTAAGTGAGTTACAGAGACAGAATAAATCTCAGTAAATCAAATACTATGTTCATGAAATGTTCGGCATTTATGGGTACTACCAAATAGAAAACAGAACGTGAGTGTTAAAACGATCTCAGACTTACGTAAAGACTTCAGTGCCCCAGCCTGCTGTGAGAGTGAAGAGCCGAGGCCCGAGATCCCTTGCTGGATTTATGGCTCCACCACAGTTAGATGACATGGCAGTGGCTATTCCCAAAACAACAGCTGCTACAATTGGTGGGAGCAAGGCATCAGGAGCAGGTCTGTTCCTCTTATCACTTAGGGGCAGGATGCACAACAACAGTGTAGCAGTGCCGACCAACTGGCCATAGCATCATGAAGAGAGAAAATATTATAGCTCAGATCATGTCCAGGGTTCTATCGAGTCCTGTAGCCACAATACCACAGTGTTGAGTGTTTATGCAACTGATTCAACTCATCAGCTAATGTTAAGTGTATTAGAACAAGCATAATGTGTACTTTTCACTGACTAACAAGATGGTCATGTAGAAATTAAAAACAGTTGATGAGAAGTGAAGTGTATAGATTAGACAGGGCAGATTAGGCAGGTAAGAGTGTTTTTTAAAATAAATAAATAAATAAAACAACAACAACTGATCAGCTAATTATCAAGCAGTTCAGTATAATACACGCTGTTCCTTGAGGTATAAAACATAATGGCATTAGCAAAGCAAAATATATAATATTTAAGAAAATTCTGCCCTGTTTTGTGCTTTTTTTTCACAACACCCAGAATGAATATCCATTATGCTCTGAAATTATTGAAATTTTTGATTTGTTAAATACTGATTGAGAACGTGTGACTATGTGGTCTATTGGTCTGTTTCCCTATACATAATTCAGCATTTTTGCACTGACCTGGTCAAAGACGTTGGTCTGTAGGGACGTCCCCGGTGTGGGGTACGTGGCAAAGATGGATGCAGTTTCATTAGGACCATAAGCAGTCAGAATCCCACCACTGTAATTCATTATAGCATCTAGAGCAAAGGAAACACAAAAATAAATTATTCTGCCCTTCCTAACGCTGCCTAATCATAGCAAATTTTAAAAAGAAACCAAGTGTGTAATCTGTGTAGTATTTTCAAAAATACAGTGCCCACCACTAATATTGGCACCCTTGGTAAATATGAGCAAAGAAGGCTGTGAATAGATATTTTTTGACAAACCTGTGTTTTGTTTGCAATTGTTTGATATCCATGAGAGCAGAGTATTTTTGTGAATTCTTTTCAACAAAAGATCAAAAGGTTAAATGATAATGACAATTTTTTTTTTACAGCCTTCTTTGCTCAAATTTATCAAGGGTGCCAATATTAGTGGAGGTCACTATAAGTGTTAACCTAAGCATTATCTGTGTAGTACTGGCAAATCAGTCATTTTGGGGGTAATCTTCTAATGACACTTAATCTAATTTAAAAACTCAGGGTTGCTTTGAGTTGTGCCTGTGGCCTCACCGTAGTACATGGTGTAGACAACTGCAGAGGCAAGGTAGGCCCCTAGCAGCTGAGACAGAGAGTAAGGCAGAAGGCAGCGCCAGGGAAGATCACCCAGCACACAGAAACTCAGAGACACCGCAGGGTTCAGATGAGCACCTGAAGGGTGAGGAAAGAGTAAAGGATATAAAGTTGAGGTGGTAACCAGCAATACAGAACATTTAGAGTTCACAAAACCAGGAAATAATAATAATATTATTAATAATAAAACTATTGTGCTTAACTACTTAGTACTCAGTGTAACATCTTAGTGTAATTCTTCCAGTCTCTTTATTCTCACCTGACACCCCCATGCAGAGGTACATGGCGGACATGACCCCCACAGCAAAGCTCAGGTTGGCTGACAGATACTGCCCCTTCAATTGATCACCGGTCTTCACCTGAGCTGCTGCGGAACAGCCGAACAGCTTGAGCAGAAACCAAGAGGTGAGAGGTTAACAAAAAAATCGAAGAGGAAAGAGAAGCCATCTCATTTAAACCACTGTGGGCAAGACTAGTGAGATGATTAAACGGCAACACGAGTGTAGTTGGATGTCTCATAATAAATGTATTTAAAAATAAAAAAAAAAGAAGAAGAAGCAGAAAAAGAACAAAACCTTATCTTTTAAACTGATCATTCAGACCCAAAGCATATTTGATTGGGAAGCTGTACAAACACTCTATTTTACTTATCTGTGTGACACAGGCATCAACAAGTGACCTAGTGAGAGATGAGCAAAACAACAACAACAACAACAACAAAAATTAATTTTGCAAATGTAATAAATGTTTTGTTGTTGTTGTTTTGTTTACAGGAAAAACAGGAATCCAGTAGAAATTGATCAACTCCAAGGGCCACTGATGTCTATGTCTTAAAGCATAACTAGTTTGATTGACTGATTTGAGGTTGTTTTTTAATTCACTTGTTTCATTTTCATCGTTTTCCACAGCAGGTTTTATACTAGAGTGCTGTAGAATTTTCAAATCTGATTGGTCGGAATCAGATTACTCATAACTATAACTTTCTATTGTAACAATGCACTCTTTTTAATATGTTGGTGGATGCTACACGTGAACGGATTAAAAACCATGTATATTTATTGATATGATGAAGTTTTCTGTGAGGAGACGTTTATTTAGCGTTTGTGGAACGTGAACACTAGTGAAAGAAACACTAGTGATGGATGAACTGCTTATACAGTAGCTATTATACAAGTAAGCGATAAGAAGAGCTTAATTGTTTCGAGGATGTTCCAAAACATTAAATGTAACGAGTAATGAGCTAAAATTGTTTTTAGTAAAGAAAAAATTGTTTGTGTTGGCAAATGTCTGTGGAATAAGAGAAATAACTTCAGGCAGGTATTGACCCTGCTTTGTGTCACATCCCACCACTCTGTCGTTGATTATTTTCCTTCAGCGACATGCCCCCTCATGTTTCGTTCTTTACTTAATGTGGGACGCAAAATTAACATGCCTTTGGCCTATAATGGCTGACATATAGTCCTTAAACACATTTTATGTCCAGTATCAAACCACAAAATGTAAATGTTACGCAGTTTTTCAGTTCAGTTCACACTGCACACTACTTATTTTCCATCCTTTCTCACCACAAATGCACAAATATAATATGCAGATTATTATTAACATGTGCTACCACTGTATACTGTCATATAAACTTTATTAGCCCAACAAAATGAGATTAGTTTAGACTAAGCTTTATGTCTTGTGTTAAAATGCTTCGTATGTTAATATTGATTAACACAGGAATGTAAGCAGTGCGATTACAGTTTCAATGGGACTTTATCTTTACTACCGAGTGCCATTACTTTCTATTTGAACACACTTTGACCTAACCAGACACCACAGCACAGAGTCAAAGACTGAATACCATTAAGCTTCATGACGACTGTGAACACAGTGGGGTGTATAAAGTCAGAATCAAGTCTTGGGAATTTTCTGTGTCAATACACATTTAGAAAAAAAATCATTCCAGTAGCCTTAAGAATAATTTGATTGTGTTTCGAATAGTGTAGGTAAGCTGTCAAAATGACATGAATGCAGATCTTTATCGTTCACCAGTATGCAATCACTGCCAAATAGCACACTGTTGACCTGCAATAGTCGAACTGCCTGAGATTACATTGTGGCTGGTGGCTGGTGATACAAGAGAGAGGAGGGTGGGGTGTGAGTGGTCGTGTGACAACAGGAATAAAGGTTGCTGGAGTTGTTCTTTAACACTGAACTTCTCAACAATGTGGATTCATATCACTTGCAGCCAGAGCTTGGATTACATAACTGTAATCGAATGACTTTTTCTGATAACGCAGTAATGCACCGTACTACATTTTAAATGTATATAATTTGATTACAGTCACTGATGTCAATAAAATTACGTGACTTGCGTTACAAATTTATTGTGAAGAAAACAATATTAAGTCAAATGCATTTTTAAAATAAATCACGTTTTGCCCAGAAGATTTGTTCTTTAGCCCTGAATAATTCTCCACTTGGAGCGGTTTGTCACTACGTAAATGAACATCAGTAAAAGAAGACGGCCTGTAATTTAATATCTTCAGTGAACGGAGGCGAGACCGATCAGAGAGGGTTTACAGGAAAATACTTGGAAACACTCGTGTGTTATTGGCTGACAGTGTGAACAGCAACTGAAGCGCTTGACCTGTATCTTCATGATTTTATACATTTATGCTGCTGCCACATGATTGGCTGATTAGATAACTGCATGAATGTGCAGGTGTACAGGTGTTCCTAATAAAGTGGATGGTGAATGTACATTTTCTTTTCTTAAAAAGTGAAGTGATGCACAATTCTGTACTACAATAATATACTTAAAGGAGACCTATTTTAAGCCTTTTTACAAGACGTAATATAAGTCCCAGGTGTCCCCAGATACATCTGTAAAGTTTCAGCTCAAAATACCCCACAAATCATTTATTATACCATGTTGAAAATGCCCTTTTTTGGGTGGAAGCAAAAACACGCTGTTTTGGTGTGTGTCTCTTTAAATGCAAACGAGGTGCTGCTCCGCTATGGAAGTATAATAGTGCCAAATGTCCTCAAGGCAAAATGGCATGTTGAATTACATAAATTGAATAAAAACATATCGCAATGACAGTACTTGAATTTTTCTGCCCAGCAATTTGACACAATTGGAAAAAAAAAAGCACAGCAATAACAGTGCTTGAATTAGTTTCCTCTGCAATTCATTGGGATTGTATATTTTGATTGAAAACAAAATTCCAGCATTCAAAATTCAATGCACACATATTCACCTTCCTAAAATACGGTTCCAAAATATTCAGTTGTTAAAATACCATCTTCATTATTGGTCAGGTAGTACATTATTTTTCAACCTCACAAATTCAGGCTGCAAAAATTCAGGTCTTAAAATTCAAGGCTTCACATCCGGGTCTCACAGGACGAGCAATGGATTTCCAGTACTATTGTAACATGTTACTCTGGGCCAGCCCCCTAGTGGTGGGATTGTGCAGTCAAGACTCAAGAGAAGATGAACCTAACGGACTGGTGTAAAGTTGGCTTGACGTTGGACGTTCGGTATTCACAGATATGTGCAAATTAAGGGACCGTCTCTAAAGTTGCATATTGGTATACATGTTTCTAACTTCAATTGCATTTGAAGGGAATGGCTTGTTCATAAAATCAACTATAAAGTGTTCATCTAGATGTCAGCTAAGTCACCTACATCACCACACATTGTTTGGAAGGGTTTCAAGAAAAAAGCATCTACTCTCATCCAAAAAAAACAACAACCTCAAGTATCATCAGTTTGCCAGACACTACTGGAACTTCAAATGGGATCGGGTTCTATGGTCAGATGAAACCAAAATAGAGCTTTTTAGCAATAAACACCAGAGGTGGTTTTAGCGCACACAGAGAGGAAGCCATATGGAAAAGCCTCATGCCCAAGGTTATATATGGTGGTGGCTCTTTAATGTTTTGGGGCTGTTTTTCTGCCAGAGGACCTGGACATTTTGTTAGGATACATGGCATCATGAACTCTATCAAATATCAACAGATATTAAATGAAAACCTGACTGCCTCTGCCAGAAAGCTTAAAATGGGCCGCAGCACAATGATCCAAAACATACATCAAAACCAACACAAAAATGGTTTACTGTCCACAAAATCAAGGTCCTTCCATGGCCATCCCAGTCCCCTGACTTGAAACCCATAGAAAACCTTTGGGGTGAACTGAAGAGGAGAGTCCACCCGCATGGACCTCGAAATGTGAAGGATCTGGAGAGATTCTGTATGGAGGAACGGTCTCAGATCTCTTGCCATGTATTCTCCAACCTCATCAGCATTGTAGGAGAAGACTCAGAGCTGTTATCTTGGCAAAGCAAGGTAGCACAAAGTATTGACTAAAAGGGTTCAAATAATTGCTGCACACCTATATTCAGCAAAGATATTTTTGATAAACCTGTGTTTTGTTTGCATTTGTTTGATCTCTATGAGAGCAGAGTATGTTTGTGATTTTTTTTAAAGATCAAAGGGTTGAACAATAAAGACATTTTTTCACAGCCTTCTTTTCTCATATTTACCAAGAGTGCCAATATTAGTAGAGAGCACTGTAGATAGATAGACTCTCACAGAGTGTAATAAACAGTAGATAACATCTAATTACCAGGTATCACTCACAGGTACAGAAGTGTTACCAAATAGTAAAACTAAACAAAATGTACTTTTTAATTGAAAGTTGATTCTTCATAGAGGACTCCCCTGTCTTTTTCTTTGAGTCTCTGTGGTTTGCATAAGAGGAGTCCTTGGCATGTTGCCCTCTTTATCTAGTTTCCAAGTTGTTGTGTTCTCATAATGAGCCATAATATGAGGTTAATGATTAGAATATATGCCATATCTTAATATGTGGGTATATAATAACAAGATAAGATTACTGCTAAAATGTAGAGTTTCTAAAGTCAACTAACTGTAGAAACAAATGCTGCAGAAACATTTGATAGTCTGAGAAAATCCATTTTTCATGAATTTACCAAGTTACTATTGCAAGTAGGAAGTAGACCTGGAGGTTATGAAAATGTAATATTGTTATCAATAAATTATGGCAGTTTATTTTTTTTATTAATTATAAATGTACTTGATGTTAAAATACTTTACTCTTTGCAGATTCTTAGAAAAACTAGAATATATATATATATATATATATATATATATATATATATATATATATATATATATATATATATATATATATATATATATATTTGTAGACATTAAATAAAATAGCCAAAAGTTGTTTTTTGATTTTTTTTAAATCAACAATATTGTGTTGCTGGGAAATTGTTTGCAAACTTATAACTTATATAATGTGACATATTGTGTACCGTAAATGTCTTAAAGAATTGTGATATTGTATTTTTGTCTTATATTTGTCTTATATAAGTTATGAAAACAGTAATAAAACAACATGAGACATCTACCTGAGATGACAGCTGATTGTGCATAATTTCTTTTCATACTGAGAAATAAATTTAACAGGAAAGTATATAATGTTTTTCACATATTTGTTAGTTTGGCTGATTCGAATAAGTGTAATTGTACCTATTACTCAAAATGGTTTCTACTTTTATCACAAATAAACACTGTTAAGCTAAAACTCACCAAAAGTACAAAAGTGCCAATGATTTCTCCCAGACACTGTCTGACTAAGATGTTGTTTATCTTCATCCTCATCATCATTTTCCTCACGTGGCACAATTGGTGGTTCTGCATGTCTTCGGCTGTTCCGGCTGCCTCTCTGCTGCTCTCAGGTGCTATGAGGCTGCTCATATGTTTTTACTTGATGTCCTTCATGTGAGCCAGTACACTTTGGACGATATTGCTCTGATAAATGTAACATCATTAATAACTTGGCGTAATAATGCTGAGTGAGAGAGATTAGATAATATGTACTTTCCCTTAACCCCAGTGGTGTAAAGCTTTCTCGAACTGTCCCTGCTGCCTCTCTGCTGCTCTCAGGTGCTGTGTGTTGTGTAGAGAGGCTGAGGTGGATGCAGTTGCAGGTAATTTGGCTTTAATGAGGAACAGATCAACAAATCCAAAACATTAGGCAGAATCAAGGTCACGCAACATGCAGGGGCCGGGCAATCGGCAAACAGGGTTAAATGAGCAAAGACAACAAGTGTAAATCAAGAGACATAGCTCAGACAAACCTAAACAGCAAATATGGGAAACAGACTTGGTATTGTCAGGTGCACAAAGACAAAACTGAGCGTATACGTCACCTAGAACAGAGAAACAAGAGGGTTGAAATGTGCAAACTAATTAAAGGGCGAAGTGAAAACAGGTCTGAGAATCAAGACACAACAAAAGATACAACCAGTGAGAGCATGGGTGGAGAAAGGACATGAACCAAAACAAAACACAAGTGGCAACGTAAACAAACATATGACAACACAGAAGAGGGCACTGCTCTGCTTAGTAATTCGCAGTGACAGATCCCGTCACTCCAAGGGCGCTGTGAGGGCAACACTCCGACACTCCCCCCACATCCCTCCCCAGTGTCTAAGCATTACCAAAAAAAAAAAAAAACGTCTGGAGCTTGGCTTCGTAAGCCTAGGTTTCCTGTGGTGGCCAAGAAAACTTCAGCCACTGCTACTCTTTGAGCTTGGGGTCCAACATCCTTTCAAAATAAAATTGGTTCTGTAGTGGGAATCCTTTCAAAGGGCCATCAGTGCGTCGACGTGAGCTGGGGTGTCTAACTGGGGTGTCTAACAGGGTTAACTGGCAAACACAACAACCTTGAATGAAGAGACCTAGTTATGCAGCACTCAGTGTGAGGAGAGAATACATGACACATGAAGCTGCTCACAATTTTTTGACTTGCTGTCCTTTATGTGATCCAGTACACTTTGCACTCCATTGCTTCGATAAATGTATCTTGGCAATTTATCATTCATAACTTGGCATACTGAGGCTTAAAGAGACATAAGATAAAATGTGCTTTCACTTAATTCCAGTGGCATCAAGTAGAGAAGGAGCAATAGTTTTTTTTGGAATATTTCTACTTTATACAAATATACATGTTTCTGTATATTTTAACGTTTACTTAACCACATTCTCAAAAGCAAACAGTTATATTTACTCAGATATATATTTACATTTCACCAGACACATTATATATTAGAATAAGCTATTAATCATTTTCATCCGGCTCATCCTATTTTCAAGAATAAATTCCAATCGCCCGTCCAGTCACCAAAATGGCTCATCAAGAACGCGAGTCAGCTCCCAACGACCACTTGAAAGAGACGTCTTAAAGTCAAAAATTCAATAGTGCAGTTTGATTCAGGAAATGCTTACTGCGGTTAACCTTAGTGAAAACACAGGTCATATAGCCACAGCTTTCAGTGCTAGTAGTGCTACATGCTGTGAAGACTTAAGAGATTTTAAAACTGTAAATAAGAGAAACTAAACTAACAGATATCGGTTTCTGATACACTATATGGGTAAAGGTTTGTGGATACCTGACCATCAGACCTGTATGTGCTTGTTGAACATCCCATTCCATATTTAATCCCTCTTTTGCTGTTATTATAACCTCCACTCTTCTGGAAAGGCTTTCCACTAAATTTTGGAATGTGGCTATGGGGATTTTTGCCCATTCAGCTACAAGAGTATTAGTGAGGTTGGGCAATGATGTTGGGCAAAAAAGCCACAGTCGGAATTCCAGTTCATACCAAATGTGTTGGGTGGGGTTCAGGTCAGGGCTCTGTACAGGCCACTCAAATTTGGCTTCACTCTCCCTCCCCTGTGGTGCATCAGCCGAGCATCTTACTAGCATGCTGTGGAACAGAGTTTGAATCCTGACCTTGACCACTCGATTTCAACTCACCTTTCTCACACACGCTCACTCCTTCACATCCTTTAATAAACCCCATTTCACCTTCGATCCCTGCGTCTGTGTTCTGCATTTAGGTCCCCTCATCTCGGGGTCCATAACAATATATCATTTCAGAGTGTCACACTATGCTCCCAGTAAAAATATATATAGGCCTAATAATCTTACTGCTGAATTTGATAGCTTTTGAGAGCCAAAATAATCAGATCCATCAAGTAAACTGAACGAGGGCTCAAGTGCATGTTTATTCCTCTATAAAATTATCAGTGGTAGTGTCACGTAATGGAGGTTAGGACGGATGTATTTGCAGTTAAGAGCTTTAATGAAGATTGTAATATCCAGAGGGCAAGGCAAAAGACATAAACAAAGACTGGCAGTAGTCAGGTGATCAAGCAAACAGGCTGGAGCAGGTAAGGCAGAAATCATTCTGGGAAATGGAGTCGTGAGTTTGCCGTGACATAGACAGGTAGTCTAGCAGACCTGGACATATCAGTTTAGAGTCTGACAAACTATGGATAAAATGATTATTTATTACTGTAATGTTTTTGAGTCATTGGGAACCAACTTCAACTGAACTATATGGCTCAGGTTTATACATCTATAAAATAGTCATTTTAAAATTTGTAGTCCACCAAACTGACACATGACGTTTACACAAATACAGTGCATGTATTTTATTCCCCAGTAAAGTTCCATTTTCGACAAAAATGCTTTATTCCATCTCAGCAAATTGACTTTTAGGGTTTAGGGGACCATTAGCATATGTTGGTAACCTGTCAATATAAAGATATTCCGCCTTCAATGTCAGTCTCAAAGCATTTCCTTACATTTACCTTTGTATGTACAAAGCCCTGCCTTACTGCCAAAGCTACCCTGAAGTGGTTCAAAACAAAGAACCTGAATTAGAATGCCCCAGACCAGAGTTGCCAAGTCCGCTTATAATATGTGACTTTCGGCTCCTTTTTTTTTTTGACGTTGCTTGAAAAAAAAAAACAACACTGGTCGTGGGTTTCATTTTTTGGGCTTGTTTTAAAAAATATGGTTGCTTGTTCGCAGGTGATCAGTTGCAGTTTGATGATTTTTTGTTAAATAAATTGTGTTCTTGCTTTTCAAACTCCAAGTGGTTTCAGTTTAAGATGTTGCTGAGGCCGTAATAGGCTATAATTATATTGGGCTTGTTTTTGAAGTTGTAGTTGCTTATTTATAAGTGTTGGCAACACTGCCCCAGACCTCAATCCATATCCATCTAAGAATCTGTAGCAAGACTTCAAAATTGCTGTTCATAACGATCTCCCACCAATCTGGGAGAGACATATGCCAGAAGACTTGCAACTGCAATTGTAAAAGTAGGTTCTACCAAGTACTGCCCCATAGTCGTCAATACTTATGAAATCAACAAATGTCTGCTTTTTTGTTTAAGTAACCTTTGTGTCACAATAAAAAATATTTTGCACCTTTGAATGTTAGGTTAAAACAACAAAAAAAAACAATTAAGTCCTTTTGAATTCCAGGTTGTAACAGAACAAAACGTGGAAACTTTTAAGGCGGCTGAATGGAAGTGAGGAATGGAAGTATGGAAGCACCAGCAGCTTTAGAGAGATCTAGGGATGAACTAGAATCAAAGTATCTTTAATTTTAATACAATTTTAAACTATTGTATATTTTATGCAGCACTGCTGATATCCACTGAGACATACAGTCCTCTGTAAAAGCCTGGAAAAGCAATACAAAATAAAAAAGCAACAGTCTGGTGATGTCAGTGGATCACCGGTTTGATGCAGTTATTGCAAGCAAGGGATATGTGACCAAATATTAAGTGTTATTTACTTTAACTTACATTAAGACTATCTGTTCCTATACTTTTCCTCACCTAAAAATTGGGTGGTCTGCTACCAAACGTGCCATGTTTTAAGCTGTTTAGATGTAGATCTTGATGTAAATATGAGGAAACGACAGCCGAAATTCTGATCAAAGGGGATTGTATAGTAATCTGTATTAGCAATTGTCTGCTGTAAAATGCTTCCAAGAACATTGCAGTGCAATATAGTTATTTATTAATTCTCATTATGAGATCAAAACAGCCTGTCATATAACAGATATGATAGTCATTATATAAAGGACAATTTAAGTTTAATATTTAATAAGAATGTTAAATATAAGCGTTTTATAAGCATAATATAAGACATAAGACCTAGGCCACACTGTAAACTAGGACTTACAGTGGATATAAAAAGTCTACACAACCCTGTTAAAATGTCAGATTTTTGTGATGTAAAAATAAAAAAAAAAAGAAACCAAAATAAATCATGTCAGAACCTTTTCTACCTTTTTGTGAAATTTGAACCTATTAATTAAAGTGAAAAACAATAAGGGGGAAAAAATAAAAAATGTACAATAACCTGTGTACACGCCCAAAAACTAATACTTAGTCAGAGTACCTTTAGATTTTATCACAGCATTCAATCTTTTTGGGTAAGAGTCAATCAGTTTGGAACATCTTGAGTTCTTCCTTGTAAAAGCATTCTAATTCTGTCAGATTGGCTGGGCATCTCCTGTGCACAGACCTCTTCATGTCACCACACAGATTTAGATTAGATTTAGATCTGGATTCTAGCCGGGCCATTCCAAAACCTTGAACTTGTTTTAGTGAAGCCATTCGTGTGTTGATCTGGAGATTTCCTTTGGTTCCTTGTCGTGCCGAAAAGTGAAATTCTTCTTCATCTTAAGTGTTGTAGCAGAAGTCTTAAATTTGTATTTGGAGCTATTCATTATTCCCTCCACCCTGATTAAAGCCCCAGTTTCAGCTGAAGAAAAACAGCTCTAAAGTATGATGCTGCCACCACCATGCTTCCCCGTGGGGATGGTGTTCTATTTTTGTTGTTGTTGTTGTTTTTTGTGCCAAACATATATTTTGGTATTGTGGCAAAAAGTTCAACTTTGGTCTCATTAGACCATAACACATTATTCCACATGATTTTGGGAGATTTTATGTATTTTTTATTTATTTTTTGGTTAAAAAAGTCCAGAGATATGAAGAAGTCAGGAGATTGTTGTCACATGTAGGGAGCAACCAGTACTTTCCAGAAACTGCTGCAATTCTTTTAATGTCGCTGTAGGTCTCTTGGCAACCTCCATGACCAGTTTTCTCCTGATCTTCTCATCAGGGACGTCCTGTTCTTAATAGTGTCACTGTCATGTCATGTTTTCTCCACTTGTTGATTATTGTCTTTACAGTGTTCCATAATGTATCTAATGCCTTGGAAATTGTTTTCTAACCTTTTCCTGATTGAAATTTTTCAACAATGAGATCCAGTACCTGCTTTGATCTCTTTGTGGCCCATGGCTTTTCCAGTTGGAAGTTACCAAAAAGATGTCAGGAAAATCTTACAGGAACAGCTGTACTTTATTTGGGGTTAATCAGTCACTTTAACTGATGGCAGGTGTATACTAATTAGTATTTAACATGAGTTTGAATAGGATTGGTTCATTCAGAACACTGCCACGTTCCCAATTATAAAAGGGTGTACACACTTATGCAAGCTGGGCATTGGAAGTTTTTTTTATTTTTATGGTTTTCCCCCTAAAATGATTCTTATTGTTTTAGGTTAAAATTTAGAATAGGTTCTAAATTTTAGGTAGAATAGGTTCTGAGAATGTTTATCGTTTTACGTCACACAAACCTGCCATTTTAACAGGGGTGTGTCGACTTTTTATACCCACTGTAGTTATTTTAAAAATGATGTACTGTATGCTATATATATATTGTAATCCTCTGAACACATGCCATCTTGCCATTGTATGTGTATATAGAAATATGATTACATTTTTAATATTCCAAAATTACTTAATCCTTTTAGGAACAGTGCATTCGATACACATAGGACTGAAAGATTAGTCAGAAACCAATCGGTAATTGTATAACAAGCTTAATACAAACTTGTTATAGAGCTAATATATTTTCTTCTCGTAGGGCTGTGTGTAGCAACTTCAGAAACTCGAAAGTTATGTCAATATTTACACAGAACATTATACATATTCACACTTCTGCTATGCAGGTGCTTACTGTTGAAACTGCCTGCAGTTCAGCATCTTTTCGTGTGTATTTACATTAGCTCAAACGTTACTGTCAAAAATATAGTGGTTACATCAGACAGCACACTATGGTGTGGGTTATAATAGAACTCTTCACTGGATATCTTGCAACAAAAATTCACTTACATTTAAGGTCAGAATCGTGAACAACTTTGACATGCCTTTGTTTTTGGCAACCATGCTCACTCACTGTCCGAGTAGCACTTAAGTCTGAAGGTAATTCTGAGGTCTGAATACTAGTGTGTGCAATTCTGTTATTAACTCATAACTCTGCACACTTAACTCAACTCTGAATACAGCACTTAAGTCTATATTTGAAGTGGTGACAAAGGAGATGCTGTCAGTATAACTGGTGAGGACGTTGCAGTAAGACCTCCACAGGGCCAGGGGGCAACCTCTTGATCAGGTGCCAGACCTCGAGCCGTCTCAAACCCTCCAAACGCTGACCTTCAATCTCCAACAGTTCATCTCCCGGGAAAACCTTTCCAACTGGTCCACCTGAGTAACACCATGAGATGCTTTAGAACTGCATATCTTAACATCTTTTCCCTGGTGATTACAAGCCAATGTATATATCTACAGGTGAATATCATGTTATTTATTCAAATTAATTCAGAATCAGTGTGTTTAAATGATAGAGATTTTTTTTTTAATAATTCATGAAACTGTTTGAGTGAGATACAGGACGAAATGTCTTCGCAGTTATCACACAAATGCAGCCACTAAACATAAGCCATGAAATATGGAAAGTGGCATGCATAATTAAAAATCTTTACACATGTTCATGTTATTCAGTCTTCCTGGTACATATGTCTTCAGTTATTTTTGGTTTATGACTACTTTATGACTGTTATCTTAATCTGATTATACTATGAACTTATGAATTGCTTTATGTTCAGTGCTTTATGTGCTGATCGGAAAGTTGTGAGTTCAAATCCCAGCACTGCCAAGCTGCCACTTTTGGGCTCTTGAGCGAGGCCCTTAATTCTCAACTGCTCAGATGTATAAATGAGATAAATGTAAGTCGCTCTGGATAAGGGCGACTGATTTGTACTTTTATGTCATAAAAGTGATAAAAGTGGGTTCTTACCCTGAAAGAGCCTCTGAACAGTGAGGGGTTTGTCTCCTAAGATGGAGCCCACTCCTCCCTCCAGACTGAAGCCCAGATCAGAGCTGGACTTATTTAAAGTCACTCGCACTCTGCTACCTGTTGAAGAAACATATGTTTGTCTTATCCTTATGAGGACCTTCCATTGACTTTCCCTTCATGCGTACACCAAAAAAGACAGCTAAATATCCCTACAAGGTCAAAACTATCATATATTTTTATCCTCCTATACACACACACACACACACACACACACACACACACACACACACACAAATAATAATAATTGTATACTAATAGTAAAATAATAATGGTAATAATAATAGTCACATTTGAAGACACAAATTACATGTGGTTTTCTTCATACAGAAGTATGATGAAACTAAATAAACCAGAAATTACAAGTTTAAAGTACAGTGCTGTGAAAAAGTATTTTTTCTGTTTTTGTATATATCTCATACTAAATTGTTTCAGATACTCCAACGAAATACAACATAAAATAAAGGCAACCTGAGTAAACACAGAAAACAGTTTTTTTTTAACTGAAGAAAAAAAAAAAGCTATCCAACACCTCTCATCAGTGTGAAAAACTAATGGCCCCCTTACATTTAACATCTGGTTGTGCCACCTTTAGCAGCAATAACTGCAACCAAATGCTTCCGATAACTGGAGATCAGTCTTTCACTTACTTCTAGGATTCGGATTTATTCCTATGCATTGGATCATTGTCTTGCTGCATAATGCAGTTGCGTTTGAGTTTCAATTTACGGACTGAAGACTGGACATTCTCCTTTAGGATTTTCTGGTAGAGAGCAGAATTCATGTTTCCATCAATTATTGCAAGTTGCCCAGGCCCCGAAGCAGCAAAGCATCCCCACACCATCACACTCCACCACCATGCTTGACCGTAGGTATGATGTTCTTTTTGTGGGATTCAGTGTTTGGTTTGCGCCAGATGTAACGGGACCCCTGTCTTCCAAACAGTTCCACTTTTGACTCAACAATCCACAGAACATTCTCCCAAAAGGTTTGAGGATCATCAAGGTGTGTTTTGGCAAAATTCAGACAAGAATTAATGTTCCTCTGGGTTAGCAGTGGTTTTCAAAAACCACTGGCTCAGTGGTTTTATTGCTGCAAGAGAGGCCTGTAGGTCCTTTAATGTAGTCCTTGGCTCTTTTGTGACTTGCTGGATGAGTAGTTGCTGTGCTCTTGGAGGAATTTTGGAAGGTCGGCCACTTCTGGGAAAATTCAGTACTGTGTTGAGTTTTTCTATTTGGAGATAATGGTTCTCACTGTGGTTCGTTGGCGTGTGGCATGAGAGCTTCATCCTATCATCCCATGGCATCCCATCATTTCTAGAATTTCTTTCAACGTTGACATAATGTGTTAGTGGGTAAGACCTTTTAACCAACTGCTGAAAAAGTTCTATTTAAGTGTTGATTTGATCGAACAGGGTTTGCAGTAATCAGGCCTGGTTGTGTCTAGTCCAGCTGAACCCCATTATGAATGCAGTTTCATAGATTTGGGGAATTAGTAACTATGGGAGCAAATACATTTTCACACAGGCCCAATTGGTATTGGATAACCTTTTTGTTTCAGTAAATAATATTATCATTTAAAAACTGTATTTTGTGTTTACTCAGATTACTCAGGTAGATTTTGTTTTCATTTCTGAAACCATTTAGTATGACATACCCAAAAACAGAAGATATTGGATAAATACTTTTTCACAGCACTATATAACACTGATCTTTGATCCTGTATTATATGTATATAATCAGAACTGGATTGCATTTTTACAGTAATCTATCCAAAACTGTTAATCACGCATGTCCCAAAAGTAAGAATTGTTAAGTAATATTATCTGATATGAACTGTTTTCATATTTTCACACCGGCTTATCAGAAACTTCCTTGTCTCAAAGTGCAGGAGAACAATCCTATTATTATTTAAATATATACTGTATGTATTGCAACACACCTGGGTTCGCAGCTGCTTTCTGTGGACTGTCTTTGGTGCTATAGCATGTTTCAGTGACATCACCTCGTCTGATGACAACCACTGCCATGGGGCGCCCCCTTGCTTTTCTCATAGTGTTCAGCGCCTCCTTGTGGGTGGAGTTATGTAAAGCAGTGCCATTAATAGACAACACCTGGTCACCTACACGGATGGAGCCCTCCTGGGCTGCTATACCACTGCGTAGCACCCTGTGAACCTGACAAAGGCGAGAGAGTGCTCGTTTACAGTCACAGTGCAAAAAATAAATACATTTCCTGTGTTTAATTATGAGACCTCTGGCAGGGGTGTGAAAATAGCTCAAATTCTATACCTCAGTTATTTTCAGGATCAAATGAACTTTTATCAAAGTACAAGAATCATCTTGTTATTTTCTGACGTATGTCTCAGGTTAAGATGTTTCTCACATGTAATAAACACTCACAGTCATAGGTTTATTTTGATCCACTCCTCCAGCCACAGTGAAGCCAAGTCCAATTCCTGCCTCCTTATGTAGGACAACCACATGCATATCCTCATAGTCCTGCAATAAATAAAGAATATACACTCACATACACATCTACACCTATTCATCCATGCAATTATCTAATCAGCCAATCATGTAGCAGCAGTGCAATGCATAAAATCACACAGATACAGGCCAGTAGCATCGGGTAATGTTCACAGCAACTATCAGAATGGGGAACAAATGTGATCTCAGTGATTTTGACCGTTGTATGGTTGTTGGTGTCAGACGGGCTGGTTTAAGTATTTCAATAAATGCTGATCTCCTGAGACTTTCACACACAACAGTCTCTAGAGTTTACTCAGAATGGTGCGATAAAGAAAAAAAACATCCAATGAGCAGCAGTTCTTTGGACGAAACGCCTTGTTGATGAGAGAGGTGAACAGAAAATGGCCAGACTGGTTCAAGTAACAGATACAGTACAGTAACTTTTATAACCACTCTGTACAATTGTGGTGAGCAGAAAAACATCTCAGAATGCACAACACGTCGAACCTTGAGGTGCACGGGCTACAACGGCAGAAGACCATGTCGGGTTCCACTTCTGTCAGCCAAGAACAGAAAACTGAGGCTGCAGTGGGCACAGGCTCACCAAAACTGGACAGCTGAAGATTGGAAAAACGTAGCCTGGTCTGATGAATCTTGATTTCCGCTGAGGCACACACAGGTGATAGGGTCACAATTTGGCACCAACAACATGAATCGATGGACCCAACCTGCCTTGTGTCAACAGAGGAGGTGGTGTAATGGTGGGGGGACTGTTTTCTTGGCATACCTTGTGTTCGTACCAATTAGTACCAATCAGTCATCATTTCAATGCCACAGCCTATTTGAGTATTGCTGCTGACCATGTGCATCCCTTCATGGCCACAATTGGCCCTAATGGGTTCAATGTTCTTCAGTGACCTTCCCAGTCACAGGATCTGAATCAATAGAAGACCTTTGCGATGTGGTAGAACAAGAGATTCGCAGCATGAAAGTGCACCTGAAAAATCTGCACGAATTGCGTGAGTAATCATGTCACCATGGGCCAGAATCTCGAAGGAATGTTTCCAACATCTTGTGGAATCCATGCCACGCAGAACTGAGGCTGTTTTGAGAACAAAGTAAGGCACTCCCCAGTATTAGTATCGTGTTCCCAATAAAGTGTTCGGTGAGTGTATGTATATCAAAGTATATGAGTATACCAAAGATTCATCCTATAGAACCTATTATTAGCAAACTTATGCATAGCAAATACAGTTGGGTGACAAATTAAAGGAAAATCCATCTTCTCTGTTATGCTTTGACTGATTACTTTCATCCTATAATGAAACATTAGTCTCTATAGTGGTCTTTTCCAGGATATCCATGTCCCTATCCATGTCCCTATACATATATATGTTTGATGAATATGAAAATAATGTAAATCATATGATATGGCTTTCACGATGACTAGATCTCAACCCAATTAAAGAACTGTGGGAGATTTCAGAGCGATATATTTGACAGCTTAACTACCACCATCATTCAAACCCCAACCGATGGAATATCTTTTGGAAGAATGCTGTTCATTCTTCTATTACAGTTCCAGGGACTTGTAGAATCCATGCCAAGGCACATTCAAGCTGTTCTGACAACTCATCGTGAGCCAACACCTTACTATTTAATGTTTTCACTTTATGCTGTTATTTAACTTGTCAGCCAGTTATATATTGTGGGGGTGGGGTTTAGCGCGAGTCTACAGCATGAGTATGATGGTAATTGGCCATTCCCTTATACTCCTACTACAGACACCCGCTAAACCCCACCCCCACCTGCCACAAATAATATCTTTTGGAGCTTAAAAAGATTTGTAGTACCTCTAAGGCATCATCATCATCCAAACCCCTGACATCATTCAATAAGCACTCCAGCTCATCCATGTCTAGCAGTGTCACAGAGGACAGGGCAGAAACGTCTGAGCTCATGGACAATGTACGCTTGGACATCCAGTTCTCGTCCTCCAGCCCACCGAGACTGCGCAGCTCAACAAGGCTGTTAAAGAGAGATGGAGAAGAAAAGTAGAAGAAATTAACCATGAGGAATGGAAAAAGCAAGAAGAGGATCGTATGTGATTTTCACAAAAAAAAAACCAAAACAAAACAGAATGCTTTATTTACTGCAGAAATTTTTGACAGAGTGTAAGTTATTAATATATGGTAAGCTGAAAATTTATGTTTAGTTTAAGCTAATGGCCACATTTATCCTGTATAGGAAGGCAAGATGCATCGGCTAGCATACTATCGTAGCACTTGACATTTAGTGTTGGCAGATATCTTACAGAAACCACAATTATAATAATTATTTGGCAAATCCATTGCCATTGCTGTTTACCACAGGTCTAGTTATTGACATTTTACATCTCAATTAGATTAGATTAGTGATAAGTTTCTATAGATAGGTTTTTATCAAGCATTTTCGCAACACAAAGACTCTATATGAAAACTGTAAAGCTCTGATGCAAGCAAAAACACTATCTTCGTTATTGTCCTCAAATTGTAACATCATACCTCATAGAAAAACTTCTACTGCTCATGTTGCTTGTGATGGTTACTGATGATTCCCCTGAGTCAGAGTCATATCCTCTCTCTGTTCCCTCGTCGTCTTCATCGTCGTCGTCGTCGTCTTCGCCATTCTCATCATCAACCCCTTTATGCATAATCCACCTAATAACTTTTGCAGCTACTTTTTCATCTTTTATTGTGTTGCTGAGATCACCTGACGCTGAAGAGAAGACTTGGATAGGAGGGATTACTACTGAGTCACTCAGGAGATTGGATGGTGATTTAGAATAAGCACTGTTGCCTGTTAACAGTGTTGACTTTACTGCGGTAGATGAATCTGAATGTGGTAACACAGGGGTGCTTTCTGACATTAGAAATGCTTTGTCTTTGGTAGATGAAGATTTGCTCTCTGATTTTGGAGAGAAGTCCTTAAGATCAGAGCGGGATACATTAGTGATCCCATTCGGCTTCTGGAAGTTGTGGGACATTGCAGAACTGACATAATTCCTAACTTTTTCTTCAGTTAAATTAATGTTTTTAAGCTTTTGAAAAGATTTAGGATTACTGCCTTTGGAGAAATCTGGCTCATCCGTGTCTTTATTCATCATAGTAAACTTAGCCTCATTCTTCTGGTCAGATGGAGATTCATCCGGTAGTTTGAAAGTCTGCACAACTCCAGGCTCCTGACTTTTAGTTCCTCTACTTTGGGTTTTCACTGCTGACCCTTCTTTATCTTGTGTTGTGATCTGGACAGGCCCACTTAGATCATGCATATTCAGTGGCTCATTGCTGACTTCGCTCGTACTGAAAAGATTCTCTCTCAAGCATTCTCTATTCCAGTTATCCAACCTTATACCTAATGACCTTTGTGAATATGTCTTAGTCACACTGGCCACCACTGTTGGCTTTTCTGTAACTGAAAAAGCCCTTCTGGGATACTGAATCCGTGATGAACTCTGGCTTTGCAGAGCAAGCGCCTCAAATTTGTGAATTGTGTTTCGCACTGAAACCAAGGATGGTTCTTGGACATTCTCTAACAAGGCCTCGCTCTTCTTGCTTGGATTTCCAGAGGAGCCGCACTCCAAACCAACCCCATGTTCTTGATGATGTTTTTCACTGTCTGCTGTCATAGTTTGGGATGATTGAGGTTTGGTCTGCAGAATTACTCCTTCCTGTGAGCTATGTGGTTGTTTTCCTGGAATTGTCTCCATGCCTTTTGTCTGTTTTGAATTACTAGTCATTGTTTCTACTTGACTCTCTATTTCTTTCACAGTGCTTTTTTGGATATTATTGCTATTGCTCAGCCCGTAGGCTGAATATGAAATTGGAGCTGTAAAATGTCTGGTTCTTGATCTGCCTAAAGAATGAGTTCCTAGTCCTGTAGAGTGCCCAGTCAGTCTTCTCTCGTTGTACATGCTATTGTTAGTGACCAAAGATATCGAATCTTGGCTAAGGGGTTTCTCTTTAGACCGTGTTAACATTGTAACCAAGTTATCTTTTCCACTGGGTAAAACAAATGAAGTGTCTGGCAAGGTAGTAAAGTTCATTTGTTCCTTTTTGAAGGTTGTTTTTGGAAAGGTACCACACTTTTCTGGTTTATATGAAACTGTCTTCATTTTACTGAAAGAAGAAATGGATGGGGGTTCATCCAATGACCTGTTAGTGGGATTATTGCGATTTAAATTTGAATCAGTATCATGGACACTGGAAAAAGTGGCAGAGGTGATAACTCTTGAACTTGCTTCACTATTATCCTCTAATACATTATGACCATCTCTGCCCATTACACTGTGGTTCCCAGTGATCTCATTGACCTTCGATGCAGTGACTGGAGATCTGAGATGGTGCTCTGCCTGATCTGGCTTGGTACCACTATGTACAGTATGCCAGGGACCTTTTCTTCCCTCTGTGCTGTCCTGGCTTTGACTTGCTTTTAGTCTGGATGGGAACGACTGGGCAAGAGCCACCGTTCTTACAGGTGAAGTTCCAGATACTGCTGAGGCAATAAGTCCATTGCTGTCCTGCTTTCTTTGACCAGTTCCTTTGAATGGTTGCATTTGTAATGATACTCTCTTTAATGGGCGGGCCATTTCATTAGAGTTTGGTCTATTGGCTGCTTCATTTGCCACTAAACTCTCAGAGCGTTGTATGGATCTCCCCTCAAGGTCCTTAGTATTTCTGATAACTTCCATCTGATTCTTTTGTCCTCCTTCATTTGTTGATCCTCTCCAGTCTAAGCTCTTACTTCTGTTGGCCACATATGCTTGTCTCCACTCTGTTCTTCCCCTCACTTTAGTGCTGGGACTCTCAACACAATCTGGCTTCTGTTGAGAGGTACTGCTCGTTTCAGAGCTGATGGACATTTCTGCTTTTTTTGTGAAGCTGAGCTGATTCAGAAGTTTTGGTCTTCTTTTGTCAATCATATCAGTATCTGGAGATGGAGGTGGAAGAGTGTGGACTCTGGGCATCTCTTCTCTACACTCTCTGACGCTTCTGCTTGCTTTTTGTGTCTCACATGTAGACGTAAAACTACTAGCTTTGGTGAGCGACTGCTGTCTCTCCTTAGCAGAGCGGATTTTGAACCTAGCAGCAGACTGTGCTGGGACTGCGTGTGACTGACTTTGGTTTTGCTCTTCAGAACATTTTGAAGATTCTCGATTTCCATCTCTCGGGGCAGATTCTGATTGATAGGCAGAGTATTCAGGCACATGAGTAGATCCAACAGAGATATCCATTTTCTACAGTGAGTAACAACACATGCATTACAGTGTGATTGTGAGGAAATATTTGAAGTTCTTTTTAGTACTTGGTTTCATGCTCAAGTTCCATATTTTTATCACATAAATAGTTTTGTAAATGTCCATACCGAATGTGGGTAGGTCGTCAGCTATGTAATTCAATCCGCACAGTGTGATCAAGGGTTTCCAAGTGTCGACGTGGCATTCTTTTTAAGTAATCCATAAACAAAACAAAGATTTGTTTGTCAGGGTGCAGGTGTGGCTTTTTAGCACTGGCGTAATGTTCAGGTAAAAGTGATAAAATGTCCAGCAAAGTACAAACCGTAAACAGCAAATACAGACCATTTAAAAAAGCCAGCTTCCTTAGTACTCCCTTATTTATATCTCCATATGTTGGAAGTTAGCTGTCCAGGAAAATCTTCAGCCTGAGTATGTTTCTTTGCTCCTTTTTCTTCCACAGAATGTCGTGTTGTGTTCTCCAGGTTTCATTAGCTGTTCTTGTGGCTCTCTGCCTCTTTCTGCAACTGACTTTTTTCAGATTGTCCTACCATCCAAAGTCCTACAAAATAGATAGATATAATTATATTACATTTCCTTATAGTACAAACTATAAGGTAATAAGGATAAACGTAATTATGAGAAATCCAATTATGAGATATCGTAAAGCATGGCAGTTTTAAAGCAAATGTAATCTAGAGTCTGTAGTGAGAAATGAAGGTGAAGATACAGAGAAAGCCAAAATTTTATTAACGACAGGGAGCAAATTGTATAATTCATGGAAGTGTCATAACAAACCTCAACGCTTCACCTCACAGACCTACTCCAAATACGTATATATACATGACACCCTGAAGTTCACTGAATGATTGTATCAGTTTATGTTTACACTACCAACATGCTTTTAGCTCTTCGTCACTCTCTTGAGCTTAAACCAAACCAGATCAGCAGGGAGATAACAGGTCAAACACACCAGACCACAATCCGGACAGTTTACTGTAGCAGATTATAAAATACACTACAGATTTGTTGTAGAAATCAAGTAAACAGCTGCACAGGCTGGTCACGCACCTGTAATCATTCAAAGCAGTTAAAACCTCTGAATGAGACAAAAATCAGACAGCCTTACAGACACAGACTCTAATTTACATACATACTGGCGGAATCCATCCGTTGAGTGAGGCTGATAAACCACGCATGATAAAGAACTCACTTGAACACAATGTACATCATACTTCTAATGCTCCTAATTTGATCCTTTCAGTAATACTATAATGTGGTCACAAAGTAAATACCTATATGCTCGGCTAAGAAAATACAGGTCCAGAGTTTCGTATCGTTGAAGCAGAAATACAGTAGGAGCAGACAGGAAGGGAGGCAAGAATATAAAATGAGGTGTGTTTTGGTGCAGGCATTCAAAGGAGCCAACACCCCAGCAGGTAAAGATGACATGAACACGATTGACTGAAAAATAAAGTGAGCTGTGAAAAAAGCAAATGATGATTTGGAATGGCGTAGATGTGTAATTGATTGGTAGGTGATCAGAGCGAAGAGAAAGAGCGGTGAGATTACCTGTGTGACTTTACCCAGGTAGTGTAGTGAGAGAAAAGGTGAGTGTTGGATTACAGATTCACTTGCTCTCATGGAGCATGGAAACACACATGCACACACACACACACACACACCACACACACACACACACAAACACAAACACATACACTGGACACTGGACACATGAATGACACACCAACCCACCAACCAAGCACTTTAGTTAGACCTCAAGATACATTGAAAACAGACATACCTTGAAAGGAAATCACAGCAGGTGTTCAGTATACTTCCTCTCCCCCTGTCTTGCACTCATTCTTTTTTTTATTTTAGTATTATTCATCTGCAACGTAAACTCGCCTGACAGGTTTTTCCTTTTCACCCTCACCCACCCCCTCTCATTGTTACACCTTCCCTTCCTTCTCTCGGTTTCTCTCTCTCTCTCTCTGCCAGTTTCTCTCTGTCTAACTCTATCTCTCTCTAGCTGAGTCATTTTCATATATGAAAGGAAAAGAAACTACAAGCATGCACATGCATTTTTGTGAGCACTCAGATGCCCAGGATGGTGTAAAATTTTTGGTGATGTCTTATAATTTTCAGTTGGCATGAAATTGATTGTGTATTCATACACTGCCCTGTTTCCTTTTTTGTAAACCACATATGATGGCAGCATGCTTGTCTTGTTTTCTTAATGAGTCATAACCATGGTCATATCTTGTGATACTCAGAAGAAACAGAAATCCCAAGCATGTAGACACCTTTAGTGCAGTCAAAATGCACAAGACAAATAAAAACAACACAAAGTGCCTTAGTAAGGTGTTAGGTCACCTTGGCACAGATGCTAAAAGATTCTCTGGAACTGTACTAGAGCAATTAAAACCGTTCTTCCTATCAAAGCATTCGGTGAGCCCTCGTGCCATGTGGACGTCATCCTGGAAAAGCCCACTCGCATCAGGATAGAAAGGTTTCATCATAGGAAATAGATGATCAGTCTGAAGAACAAAATAAAGAAATTCCCCTATACCATAACAGAGACACTGTTGTTGTTTTTTTTATTATTAATTTGTAACCTGTCTGTATATTAATGAATTTCATTGCAAGAGCGTTGGGGAGGTTTCTATAATCACTGCTCAACTTGGTTATGGGAATCATGCACAGGCTTTTGGCATTCTGAAACTAACAGGACTATAGCTTAGACCCCCAGAGGCTAGAGTGATGTACTGTACTAAGGCAGTGGTCACCAACCCTCATCCTTGAGATCTACCTTCCTGTAGGTTTCATCTCCAACCAAATTCTAACACACCTATTTTAGTTGACCTTCTTAAGGCAGATTAGATGGTCAGGTGGGCACGATTATGGTTGGAGCTAAAGTATTGAGGAAGGTAGCTCTCCAGGAACAGGGTTGGTGACCACAATTGCTGTAATAAGGTAATAAAGACAACATTTGGAATAAGATTTAAGAGTGTGAAACTAAGTGCTAGTGATAAGAAGCATTACACACACTAGTCACAAAGCAGTCAGTCACTACAAAAGATACAGTAGCTGTATCTGTGTCTGTTTTGTGCTCAAAATATTCATATCTGGATTTATACCCGAGGTGGGCGTGCTGCAGAAGGAACCTGAAATTTTATTATTATTATTATTATTATTATTATTATTATTTGCCATACTCTGTAAACCATATTTGGAAAAAAAAGAAAAAAAGAAAGAAAAAACCCCCAAAAAACAAATAGTGCACCAACTATTCATATACATTATAGTTTGTGGACACCTGACCGTCACACCCACATGTGCTTGTTGAACATCCCGTTCCAGATTTAGTCCCCCTTTGTATCTGTAGGGATTTGCCCATTCAGCCACAAGAACATTTGTGAGGTCAGGTACTGATGTCAGGTGCAGATGCTTGGGGTGTTGTCAGTGTGCCAGTTCATCCCAAAGGTGCTCAGTAGGGTTGAGGGCAGGGCTCCGTGTAGACCAATAAAATTCTTCCTCAGCAGCTTTGGCAAACCATGTCTACATGAAGAATACTTTGTGCACAGGGGCATAAACATGCTGGGACAGGTTCGGGCCCCTTAATTCCAGTGAAGGGAAATTGTAATACTTGTTATCTGGTAAAATCCCTAGTAAGGACTGTTTAAAAAGCTGCTCTGCTTGATACACTTGTACCAGTGCCACACACACACTATCCTGTCAGTGTCACTGCTGTGTTGAGAATAGTTCACCACCTCCAGGTCAGTGGTGGCCCCATGGAGATCCCTTTCCATTCAGGGATGGGGTAGAGGGCAGCTGGAAAAACAATGCATATGGACATAAGACCTACAGTCAGTAATTGTAGCCCTACAAAGTACACTGATATGGAAGGTATACTTGAAAAGTAAATATGACTAGAAGGTAGGAGTCCCTACTAAACTCGTAGCTCAGTGTAACTGCAACAAATCACTTGATCAGCACAAAAGGTAACAACATTAGAGCACACCCAAACCTAGAGAAATGGACATCTCTGGTTAGAGATCAGAGATGTATCTAAAGATAGAGATGTTTGGCCACAGATGTTTGGCCACAGATGTTTGGCCACATGTTTGGTGCAGACCAAAGACAGGTTTTCAGGAGAAGCACCTCATACTGTGAAGCACGGTGGTGGAAATGTTATGGTTTGGGGTTGCTTCGCTGCCTCAGGGACTGGACAGCTTGCTTTCATTAATTCAACTATGAATTCTGCATCATATCAAAGAGTGCTTGAAGATGTGCGGCCATCTGCCCGAGAGTTGAAGTTGAACCGAAAGTGTACCTTTCAGCAGGATAATGATCCTAAGCACACTAACAAATCCATCAAGCAAGGACTCAAAAAGAAGAAATGGAGGGTTATGAAATGAATGGTCTAGTCAAAGCCCGGATTTGAATCCCATTGAAATGTTTTGGGTGATGTGAAACTAGCAGAACATGCAAGAAAAACCTCAAACATCTTGCAACTGAAAGAAAATTGCATGGAAGAGTGCTCAAAAAATTCCAGCAAGCCTGGTGGACAATTCTGCAAAACGCCTACAAGAAGTTACTTCTGCTAAAGGGGCCAATACTAGCATCTGAGGCCAAGGGTGTACTTACTTTACCAACAGAAGAATATCACATCTATTGACATTTCTGTTGAATAAATGATTCGAAATGCTAATTTTCCTTGTGGATTTGTTCATGTAGTTCAATTTCATTAATAGGCACTGTTTCAAAGAGGATCAAATGTTTGCTTGTCCAAATATGCTTACTTACTTTTTCACATGAATGTACAGTGTAGCTCCTTTCTCAAACTCAAAGTCAATCATACCCTTGACTAAAAGTCATTCATTCTACTATTATCTCTTTTAGGTTATTTGGTTATTATTATTTTATTATTATTATTATTATTTTGCTTTGGCTTTCCCTGCTTTATTCTGAAATTCTTCCTTCCTAATAAAGATGACACCTTAAATATCTGCTGGTTAACTGGAATCTGACAAGTATTCTGACCCTTGACCATGTGCACTCACACACTTTTCCAAACCACGATATTTCACCCGACAATCCGTAACAAGCAGTCATATACACCCGAAGACCAAACTAGTCAGAGCAATTTATGTTTGCTAACTCACCAACACTTTAGCTAGACAGTTAACTAACTTAAATAGCTACCTAACATGAACAGACACCTCACTTTTTTGTTACCAGTTAACTATCTTTGCACAAAACATGACATGAGTACATTTCCAAACTGCATGCTCTGTTAACCAAAGTGACAAACCACCAGCACAGCCTGCCATAAAATATTCTCAAAAATATTAATCACAGAATTATCCTCTATACAATGTTTCTCAATAGTAAAAAGTGAGCGTAAAAATCACTAAGAGAGAATAAAAGTGAGCATGTTAAATCGTTGTGTAATTATTAAGGAGAATTACCTTGGTTGTTTTCTCCATCTCGATGAGCAAAATGCAGATCTGAACTTCCTGCAGTTGCAAAGCATGCTACCACAAACCCAAGACAGTAGGTAGAGAAAAGGAAGAGAGAGAAACAGAAACAGAAAACAATGAAGAAGAGAGATATTACATATACCACTGTACATGCTAATCCATGGTGATCATTTATAGCATTGAATTATACACTTTTTCAGCTATGGTTGTTAGTTTAGTACATGGAAGACCAGCAAAGTTGCCTGAACATACAGTAGTATGGGCACGTGGGGCTTTGTGCTTGCATCACACACCATATTGTTTAATACAACTGCCATCTGGAGCAGCGGAAGCCTGGTTACGGTTTTAGAGAAAAACGAAAGCTCTCTAAAAATAAGACACTCTGAGCAGCTTATGAGTGAAATTAAACTGACTGATTTTCAGTCGATGTAAGCTATATTCAAACGAATAAATTGTGAGGATTTATAGACATGACAGAGTCAAGAAGATAACTTACAATATATCTGGCTTTTTATAACCCAATTATCTTACTGCTCAGCTCAACTCAAGCAAGCAGCTAATAATCTCAGCACAATATTGGTTTTTGGGGGCAACTACCACTGTGGTTCTGCAGGCCAGAGATGATCATAATTTGCTTACTCTGCTTTAACGCACACAGTTAACCTTGTCAGCTCTTTTCCAGTTTAGGTGTGCCTCGCACCCAATGCAGATGACCCACTTTCTTTAAATAATATAGTTTAGGGGTAACAGATAAGATTGGTTACTGCAAAATGGGATAGAAACCAGAACTTTGATCATCCCAGAGTGTTCAGGCATTTCTCACACGAGTAGAAATACTGCATTGTCACTTGTTATTCCTTTGGAGCCGACCTTATGTACTATATAGTGGGAACCTGAGATTTGCTGATTCACCTCAAGGAGCACTTTTCTGAGCAAAGAAGCGAAGAGGTGAGAAGAACAAAGGGACAAATAGCTGTTGACAATGATATTTTATACCATCATTCAGCATGACTTTGCGGAAAAGGTCTTGATACAGTATCTCACAAAAGTGAGTACACCCCTCACATTTTTGTAGATATTTGATTATATCTTTTCATGTAACAAATCTGAAGAAATGACACTTTGCTACAATGTAAAGTAGTGAGTGTACAGCTTGTGTAACAGTGTAAATTTGCTGTCCCCTCAAAATAACTCAACACACAGCCATTAATGTCTAAACCGCTGGCAACAAAAGTGAGTACACCCCTAAGTGAAAATGTCCAAATTGGGCCCAATTAGCCATTTTCCCTCCCCGGTGTCATGTGACTTGTTAGTGTTACAAGGTCTCAGGTGTGAATGGGGAGCAGGTGTGTTAAATTTGGTGTCATCGCTCTCACACTCCCTCATACTGGTCACTGGAAGTTCAACATGGCACCTCATGGCAAAGAACTCTCTGAGGATCTCAAAAAAAGAATTGTTGCTCTACGTAAAGATGGCCTAGGCTATAAGAAGGTTGCCATGTCAAAAGTTTACATACATATACATACATTTTTTATAACTCCACACATTTCATGTTGCAATAAAAGTAGTGTGGTAAGTCAATTAGGGTATCTGCTTTATTTCCATAAGAGGTCATTCAAAAAATGCTAATAGCTTTTGCTATATTTAATATATCAGATTTTCAGTGGGTCAGATGTTTACATACTGTTATACTAGTATTTGGTGGCATAGCCTTTTAATTGGTTAACTTAAATCAAATGCTTGGGGTAGTCTTCCACAAGCTTCTCATAATACTTCACTGGAATTTTTGCCCATTCCTCCTGACAGAACTGGTGTAACTCAGGCAGGTTTGTGGGCCTCCTTTCTTTTTCAAGACATGCTTTTTCAGTTCAGTCCACAAATGGTTTGTGGGATTCCGGTCATAGCTGTGTGATGGCTACTTCAATAATTTCACTTTTTTGTATTTAAGCCGTTTTGTTAGAATTTTGGAGGCATGCTTAGGATCACTGTCCTCCACGAAGACTCGGTTTTGACCAAGTTTTAACTTACTGGTTGATGTTTTGAAGTGTTGTTTAAGTATTTCTAGATAATCCTCCTTCATCATTATGCCATCAGTCCCTTTTCCAGCAAAACACCCCCACAACATGATGCTGCCAATCCCATGCTTCACAGTTGGGATGGTGATAGTTTTTCAGATTAAAAACCTCACCATTCTTCCTCCATACATAGCACTGATCATTATGGCCAAACAGTTTTTTTTTTGTTTTTTTTTATCTGACCAGAGAACACTCCTCAGTAAGGTTGGTGATCACCTGCAAATGTATAACTGGCTTTTTTATGCCGGTATTTTAGTAGGGACGACTTCTTTGCTCAACAGCCTTTCAGGCCATTTCCATGTAGGACTGTCTTAATGGTGCCTAAGGTTATGCATCTCAAATTTGTGAACTAGGCGATTCAATTCACACTGGTCTACAAATGTCAACCATCAGAAAGTCCCATAACGGTACTATCTGAGCAACACTACATCTATTTAGCCATAAAAGCTGTGATTCATCTGTTACAATGCCAAAACACAAGGGTGCTCCTCCGTATAAGCAGGGTTTGGCCCACTGTATGACAGATCATCATGGGCTAGAAGCCTAACCTAACCAAGTCATGCCATTCCACTCCACAAGGAATGTTGTGTCCTCATAGGCACTACTGAGAGGTCTGTCTGGACATCGCTGTGTATCTCTCCAAATCGTGCAGCAAGCTATCATTTCTTTGCTTTAGCCAATCTAAAACTTAATTAAGGTTCTACCCAATTACTGAGTATGAAGAGGTATGTCAAGATGCAGCAAGATGTTTGCATGCACCTTTGTTAAACAAAAATCATCCATCCATCCATCTTCTATACCGCTTATCCTACAGGGGAACCTGGAGCCTATCCCAGGGAGCATCAGGCACAAGGTGGGGTGCACTCTGGACAGGGTGCCAATCCATCGCAGGGCACAATCACATACACATTCACACACACATTCATACACTACGAACACTTTAGACATGCCAATCAGCCTACCATGCATGTCTTTGGACTGGGGGAGGAAACCAGAGTTCCCCGAGGAATCCACCGCAGTACGGCGAGAACATGCAAACTCCGCACACACAGGGCAGTGGCAGGAATCAAACCCCCAAACCTGGCAGTGTGAGGCGAACGTGCTAACCACTAAACTACTGCGTGCCCATTAAACAAAATTCAAGATTAGTACAAACAGTGTTCTTGGATATTAATTAGTATAACATCCCTACCTCTGCATGGAGCTCTCATCAACTGGAGGCTGCATTCTGCCACTGAGGACGACCCCAAGCAGTGCAGCCTGGAGACTGCTTAGGATGGTACCGCTTGAAGTACCATGAAAATGGTTTTGGACCTTGATTCCACATGGACATTCTCGCTGTGGTTGCTGGTACTATGGTTTCTGCTTATCATCCTGATATCATCTTAGGGAGTTTTTCCCCACCACCGTCGCCACCGGCTTGCTCAATAGGGATAAATTCACACACATACAATCTGTATCCTGTATATGTTTCTGTAAAGCTGCTTTGAGACACTGTCCATTGTTAAAAGCGCAATACAAATAAAAACTGAATTGAATTGAATAACACGCATAGCTGAATTCTTGCACTGTTTGCTAGTACTACATAAAGCCTTTTTGGCTTTTAATGGTTAGACCAGTGGCTGATGCATAATATGATTAATATGGTTAATAATATTATGGTTTTGGTTATAAGTAATACGGTTAGTATGGTTATGTGATTCACTTTCACTATGTGTTATGTGATGGGCTAACCATAACCCTATCGATAAAAGCTGTAACCCTACTTTTGACAAGATCTGCCTACTTGTCACGCCCTTGGCTGTAGTTTTAGCTCTCCAGCCCAATAGGTGGTGCTGTGAATAACTTTAATCGGTCGCGAAGAGGAAGAAGAAGCAGCGGACGAAGCACATCACGTGACCGGATCCTCGGCTGTTTGTCAACAATGTAGGAGCGTCCGCTCCGGAAAGCGGGCGCAGTTGTTGCGACGTTTCAAATCAGAAATAGATAATTTGGGAATTTGAACGCCGTAGTTTGTTTTGAATCAGGGTTGGGTAACTATTTGCGAAAATGAACGAAAACTCGCCGCTCTCGGGAGTAAATGTAGTGCTGGTTATGGCCTACGGGAGCTTGGTAAGGAACTAGCTAGCTAGGTGGCTAACAGGCCATGGGCTAATAGGTGTGTGTGTGTGTGTGTGTGTGTGTGTGTGTGTGTGTGCGCGCGCGCGCGTTATTTTAAGAGCAGACATTAGAAATGAAAAGCAAATACACAGGCATTTCTATTCTACTAAAGGGTAGTGTCCACATGAGAGAAATGGGATGGGTGTTGAGTTCTGAGCGGGTCAGTGAAGAGCAGCACGGCTAAGCTAGCATTTGAATGATGTCCTCTCTCGTGTGTTTTGTGTGTTTCAGGTGTTTGTGTTGTTGTTTATCTTTGTGAAGAGGCAGATTATGCGGTTTGCTGTGAAGTCCCGCAGAGGACCGCATGTCCCGGTGGGACACAACGCCCCAAAGGTGAAGGAGCTGCCACACCTTCCTGACTGCTCTGTTGGAGCATTAATAATAATAATAATAATAATAATAATAATAAATGAGCTGGTTTTATTGCCCTGTTTCCAGGAACTCAAAGAGGAGATTGAGTCTCGGCTGTCTAAAGTGAATAACATCCGCTATGAGCCACGGCTGCTGTCACAGGACGATGACCGGCTGAAGCATCGTGGGCAGAATGGTGAGAAAGCGTTTGCTCCGGCCTGAAACATATTATGTGTGTTTTGTTTGTTTTTTTAATATTGAAACATTATTGTTATTTCTGTGAGAAGTCAGTGGCCGTCTGCCACGCTAAAGTCACATAGAAACATCCATCCATCCATCCATTTTTTGTACCGCTTATCCTACACAGGGTCGGGGGAAGTCTGGAGCCTGTCCCAGGGAACTCGGGGCACAAGGCGCAGGACACCCTGGACAGAGTGCCAACCCATCGCAGGGCACAATTGCACACACCCATTCACATTCACACACTATGGACTCCAATCAGCCTACAGCACATGTCTTTGGACTGGGGGAGGAAACCGGAGTACCCGGAGGAAACCCCAGAAGCACGGGGGGAACATGCAGACTCCGCTCGCACAGGGTGGAGGCATGAATCGAACCCCCAACCCCGGAGGTGTGAGGCAAATGTGATAACCACTAAGCCAGCGTAAACCCCCACATGGAAACATTATTAGTAGAGATGCACCGATACTAAATTTCTCTACCGATAACCGATTATTCCGAGTGATCTCGGCCGATACCGATAGTTCTGCCTGTTATGCCTTCTTTTAAATTAATAATAATTAATTCCACAATTCTGAAAGAAATGAAAATAAAAACTTTATTCAGTATAAAGTTGTTTCACAGTAACTGGTCTCATAAACAGAAAACACATTACTCTAATTAACATTAACACATGAACTAAATTCTGAAGATTAAAGTAAGATATCTTAACTTTATTGAATGTTATTAATTCATATTAACATTGACTGAATTCTAAAAAAACCTCCTGTTAATCTCACATTCACTCACCACAAACACAACATTCTACTTCATCACTGACATCAAACTGGTAATATATAATATCAACTGTTTTTTATATATTAACATTAACTGAATATGAGATATACTACTCTACAAATATATTTTTCTGTGCAATATATACTTTTTTTGTTAACTCATCTTCATTTAAATCTTTCAACAGTGTACTGGCCCTGTAATTCAGGGCGAGCAGCTCGTCAAAATATAAATTTTAAATTAGACTCGACGTCGAAACTCCCACTTCACTGCTGCAGCGTCCAGTGTAAAATTTTAGCAGTGTAGAGATTACAGACTGCAGTTTTGTCGTCATTCCACACAAAAGACATCATCTTTACACACAGCACGAAATCCATGTGTTTTCCCGCCCTCTTTTGATTGACAGGACACAATCGGCCCCGATCATCGGATACTTCTAAACTATCGGCCGATAGCGGGAAAAATAGCCCGATGTATCGGTCGATAAATCGGTGCATCTCTTATTATTAGTGCTATTACAATAGTGCTTAACATGAGAGAAAAAAATTCAGTGATCTCAAACATAATGAATAATAAGTTCAGCTTTTATTTTTGACTTACTAGTCTAGTTGGACTGTTAATCATCCGGGGTTGAGCCCAGATTCTTCTCCATCTGAAAACGTTTAAAAATGTACATCTAAATACGCTGTTTCCGTGCATTTAATTTTCTTGTATGTGAGGGCTAATTATGTAAAAAAATAATAATAATAATAACTTTTAAAATGAAAATTGGAGAAAGTTTGAAGCATGGTTTGAATTTGATTTAATTTTGATATAGTCTGCATGTGAATAATCCAGCCACTTGAATGTCTCAAACCAGTGTCATATCAGACCTACTACCGTTATTACTAGGCCTACGTGATGGAAAATTCTCTAAAACTGTTCTACACCGGCAGTTTCATGAATGAGAGTTGAAAACGGCTAACTACTCAAAGCGACTGAGTAAAGTTTCTAAATCTGGTTGCAAAATCATTGCTGATGGACCTACCAGACCGTTAAAATCAAAAATTTTTAGCTATCTAACATGAGACTGGGCTAGTTTGGTGTCGCTAGCCAAGGCGAGGCACAGCTAAGTTATCACTGTATGGGTTTAGCTGCTACAGTGCCATGCAGACTACGTTATCTTTCCTTCTGCTCTGTTCATATCATGTTCACGTAAACTGGAACTCGTATAGACATATACGCATCTTGTTTTCCTGCTCAGCATCAGAGGATGTTACTGTTTCAGTTTCAACCCCTTTACTGGTTTAAAACAAAAATCTGCGTATATCCATTTTCCCTCACACTCACTGTGAGCTAGTGTTTGGCAGAATTGAGAGACTGTCAGTAAATCAGACACAAAAAGTTCCACGTATTTTCCTGTAAAACCTGTCTGATTGGTCTCGCCCCCGTTCAAAGAAAATATAAAATTACAACACTGCCGTCTTCTATGTACTGACGTTTAGTTACATCGTGACAAACCGCTCCAAATGGAGAATTATTCAGGGCTAAAGGAAAAAAAATCTTAAGAGCTACAGCCCCTAATGCCCAGGCCAGATTACAACCCTGGTTCACACAGCTCGGAAAACAGTAAGATAATGGCTTCCAGCTGCAAATGATTATCCCTGCTTGATATTTATAACTCTCCTACTCTGAAACATCTGAGCACCTGACTGAAACTGTGGAAAAACAAACATCGCAGTGATATATGAACGGATTTAGGCTATAAACCGCCTCTAATATCTTATACCCTGTGTGTGTGTGTGTGTGTGTTTGCAGGCTGTTATAACTACCTGTACAGAATGCAAGCACTGGATGCCATCAGAGACACTGGTAAGAGCCTCTCTTATATCTCAGGCTTTGGTTTGAATTTTAAGTTCACCGAAATTGTTTGCTCCTGTGAGTGGTGTTTAGTCGGTCAGGAATTTGGCTGCATGTCCTTCATGTTAGCTCTCACTGCAGGTCCTTCAGGTGTATTTTTATTTAAGAAACGATATTAGTATTTCATAACTACGTTAAATAAGTTAATACTGTACCAATATGACAAATAGTTGTACTTGCACTCGTTTCTACATGCCTTTATTTAAAACCTAATTCTGTTGTTTAAGTTAGAACAGTGTTGAGTCATTTTAAAGGAAAACAAGTGCATCTAGAAATAAATAACGTGTTCTGGGGGGGACGGGGGACGGGTCTTAACGTCTGTACGGCATGTTTGTTGGATAATTTTGTGTTCTTATGATCAAGACAAACATTTTGGATTCGAATTCATGGACAAATGGGTTCCTTGCCAGAGGGTTCACAAACTTTCATGAGTACTCCGGGGAAGTGCAAACTTCCAGTTTGAACCGAAAGAGCTTTTGCTTATTGTTCTGCTTTATTAGGTTACTCTTCATTAAATAGAAACATTAGGTGCAGTTGAAAAAGCCTGCTAGGTTTAACGGTGACCCCGATGCATTGTGACAACATTTGTAGTTACAATGTAGCTACATTTGTAGTTAGGGCTGCACGATTATGGCCAAAATGATAATCCCAATTATTTTGATCAATATTGAGATCACAATTATTTCATTGATTTTAGGGACAACATATTTTTATTGTACTTTCACATTTAAATAAACAGACCGCTGCTTTCACCTCCATGTTGTGCTACATTCCTGCTAATGTACAAATCTTTGCATCAAATTACACTGGTCCTTAAAGTGCATCATCTCGTAGAAGCAAAATATAAATAGAATTGTACCCAAAATATAGGATAAGTAAAAATAAAAATGCCATCAACCAAATGAAAATATGTGATCAAATATAACAACATGCAACCAAGTGAAAACAATTCAGGCGTATGCAGAAAAGGCAATAACAGTGTTTACAGGAGGAGAGACGCAAGGCAATTTCTTTGAGGAGCGCTTGTGAACCTAATTACAAAAATTTAGGAGCACAGTTGAAGTTTTTTTTATTTTATTATTATTATTATTTTTTTTTTAGAGATGGTAACATTAATGTGCCACAATATAACACACAAGTAGGCATGAGAACTTGAGCTGGTCAATTATGACAGAATTTAGGAACATAGTGTGAGCCATGACAAATTAATTTACCTTCTGATAAACTAAATTTAATATTTTCAGTTCATTTTACAGACTGTATGCAAAAAAAACAACCGTTAACCTGTTCCACCTTATAAACAAATACAATAAACCTCAATGTTCAGTGTTTGAAGTCTGCTCCTCTTAAATATATTTAAAGCTACACTATTAGACATTTTCCACTGTCATGGTTCTGGGCTGGAGTCAGTTCTCGAACCGCCCTGCGTATATTGTGTATATATCTGAATAATCTCATATAGGATGTGATTGGGTGAATTCATTTACCCGTCAGATGCAAAGCGCTGTAGTTTAATGTTCATTACTGATGCTCCGATCAGGATTTTTACGACTGAAACCGATCCAGATACCAATCTCTTTTTTTTGTTTAAACTTTAATCAGGAGGTCTGTCATAAACAGTTAAATGTAAGCTCTCTGCTCATGGTCACTGTTAATTGAAATAAAATAATAGCAATGAGAAATACTGTTGGTTACTTGATAAATAAACAAGTATAAAATATTTATTTTTAAATATCTTAAACAATAGAGAGTCCTAGTTAAAAGTAGATTAACACAAAAATTATCCATATTAGGAAAAAGACTAATAGCTTTTTAAGGAAATAGCGAACTAAGCTTAATGTCAAATTGATATTAAATGCAACCCGTAGTAATTGAACATTATTTAATTTCTCATTTTATTTATATTTTTTGAAGTTATTATATTATCTATTTTTTTAATGTATATTTGTAGATGCATTTTGGACTTCCTGTAGTTTTTATTCCGACTGTATTATACAACTCCGAACAGGTCACTCGCACCGGTGTGAATAAATATTTATTCAGTCACACACAAAGTACTGTTCAGTCGCAAACGTGAATGAAATGGTCGCACTGTAGGGCCCTCAGTTTATCTGCAAAGTTTTTTCCTGTTCGTTGTGATGATGTTTAATGTCCCCGACAACCTCTGTAGTGCCATTTAGCATCGTGATTTCCCCTCGCGCAAGCTCTGGAGCACGCAGCGAAACTGGCTGCTCGAGCGCTAAAATGCTAACCCCTTGTCCGGGTTTGGCATTACAATATGACGTCATCCCTGCGCCGCACTATGTGATTGGCTGTAAGTGTAGGAAGCGCTTGATTTGATCTGCAGCGGAGATTTCTATGAGCGGAGGACGAACTTTAAACGTCAATATCGCAGTCGATCATGTTCATTTAATCGTGAGGAGTCAAAATCGTAATGGCGATCGATATTCGATTAATTGTGCAGCCCTAAGATGTGTGCAGTGATGTGTGCAGCTTCACTTCCGTTGTGTCCGATTTGCTTTGTCATCGTCATCTCTCACCCGCGCAGGTGTCATTTCTCCTGATCTGGCCCGCAGCCCCAGCGCTCTGACCGGCCCCTGCTACAGGAAGTGGCTGCTGGACCTGCGCAACACTCACTCGCTGATCAAAGCCAGCCACAGCAGCCTCATCGACCGCCTGCTGGAGGGCTACGAGAATGCTCGTCACGGCACTGCGGTGTGTGTGTGTGTGTGTCTGTGTGTGTGTGTCTGTGTGTGTGTGTGTGTGTGTGTGTGTGTGTGTGTGTGTGTGAGAGAGAAGCCTTATTATTAAATAAACTAGAAGGAACCCTATGAGGGGAAGGGGTACATGTAGCAGCAATGGCTAATATCTTATGTGAGTGAGTACACGTAGATAGATCGAATATATTGGCACAAGCGCATTGTTTCCTGTTCATATTCCATTTCACAAAAGATAGTAATATTCCACCATAACTCTTTGGGTTACAGTTATCAGGGCACTATTTTGCATTCTTTTCTAATTTTCTATAACGCTTTCCATTACAAATTATATTATAACTCGAGGGAGAAGTTGAATCTCTGAAATGTTGACATGAATTTCTTCGTATTAGTAAGAATTTCGTAGTATTTGGTACGTCCCCTCTTTGCTGTAATGACCGCATGAACTCGGGCCGGCACGGACTCCACAAGTTTGCTCAAAACCATCGATCTGTTTTAGATCAAATCTATCGGCGTGCCGTCCGAACACGTGCTTCAATAGAAGAGATTAGACATGAGGAACATGTGACCTTTTGTACAAAGCGGTTAACATGGTCAATATCACTAATTTGCTTATATTTAAATAAGGACCTAGAAATAGTGCAGACTCTTGAATATTAAATATTCAAGATACCGAACATTTGTTTTCTTTGTTTAAAAATTTTCAAAATTTTAGAATTTTTGTGTTTGTTTCCAATTATAAATGGGGGGGGGGGAATCCCAGGTTTTCAGTGTGCTCTCAGATTTTTGGTCCTCTCTGTATGTGCTCACATAGAAAATGAGTCTGTTTCGCTATTTCTGTGCATGTGAAACAAAAGTAATCTGAAACCACCTTTGAAGTGATAATCTGGGAGAGGCTGTGTGGCACATGGTGATGATTTGACACCCGCATTAATACACCAACTTTGTTTTGGTCCTAGTATATTTAGCTCTTTTGTTTTTTTGTTTCTCTGCTGTTGGAGTTCATCCGTTATTGATTAAAATTACTGCTCAGTTTTGGGCTTTTTTAATTTTAATGGTCACATTGAACAGTTTCTTTGACGTATTGTTTGGAATACTGCTTGTAGTTGTCATACACAAGAACTACAGGCTTTCCTGAGCTTAAAATATGTTTGTATTTGTATGCATCTCCAAACAAGTGTCTTTCGCTAGCTAGCAGTGTTTCAGCACGCGTACATGACCGCACAGCTGTCACGTGATTGTTCACATACTCTCTTGCGGCTCTTCTGTATATCTGGAGATGGGCGCAGTGTCTCTCTTTAAAACCTGTAGTGGACGTGATTGTTGTCACTGAGCTGCTTCTCAAAACTAAATCTATGACCTTGCTTTTAAAAGTATTTGCTAATGTGGGAAATTCATACAGCTGGTCAACAAAACAGACCTTTGGGGAGGTTTATGACGTTTCTAAAATCGGAACACTTGCTGTAATAGACATAAACCGTTAGTTTGTACTCAGTAATGGACTAGAATAGTACGTGAGTATGCAGTGTGAGACACGATGTTAGTTTGTGTAGTCAGTTGGGAACACGCACAAACGACGCACAAAATGACGGCAAGATAGCCAAGGCAAGGCAGCTATACCACTTTAGTGAAATATATTGATGGTGTCTTAAAGTCATCGTATGTTACTGGCAAATAAAAATCAACATTGGCCAAAACCTGATATTTTTTCATTGGCTGTTTGTCAGATTCAGCTTCAATGAGATATGATGGGTTTCCAAGCTCGACATCTATATATGAATTAATTAGGGTTTTAATTATTACTAATCATCATTAATTATAGGCAGCTATTTACCTTCCGTCAGACTGTGTTATACCGTTTCTTATACTTAAGTAAGAAATCAGTGTTTTTTGTTTTTTTTTTTCTTGGCAGGTCTTCGGCGAAGCTGAATTCCTCAAATACAAAGAAGACTTGGCCGAGCTGGCTGCCATGTAAGTGCGCTTCTCTTTGTCTGTTTCTCAGCTACACACAATATCGAGCTGCAATTGCATTGGCGAGTGCAGTAATAAAACGGGTATAGGGCCAAACCGAATACTATTTCCAAAAAGGTCGGCCTGTAGTTATTTTCATTCTATCACCAAACGGTTGCGTGGTAGCGTGTGCAGGATCATCCTGAAAAAAATGTAAGTCGTCATGTGAGCATTAGAGCTGCAGAGAGCTGAGAGCTGCGCAGGGCTGTGAAGGTGACGAACATGGTATACCAATCGGAGAGAATGTCTTCAATATGCGCAACTGCTGAAACACATACGTGTAACATGTTTTTATAATACTTATAGGAGGTAAAGGTCACTTATAGGACAGAAGAGAGTTCTCTTTATATACAAGGCAGATTTTTTTTTTCACCGATACTGGGACTAAACGCTGCATTCAACTTGCATCAGAACTAGGAAGTTGGAACTCGGATTTACATCATTTTCAACCTCCTTGCATCAAAAGGGAACTGTATAGTCAGCGTTATAGCTAACAGGGTAATGTGTTTGCATGATGATAGATCTAAGGCCGAGGTCGGCCGAGAGTGGATTTTAAGTTGGGCAGCACCTGCCGATAACCGATTAATCAACCGATAGTTTTTGAAATTGATATTGAATGAAACCGTAACACAGAAAGTAAAATGTTGCTGAACTTTATTACAAAAATCAACAGCACTGACTGTACCGTGAAAGTGTATGGTTCTTTTTAAAAGTATAAATATTAATACATATTAACTATTAATAAATATTAAAGTAAATCAAATATATGTACATCCAAACTGAACCAAAAAGTTTTAACACTCCAAATAACAATTGAAGATAGACATCCAAAAGAAATCAAAAAACACTTCAAATAGCACAACAAATAGTTGTTTATTTCGCCTCTAGAGGCCGCTCTGGTACTGTATAATGACAGCGGACCCTTCTCAGCCGGGGAAAAACTATCACTATAGCAATCGCTAATCGGTGCCGATTAATCAGCAGAACCGATCAATTGGTCGACCTCTAATATATACAGCAACTTTTTTAAAAAAGAAAAATTTAAGAACTGTTCATGTTCTTGGTAGCCATGTTGATTTGATGTCACTTGCTGAACTCGTAATTTTGTAGAACCCCTTGAGTTTCCGAGAAGGAATTCTGAGTTGAGTGGGCATTTTCTGTAGTTTTTTCCAGTCAGCGGTCTTTAAATAGTCGAATGCAGCAAAAGACAGAATTTCAATTCAGCTCTCTTTAGTTTTATTTGTAGATAGATTTGAAAGATCTGGAGAGATTCTGTATGGAGGAACGGTCTCAGATCCCTTGCCATGTATTCTCCAACCTCATCAGGCATTACAGGAGAAGACTCAGAGCTGTTATCTTGGCAAAGGGAGGTAGCACAAAGTATTGACTAAAAGGGTGCCAATAATCGTTGCACACCTGTATTATTTATATATTAGTTTGCATTTGGTTGATATCCATGACAGCAAAGTATTTTTGTGAATTTTTTGAAGAAAAGATCAAAAGGTTAAACAATAACGACAAATTTTCACAGCCTTCTTTGCTCATATTTACCAAGGGTGCCAATATTAGTGGAGGGCAGTGTATGTCTCTACTGAGCAAGCCAGAGGCAACAGTGGCCAGGAAAACTCCCTCAACATAAGGAAGAAAGCTTATAAAGAGCAAAGTTAAGAGGAACCCGTCCTGTTCAGGGTGATATCGGATAGCAGCAGTACTTGGGTACGCATCTGCAGTATCCAGTTGAGATTAAGACTGAAGACAGGGTGTCCATGTGAGATCCTCCAAAGCAGCAGAGTTCTTCCATCTCTAATACACACGCGCGCGCACACACACACGGTCCCATGATTGTCTTCTATTTGCTTTCACAGTGTAAAGGTGCACGCCAGCTCCAACAGCCTGAACCAGCAGCACCAGTCGGCAGCTAAAGACCTGACGAGCTCGCCTGGCCCGTCCTCCGCCTCCACCATCCAGGTGACGTACCTGCCCTCCTCAGGTCAGCGCAGCAAGAGACCCAAACACTTCCTAGAGCTCAAGAACTTCAAAGACAACTATAATACACTGGAGAGCACGTTATAGGAACCCGTGCACTTGTCCGGTCGGAGACACGCTAGGCCTGACATTGACGATGGACTGGCCTCGGTGTAGTGGAGAGGACTCGGCTGACTGCGGCATGGAGTGGAGGATGAGTGTTAAAGACTGAACCTGGGGCTCCTTTAAACCTCAGTGACTTACAGAATAGAGAGGAACAAACACAGACAGGCCAAAAGGAGACCGGTCTGTGCGACGGTGACGAGCCGAAAACCCATCTTTGGGAGACAATTTTAGAAGATAGTGGGAGATAATAGTGTTAAGGTACGACTGAATTTATTGGTTAAAATGCTGTCAGTGTTACGTACTGTACTGAGGGAAAAGTCACTGCCGCTGTTTCTCAGCATTCCTTCATTCAGAGCTGCCTGTATAAACTAGTGAATAAACAAAGAGATTACAACACCTGAACAGAAAAATGCCTGACGTACTGCATAAGATTTGATAAGTGATCAGGAGCTTTCAGATCCAAGCAGCGGGATTAGAAAGAGCCGGATTAATGCCCTTTTAATGCTTAATTTCATGCAATTCTTCCACAGTCAGTACGTTAATGTAGCATCTGGTAACAACTCGGAATAATACGATAGAAAGGGCAACCTAGGAGATGTGACATGCTTGTACATATGTGAAGTCCTTTAAGTGCACTTTATTAGCAGCGTGTGTGTGTACAGGAGGAACGTAAGCATTCTGTGCTACTATGCATTTAGGCTTAGGGTCTGTGCGTATGTGACTTCACTCATGAATCGTCTCAATCAAAATTAAACCTTGTGTGTCTTTTGTACATCTCTGCTTAAAGCAATTGTTCTTCCATTTTGTTGTTGAAGACAACAAAAAGTGATCAAATATTATTCAAGATTAGACCTTAAGCAACCTGGACTCTGGTGAGAATTCAGACTGTTCATTTGGATTTAGTGCTACTAACTAGATCAACTTGCACTCATCGTATTTCGGATGAGACGTTAAACCGAGGTCCTGACTCTCTGTGGTCATTAAAAATCCCAGGACACTTCTCGTAAAAGAGTTAGGGGTATAACCCCGGTGTCCTGGCGAAATTCCCCCATTGGCCCTTCTCTATCACGATCCCCTAATAATCCCCATCTCTGAATTAGCTGCATCACTCTCTCCTCTCCACTAATAGCTGGTGTGTGGTGGGCGTTCTGGAGCACGATGGCTGCTGTCGCATCATCCAGGTGGATGCGGCACACTAGTGGTGATTGAGAAGATCCCCCCATACTATGTAAAGTGGAATTATTATTATCATCCACTTTATTAGGAACATCTGTACACCTGCAAATTCATACAATTATCCAATCAGCCATCATGTGGCATCAGCGTAATGTATAAAATCATGCAGATACAGGTCAAAAAGCTTCAGTTAATGCTCTAATCAAACATTTGAATGAGGACAAAATGCGGTATGAGCTCGTTAGAATATTTCAGAAACTGTTGAATTACTGGGAATTTCACACACAACAGTCTCTGAGTGTACACAGAATGGTACGGGGGGAAACAAAAAAACATTCGCTGACAGCACTTCTATGGGCGTAAACATCTTGTTGAGGTGGATGGGCCACAACAGCTGAAAACCCCAGCAGGTTCTACTCCCTGTCAGCCAAAAACAGGAGTCTGAGGGTACAGTGGGCACAGGCTCAGCGAAACTGGATGGGCGACGACTGGAAAAACGTTTTTGTCAAAGGCACGAATTCATGGACCCAACCTGCCTTGTGTCAGCGGTTCAGGCTGCTGGTGATGATGGTGTGGGATATGGACAAAATGCATTATTAATATGATGTTCTTAAGAAACTGGCTTGTGTGTGTTGTATCCAATGTCATGTTTAATAGTGCAACACATCCCTGACAAACCAAGCAAGGTATTGTTCTTACCCACTAGATGGCAGTGTTTGTGTAAGTTCAGGCAGTGACTGAATACATCAGTATCTGTACCGAACGTTTTTGAAACGCTGTCAAACAATTTCTAATAAGAAGTTCAGGTCTACTATTACAGGGGTTCCCACACTTTTCCAGGGCAAGGCCCCCCAAATGGCATTAACATTTGACCGAGGCCCCCTTTTGCAAGATGTCTTTAAAACACATTAAAAATACAGACTTCTGAATATATCCCCCTTTTTTTTTTAAATTAATAATTACATCTTTACATTACATTAGGAATTGATTGTGCGTGTGTGTGTGTGGTTGTCAGAGTGAGAAAGAGAAAACATTTATTTATTTTTCCACACCAACTTGTTGAGGCCCCCCGGGCGCCCCCTGGTGGCCCCCACTTTGAAAACCACTGCACTATTATACTGACACGGAAGCAGCTATAAGCTGTGAGTAAGAGGCTTCTTTGGGTTCTGAATCACACAGAAACACAAGCAGATATGCCGACACACTGAAAGAGAGAGTGATTATGGTGTTTCTGAACAGGTCCATGAGCTGCTCCATTGTAATGCTTGTTAAAACACTTCTCAAAGAGTGCAAAGTCACACTTCCTTGTCTAAGAGTGATTTAAATGAGGAACTGTACAGGCTAGCCATATTTATTAATCCGTTATTTGGTAATACTGTAAATTCTAGATAAGTTAATCCCCTGCCCCCAACCCCCCCATTGCTATTGGGACACCCAATTTTTTTTTTTATAAATACATACAGAGTTAGCCTGTCAAGATAACTGCATAGACCTTCTGCAATTCATAACCCATTTACAGAACCATGACGGCACCATAAATCTGAACTAACCCGAAGGTTCAAAGCTCACATCCGCAGTACCGTAGAAACATGAAACATCAAAACATATTTTCAATCACTTTATTAAAACTTCATCTTGCATAAATATACATGGTATTTAATACAGTAACTATAAAACCACTCGCATTTAACTACAAAAATACTTTTTATATTAAATAAAGAGCAGATGCTAAGTGCAAAGTTGAAGTTGCCATTTATGGACAGTTACAGAAACTAAATACACAAGAAGCAGGAACGGTCAAGTTTCTCGAGTACTAAAATATTTACAAAACCTGGTGATGAATAAAACATCCGTGAAATGCATTTTTTCAACAACGAGTCAAACACATTTTGTTTTTATGTACATGAAATTACCATGATTCTTCTTTTAACTCATCCAAGTAAAGCGGATTGGTACTTCATAATTATTTTACTGTCCCGGACAGCAGGCCATACAGAGTCTCTCCAATTTGCTCTATCTAAAAAAAAATATTTTAGTGTTTAATTGAAACGGTTAATTAATTTCAGGCGAGTGGAGATCATGACAAAGTTAGAAATATGTTAACGTTTTAGTAGATTTCTAATTAACCCTCACTGAAGGTGTTCAGACTTTGTGCTCGGAAAAGCTCTCAAACTAAAGGCTGAAACTCAACACGAGCGCCTCTCGCTTCCTCTCAGCAGAACAAAACAACTGGTGTGGTTTGGGTTTCCATAGCAAATTAAACAGGTTTCCTCCACCTAGCTCATCTTGCATGCCTCTTTTGAGTAGCGTAATTGTGGACTTGGTGGAATATTTTTTAGCACCTTGTCTGGGCACTCAAGCTGCATGTGGGAATCAAATCCATACAGATACTCTACAATTCCTTCATTAGGACCAAGCAACTGGTAAAGCTAAGCACCCTGCTCCCTCTCCATATCTTTACACAAGATTTGTTAGCTGTAAGAGCTTTTTATTATTTTTTTATTTTTTTGGATGATCATAAGATGTTTAGCAATTAAAACAGTCCGCTCTTAAGTAATTCAACTCCAAGCCAAATAGAGAGAGTGAGAGAAAGTGAAAGGGCCACAGTGTTCAGAAAGGAATACCACACCATTCACTCCCTCTCTTTACTCAGTTCTGCTTTTCATTCTTCATTCTGGTTAAAAGCTACTCTACAGATATTGAACGCCTCTAAACTCCTGCTTCAGCTAAATTCAAGTCGATACATGCGTGCTCACAGACACTTTGTGGGACATGTTGAAACCTACACCTGGACTATTTATACATCAATATAGGACTGAAATTCGTTACGTGCAAATTTGACACGTGCGTACCGTGCCGAGCTGCAGTCGTGGATTTGTGTAGTCGGTATGTTTGATAGCACGAGCATCATGTCACTGTGGTTCTTAGCACGAGTCATTGTGTAGCATTGCAGGCCGTTGTGCTGGAGTATGTACGGAGGAGTCGCCTGATGACCTGCTGCATTCGGATACGGGTTATGAGAACGTTACAGCGTTGTCATAACCGACTTCATGACTTGATCTCTATGACTTTAATGAACGGCAGATTCTTGTTACTTTGTGTGGACGGCTTCAGAGGCTTACTGTGGAAGGGGATAAAAAAGACAATATAGTTAGTATGCATTTTATTTGTATGGTGCTCATTTGTGTGAGTGTGAGTGAAAGTGAGTGTGAGAGAGTGAGTGTGTGTGAGAGAGAGTGTGTGTGAGAGAGTGCGTGTGCGAGAGAGAGTGTGAGTAAGTGAGAGTGAGTCGGAGTATGTGTGTGTGTGAATGAGTGTGTATGTGTGAGTGAGAGAGTGTGAGAGTGTGTATGTGTGAGTGAGAGTGTGTATGTGTGAGAGAGAGTATGTGTGAGAGTGTTACCTGTAGACAATTTGAGCATTGGAATCTGAAAACAGGCCGGAGTTTGACCTTTGGCCATTCAGGAAATAGTCCATATGATCATGCAGCTCTCTGTTCTGTATAAACAAGTGATTCAACAAAGTGATGAATACACAAGAGAAATGATCCACAAAATGTCTGGTGAAATAAGTCTGTGTGTGTGTGTGTGAGAGCGTGTGTGTGTGCGCGCTGACCTCTGCTTCAAGGAAAGCAACTTTCTCCTCCAGTTCTTTAATGACACGGTCCCTCTCCTGAATCACCATTCGTGAGTTCTGCAGCTGTATGAGGAGAAAACGTGAGTGTGGCTGTGTTTATATATTAAAAAGTGTAAAATAAGATGCCATTGATCCAGGTATGATTTTTTTTTTTTTTTTACCTGTTCAATCATCTGTCTGAGTTTCCTCTGCTGGCTCTTGAGCATATCATCAAGGTGGTGTATCTTCTCTTTAAGGATGGCGTTCTCCTTCTCCAAGTCTTCCAATCTACACAAAGCACAGTGACCTTTAATTCATCGTAAACTTTATAAACATCAGACCTTAACTGGTGCTCTTCTACAATGTCCATTGAGAACACGTTTATAAAATCTATATGTATATAGTTATATAGTTCTCAGAGGGGTTTTCTAGACATGTAGCTTTTTGCTCCACATTCACTAGGGGTTGTCATTAGTGGTCTTTTATTTTTAATCATTATTAATAATTTATTTTAATTTTTATTTACACATTTATTGGAAATCCAGTCAAATCCAATCCAACCCAAGACAAAATCCAATCAAAGAATATTTCATAATTGATGATGCCCAAGGGACGAGTTGATTGCAACCTTATAGTCACTACCCATGTCCCTTAACCAACACTGACGCTGGATGGACCAACTGATGGACATTCGCTTCCTCTCACCACCTGCTAAACCAAACCTCGTGACCTCCACTAATAAATACTTGTGGTTTACTCACCTCTCCCGGTCAGCTTGCCCCTCCTCTTTCAGCTCCCGCAGCCGCAGCAGCTCCGCCTCCCTGGTCATTAAGTCGTCCCTGAGGGACGAGTTCTCCTGTTCCATGCCGCCCATTAGCCGCTGGAGCTCTCGGATGCGTTGGTCCTGCTGTTGTACGTTAACATGTGCTTCCTTCAGCTGATCGCTCTGCTCAGACAGCTGCCTTTTATACTGACCTGCCTCGGCCTGAAGGAGGACAGAGAAATGATAAGCTTCGAGGACTTACAAGACTGAAGAGACAGAAAGAAAGTGAGGCTTCCATAAAGCGGGGTTAAGTTTACACAACTGGCATTGAGTGGACAAGTTAAAAAAAGTCATACAAAGAGGATAAAGAGAATGTTGATAGAAACATGTGATAAAACACACACACACACACACACACACACACACACACACACACACACACACATATACATACATATATACACACATATATATACACATACATATATGTATGTATGTGTGTGTGTGTGTGTGTGTATGTGCATTACACAGTATGTACCTCAGACATTACATAAATAAATATTTGCTTTGTGTTTGGTGGTGCTCTTGATATCACCACACCTCCTTGAGAATAATTGCCATAAACACTTGTTTATGGATACACAACTCAATTTTCCTAAATACACTTAAAATGGAAATACTCTAGAGTAAGCAAGAGGAGATGTACAACTGAAGAAACCAGACGTAAAAGATATCTTTCATGTGAAATATTTCTGTAGGCTTTGTATAGGATCACTCTGACGTGACTTGTATGACGCACAGTATCAGTTTGGCAAGCTAATGTTAGCGCAGCAGAAAATATTACCTCAGTGGAAAAAAATGAGGCATCGTTCAATTATTGTGATGCGTTCTTTGGTAGAGCTGGAGTAGTCCCAGCAACACACCCCGACTAACCCCACCTTCTGTGCGGCGGGTTAAAGGAATGTAGTACAAGCCTTTTCAGATCATACAGGTTCCTCAGGAATGCGTCCGTTACGTAATGACCGTGTACGGATGAATAACAAAATACCACGGCATGTAGAGAAAAGAAGATGATGTGAACCTGTAATTTCTCCTTCTCCTCTTGGTGTTTCTTCTCTGCCTCCTGAAGCTGAGTGTACAGCCGCTTGCTGACTTCCCTCATCCTCTCTCGCTCCTGCTCATCCACAAACTCCTGAAACACAGAGACAGAAAGCAAAGAGAGTAAGCAACTGACGTGCTCCTGACCTGAGTTATGGAGGAGCTTGTGTTGCGTTTTTTTTTTTTAACGTGTTTATCAGTTCTGTAACACTTCCCTGTTTATAAATGTTTGAACTAGAGCTGCAACAACTAATCGATAATAATCGCTTATGAAAATCGTTGTCAACGAATCTCATTGTCGATTAGTTGGTCTGAGCGCGGTACATTTACTCATTACATTACTTCTGCTCCAAAAACACGCTTCGGAGAGTAAATACTAACGTTGTGTCCCAAATGAAGTACTGTAAACTTACACTATGCACTACCGTCTAGTGCCGTGTTTCCGTGGACCCCCTAGTGGTCAGTGGTGTAACTGCAGGGGGTCCGTAGGAAAGTTTTAAAAATGTTTAAATAATATATATTATATTATATATAGTTAGTTTTGTTTTTTTTTTTGTTAAATGTATCAAAGTATATTCAAATGAAATGTTTTAAAACTAATCAATTTGGTTATTCGCGTGCATTCACAAATATGTTAGCTGAGATGATGATCGTTCGTTGATGGATTTATTTTAAATTTATTTACAAATGAAATGATTATTTGCAAAGACCCATGAGTAGTAGACAAGTTCAAGTGTCGCATTGATGGATAAAATAAACAAAAGATAATTCAGAGAGTCAAATTAAATGTCACACCAACGATAAAATGTAATTGCACCTGGTATTTGTACCAAACCCTGGGGAATAACAGGTTCTACCAATCTACCAGGGATTGCTAGGACTGTAGAATTCAGTGCTGTTTGTGCATCCATAAAAAGTAATGCATAAATACTTATATATATATATATTATATATACACACACACACACACACACACACACACACACACACACACACACACACACACACACACACATATATATTTCTAGATGCCAAAAAAAAGCACAGAATTAAATTACAGTCCTATATTAATAATACATATTCTGATGTGTTTATTGGGTTCTTTTCAGTCTTATATAATTGGACAAACAGTTGTGTAAAGTTTTAGTCTTAAGTTTATATTTGTAACACTCAGTTTGTGGATTTTATTTTAAATAAATGAAAAAACATGGTACTGAAAGCCCCCCCATCCGATTAATTGAAAAAATAATCGTTAGTTGCAGCCCTAGTTTGAACTGGTAGACTAGTCTATACGGCACACTACATCGAACGATATCATATTCATACGTCTCCTGGAGACCAACAAACTTTCCTTGGGAATATTTATAGAATCAAAACGAGAAGAGGAAGGGACGATGTGCATGCGCGCACACATGTTTCGTGTGTCATCAGGGTGTGGGCTCAGACTGGGAACTCTGGAGTAGTGAAGGCAGCACTTAACTTCTTCCATTCAATTTTCCAGCCAGAGCTGAACCACACACACACACACACACACACACACACACACACAGAGTGCTCTGTTGGGGAACTTAATCCAGCCTATTCACAAACTTCTCTGGACTTAAAAGAGGCTTTGTAAAGCAGAGTGTGTATGTGCTCGCACCGCGAATTGTTTTTAGACTATAAGGGACACTGAGAAATGTGGAATGCACTGGGAACTGTTCATCTAAAACGCACCAGCATTAAACAAAGAGCTGCAGGATGTGATGAATGTGGTGTTTTGTTTGTTTTTTTCTTTTCCCATAGCACGGTGTTTTCATTAGAACCAAAGTGTGTGTGTATTCAGGTGCCAGGTCGTGTACGTCAGTGTGTGTATATACACAAGGATTACAGTAAAGATTCTTCCTGGTTTGGCGTTTGGAATGACTGTTTTCAGTGTGTTAAAGAGGGCGGTGCTGAACAAATACGAAAAAAAAAAATACAAAATGTAAAAAATAAGTGTAAATATATTTTTATATAGCAAATCCGTGTGTTCTAGTTTCACTTAAATGTTGTAAAGAAGATCAGACAAAACAGAGGCTAAGGAATAAACAGAGCCATGTCTGAACTGTTACTGTTGCTTCAATACTTTTTTTTGGTAGGTGTCATTATTTTCTGAACTAACAAACAATAAAACTATCGACCCAACATGACGACTACTACTGCACTTACAATGAAAAACTGGAACTTATGTTTTAGCATGGAACTCACTGTTTTGCTCTGTGCTTGTGTCCGCTTCATGCATCTCCATGGACGAGTGTGTGTGTGTGTGTGTGTGTGTGTGTGTGTGTGTGTGTATAATATCAAAGACCATGTGAAAACACCTTACCTGTTTGTCTTCTCTGTCCTGTGTTGGTAGTGACATCGGAGCACAATTCACTCTGCTCCCACTAATTTGAGCTAACTGCACCTGAAAAAGCGAGAGACCGATACTGGTTCATGTCTTGTCCTGGTGTCCATACTCATCCCACTATTATTTGTACACACACACACACACACTTCTCTTGCCTTATGCTCTGTTCTGTGGGTGTTTTTTGCTGCCATCTGCTCCCTCAGGCTCTTTAAACAGTATCGCACCTGGAAGAGACACCGTACTTGTGATTCACAGATGTATACAAAATACACACACACACACACACACACACACACACACACACACGCGCACGCACGAAGCATGAACATGCACTAGCGAGCTTGCGATTGGACAAGGCAGTCTGACCGGACCTCTTGTATTTGCGAAACCTCATCCGAGAGCATCTTCAGACTCTGCTGATTCCTGTCCTGTTCCTTTTTTTGCGCTTGCAGATACACCTGAAACACAAACACACATTTACTATAACCACACCTTGGGTCTCTCTCTCTCTCTCTCTCTCTCTCTCTCTCTCTCACACACACACACACACACACACACACACACACACACACACACACACACACACACACACACACACACACACACACACACACACACACACGAGCAATGCATTTCTGTAGACCAGTTTGTTGTGAAAGCAGTACAGGATTAGAGAGCTCACTGGAATTTAAACTGACACACCCTCTGTTACAAAGCAACTGTTGAAGCAACCAGGACACCCTGGTCCTCACGGCTCACCTTTATGACTTCGACCTTCTCTTCGGCTTTGACGGGCTCGTTCTTTAGCGGCTGTCTCTCGCTGGTGGGCTGCACCAAAGCAAACGCTCTCCCAATTGGCTAGAATGGTAAAGAGGACAGGTTGATCGATTAGGCTGATACAGAGTACGCATATTCTATTTAAAAAAAAAAAAAACCTAACTAAAAATCTGTTCCAGCTTGCCTCGGAAGTCATTTGTAAATTCCCCAAAAGCAATCTTATAACATTCAGATATCTACAACAGACATCTGTGTGTCATGTTCAGAGCTTTAACGTTTCACAGGCCTCAGGGTGCATGCTTTTTCCCTGCTGGTTTTATGCGTCATCACATTTTGACTTGTGAAAGCTTGTGAAAACTACGTAATATTGCGCCGTTCTAGAAAGAGGAGAATCGTTATGAATAATACCAGGACACGCAAACGGTATAAGGTATAAACTCCAGACATTTGCATGTATTTAGATCAAGAAAAGAGAAGCATCTGTCCCTGAACCATGAACATACAAATCTCTGACAGTCTCTATAAAAACACATACACAATGAAGAGGAGGACGAAAAGCCAGACAGATGGAGAGACAGCCAGGGAGGGGAGGTTATGTGATTTCGGGTTATTTGAAACAATGAGACTGTGGTCCTTGGGGAGAATCTTGCATAAAAAGACCCTCTGTCCTGACTACAGCCACACAGACATGAGCGTGCTTTCATTATCACTGCAGTTTGAGCTTTTTCCTGGAAAGACCGAGAATTCAAGAGAACCGATTTACATAGAGGCATGATGAGGTTAGGAGAAGGGAGGGAAGAGGACTGGCCGACTTTCACGAGAAGTTACACAGAACTATTTCTCTTTCACCCGAAGTAGTTACAACACTGCGCACATAAATAAGGCAGTATAAAACTCTAGAAGCTTGGAGACTGGAAAATCATCATAAATACAGCATTCATACAGAACTCATGCTACAAAAAGCACATATACACCCAGCTGTTCACTCATTCCATAAATATATATATATATAAATATTTAAAGATATTTCTCTTTTTAAGTTTGAAAATGTCACACTTATGGAGCGCATGTGCTAGACACTAAAGTTGACTCATATTTTTTTTTGTCTTTGTAATTGTTGTAATGTTTCCAGTACCTATGTACATTTAAATAATCTTCTTTTTATAATAGCTTTTTGGTTCTTTTTTTTTTTCCTAAATGAAGGAATTCTAAAGTCTAATGTGGTTTCAAGCTCATTCTTGCCTCCTACTCCATTACATATAAAGTCCTAAAGTGAGTTTGGGCTTTGTAGGTGTGCGTTCTATAGTTATCAGTGTCTTACCTTTCCTACGGCGGGCTGCTGCTGGACTTGGTCGTGCAGGGTCAGTCGGAGTCTCCGGCACCCATCCTGAACGACAAGAAGAAACAAAGTGTGAGGGGAAGCCCTGACAAAAGGACCGTTAGAAATGAGGGAAGAGACTGAAGAAATAGAGGAAAATGTGGGGAGGAGAAACTGAGTAATAGTGCCATGAGTGTGTGCGCGCGTGTGCGTGTGTGTGTGAGAGAGAGAGAGAGAGAGAAAATGAGAGAGAGAGAGGCCAATGGTCTATAAAAGTCTACCAAGAATGCCAGTGCTTAGTTATTGGCAAGGGAAAGAAAGACATGAAACACATCTTCCTGCCAGATACAGAACATTCTGTTCGACTTCTGGACTCAGCTACTGGAAAATACCAGAACTCCCCCTCCTGGCATGCCGTCGCTCTCGTTTTGAATCTGCCTTTGAATTGCAGCGCAGACTCCAAACAGGGCAATGGGCTCGAGAGGGATGTGGAATATCCCCATGACGACAGGGTCACAGCGAAATAACAAACACAGGAAGACGGAACACAGAGGCCACGCGAATACGCGCAATACAGCCCCCTGCGTTAAACTATTATAAACTGTGACTCATCGAACCACACGCACTGGACTCTAACATGAACCAACAGTGATATCCCAACACTAAAACATTACAACAATGCAAGCTAACGTGCATTAAGGACGTTAACGTCCATCGACTGGACACAGCTGCAAGTACTATGGTTATAGAATCATATGTATACATATAAAACATATATATACACACACTGTAGGCTATTAAGAGAGGAATGGTCTACAGAAACCAAAACTAGTGTGCTGAGGAATGGGGGATTCCACTAGAGCATGTGACACACACACACACACACACACACACACACACACACACACCTATTCAGTAATAGCAAGAGATCTATAGCCATTATAAACCAGGAAAATATTTTCTCCATGTACAATTTGAGGAATACCATACGCAATCTCTGATGGACACAGCGCAGTGTGTGTGTGTGTGTGTGTGGTCTATCTGGATTTGCAGCAAGGTTCCATCACTACATCTGGGTTCTCACATGCTCATCTGTCTCTCTTAGAGGGCTCATACACGTAGGCCTCCTTCGCACACTCTCCACGTTCCCTTCGATACGTAACAAGTGAACGCGCGTGTCCGTGTCACGCTCAAACAACGTCTTATCAGTGATTGATGTGTAACTAGACTCGATGGGACAAAGGTTTGGTAAACACAGATTTGAGAAAGGACCATTCTCTGCAACGAGGTACGTAACATGGATGCGCACGGTTAACGCTTACTGTCCCGACACGAATTCGAAGCAGGAACAGGTGCTATGGGAACGTTAAACCACACTTTACATACGGGTCTTATGTCTCGGATTAAAACGTCGCTGCGTTAGATGGGACTAAGCTGGCTAGAACACGGTGCTGCAATAAACATGACTTCAGCATATCCTCTTACCTGACACAAAAAAAAATCTGTGAAAGACAACACGGAACCACACCTTCAACCACGCAATCACAACAAAGAGATTTTTCCCGTCCGACGAGGAAGTCAAAACAAGGATCGAGGCAACCGCACAATCCTGGGCAACACCTTTAGAAATATGTACTTAATAGAAGAAGAAGAAGAAGAAGAAGAAGAAGAAACAGTAGACGAAACAGCCATTAGATATATAACAGGTCTCCAAATATTCTAACTCCATAACTATTAGATTTACCTGAGCAACTTTACTGCGTCCACACAGCTCTCCGTCCTGTTTAAAGTGGGACGCTGGTCTGCGTATGTGTGCCTTCCGTACAAGGCAAAGCAGCATTTAAATGAGGGCTCTGCCAAGATCAATACCACACCTTAACCACACGCGTGTTATCTTGCAGGGATTAAGATGACCATTCAGGGGTTATCGGTGAGAATTCTGTTATACGACAACAACCGTTTCCAGGACTGCTGTGCGTCGGATAACCACCCAAGAGCCTTATTCACACCCTCATGTTTTCACGCTGCTGTTCCCATTGACCTTTATTTAGGACAGTGTATGAACGTTGCTGTAGTCTTTATCGCTACGCCACACGCCGTTCCAGAAATAGTTTTTGGCTTACGTGAATATACGTATTAATACTGTAACAACGGCAAAATGACTCGGTTAGGATTTTACGATCGTAAGGAATTACAGAAAATGAAGAAATAAGGAACAAATGTTCGGGGCTCTATTCGAGCTGCAACAAGTAAAATGAAGGGCATCACATGTGCTAGAAGATCAAAAGGACAAACTACAAACAAACAATGCTCGTCAAAGCTTTCCACTTCAAATGAAGCCGGTCGACAAATAGTGAGGGTGAAGCCATGAAAGCAGGAAGATTGAACAAGGAAGACTGGGATCACATGATCACATGAGGCAGTGATCACGTGTGTCACGTCTACTTTCCATAATCGGATAAATAATCAAATCAAGTACAAATAAAAGCCTTCTCTTGCTTCCTTCGTGGTTTTTTTTTTTTTTCTTTCTCATTATATGCACCTCCTCCTCCTTTTCTCGTGCACCCCTGTTCTTCCATCTCCTCGCGTTATAGTACAGTAGCCGTAAACACGGGCTGATTTACAGGAAAAGGCCAGCGGAAAGGAGAGTGGGCAGGAACGAGAGACAAGGAACACAAAATAGGCGACAATAATGAGAGGCGAGGGAGAGACTGAATAAGTCCTGAGAGCGGAATGTGTAACCTCATACTGGCTCAGACTAAATGCTCAGTACAAACGCACACACACACACACACACACACACACACACACGGTCAGAAGAGAAGCCTAGACGTAACTGGAGATTTGGTTGTGCATAAAGCATTCAGTGTGTGTTCCGGATCAGCAGCGCGCACGCACGCACGGACACACACACACACACACACACACACACAAAATCGGGGGAAGATGTCAGGAACAAACTGTCCTAATAGCATTAACCTTAAAGAAAACTAATAACTACCTTCCCAAACTTATCCTGCAAGGAATTTGTATCATTTTTAATATTAAATTAACATGAATAATTATGATGATGATGATAATACAAATATTTCATTTATTTGTGCCTTTCAGGGTCGTCTACAACCCTGTAACAACAGTAATAACAAAGCAGTTCAAGAAAAAAAAAAAAAGGAGGATAGGATAGAGAAAACAATGAAGAAGAAGAAGAAGAAGAAGAAGAAGAAGATAACTGTACAGAGAGTTAAAAACACTAAAAAGCAGAGGGCGTAATAACCAAAGATATTCGTTTCTTGAGCGCTGAAGGATTCTTCTAATTCCTAAGTTCCTCACTGATCTGCGTCTGATCTTCACCACCTGGGGCAAGAAAAACTGCTCAACATTCCTCACAGTCCCTGTTTAATGATTATATTAATATGCACCACATGCTGCATGCCACATGACAAAGAGGGAAGGTGGTGTTTCTTTCTTTATTCCATCAATACAAGCAACAATCATGTGTTTTATATAAAAGTATGCCTGTTATATAATTCTATCAAACGACCTCATGTCACGGTAAGCAAACAGGAAGCTGCCTGATACACAAACAAGCGAGATGGAGTGAGAGGGATATGGGATGAACAGACAGATGAAAGAGGAGGGCAAACAGTACTGACGCAGCGATTGAACAGACGGGTTTTCAGTAGCCGTCCGTTTTACATAACCAAACAAGTCCGTGTTCTTCACGACTGAGCGTATGTGACGACGTGCATGTGGTTTTCTTCGATTTTACTTCACGAACGGACACTGCAGCTGATCCAGAGACATTCTCTTACCTCCTCCCTCTTGGCCTTGAAACTATAGTGCAAAGCTGGAGTGAGACGGGAATCTGTGCGTGTGTGTGTGTGTGGCCTGAAGAATTCCTAAAGCATGACCTCAGGAAGAGGTAGTTATTTACCTCGCTCGCTCATGATCTAGTCTTCTAACCCGTATTTCGCAGACCCCATTACACTGCTTCCAGATGCTGACTAAGAAGCTGTCTGCAAATGAGAGACAGCCATCGGCCTGGTCTCATTCTGCTGATAATGACTAACGGTCATGATCCTAAACCAAGTCTGCTTAGTTAAAATCACTGGTACTGATCAAAACCCTTACACTTCTGATGTTAATTGAAGCGTTGATCATTTGTGTGGTCAGCATCTGCTTTTATTATTGTGCACACATGTGTGTGTATCTCACACCGTCCATTAGATGGTGCACCATAATGATGCCTTGGAAAAGATATGGAGTTACCATGATCTGTAACATCAGCAATTGTAGGCTTATCTGGGATAAGTCATGACTAAGCCGGTGTTTTGACTTCATTCCAGATGGCGTCGCCTGAACATATATGGGCATGTCAAGCTCTTCCACGACATCTAAACAGAACCTCTCGGGGCACCAATACACAACACACAAGTCCTGTTATTACACTTCAGATCCTTAGCAACTAGTAAACATCTTAAGTGGCAAACTTTGACTAAACAAAGTGTTCAAAAATCATACTGGAGTTAAGATCTAAATATTCTTCCTTACTTTTGATTCTTTGTTTGTTTGTTTTTTTATTTAAATGCACGTCCTACTGTAAAAAAAATATCAACTGGGTAGTCTGAAATCAAATCATTAAAAAAACAAACAAACACATCTGTATCATTACAACGCAATAAACATGCAATAAATGTCTCACACAGCACCTTTAGCCTGGTTTGCGTGCAAGTCATGTACGCTGTTCAAACACTCCCTTTGTGCAACTGTTTGTAAAAGTCCACTCACATTAATCTCGCTTCTCTTTATAAGGTATCTGGTGAAGGCACAATGTTGCTTAGTGATTGAGGAATGTGGGAATAAACCAAATGTACAGGTTACTTATTAGCCAGGAAACACTCTTTCCTGATCTGAGAGACAAGGTGAAAATGTCCCGGGTTAATGGTTATGCGTGCAAATGTTTGACTTGTAATCGAAAGTTTGCAACAAAAAAAAGTTTTGGTTTATTTTAATATCCATGACATGCAGATACTAACTTTCTCTTAGTGCTGTGCAATGACGTGTGGCTTAATCACCATCGATGAATTAAAACACAACTGCCGGACATACTGGTGAGCTTAATAAGAATGAGATACGTAGCTAACAAAATATAGCGTTTCGAGAAATAATTCCGAACGGGAAAATACAGTCATTTCCATCCATTTTCTGTACCGCTTATCCTACACAGGGAGCCTACGCCAGGGGACGCGGGAGACAAGGCGAGAGACATCCTGGACAGGGTGCCAACTAGAGCTGCAACAATTAATCGATAATTAAAATAATCGACAACGAATTTCATTATGGATTAGTTGGGTCTGTGACGTCACTGTGGATAACGTTTACCTTTACATCCTTATCTGTAAATGTTAGAAATTCACTCCAGTATTTCTATTTTATGTAAAGACTCATCCTGACAGCGAGCGAGTCTCCGTTACACTTCACTCCATGAGCGCGAGTCCAAGCATACGCGTCAATCAAACAGTGCGCAATAGACAGGAAGCGCAATAACTCTGACTAAAATATTCATTTTGATCAAATATGTTGTTTGATGCTATATTTAGCGATATTTAGAAACAAAAGTAATTGTGTTTTTTATGAGAGCGGTAACTGTAATGGGGTTAGAACATGTAATTGTATAGAAATGTACAGAATAAAGTAATGTTACTGTGTTCAGACGAGTGAATGTGTGTGTTAAAGCAGAACATTCAACCTCTCACCACTTAACACTTAGTTTGTGCTTTTGTTTTTCTTTTGTTTATCATTTTATTATAGTGATTTAACGTCTGCTTTAAAGCTTATGGACAATCAGTGTTTTTATACATTTAATACCTTTTTCAACTTCGGGTAGAATGTGAAATCACATGTTTTTTCGGGGGGGGGGGGCTTACAGAAATTACAAATTGTCTTTTTAAATCCAACGAATCGATTGATTGAAGGAATAATCGATTATCAAAATAATCGTTAGTTGCAGCCCTAGTGCCAACCCATCGCAGGAAACAATCACACACCCGTTCACACACTACGGACAATTTAGCGATGCCAATCAACCTACAACGCATGTCTTTGGACGCGTGGAGGAAACCGGCGGACCTGGAGGAAACCCCCGAAGAACATTCAAACCCCGAGCACACAGGGCGGAGGCGGGAATCGAGTCCCCGACCCCGGAGGTGCGAGCCAAGAGTGCTAACCACTAAGCCAGCGTAAACCCCATGGTGGTCATATATGATGAACTAAACTAAATTCTAAACTCTAAACGTGAAAGAAAACCTGTCTTAGGATCAACGTATTCGTTGAATTATTCTTGAATAATTAAGGAAAGAAGAAAGAATTCATTGCGATCATTAAACTGTTTCGAAATATAAAAGCAGAACAGCTTTTTCTTCTTGCACAGCTGTTGTGTGTCCGGTTTCCTACAGAATTCACCTCTCTGCTCTTTCCCTGTAAAGCTGATGCACATCCTGTGTTTCTGATCTTACTGTAATTATCTGCATGAAACTTCACACCGTCTCTATACACACTGTGAGGAAGGGGGGGTGGAGTACTGGACACAAGGTACATGAATCCTCATAGAGACACCAGCAGGTTAATCCACCAATGACCCTCATTCACATAACAATGCTCCCTTTTTCATGAGAGTGTATTGTAAGAAACATCCTGCTTTTCATTCTATAAAGAGCACACATAAAGCAAGAAAATGTTTGATATACAGTAGCAAGTCTACAACAATGTATCAACCACATGATAGTGTTAAGTATGTTTTGTTTGAAAGAATGAGATGACGGTGTTCCCATTATACAAATATTCATATTACTTTCAAAGTTGTTATATTTCTAAATTATATATATATATATATATATATATATATATATATATATATATATATATATATATATATATATATATATATATATATATATGTACACACCCTACACAGTTAACACTCATTATGTGGAAACCGTTTAGTCCACTAAACTCTGACCAGTGCACATAACTGAGATTGTTTCCACTTCCGCTGACGGAGGTAGTGAACTTTATTCACAGCTACTCACCGCTCTGTCTCCTGCTCTGATATCCGAGAACATACACACGCTCCGAGTGCTGCTCATTTTCACTGTTTTATTTTATTTTTAACGAAATAAATAAACAAATAAATAGATAATTTTGACACGAAGCCTCCACAGTGTGTCTCGACACAGACGCTGTTTAAAATATATCATGGGCTCGTGCAGCGGCGGACGGATAAACGCTTTAGCCCGGCCCCTTTCCACGCCCCTTTCCACGCCTCTCCACCAACACGGTTTCGGAGAGTCACTGAAGCTCAAGCGAAACGCACGTGGTATCAATTGATTATCATCCACACCTGTGCAGAGGCAGAGGCTCCGCCCCATTTCCGACTCAGTACTCAGATCCCTATAGGCTGAATTTAAAAAAAAACCGCACAGTTCTCTGGTCATCTGTAGAGTACGTACCACAGTACTCCAAAAGTATTGGCACCATGTTTGCAAATCAATCAATGACTACGTTTACATGGACAGCATTAATTTAATTATTGACCTTACTCTGATTAAGATAATATTGTGATTAAGGTGTTTACATGAGTCACTTATAGAATATTCCTTTCATGTTCCTGTTTTACACGTTTTAGAACATACTTAGATTAACAGCCCGTGTCATTACGTCACCGCGCCACGCCGTCTGACGTCCCTCCAGAATTTCACGTATCAACATACAGTTCGTCTTCGTTATGGTACCGTATACAGTTTTGGGTGTTTTTATTAAACATTTTTTACGAACGCTTAATGTGCAGTTAATTATTTGTCATGCTATACGTGCTAATAAACAACTGCTTGAAGCCCTGGGTCTGTCCCAAATCGCGTACTTACCGTCTATATAGTAGCCGAGATGCATGTATTTTTCCCCACTACAGGCCTATAGTAAGCAAGTATGCGATTTGGGACGCGGCCGAACTCTCTTGTTCGCCGTAAAACGTAAAACTGCCGTGTGTGATCGTGTCCTGTCGCAAAATGCGGTGAAAACTCTCACACGAGGTTCATAATGTGATTAAGGTGTTTACATGTCACTACTACACGTCCATAATGTGACTAAAACAGGGAGTACTCCACCTGTCTTAATTAGATTATTGCTTACTTCGATTATGACCTTAATTAGATTAAGGTAAGTTAAAATTGCCGTTGACATGGTAGTTTCTTAATTAGAGTATGGTCTTAATCAGATTAAGAGTGGTTTTTTGTTCATTTAAACGCAGCTAGTGATTAACATGTTTGCTAGCACCCCTGTGCATACACATTTTGTACCTTCATGTAGTGTAGCTTTAAAGTTTTAACCTGGATACTACACATGGCCTGTTTATGTACATTAAACGTACATTACTGTATATACACATTTCCAGGTGAAAGATACATTTTAAAAAGGCACAAAACTTAACAGTACCACTCCAGCAACAAGGAGTTTACTTACTGCTCTTTTGGCTGAGCGTATCCTGACACTAAAATAAAGAGTCTAGTTTTATTATGAAACTTCTACTGCTTTATCCTTTTCAGGGTCACGGGGAACCTGGAGCCTATCCCAGGGAGCATGGGGCACAAGGCAGGGTACACCCTGGACAGGGTGCCAATCCATCACAGGGCACAATCACATACACACTCACACACCCATTCATACACTACGGACACTTTGGACATGCCAATCAGCCTACCATGCGTGTCTTTGGACTGGAGGAGGAAACCGGAGTACCCGGAGGAAACCCCCGCAGCACGGGGATGAAACTATACAGTATTTTGTCAAACAGAACACTTGGTGTCTTTCTCCTGCAAGTCACTTCTTTCAAGAAATTTTTGCAGCCCTGCAATTATTATTTGGTGAAACCTTATAAAGAGAATAACAACACGGGGCCTGACATAAAGACAATAACAATTTGCTATAAACTATTGCTATAATGTCTACACTTTAGAGCAGGGCTTCTCAGTCTTATCCAGAAAGGGCCGGCGTGGCTGCAGGCTTTCATTCCAACCAAGCAGAAGCGACGCTTGACTTCACGTGTTTAATCAATTCATCTTCATCTCCAATCAGCTAGCACGTGTGCCTCCAATTTGGTAGGAATGAAAACCTGCAGCCACACCGGCCCTTTCCAGATTAGATTGAAGACCCCTGCTTTAGAGGGATCTAATATTTATATCTATATTATATAGATATAATAGCTCATTTATATTCTACATTATAGGACTGTGCATGTGGAATACCCTCTTCAGTTCAGACCACAGGTTTTGAACAGCATGTTATTTTGGTATACTATTTAGTACAGCACTATTACGGTACTGACTGACTAGAGTCTCTAACCGCTACATAATATAACAACACTTCATAGGACATATTCACTCAGCCTTCTCTTCTGCTGTACACACAATGGATGGTAAGGCAAAACTAGGAGTGCTTGCATGGACTCACACACACACACACACACACACAAATATTAATACAGCTAGTTAATGTCTACACCTAAACCTAACTATAACCTTAACCTCAGTAGCAGAAATCTTTTGGCAAATCTTTTGTATTCTGACTGACACGATCAAAATTAGCCTGACAATAGCACTAGTAAATGTTACCAAAACCAACAGCACACACACAATACCTTTTTTTGGCATTCACTGCCACTCCTTCACACACCTCCTCACATCATTACACATGATACTCTCCCAGCTAACTTTCCAAATAACTTTCATTCCAAGGAGTGGAATGAAAGTTATTGGCATTTTCACATCTGCTCAAACTTTTTAACTATTGATGAGATCTCGGACCACTTGTTAACAACACTTCTTAAGAACTCGACCAAGAAACAGTTGCTTTACTTGATGCTATCATTTGGAAATTAGAGCAAAAACTGAACTGAAGTGGAATACCAGGAGTGTCTGGGGGGGAAAAAAGAGAGAAACCAGGAGAGAGAACGGTGTTGCAGAAGACTCAAAACTAACTTATGCTTAAAGCCATAGACCTACTTGTGAAGTTCATGTAAGTGGTTGGTTTATAGCCAGAGTAAATGCATACACTACATATGTTTATTACAGTAGTAATTTGCAGCATAATTACCACTACATACTTATCTTACTGCTATGTAACTACTCAAGAAGATAACTGCTGGTGCTGAAATACCTATATTAGCCTGTCACTACAGTAACATGGACCCAATAGTGGTAGCTCAGCGTTTAAGACGTTGGACTTCTGATCAGAAAGTTGTGAGTTCAAATCCCAGCCTGCTAGGCGCTTGAGCAAGGCCCTTAACCCTCAACTGCTCAGTTGTATAAATGAGATCATTTTAAGTCACTCTGGATAAGGGCGTCTGCCAAATGCTGTAATATAGTGTAGTGTAATTTGAAATCACTATTAATTCCAATTTTTGTTATTACATGTGCAGGACAACCACTTGAGCTGTTTCAGCTGAAAGCCACGCCTGAACTAAACAGCCTACAGACTGTCTGGAAATATGGGTGTGGAAATTGCACAGGCATTATTTGGGAATGTGATCCTGCTTTAAATAGTGATGTCCTTGCATAATACTCCTAGTGATTCCCAGGTATTAACTCTTGTTGACGCAGAAAGTTCAGAATACTTGAAAGATTAGTGTCTGCTTGGGGTTTCGTGAGTATTTCAGACATATAGGCAATGCATCGAGTAAGATGTTCAGCGGTTGATGTTCTGTATGCAGGACGTCGCGAGTTCAAACCCAGAATAAATTCTTGAACCACTGAACCTTTCACTGCTCAGGGTTGAGTTATCTTATTAGAACAGGCTTTAATAGTTAACACGCTCTTACCTGTAAAATACATTGGGAAAACTCATGTTTATGTTTATATTCTGCCTTAATTGTCATCCAAGTGCATTAATGACACTAAACAATGTATTCTGACTAATACGATCAAATTAGCATGAAAACAGCACTAGTAAATGTTACCAAAACAAAGGGCAGACACACAACATTTTTTTTTATATGTTTTGACACTCCTTCACACACCTGCTCACATCATTACATTTAACACTCTCCCAGATTTAATCAAAGGGACTGGAATGAAAGTTATTTGCATTTTGACATCTGCTCGAAGCGTTCTTTAACGTCACTCCTGCTTTTCAACATATTCTATTTTACACATGAAGTCAGGACACACACTTGCCCATTCTCTAGAAAATCCAGACTTATGACTGTGCACAACAATTATCCTAGAGTATCTCAGAGTATCTAATAATACATCTTAAAAAGAGAATATACACACACACATATATATATATATCTATATATATATATATATATCTCTATTTAAGTTTGAAAATGTCACTGCCTATTGCATTTATGGAGCACACATGAGCTAGACACTAAAGTTGACTCATATTTTATTTTGTCTTTGTAATTGTTGTAATGTTTAGTTAACTTAAGTACCTAAAAATGTAGCAGGCAGGCTACGGCTTGTTCAAAACTACAGCCAGATTTTTAACAAATACCAGTAAGACCGAGAACACCTGTTTAAGCATTACTGTCTGTTTTCTTTAGGATTGATTGTAATAACTTTATACGTTAAGACCTTAAACCTTAGCAACATGAGAAGATTTTAAATGTCTGACAGGTTGTGTGCCAAAGACGATGCAAAAATCTGTAATCCACTCCCACTACATGAACCAGATTTTGAAGCACAGCTCAACACACTCGTTGTATAACAATATCTAATCATTTCATATACCTTCCTTATGAAAAAATATATACAGTGGTGCTGGGAAGTTTGTGAACCCTTTAGAAGTTTCAATATATATCTGAATAATTATGACTTAAAATATCATCAGATTTTCACACAAGTCCTAAAATTAGAAATGAGACAAAAATATTCAACTTGGTCGTTTATTTATTGCAGAAAACGATCCATTATTACATATTTGTGAGTGGTAGAAGTATGTGAACTTTTGCTTTCAGGATCTGGTGTGACCCCCTTGTGCAGCAATAACTGCAGCTAAACATTTCCCTATCATGTGCAGAGGCTCTTTAGGAAGTTGAGAACCCTAAACTATCCAAAGACCACTGAAGAATCCTTTTTCTAAGCGTGTACACAATTATAAATCGATTTCACAAAGCACAAGAATGCAGCCTTCCTTGAGTATATCACTTAAAGTACAAGCATTTGTCCTGTAGTGGTTGCTTTAATCTTTTTTCTTCTTGTTTTCCCCCTATATATATATATATATATATATATATATATATATATATATATATATATATATATATATATATACACACACATACACACACACATATATGTATGTATATGTTATATAATATATATATGTGTGTGTGGGTGTATATACACATGTGTGTGTGTATATATATATACATATACATATATATATATATATACATACATACATACATATGTGTGTGTGTGTGTGTGTTTATTTTTTCCCTACCCCTAGCCAGTTCAGGTATTTCATGTACTCAAACACACCTGGTGCAACTACTGAAGCCCTTGATTAGTTGCATCAGGTGTGCTTGAGACAACACCTGCTTTGCATATTTGTGGCGTGAGGAATTCTATTCTATAGGGTTGAATAATTTTGAGATGGAGGAATCATTATAAGCTGCATTTTCAGTTGAATTTGGGGAAACCACTTGAAGCGTTCGTTGTGTCAAACTATTTCAATTGCTTTTGTCTGATTTGTTCATTGCAAACATCTGTAAATTTAAACAATAAATCTGATTTGCAATGGGGGATGAAATATATATGGAGAGAACCAAAGTTGGTGGTAAATGAAAGATTTATTAGACTTCATGAAAACTCAGATAAAACCATTACCATATATACAGAATATTTACTTTTAAAGAAAATAAAACCTAAATAGTTACATCGCTGACAGCAATGGAAAAAAAAAAACAACTCACTGTTTTTCTTTTATTTTTCCCTGGAAACAAGTTTTATCGCACTGTACTGTACACCGACAGCAGGCTTTTCCGCTGATCTTGTCAGTTTTGTTTGTTATTTCAGATCCCCAGAGCTGTTGTGGCTTCAGGTCCCAATAATACCCACACCTCAACTCACTCTGTAGACACACACAAATGATAGCAAACCAGGCAGGTATGAACAGCACATACCAGCACATCTGGCGGATATCATGATTCTCAGACCTTTATTACCTGTATCTGCTTCAGGTTTTGGAGATACAAGTCATATAATCCAGGAAAAGCTTTAAAGAGCAGTGAGTGTGAGCTCATTTACACACTGATGAAACTACAGTTTAAAATGATGCAACACAAAATGAAACATTAGTAGAAATGTCACGGCGAACGAGCATGAAGTAATCTGGGTTTACACACGCATGACGTTACAGGATAAAATGCACACACCTGTACGCAACAAGCAGCTGAAATTTTCTCAAGAGTGAACACCGTGCTAGTTTATGGAACAAGATTTTTGGCAAGGATGTATACTGTAACTCAGTTTTCACACCATGTAGCTTTGAACACAGGCACGATCAGTTCCAAGCAACCAATATCTAATAGATATGATCTTAACTTTTCTTTTCCCCCAAAAATGAAGTCTTCAGTTCGTCCCTCTGGGGAAACTTTGAAAGATCTATATAGAAAATGACAGTAGATGGTGCAGTGTAGAACCACTTTGGGAAGCTTTTAAGAAACCAAAAGAATGTTTTCAATAGACACTATATGGTTAAACGTATGTGGACACCTGACCATCACACCCCTATGTGCTTTTTGAACATCCCGTTCCAGATGTAGTCCCCGTTTGCCGTTTTAATAACCTCCGTTCTTCTGAGAAGGCTTTCCTCTAGATTTTGGAGTGTGGCTGGGGGGATTTGTGACGTTCAGACACAAGAGCATTAGTGAGGTCTGGGACCGATGTCAGCCGCGGAGGCCTGGGGTGCAGTTGGCGTTCCAGCTCATCAGAGTGTGGTTCAGTTTAGAGCTCTGTGCGGGACACTCAAGTTCTTCCCCTCCAACCTTGGCAAACCATGTCCTCACTTTGTTCACAGGGGAATTGTCATGCTGGAACATGTTTGAGCCTCTTAGCTCCAACGAAGAGAGAGAATTTGTAACGTCACAGCATACAAAGACATTCTAGAAAACTGTGGGCTTCCAACTTTGTGGCAACAGTTTGGGGAAGACCCACATATGGGTGTGATGGGCAGGTGTCCACATACTTTCAGCCTTATAGTGGCTACATGGCCATAGCCATATCTCCCTGCAGTTCTCACCTGGTTTCAAACTGAAGCTAAGCAGGGTTGCCTGACTCTCTGTGGTCATTAAAAATCCCAGGACACTTATAGTAAAAGAGTAGGGGTATAACCCCAGTGTCTTGGAGAAATCCCCCCATTGGCCCTTCTCCATCACGGCCCCCTAATAATCCCCATCTCTGAATTAGCTACATCATGTTCTCCTCTCCACTAATAGCTGGTGTGTGGTGAGTGTTCTGGTGCACTATGGCCGCTGTCACATCATCCAGGTGGACGCTACACACTAGTGGTACTTGAGGAGACCCCCCCCCCCCCCCCCCCCTACTATGTAAAGCACTTTGAGTGTCTAGAAAAGCACTACATAAATGTAACTGTACGACATATAAAAATAACAGATTATGGATAATAGATTTGAGGCTTGACCCATGAGCCAGAGTGCAAACCAAAACCACCGTCATTCCACACTGTGGTATTCTTCTCTCTATTAATTATTCACATGGATGTTAAATTCCTCTTTCTAAAGCGGTGTACTTCAGTGTACTGTTACACCGAGGGACTACTATTCTACACTCTTCTTTTGCATTTGAACATAATTGGTTAGCCAACATCAACTCCCCTTATCTTGTCTGACAAACAGTACAAGCTGTTACATTAAGCCTGATTCAGGAGAACTTGTTTTAAAAAAAAGCCTAAAAAAAAAAAAAAAAAAAACCCCCCCCCATCACTCAGACAGTCTGGTTGATGACACACACATTCCTGATGAGATAAGCCTCTTACAAACTCACCTTCAGACTGAACGTTATCCCTGGTTTCTGTATTAATCATATGCAATAATCACTCAAATAACAAATCAGGACCAAATTTCACATCGCCCACAACGGCTGAGCTCACTTATAAGCTTAGAACCGTGACGAAACCACTGCGTTGCCCTTCACGTCTGCTCTTTAGTGCCTGGAATTCTCTCAGCGTCCACTCCCCCAAGTGCTGGCGCGTTAGTGCGGACAATAAATAAGTCCTTGAATAGAACATTTTATATCAATATAAATAAATCAGCACTTTTTAAATTGTTTTCCTTCTTTAATTGCCAAAAGAAGTCAAAATGTAATAACATTTTTATTATTATTATTATTTTTTTTTTTTTAAAGAGTAAAATGAGGCATTTGAATTTGCGATAACTTTCCACATAGGTACATAACTCAAAGTAAAAACGTGCACACGTGCTTATGGTTTATTTATTTTTCATAAAAATATATGTAAAAATACAAAGTCATAGATTTAACAGACAATTAAAAGCATCAGGCTGTACCATTATGTTTCAACAACAAGACTGTACATACAGAGATCGAGCATCTCGTTCAAATTACATCATAAAATGCTTTTACTTGATTTGATCACTGATTGGTCAAGCGGAATAAGACACTCGAACATTCAAAAGAAATACATAACTACACAAATAATGGTTTTTGTGCTTTGATGCAATGGTCTAAACAGATCTGATGAAACAATATAATGAAATTGTATGCAAGTGATTCAGTTTCACAAAGAAACGTCGGCTGGAATGCTTAGGTCAAGTTTTGGATAATGATACAGTATGTGAGATATACTCGTACCACTGCGCATATTAGAGACAATCACAAACACTCTCAAACTAAAGAGCGTGGATTTTAAACCACTCGTGACAAGACACTGATCGCATGCATTAAAAATAGCTTTGCTGCACGTGCTTAGTTTCATGAGCAAGTCAGATAAGATGCGACTGTATGTGTATGGTGCTCTTTTTCTCCGTTTAGACATTATTATTCCAGTACTGTGTACTTTAATACCCTTGATATATACATGCTATTCTTCTCTTTTAGTAAATGTGAGTGAACGGAGCATTAATATATTAAACAGGATCACATTTTGATTGATGTATTTATTTTTTTTACTATTCAAGCTCATCAATATAAAAGTATATCAATCCATCGTGCCCTGGATTGACTGTGGTGCCGTTTAAAAATATACCCTTCGTCTAAAAAATAATCAGTGTATTAGCTATTGTAAAAAGTGCAACACGCTCAGGCCCAGTGTGTATTATTCTTACATTCAGGTTTCGTGAGATCTGTTAAGTCTTACAGAGCTCAGAAGCTCTCACGGCAACCGATAGCTTATATCTGTAATTTGGTACGGTGGGATTATCTATAGCCTTCAGCTTTGCGTTTTCTCACTCTGCTCTACTCGAATGACGTATATAGTCTTTGTGCGATCTATAAACACAAACAATTTATTAGGTTCTCGCTCTTTGCGAGAGTTTTCCCCTCATATACGCTGAACCAAGACGCAAGCAGATATTTTGCCTCAGCTGTAGTTGATAAAGGCACAGAATGGCTCTGCAGATTTGTAAAGTAGAGCTACAACTAGGCTTGGGTGATCGTAACAATCTATTCATCCCTACATGATTTTACACTGCTATGATATTCAGCCGGTGTAGAGATGACTGCATTCTAATAACTCACAAGACTGGCGTACAGAATCGGCTGTTACCAAAATTACACTTATCAGCTGCGGGCGTCACTGAATATCGTTACACGATAAATCAGTTGGTTTATTTATTTTTTTAAAAATGAATCTGTAAATAATGTGCTGAAAATTGACGTCTTGGTAGAAAATCATGTGCGTACGACAGTCCGATATCGATTTTAACCAACAAACTAATCGATCGTAATGAATCCGGAATTGCTAAAGTTCCCAAGTGAGTTTAAAATTGTTATACGATTAAAATATATACATATATTTTGAAATCCCAGAAATTAATTTAAGAGTCAAAGAATATTTGAGGATTCATGCAAATTTGCATCAAACATGAGTACGCCCAAGCACTGATATTAAAGTTAAAGGAGGCATCTCTAAAGATAGATGCATTTTCCTTAACATTTAACTTGATGATTTTCAGAGTCGCAGCTAAATTACAATTATGCGCAACACAGCTAGTCACATCTCATCGCTAGTACTATAGTATATGGGAATACCGGTAAGTGCAAACTACACAACACTTCGAGCTAAGTAAAATTGATATTCAGCTCTTAGTCTTTGTACAGTATGTACGTATGTATGTTTGTACAGCGCATGCCCGAGTCTTCATGAGGCTCGTTTAATTCGTATAAATTGTACTATGACATCCAGTATCTACAACGGAGCCACTACATACCCAAAGACATGCCGCAAAATCAAATCAATCTTGCCCTAATCCCGCCTGTGTAAAGAGTCGCTCATTTTACTGCTGTCACTCAAACGCTCATTTCACCCACATCATCTCAGAGTGCACTTCACCTCAGATCACCCTCTACTAGCAGGAGCTGGTCTGCAGATTGCTCTCTGTGAGGATGGAGGCGATGGTGGACGAGTCAAACAGGCCTTCGTCGTCATCATCCGAGCTGAGACCTGGAGAAGCCACGGATAACTGTCGGGCTTGCTGGATCTTCCTCCTGAGGATTTAGGGAGAACACATCAGCTCAGAGACTACATTTCTGCATTTATACTGTATACTGTTAAATATATATGACTAGCATTATGCCAACGTTATGATCAACACGGAGAACGTGATAAAATGATTAGACTTCAGTTGAACTTAACTCCGTGCAAAGAAGGTGAGCAAACCACTGAATGCTGATGTCAATGAATACAAGTCTCTCTACAGCAGTGGTCACCAACCCTGTTCCTGCAGATCTACCTTCCTGAAGACTTCAGCTCCAACCATAATCCTGCCCTCCTGACCATCTGATCATTGAATTAACAAGTTCTTGAACAACTAAAATAGGTGTTACATTTTGATTGGAGGTGAAACCTGCAGGAAGGTAGATGGTGACTACTGCTCCACATCATGTAAGTCACCCATCCTCAGGGCAACCACTGCCCTCTCCAGGGCTGAATATGTACTACATGCAAGAGCAGTACCATTATTGCCCATAATATTGAAGTGGGGTGGAAATCAATATAGTAGGGACTGCACAAGTATTCACCCCAATTGGTATGAAAATACTAAGAGACCTGATAAAAACAGATCAATTTTAGCTTGCTAATGAAGAATTACATCATTTTGGCATTTTTAGAGTATCCAAGTTTATTGCTCTATTTTGCCCCCTAGTGGCATTACAGAGACTAGTAAAGACTGATCGATTCCTTCTCAGTGGCTTTAAAATGGTTTAAATGCCAATAGCGTCTGGATTCTAACGGACTGTTTACAATCAGACACTAAACGCGAGTTTTTTCCTGTCAGGACATAATTAAATAAAAGAAATCCCAGCGTTTCAAGTTACTTCGTGATGAAACTTACTTGAGTTCATTTTCCAGTGCTGTGACTCGAGTCTGTAGCGCCTCTTTTTGTTCCATTTGCTCCTCCATTTCTCTCACTGCTTTCCTCCGCAGTCCGTCCAACCTCTCCACCTCTTCCTCTCCCTCATCCACCTGCCTCTTCAATGCCTTCACACGCAGTGTCAGCTACACAGAAAACGCTCATAAGCATGGCTAGAGGAAATGATCTTGTACAAAAAGTGTGTACTACTTAGAATAAGGGTCCTCTCATTTGTGTGTTAGAGAGAGAGAGAGGGGGAGAAAGAAAGAAACCTGATCTCTCTGCTCAGTTATCTGCTGTCTATCCTCGTCCAGAGTCATGGACATCTCTTTCAGCTTCCTCTCCAGGCGGCGTTGTGAGGACAGTGCTGCATTTTTATCTCTGCAAGATACACCAAAAGACAATTAATTCTTTAAAAAATTGTGTGTTTAAGTTCTCCTTTGAATATGAAAAATCGTGTATAAAATCACATTTTTATTACTGAGATGACATTCCTTCTGTGTAGTAAAACTGTATTAAAAGCTAGCTTAGGCCCAATCATATCTATTCTTTTGTTCCTTATATTCTAATAAAGTATATTGATATGAATACCCCCTATACAGTCCCACAGCCCTATCCCGCCACCCCCCTTCCTGATCTGCTGCTTATGTGGTCACTCTCTGAGGAAAGCACTATCTGCCCTCTTCCACATACATGCACTCGGAGACACCCACATGTGGTTACTGTGATTGACAGGGAGAGAGAGTAATGAACTCTCTCCCACCCAGACAGCATGGCCAAGTTTACTCCCCAGACTCCCAGCCATGGAGTCCATAAAGCAAACGCCTTTCTGTTGCACCACATTTATAGTTTCAACAACACAGGACGATACTTCCCCGAGGCTCATCCTCCTACAGATCTGGCTGTGCATCTAGCGGTTATATCGCAGGTTATTTCTGTACCTTTCCTCATTACGCAGTCGCTCCTCCAAATCCTGTAGTTTGCTCTCGAGCTGAGAAACATTAGTGGAACTACGGGACTGGCCCTCCATCTCTTTTATACGGGATTTATAGTCCTTTAGCTATGGGGAAACGGAGGAAATGAAGGAAGTAAGGAAGAGGGGGGGAAAAAAAAAAAAAAAAAAGAAGGTAAGAGAATCTTTAGGCTTGATCTAACAGTTAATAACACAACCAACACAAATCCAGAAGCATTATAATTTAATTACAAGAAATGGAAAAACTTGACTGCTCAGTGCATGGAAAATCCCTAATTTAGTGTACCTGTCTCTCCAGGGAATTTTTGTCCAGCTCTAGGTCTTGTTTGGATGATCTTTCCTGCATTAGCTCGGAACGCAGCTGCTCAATCTACACACACACACACACACACACACACACACACACACACACACACACACACACACACAGTTGTATTATGGAGAGCAACGTTAACACACTCGCTCTCTGGGGCAGGCAGGTCTCAAAGGGCGGGCGCTCACCTGGTCTCGGCTCCTGGAGACTCTGTCCGTCAGAAGCTCCACACTGTTCTTTTCCTCATCCAGCTCCAGTTCCAAGCGCTTCACTTTATCCTATAAACACAAAAACAAAGAAATGAGAAGTGAACAAAAAAAATATCAAAAGCATACTTTATTTAAATGTCTTTTGTCAGGGCTTGAAAAAAAAAAAAAATGAATCGTGTTTGTTTTTTTTTTTCGCTTTTACTTAGCATAAAGAGCACAAACCTTACTCTTGACAAATATAAACAAATATAAGGAACACTATGTATATTTAGTAGATTCTTACATTACTATAGCAGACTGTGGTAGCTACATTTTCCTAGCAGATGTCTATAAATGACTTTGTTTACATTTTCTGTACTGCAGACTAAATCCTGAGCAAAAAAAAAAAAAAAAAAAAAAAAAAGACATTTGGTATAAAACATTAAAACATAAAATATTAACTTCTAGTTAAAGAGATGGTCATTGTTTCTGTTCTTCTACCACCAAGAGCAACTCGAATCCTCGAAAATCCCGATTAACACAACCCATGCGTAATATCTCACTAGTGAGTTTTGAACGAGACCATACGAGCAGCTATTACTCGCTTGCGCCATTTAATAATTTCAAGCATTTAGTCATCACCGTTTGGAATTTATAAATTAGGAATTTAATATTGAGCACACAGCATTGTACAATTGTTTAGGACAAGTTGCTCCTTCTCACTAGGAGCATGTATGAAGTCATGTGGTAAAACGTCTACAGTCACTGGTCACAGCAAGTAAGGAAGGATAGCTGTGAGCTGGCACTTCTTTGAATCCGATTACACCAAGAAACAAACGGAGATTTGGACACTCGCCTCCATGCTGCGGATGTCACGGGTGCGATCGTTGAATGTGCTGCGCTGACTCTCCAGTTCTCCCTCTAGGTGTTTGATGCGGTTGATTAACATCTCTCTGTCTAGAACAGCATCATCCTTTTCCTCACAGTACGACTGCAGCTCTTTCTTCACACGGGACAACTGGAGATATATCACAAAGAGTACAATGAAGATGTATGTTTTGGGATCTAAATCAGCTGTTCTTAACCTGGGGGGGGGGGGGGGGCGTTACTCCCCCCTCCCGCAGGGTGCTACAAAGCTCTAGTGGTGGGGGTTGCAGGGACACTTATTTTAAACGACTGTTCACAGAAGTACACGAGCTACAGGGGTTGGGTCACAAAACGATGTCATTCTTAAAAGTGGGTCGCACTCGCGCAAAAAAAGAACTGCTGTACTAAGTCATTCTTGGGCCAAATAAGCTGAAAGACAAGATGACGTAATATGTTAAACAAAGGGGAAAATGGCTGTATACCGACAATATAGCGGCAAATGCTGTGAAAATATCAGTAGTTGAAATCATTTGACCAGTTGTAAACATCTTAACCAGCTTGTTCTGGTTCAGTACTTAGCAGTGGATATCTCTTGAGTTTACGTTCTAAACAATGTAACTGGAAAATCTATTTATTTACTTAAAAAAAAAAAAACACTCAATATTTCCTTAGCTCTATTATTAGCAGTGGACACAAACGGACACTGATGGAAACTCTCTGGACATGAGATGTGTTGGAAACACAGACATGTTGGAAAGAATGTGGCAGCACCTAAAATTATTTTAAAGACCAGCCTTCCTTAATGCTTTTTTGTTTCACTGTGTTACTCGGGTGTACAAATGACCTGATTACAATTTCTGCAATATAAATATATCTTAAAAATTATTTTCCCCACATAAAAACATATACGACACCCGATGTTGACACAGAGTACAGCTTTACAAAATGGACAGCTAATAATAATAATAATAATAATAACAATAATAATAATAGGTAACTCTGGGAGCAATGTGTACTATGTATATGTACTATGTATACATTGTACATGTGGGTACCCGGAGTGAATGAAGTCATGCTGATTCCATGAAAAGAAAAAAAAAAAAAGAAAAAAAGAACAAAAACAATCCTTGCTCGCCCTTGCTCACCTCCTCCTGGAGAGAACGCAGAGTGATCTGGTTTTTTTCCAGCTCAGTGATTTTCTCCTTGTTGATCTTCTGCAGGTCCTGCTGCTCCTTCTTCCATTTTTCTTTCTGCTCGTCGAACTGAGACTGTACCAGCCGCACAGACGCACTCGAATCAGCAGTCAACCGCTCGATCTGACGGACGGAAAAAAGACAGACCCGGGTCTTACCACAAACACATATAAGCCACAAACACACACACACACATCTGGGGTATGACAATAATACTGCATAATGACTACAATGTCCTTGTACTATTAACATTATGCTATATACCAGTGTACAGTGGTGCTTGAAAGATTGTGGATTTTCTATATTTCTGCATAAATATGACTTAAAATCATCATATTTTCACACAAGTCCTAAAAGTAAACATACGGAACCCAATTTAAAAAAAAATTATACAAAATAAAATGCATGGTCCTTTGTTTATTCAGGAAAATAATCCAATAGTACATATCTGTGAGTGGCAAAAGTATGTGATCCTCTAGGAGAAGCAGATAACTTGAAGTTGAAATTAAGAGAGTCAGGTGATTTCAATCAGTGGGATGACAATCAGGTGTGAGTGAGTGTCCTGGTTTATTTAAAGAACCTTCACGACATGTTTGTGGAAGGGTCACAAAGCAATGGCACGAGCAAAGGAGATTTCTGAGGACCTCAGAGAGAGAGTTATTGATGCTCAACAGGCTGGAAAAGATTACAAAACCATCTCTAAAGTGTTTGGACTCCACCAATCCACAGTCAGACAGATTTTGTACAAATGGAGGAAATTCAAGACCATTGTTACCCTCCCCAGGAGACGTCGACCAATAAAGATCACTCCAAGAGCATGATGTGTAATAGAACACGAGTTCATAAAGGAACCCAGGGTAATTTCTAAGCAACTAAAGGCCTCATTCACATTGTCTAATGTTAACGCTCATGAGTCCATCATCAGTAGAACACTGAACAACAGTGGTGTGCATGGCAGGGTTGCAAGGAGAAAGTCACTGCTCTCCAAAAAGAACACTGCTGCCCTTCTGCAGTTTGCTAAAGATCATTTAAAAAAAAAAAAAAGTTTTGTGGACAGATGAGACCAAAATAGAACTTTTTGGTTTAAATGAGAAGCGTTATGTTTGGAGAAAGGAAAACACTGCATTCCAGCATAACAACCTTATCCCATAAGTGAAACATGGTGGTGGTAGTATTATGGTTCAGGCCTGTTTTGCTGCATCTGGGCCAGAATGGAATGCAATCATTGACAGAACAATGAACTCCCAATTATACCAGCGAAGAGAAAGTGGGTCATGCAGCAAGACAATAACCCTAAGCACACAAGTTGTTCTACCAAAGAATGGTTAAAGAAGATTAAAGTTAATGTTTTGGAATGGCCAAGTCACAGTCCTGACGTTAATCCAATAGAAATGTTGTGGAAGGTCCTGAAGCGAGCAGTTCATGTGAGGAAACCCACCAACATCCCAGAGATAAAGCTGTTCTGTACTGAGGAATGGACTAAAGTTCCTCCAAGCCGATGTGCAGGACTGATCAACAGTTACCACAAACGTAGTTGCAGTTATTGCTGCACAAAGGGGTCACACCAGATACTGAAAGCAAAGGTTCACATACTTTTGCCACTCACAGATATGTAATATTGGATCATTTTCCTCAAAGAAGATCAAATGTTACAATTTCCATGGGGTATACTTTTTTTTTTCCCCCCACATGATCTTATATAGGTGCAACATGGTCCTAGGAAAACACGACAATTTTTCATTACTTAGAAAGAACAAATCGATCTTCCTCATACATACCTCTTTGTTGAGTTTGTCCACAATCTTCTCATGCTGCTTCTTTTGCTCGTCCAGCTGTGTGTTGTCCTTGCGGAGAGCATCCCTCTCCCTGTCTCGCTCCTCTAACGCTCGGGACAGTTCGTCTCTTTCCTGGCTCACTTTGCTGCTGCTGCGTTTGGTCTCTTCCAACTGCTGCCTCAACTTCCTGTTCTCCAACTGCAGCTCTTGCTCTGCCTCCAGGTTCTGCGAAACTTGCTCCTGCAGCGTGGACTGGACATGGAGAGATGAAGCTGTTGCTCATATACGCGGTGTGTGCACGTGTGTGTAAAACCACATGCAGACTTTACAAAGAACTGCCTTCATCTCAAACCACTTCCTTAACTGTTCTGGAAATTATTATTATTATTATTATTATTATTATTACACTCACCTCCAGACGTGCAAGCTTGTCTTTGAGGCGCGAGTTAGCCTCCTCCAGTGCCTCTCGTTCATTTGAGACAGTGTTCATTTCTGTTTTGGATGAAGCGATTCTCTCCCTTTCTTTCTGCAGCTCCTCCTCAGCCAAAAGCAGCTGACTGCGCAGCCGCTCCGCCTCTCCGCTCACCGCACGCATTTCCCCACGCAGAGATTCCACCAACGCAGGATCGGCGAGCTGCCAGAGGGGTGGGGCGACAGTGAGGGCATCATAGAGGCATAATGAACATAGCATAGGGGTGATTTATGATTCAATCGTATTACCTGCTTGGTTTTCTCATGAACTTTAGCCAGCTCGTCCTTATCTTTCCGTGACTGGTCCTTTAGCCTGTCGATTTCATATTTTTGCTCGGCATCCAGCTCCTGAATCGTCCTCTTCAATGAGATAATCTCCATAGTCTTCTTGTCAAGGTCCCGCTTTAGTTTCTCTATCTCGGCTTCTGCTTGCTTCAGGGATACACGGCTACGCTCCAGGTCCTGTGATACGTTTGACCGTTATGGCAATTTCAATGTGCGTAGAAAAAAGAAGAAGAGGGGAAAAAAAAACCCATCCAGTGAGTGGCGGTTCACTGAAGGTTCGATTGTGTACGGACAATTAAACCGTTATACTGTACTAGCCTTGTGTGTGAGATAATGGTAAACACAATTTCCATACATATATTGTGTATACATGCCTTCGACTTGCCATACTGCAAGCCTCTATAAATATTAGAATTTCAAAACGCCATTGCTTTGTCTCGCAATCCAAATAAAAGCATTAAATGTTAGCACCTGGTTGAGAGTTTCACTTTGCTTGCTATCGGGGATCTGATGTTTCATCGTGTTCAGAATCTCCTGCAGCTCCTTTAGCTCCTCTTCAAACTCTTCTTTATCTAAACGAGCCTGCAGAAGCCTGACACATCATACACACACAAAATATTAACAAGCATCAGAAAATACCCAGCGCTTTAATTCCTGATTAGATCTCAAAAGTTTGAAAACAGGAGGGGTAGAGATAAAGGTTTAATAAGTTTATGATAATATAATAGGAAATACTACATAAATATATAAATATGACTAGATATTTTCACTTGGCATGTTTATTTATTTTTTTTTACAAAATATATATATATACACACACACACACACACACACACACACACACACACACACACAAAGCCCTCACTCTTGTTTGGTGTTGCGGAGCTCATCTCTGGTGCTCTGGAACTGCTCTTTCCAGTGGACGCATTCCTCTTTGTTCTCCTCCAGCTGTTGCTGTAAGGAGCGCACTGTAGAGTTCACACGCTGCCGTTCTGCTTCTATGTTTACCTGAGACTGGCAAAAAATAGTGATCGTGAATATACAAGAAACAATCAATTTAGTAAACAATTCTAACGGTCTTTAAAGCAGCTCTAATGTACTATACAGCACATCTCTTGCAACCACCTGACTGAATTAAACACTTTCAATTTGATATGGCCCACTTGAGGCTTAGTGCCCTCCACTAATATTGGCCCCCTTAGTAAATATGAGCAAAGGCGGCTGTGAAAATTGTCTTTATTGTTGAATCTTTTCATCTGTTGTTCAAATAATTCACAAAAATACTCTGATCTCATTGATATCAAACAACTGCAAACAAAACCCTTGAGTGACTGCAGAAGACCTGCAGTGAGACTTGGTGGCAACAGGCACTGAGGTTACAGTGAGCACAGTAAGGCACGTACTAAACGCAGAAGGTTTCCATGCCAGAACTCCAAGACGTACACCACTACTGACCCAAAAGCACAAGAAAAGTCAGCTCAAAATCATATAAATAAGCCACAGAAGTTTTGGGATTCTGTTCTGTGGAGCGATGAAACAAAACTGGAACTTTTCAGCACGACCGATCAGCGGTATGTCTGGAGGAAGAAGAATGAAGAAAGAACACTCTGTCCACAGTCAAGCATGGTGGAGGCTCGATGATGCTCTGGGGCTGCTTTGTATCCTCTGGCACTGGAAACCTGCAGCGTGTGGAAGGCAAGATGGATTCATTGAAGTATCAGGAAATCCTAGGAGAAAACCTCATGCCGTCTGTGATGAAGCTGAAGCTTGAGCGTCATTGGACCTTCCAACAGGACAATGATCCCAAGCATACTTCAAATTCCATCAAGGCTGGGATACAGAAGAAGTCCTGGAAGATTCTACAGGGCCATCACAGTCACCTGACTTCAACCCCATACAACATCTCTGGTGGGATTTGAAGAAGGCGGCTGCAGTACGCAAACCCAAGAATATTCCTGAACTGGAGGCCGTTGCTCATGAGGAATGGGCTAAGATTCCTCAATAACACGGACAGAAGCTATGCATCTCGTTTGCAGCAGGTCATAACAGCAAAAGGGTACTCTACTAAGTACTAAAGGTGCTTGCCATGAAGGGGTTGAATCATTCTGAAACTGGAGAAATCATTATAAAGTTACATTTTCAGTTGAATTTGGGGAAATCACTTGAAGCGTTCATTGTGTTGAACTATTTCAATTGCTTTTGTTTGATTTGTTCACTGCCAACAGCTGAAAGTCTGTAAATTGTTGAATAATTTTGATTGCAACTGTACTTAACAAAATGTATCCCTCCCCCCAGATAAACCTGTGTTTGCAATTGTTTGATATCCATGAGAGCAGAGTAGTTTTGTAATTAGCGGAGGGTACTGTAGCTGCCTTAATTACTCCTTATACTATATTTATTGGACAAGCAAGTCTGCAAATAGAGGTAGAACATGTTTCTGAATTATTGCCAGAGTTACAGAAGATTCAGACTTCAGTGTGTGTGCGCGCACGCGTGTACTGTATACCTGTGAAACCTGTGCCATGCTGGTTCTTAGTTTCTCCATGTCTTGGCTGTATTGCTGTCGAAGAGTTTCCATCTCTCGGTCATGGGTGGACACCTCCTCCTTCAGGGCGCCCTTCAGTGCGGTCAGCTCCCGCTCTCTCTGTCTCAGCGTGTCCTCCTGTCTCTGATGCCGAGCTGCCATTTCAGCCAGTTCGTTGCGCAGGGCCAGCAACTCCTACACTCCATTTTTAAAAGAAGCTAAGTTACCCTCCCTCATATTTTATCCGTACAGTGTTGTGTGTAGAGTTCAAGCATGCGATTTACATATATAAACACTTACATAATATCTCAGGACACTATATGTCTATAAATCTACCTAAATACACACGTGTGTATTGCCACCATTGTGCTTATACAATGTGTGTTTTAAAATTTGCAGTCAATATAGTAGCCTAGAAGGTGGAACATAGTTTTGTTATTAATAATAAATCTTCTAAGGAAAAGAAAAAAAGTTTCCTGTTAGAGTCCGTAAACGTTGCCTTCATATATTTCTTTTCCTATCAGCCAACATCAAGTAATATCCATTGGGCTACTAGAACTCACTTCATTTCATGCACCTAAACATTTTATTATTATTATTATTATTATTATTATTATTAATATTCACATTCCTACATGAAGTTAACAGTAGGTAAAACACTGTGTGGCCAATTCTAATAAGTTTAATCGAAATAAATTTGCTGTGCATTACTAGTTTGGGCACATTTCATTATTTTTGCTGCAATGTTTTATTTATATGTCAATTTAAAGAAGGTTTAAATTCTTGTTTAAGTCGTCGCTGCGATTTTAGTTGTCGGTTGTTTCGTTGTCCTCATTCTTTTGTAGCTGATCACGTTGAATGTTTTCTCTGTACAATTATTCCAGGCAAAAATAAAAAGAACCCGCGTACCGCCTGCATCGCGTCGATCTCCGCTCTGCTGCCCGTCTCTCTCCTCAGCTCCTCTTGCAGCCCTGTCAGTTGGTCCTCAAGGTGTCGGACACGAGACTCTGCATTCTCCCGGTCCATACGTAACTGAATCATCCTGAGATGCAGACAGATGCAACAAAACCCGGTGTTACTCATGTGTTACGCAGACACTATAATAATAGACACGAGACCCAAGAATGCTGCGAAAGACAGACTGTGAAAGAATGTGCGAGGTTGGTCTTACTCAGAATGTGTCTGATCTAACTCGATCTTCTTCCTGCTCAGCTGCTCCTGCAGATTGATGTTTTCATCCAGACTTTGTTCCAGCTCTGCCTTAAGTACGAGGTCGGATTTGTTCACCTACAAAGAGGGTCACAGTTTCACGTCAGAAAACCCACCATAGTCCTAGAAGTACTAATATTCTTCACAGACATTAATATGCTCTTACATGCAGTGTGGTGTATTGGAAAATCCTGCAAAGAGCATGTTGGGTAAGATGCCAGTTTAACGCATTTCAATTTTAAATCACAATCAGTTTGCCTACAGATCTCTAAAACCTTTCAAGCTCAGTTTGCTTTTATCATGAGTTTTTGGGAACCAGTGCATTCTTGCTTTTTTTTTTTTTTTAAAGAAATGTACCAAATAGTTGATTTGGCCACACCAAAGGGTTTTCCTCGCTCACCTGTTTTGATTTCTCAGCCTAATGATGGCTTGCTTCACTGGTAGTAACAGCTCTTTAGACTTCATATTGAGAGTTAACCATACTTGAGATCTGCTTACTAAATGTAATAATGAGCGAGTAACACACCTGGCCATAGAACAGCTAAGCAGCCAATTATCCAGGTACTTTCGGTCTCCTCTTATAGGGAGTGGGGGGTTGGAGGGGTGGCTGTAAGAGTGCTGTAATTCCTACACTGTTCCCATGATTTGGATGCAAATACCCTCAAATTTGATACATTTTATATTCAATCAATTTGAGCATGTGAGCACATATTCCACTTGAGGGATTTGAATTCATTTCAGGCAGGTGCTGTAACAGAATAGAACAGGGAAACAGTGGATTAGCAAGCCTAGTAATTGAATACACTCAACTCCCATGTGCGCTACAATCAGTGCACCATGAACATAGTGTGAGAACTCAGTCATGGCCTAATCACCTCAGGGAAACCTAACAGAGTGTTCATCCTACTATGTCAGTCATAAAAATAACCACACGAAATTTTATCCAACTGTTGCTGGACGCAGTATACACGCTGACCCATCCGGGATGTAGCGCCTCTCTCAATCACTGTGTAATTACAATGTACTAAGAGGGCCATTGATTTACTGTGGCAGAGCAAACAGCCAATTACTTCACTGCACAGCTGATTTACTTTAAGCTCAGCTATTAAAATGCCACAGTAGACACACTGTGTGCGCAACTGTCAGTGAGGATAAACTGTCTGCGTTAAGAGAGACCGAGGGGGGAAAAAAGAAAAAAAAAAAAAGCCCTCTGTGAAATTCCAACTCAGTGGACACCGATACGAGTTATCGAGGGAAGTATGTGTTTTGAAGTGGACATGTTCCAAGCTGCACTCGCTCTAAACAGGGCTCAGCTGTCTGATCTGCAGCCAATTCATTCGAGCACTGGGAGGGATGCCAACCCTCAGACAGCCATTACTGTAATGCCCATTTCAACACTGATAGTTTTGGAGTCGTGTTCCGTGCCAACTTGGCCACAAAGACGCTTGAGAGGAAATGGTCCAAGTCATAAATCAGCTCTGCCCTTCGTGTCACTCAGGGTGTGCAGTGGTATTCAAATACCCGGTTAACTGCTTAAGGTGCCAGCGTTCAAATCATTCTCAGGATCAACAGTTTCACTCTCAGTTGTACTTTTATTTATTTATTTTTTGCACTGCGTGCTGCTTTTGCCTGAATGAGTTGCTTCATTCACTTGTTTAGTGAAGTTACTACGCAAATATCTGTACAATCAGACACCACTTTCACACACGACAGACAATTTGGAAATGCCAATCAGCCTACAGCCCTGTTCACACCGGGACGATCTTCACAGCGCGAAAAACGGTCTGTTTAATGGCCCAATGGCTGTCAATGGAAGTGTTCACACCCAGGCGTAAAACGCGTGGCATCAAAGTGTCTAATTTATTTTAGTTTTTTTAAACGTTGGAGTTTTTTTTGGACGCGCTGGCCGACCAATGAGATTTGTTCATATGCCCGGAGCCGCTGTACAACTTGATGGCACTCAAGTACAAGACTGTCTTGCCGACGAAGAAGCCGAAAAATAAGACCAAGAAGATGCCAGCACCCACCCTTGTAGTGAGAGCGTGCATAAGTGACACACCTGCAATAAAATGCTCACTGTGTGTAGGCAGAAGGATTTGTTAGCAAACAGGGTGTCCCTTGAAAGAACCAGATTCAAATTTACACACTAAATACTATAAAAGTGTATTTATTACTTAAGTGAGCCATTAAATAATTTCAGCGATGCTTCATACACTAAATAGACTTGTTTTTCTTTGCCTCTTCCATGCAAATGAAAATCCACTGATTGATAGTCCATTGTATTTATTTTGCACCTGGCACATGTCATTGTATTATCATATTGACTATGGGGGGGGGAACATAAAATTTAAAAAATAAATTACTATTCATATTCAATTTGCAGGAACATTTTTGGGCACAATAGCCGGTTTATACCCACCCACCATAATCTGGGTCTTCCCATAAGTATATGAATGCTATTGCTGTGAATTTGATATAATTTAAATCATTACTTATTTAAAAAGAGTACATTATTTAAAATGAGATCTTTAATAATTTAGCTTTAAAATTATTTGCTGCAGTGGAAAATCACCAAATACCTTACATTTCACGAAAGTGCGTGCATGTTTTAATGAGTTCGCAAAAAAGTGCGTGAAAGGCTTTTTGCAAAGAGGTAAATACTGGCTCTCTTCTTCTCAGTGATAAGCGGGTGTCAGAAACAGAAAGTTGTGCAGCGCCACCTTGTGTACCGGCGTATTTCTGCTTTTCAATAAGCGCCATCTACTGTCAGGGAGTGAATTTGCACTTCATTAAGCACGCCTGGGAGTGAACACAAATAAAAATAAAAAAATTTGAGAGCTGCACCGATGTATTGGCCGATAAAGGCCATTTCTCTCGTGAAAACACATCGAATTCATGCTGTGTGTAAAGATGATGTCTCGTGTGGAATGACGACAAAACTGCAGTTTGTAAACTCTGCACTGCTAAAATTTTACACCGGATGCTGCAGCGATGAGTCTAATTACCACCCACCCATGATGCTCCGCTGAATTAAAGGGCCAGTACACTGTTGAAAGATTTAAATGAAGATGAGTGACAAAAAGTAGTGTATATAGATAGGTAGATAGATAGATAGATAGATAGATAGATAGAGAGCACAGAAAAATATTGTAATATTGTAGAGTAGATTTCATATGCAGTTAATGTTAATGAGTTAATAGAAACTTTTTTTTATATTAGGCCTATATATTACCAGTTTGATGTCAGTGATGAAGTAGAAATGTTTTTGTTTGTGGGGAGTGAATGTGAGACTAACAGGAGGTTTTTTTAGAATTCAGTCAATGTTAATATGAATTAATAACATTCAATAAGTTAAGAAATTTTACTTTAATCTTCAGAATTTAGTTCATGTGTTAATGTTAATTAGAGTAATGTGTTTTCTGTTTATGAGACCAGTTACTGTGAAACAACTTGTTGAAATGGAGAGAATAAAGTTTATATTTGCATTTCTTCCAGAACTGTTGAATTAAATATTAATTTAAAATAAGGTATAAAAGGCAGAACTATCGGTATCGGCCAATATCACCCTGAATAACCGGTTATGGGTATCGGCTGAGAAATTTAGTATCGTTGCTTCTCTTTTCTTAAAAAAAAAAAAAAAAAAAAAACCCCACACAACATGCTGCAAAAAACTTCCTGGTGTGAACAGGCCCTGAAGTGCATGTCTTCAGACTGGGGGGAGGAAACCGGAGTACTTGGAGGAAACCCCCCAGGAACAGGGAGAACATACAAAACTCACATGCACACAGGGTAGAGGCAGGACTCGAACCCACAACCCCAGAAGTGCGAGGAAAACGTCCTAACCTCTAAGCCACGTTGGTTAACGTCTGTTAACTTGATTCATTAGGGATGCCACCAAAATATTTCGCCTAAAAATAGTCAAAGTGAGCACGTTTTTTGATTAAGAAAAAAAAAAAAAGTGTAAAATTTAACAAATAATTGTGATGATAATTAGAACGATTTAAATAAATAAATAAAAATAGGTTACTGTACAACCCTCTATACATGCACTTCAGATTGTACTTTATGTAAGTGATTTGAATAAGTTTTTACACCCCCACATTTTTGTGGAATTGATCACTGTGACTTCAACGTTTCAGTAAAAAACAAACAAACAAAAAGTTACACATTAAGGGAGACATAATGATCAAATGTGCAAAACCGTATTCACAATAAGTCCACTCAAAATATTCCTAGTATCAAATGTTGGAAAAGTATTACAGTATATTGTATTTCTATTGTTATATTCATTTACCCATTGCTTTTGCTGTTTGTAAAAAATAAAATTCTATTTATTATTGCCCTTTTCATTTTTCGACCCATATGAGACGTTTTCGGTGTGAAATCTTGTCACAATATTAAAATGCAAGAGAGGACTTACAAAACAACCATTATGTATTCACAACTCAAATCATAAACACTAATAGATCTTAGTGTGACATATTACTGTAAATGAGTCTGTAAATGAGGGTAATGAAAAAGATAAAGGAGGAGAAGAAAGAAAGAAAGAAAGAAGAAAAAAAAAAAAAAAAAAGTCAGGCGTTGTCTTATCATGGTCTAAGTGTGCTGATAACATTTTAAAGGTGTAATTACGCAATGAGGCGTGAATAAAAGCAGAAGCCGCCATTTTGTGCTTCCACACATGGAGATTAGGTGCAGAAGCCAGACCCATTCTACCTTCAGTTACTTGTTGTGGGGATTTGGTTAAAGTTACAGAGTGTAAAGTGAAGCCTGTGCCATACCTTGAGCCCCTGGATCTTATCGCAGATGACTCGGACTCTGCGTTTAATTGCAGCTTCGCTATCGCTGCTCCTAAAGGCAAAAGAATGGAGAGTTCAGGTTTAAGTTTCGCTCATAAATCCTAAAGGCAAACGTCTAACTGTTCCTTCAATATAACGACTAAACCGTAAAACAATCAAGACTCGCTGATGGATAAACAGCAAACAAACATTGGAAAAATGGTACGCATTTGTTTTCTAGATAGACGTGGGTTGGTTTTTTTGTTGTTTTTTTTAAATCATGTACTATGCATTTTTCAATTTAAAGCTTTATGCCATTTAAAAGAAAAAAAAAAAAAAAAAAAAGATGCATGTTTACCCCTGTCTCAAAACACCATAGACTATCTGCTGGATCTGATCCTCCTCGCTGCTGAACTCTGACCCCGAGCTCTGACTTTGATCCATCAAAAGATCAGGAGTCACCTGAAGACAGAAATCAGAGACTACAAATGTTACATGAGATTCAACAGCGCGCACGCACACACACATTAACAATACAACCCCGATTCCAAAAAGTTGGGACACTGTCAAATGTCAATTAAAAACAGAATGCAATGATTTGCAAATCTCAAACTCATGTTATTCACAGTAGAACATAGAAAACATCAAATGTTTAAACTGAGGAAATGTACCATTTTTAGGAAAAATGAAGGTAATTTTGAATTTGATGGCTGCAACACGTCTCAAAAAAGTTGGGACGGAGCAACAAAAGGCTGGAAAAGTAAGTGTTAGTAAAAAGAAACAGCTGGAGGTTAGTTAGCAACAGGTCAGTAAGATGATTGAGTATAAAAACAGTATCTTAGAGAGGCAGAGTCTTTCAGAAGAAAAGATGGGCAGAGGTTCACCAATCTGCAAGAAACAGAGTCTACAATTTGTGGAACAATTTCAGAATAAATGTTCCTCAACGTAAAATTGTGAAGACTATGAACATAGTACGTAATAACTACAGTAATAACTACAGTACGTAATATCAGATTCCAAGAATCTGGAGAAATCTCCGTGCGCAAGGGACGAGGGTGAAAATCAATATTGCATGCCCGTGATTGTCGGGCCCTCAGGCAGCACTGCATTAAAAACAGGCCTGATTCTGTAATGGAAATCACTGCATGTGTTAAGAAACTCATTGTCTGTGAACACAGTTCGCCGTGCCATCCACAAATGCTGGTTAAAGCTCTATTATGCAAAGAAGCAGCCATATGTGAACACGATACAGAAACAATGCCGTCTTCTCTGGGCAAAGCTCATTTAAAATGGACTGAGGGAAAGTGGAAAACTGTTCTGTGGTCAGACGAATCGACATGTGAAATTCTTTTTGGAAATCTTGGACGCCGCATGCTCTAAACTAAAGAGGACTAACGAGGAGAGGGATCATCCGGCTTTTCATCAGCGCTCAGTTTAAAAGCCAGCATCTCTGATGGTATGGGGGTGATTTAGTGCCTATGGATGGGCAGCCTGCACATCTGGAAAGGCAACATCAATGCTGAAAGGTATATACAGGTTTTAGAGCAACATATGCTTCCATGCAGTTTCCATCCCATCTTAACTTCTGAGAGACTCTGCCTCTCTAATATTCTCTTTTAATAACTAATCATGTTACTGACCTGTTGCTAATTAACCCAATTAGTTTGCCAATTAACCTAATTGCCTCAGATGCCACTGTTTTCAATGATTGACAAAATGCACATCTCCACATGTGCGGGAGATTTTGATTAAAATGTTAATAGCTCGATTGTGGTAAAATGTTAATATAATGATTAGAGATGATAAAGGCCATTTTCCCCGCTATTGGCCGATAGTTTAAAAACATCTGATGACCAGGGCCGATTATATCCAGTCAATCAAAAGAGGGCGGGAAAACACATGGATTTCGTGCTGTGCGTAAAGATGACGTCTCTTGCAGACTGCAGTTTGTAATCTCTGCACCGTTAAAATTTACAAGATCTGCAAATCATTGCATTCCGTTTTTGTTTACAGCTTACACAAAATGTCCCAACTTTTTTTGGAATTGGGGTTGCAATTTCTGATGCACCATGCATAATCTCACAATCTAAATTCATTTCTATCGTCACTTCGGTTTTGAATTATTGCTTAGTCTTTTAATACAATTCATCTAATATGCAAAAAAAAAAACCATTACAACCCATTACTCTCACCATGCAACTGGAATACAGGGTCTGTCAGCAGACACCACTGCAGTAAGCCAAGTCACATTTACTCCAGAGCACAGGGCCAGTCTGCTGGATCAGCTTTCTGTAACCTGCTACAGTTACGTTCCAGCTACTCACGAATGCGAGCGAAACGCAACAGGCGGTTTCTCTTAAACGCGAGAGATTTCAATAAGAACGCAGCGTAATTAAGCCATGCATTGTGGACAGAGCATGACCGATACCGATTTTACATCCTGATACGAGTACCAAGTATTTAGATTTAAAAGCATCGTACGTTACAGAGAACACATACGGGTTCTTCTTTGGGGAACTTTAAAACCTTGTAAATCATTATCATAATGTTTGCAGTTTAACAGAGGAAAAAAAAAAGAAGGTTCAGGTATAGGCCTACATGAAATAAACTGGGATAGGAATATGGAAATGTGTAAACTGCAATCCTGGGTTATTTTATACACACATACATAAACATAAGGCTCATTGCTTAATTTGCTTAATCAAAATTGCATAACGGTAATAATTCTGCCATAACACCTTTTAGTAGCAGGCCTATAGAGGGTATGCGTTGATGTCACTTTCCCGTCAGAACGCATCAACTCGGCCGGACTGAGGGGAAAAACACCCAGCTAAACGGCTGGTTTCAATAGGGGAAGCTGCGAAAACGCTAGAATAACTAATAATTATCAGCTTAAATTAAAGGCAGTTGAACTCGACAGTGACTCTTACAACTTGCCCAAGAACCCGTGCTCCATGGACACTGGCATGTGGCTAGAAATCGGTTTTGTCCACATTTATACGTACCTAATTTCGACGCCGAGGAAATACACTAAGCAAAGCCTGAAGGTATACAAAAGCCTCGACACTTAGTCCTACTTCAAGGAGGGAGTTTTGGGGAAATTAAAGTGACAAACACAAATACACCTTCTGGTTGCATGTGGACCGGTATATACAAATATTTGTATTTTATTCTATAATTTTATCTGGCAACCCGTAAGCTAGCTAGTTCTAGTTTATATGTAGCTAGCGCTGCTTCCGCTTACTAACGTTATATATTTGCGAAGGTCAAACCCAGTCAGAGAATGAACGAGCCCCCGGTTATTCATCAATGGAAACCGGCAGCGTTTAAAAAGAAATATGTAACAAATTATTCATTGTACAACATGGATACTACGTGCCAAAAGAACTCGCACTTACACTGCTCCATTTAGTAAAAAAAACTAATAAATAAATATAAAAAGGGGAGTGAATGGATTTTTAGCACTCTGTAAAAAGACAGCTCTGAATTCTTGTTGAATCTGTTAGCACAGTCGATCTCACAAAAGCTTTTTCCCCCATTTCAGATGCGTTTTTGTGTTTTTGCGGAATTCACGCTGTACACTAATGCTGACCGCGACGACTTCCGGCTACCGTGATGTCACGTGCGTACCCTCTATTGCTTAATGGCTAATTAGTGAATCTAATTTATGTACATTGGCTGGGCGACTGTAAAGAGAAAGAAGTGTCTCTCTCCTTCACATGCGAGTCTGTTTCTTTTCCTATTAAGAACAGTCTGATAAACAGCTGTTCACTGTCAGCACTGCTACCTGGCACTGAGAGACACTTCTGAACTACGGAGGCCAGAGAAGGGAGCTGGACCGTGGTCCGTCGTATTTGCATCTCAAGCCTGAAGTGTCTACGTGAAAGACTGCAGTTATTCTTTCTCCGTGCTTCGCCTGGTGTACCATTTATAAGCTGCATTGTTACGTTCATTACATTAGCCTACTTGACGCTGGCGTTATAATTCGATGCCAAAATACGAGTATTAGGTATTAACATACGTGACTACGACTTATAAGGATCTCTAGATGTGGTGTAGATATTAGAGATCAAGATGTACAATGAACGAACACGAAAATATGTACAAACATGAAGCAGTGTTTTGCAGACTTCGTCCTAGTTAGCATGATCGAACGGTTGCACAGTTCCCCCAGCTCAAATCAAATCAATGCTCTGTAAAGGGTAAAGCAATGTAAACCAAATTATACCCTGATTGATAATCGATCTTGTTAGAGAGAGAGATATCACTCACATGTGCATCTACTGCTGACCACTCGTTACTTAAACCTGAGGAAGGCGCGACTGCAACCTTGGCCATAGAGCCGGAGGTTCGGCTCGGTCTGTTGTAACCTGAAGCAGGTGAGGACGTTGGTGGAGGAGCGTATTCATCTGAAGGCACCAACTGAGCAGAGGAAAGGACGGCAGTTGAAGCATTAGGCCCGTTTCCTGCCTTGACACCAGGAGCGCGCCCCCTGGAGGAGCCTCCGACAACGCCGGCTTGCCCAGCGGAATTGCTTCCTCCAGGTCTGGCGCGTCGGTCAGGCGGAGGCTTAACAGCGTCGGAAGAAGATTCGTAGTAGTTGTTTACTGCCCTCCGATTTTCATTCTCTAAAGAGCCGTTCAGCCCTGCTTGGTGGGAGCCACCCCACCGGTTCCTTTCCGTCCCGACGCCGATCCCGCTGTCCAAGTTGCCGTAGCTGCCAGAGCGTCCGTCTCCGTTAGGGCGCCTAAACTCGTTTACGGGGTTGTCGTAGTCGCTCTCTCGGTCCAGCAGAGAGCCGTGAGACTGAGCGCGCCGCAACACGCTGCCGTCTGGGGTAGAAAGATACTGACCATCCTCTGTGCCATCCTCCCGCCTCCTAAGGGGTCAGATAAACATTACAGCACGATAAGCTACACACAACTATAAGAACATTAATATGCGTCTATATTACCAGCTAAATGTTTTCTACAGCTTAAGATGTTGTGGAAGTTAATTCCTATTATCTCAGTCATTATAGCAGCTGTAAACATTTGTTCATTAATCAGTCTACCCCCCCCCCTTCTCTCTGGAAGTAAACGCAGGATACCAGAGTCCTGAAGACTCTCCTGTGGGGTGGGGGGGGTGGACTTACTGACCACTACAGCGCAGACATCAGACACTCCAATAAACTTATGGCTTATTTTAATCCATTTATTATTACCCTTAAACTATGTGGAGCCATACAAGTTCCTGTGAATGAGCAGTTACTATAGAGACAATAATATTTTTAAACAAGCGCATTAATCCACACACACACGTCTGATTTGCAGCTGCGCTCCAGTCAGAACAGTGCTAGACAATTGATCAACGCCTTCTGACCAATCAGATTTCCAAAGCATTGTAGTATAATTTTTTTTGTAGTCATGCTTATTAAAGATTGCAAATGCACAAGTGGCTTATAAAGTGAACAGAACGTTCAGCTTCTCGGGTCAGCACTGTGTTCTTCATTAGCCTGGCTCACTTGATTCCTAGGATAGCCTATCTGAACCCAGCTCGCTTGTTTAAGTGCAAAGTTAAGTGTTAAAATGCAGACGTGGGGATTTTTTTGACTTGTGTGTGTACGTTTTGATGGAGAAAGTGTACACCGTTTTTTGAGTGCCTTACCTGGGTAAGCTGTTGTAACTTGGGGTTCGGAGCTGCACTCCATAAGAGTCTCCCTTCTTTCCATCCTTGAGCACTACATACGGCTGGCCTGCGATGCCCTGCACCCTGACAGCCACGCCGTAGCGGGACGAGGATTTCCCCGAGCCGTCTCGACGCCCCCCACCTCCGCCTCCACCTCCTGTATCATGCAGGTCATTTATGAAGCGGATCTGAACCCCGTAATCCACTGGGGTTTTTCTACCCGAGGCTGATGCAGACATGCTGGAACAGACAAGGAGGGGAAAAAGTTCATCAATCAATTCATTCATCAACTGCCAGATGTTTCCAGAGGTGAAAGGAATGAGGAGAACTTTCTGGAGAACCCACAAGGACGCAAGACGAACGTGTGAAACTCGACACAGACCGCAACCTGAGCTCAGGACTGACCGGAGGACTTTGGAGCTGTGACCCTGCAATGTTACCCATTACCCATGAGTCAATATTTTTTTTTTTTTTTTTTACCATTATTAGATATTTTGATACAGTCCCCTCGTATAGGCCAATTCACTTGTTTGCGCTATACACCAAAGACATTTGGGTTTGAGATCGAAAGATGGATACGAGACGAGAGTTTACGATCACAGCTTTTATTTCCTGGTATTTACATATAGATGTCTTAAACAGCTTAAAACGTGGAACCGTTTGCATCAGACCACCCGATGTTTAGGCGAGCACAAGTATAGGAACAGATAAGTGTAGAAGTAAAGAACATTTAATATTTGCTAGTAATAACTGCATCAAGCCTGCGACTCATCACCAAATCGTTGGTTTCATCCTTTTGATGTTTTTCCAAGCTTTCACCACATCCTCATATCCGTGTTTTTTTTTTTTTTTGGGGGGGGGGGGGATTTCTCCCTTTAGTCTCCTCTTCAGGAGGTGAAATGCAAATGTCTGGTGATAAACCTGTCCAATCTAAAACCTTCCACTAGGGATAAAGTCGTTTGCTGAGTCGGCAGTGTGTTTTCTGTAGCACGTTTCCTTACTACTACTGCATGTACAAATGCACTCACTCACTAGTATAAATCTGCAGAGATCACACTGGATCTTTGTAGCGAACTAGTCATTTATACCCGGTTACGATTTTTACAAAAAGGTTACAGCTAAATATTCTAATCTAGCACTTATTGTTTCTTTTAGCAGCTTATGCCCTGTCGTATAAAAAGTATTTATAAAAAAAAAAAAACAAACAAAACCCTATGGTTTGTGTAACTGGAGCTTTGAAGTGTTCTCAGGGGATTAACGTGGTTTGGCACATTGACTTGCTGTGTTACTAGAGTACACACATGAAGGTTAGCCACAGAACAGTCAACACAGGGTATAGCAAGCTGCATTCAGACACAGTGTGCATACGGGCTACAGGATGGACAAAACAAATGTACAAGACACAGTGGCTTCTAGTAGAACTACAGCCTTACAGCATAGGCAAGGGTAACCCGAGTTCACCGTAAGCATGGCTTAAAACACAACCTACACTTTACACGTGAACTAAACATTACGACGGCTCGTAATGAGTACGTATAAAGAGCCAATAGTTAGACTTGGGGAGAGAGTTGATCACAGCAACAGACAATATAATAGTTGTGTGTGCAGCAACTGGATACAAGTGTTTAAAACACACTTCTCAAATTATACATTAGGCTACATAGACAAAGCCAGTGTTGAACAGCAGCTCCACCCTGAATCATACAGTCCCTTCCAAAACTATTGGAACAGCAAGGCCAGTTCATTTGTTTCTGCTGAAGAGTAAAGACATTTGGGTTTGAGCTCAAAAGGCGAACACGAGACGATCGTTTCGAACTGAAGCTTTTATTTCCTGGTATTTATATGTAGAAACGACATATAGCACACGTTGCATCAGACCACCCGATTTGTAGGCGAGCGAAAATATCGGAGCGCGTGGCTGACAGGTGTTTCTTGTTACCCAGGTGTGTCCTGTTCGCTTGACTGCTTAAAACAAAATAAATGGCTCTGAACATGTACTTTTGGGTTTAGCCTTCGGTTTCACCTGTGAAGACTGCATTTGCTGTTAAAAAGGATAAACCTACGTGAAGATCCGAGAGCTGCCTATGGGAGAAACGCAAGCCATTTTGAAGCTGAGAAAAGGAGGGGGGGGGAATAAATCGGAGGCATCGCGCAAACAGTTTAGAATGTCCTGGAAAAGACAGGAACCACTGGTGTACTGTGCAACAGGCGAATCAAAAGCCTGGAAAAGAGTCACAAAAGAAGAAACCAACAATCTGGTGACGTCAGTGAGTCTCAGGCTTCATGCAGTTATTGCAAGCAAGACATATGCAACCAAATATTAACTGTTATTTACTTTCATTTCATTTAATAGACTTGTTTCTATACGCTTTCTCGTCTAAAACTTGGGTTGTCTGATACAAAAGCTTCTGTGTTTTACGCCCTTTAAACACATCTAGATGTAAATACCAGGAAATTAACGCTGAAATCCTAAACCCTCATCCGAAACCCATCTTTTAAACTCAAACCCAAATGTCTTGGATGTATAAAACAAACAAACGAATGAATTTCCCTCGCCGTTCCAATAGTTCTGGAAGGGACGGTATATAAATCGCAGTAGATTACAAATATAGCCCTTCCTTCGACGTCGCTCGCGCCTCCTTGCTGTGAGGTTGGCGAGATTAAAGTGCAAAGGGTGTGTCTGTCTGACGTTATAATCCGTCAGCACGTCGACTTTGTTGAGACTACGGGGCGGGTGCGTCTCTTTATTCCGACTGGATTCGGCGGTTTTGACATGCCATGGCATCTGACTGCTTTTGATTGTGTTATTATAACGTGACTAGTCGCATTCCAGCAGAACAGAAGTGATGTTTCGGAAAGGAAGTGATTTTACAGTGTGCCATGGAAACGTAGAAGACTTGAAACAGATTGCGACATCTGTACTGCACCCTATTACTCAAATGATTATCATTATGAACACATTAGCAAATAAATAAATAAATAAATAAATAAATAAATAACGTGAACAAACCCCAAAGAAAATGAAAAACACTAGAGAACTAGCTCTCTAGTCTTATCAAAGTTCACTGTGGTGATAAAAAGAGCAACCACCTGTTTAGTCCAGACACACCTCCCCTTGTTCCTCTCTTTATTCCACACACACACACACACACACACTCAAAATGACTTCCTCTTTAATATGCATACAGCAACAAATCACACAGTGTCTTCTAATGTCCTGTATACACCATACCTCCTTTACCATATCTATTCTCTACTGATTTCAGAGAGAGCCAGAATACATCTGCGCGCGTGTGTGTGTGTGTGTGTGTGCGCATTAAGTTGACTATAGTAAAAGAAAGTGGAGCAGTGGAGTTGGCAGCCAGTGCAGTTAAAAAGGTCTCACTCTCATGTGACCATTCAGCAGGAGAGTTACAGCTAAGTAGTACAGTGTAATTTAAAAAAAATAGAATAAAATAAAATAAAAAATAAAAAACTGGCTCAGTCTTTATTCTGGATCAGCAAAATGGCTAAAGCGACAACCTCGGACTATTAATACATCAAATATGTCTATTTTTGTGAACCAGCCATGTCTCACTGCTACGGTAGAGAAACCCAAAGCAGAAATCCGATACTCATTGGCTACAAGTGAAGTATTTAGTCACAGAGAAATAAATTCCTGGGGAAGCACACACAAACCACTTCAACTCCTGCCCACAGGAACGGAAAGAAAAGAAAGAAAGAAAGAAAAAAAAAAAAAAGAAAACAAGAGACAAATGAATTAGCTAGAGCACTGGGTAAATAAAAGCTCCAGTGTGCAGCCCAGTCCCAGGTTTTGCTTACTGAAAAGTACAATAATACAGAATAAGGACAACAATTCTGTGGTGTTCTGTCCTCTCGTCACGTGTAAATTAGATTATTTATTTGAGTTTGGCTAGCGTCTTTGTTTTCTCTCCTTATGTTTGACCGCGAGGTGACTATTACTGTATGTATAGCAGGCGCTGCATAATAACGATCGTATCTGGGAAAACGTGGTCCCTGTGAACTCCAGCTTAACGTCACATAACTCGGATGCAAAGGAAAAAAAAAAAAGAACAAAAACCAGGTGACGGGGGAACAGTGGACGTATACGGTGATGCGTGTAATTTCACAAGAATTCCTGGTTGGATTTTACATGCGGAGTGTCGCTGACGGCTACGCTATCCTACTGTGACTGCCTTTCGTATGTTAATGTTTGGCGGGGATGCTGGAGAGGTACACGACACAATTTGCACTGAACTTGGAAATATTTTGCTCGCTTGTTCAGAAGGAAGTGTTCTTCATGCCGAAAAGGTCGCCTTTCATCCGGGCACACTAAAGCCTAGCATACTAAAGCCTAGCATGGGTGCAACTTCGTTTTGAGAAGTGTTACAGCCGATATCAAGATTGGGCTGTTTCATCAGAATATCAGAATTCCACAGCAACCACACCACCACACTAAGTCACGCCTATGCCATGTAGTAAAAACCTTGTTGCCATCGACCATATCGCACCTTGGCCAATGCGTGTGGTGCGAACCGGAACAAGTAGCGCGCAATACAGTTACAGCATCGAGCTGCTTTCGCCGCTGCCAGTGACAATGTTTAAACGCAGCTACACACAAAATGAAAAACTTGTCCAAAGTGAATTCAAAATAAATAAATAAATAAAAAATATAGTATTGGCATTTGTACAACTCTTGAAAGCGGAAAAAACGGCATAATATATACACCGCACTGCATTCGCACACGTCGAAGAGATGCGATTATTACACTTCACCAAGTTTACTAACCAACGTCAAAACCCATCCGGAATCCCTTCCGTGCACAACGTGACTGAATTCCTCTTAAAATGTACACATATTACAGTCAGATGGGTGAAACCGTGGGTGTATACGGTCATATGCGCAGTTACTTAAAATAGGATTAACTGGTAATAAAAATCCATTTAGTAAGGGGAAAAAAAAAAATCCTAATGACAAAGCTGAAGTGTTGCAATAGCTTATCAGAAGAGAACAACTCAGGAGATAAATAGGGGGTGGGGGGAAGGGAGTTGTGTTCAGCAAACACTGTAAATAAATGCTGCTACGCTGCAGAAATGACCGTGGCCTATTTTCGTTTTTCCCTGAACACCCTGAACTTTTAAACACCGTTTTAGCACACGCAGTGTGGTATCGTAAACAACTGATAGACACTGCTGAACTGCCATCCGTACGAATCGCGACGGATTCATGAAGTGGATCGTTTCTTCTGTCACCCAACTGCACAAGAGTTGGACTTTCGGTCTCAAACATGGCCACAACGTGTACTCTAGGATCTGGGCTGTTGGTGAATCTGATATTTTTTCATTTTACACATCCAATTAATAATTGATTCAGCACAAAATCCACTTAGGCTGGAGCTTTAATACGATTTGGAAATACTAACGGTGTTCCTGGAAACCCTAACCCTTTTTTTTAAACTTCTTAGGGAAGGTGTAAATCTGAAAAATACGTCACTGCATTCTAGGTGATTCAGCTGCCAGTGAACTTTGCTACTGAAACGGTTTATTCCAGCACTTGCCTGCTGGCACCCAAATCTACAGCAAGAATGTTTTTATCCAATAGTCTTCATTTAGATTAGAAACTACTGATGCAGTCTTGCTGGGGAGCGTCATCTCAACTCCACACCGAACCCAAATGCAACAGCCACGGGAAAAAGTACGAGTGCCTCGATAACATTTGATACCGGGGGATACCATGCGATATAATCCCAGTGAACTTCACCACACGGTGGGTCGACACTAATGAGCAGGATGCACAGCGGGGTCCAAAAGCCTGAGACCACAGCAGTCATCAAAGCAAAAAGGGGACGTAACGAATACTAAGAAGCTCTGAAATTCAAGTAAACATTTATAGCATTCTACTTTTCCACTCAAGTTGTTGCTGATGAGATCATTTGTAATGAAAAACCCGGTGTGTTACTTTGAAAAAGGATGACGGACAGAAGCATTTTCACTAGTGCGTGCAGACTTTTGGACCCCGCTGTATTTCACGGGTTAACGAGCAGCCTGCTAACTTTGAGCTGCGAAAATGTCAAGAGGTGCTACAATACAATACAATACGAGTCACCTTAAATCTTACGGCATCTAAATCATTTCTATAATAGACGGTGCGAGGGCAGTCATCCTGAGTATGCAGAGCAGTATCGGTGAGAGTGGTCATTAAAAATGAGAGCAAGGCGCCATGAAACAGATGAAGGTATTCGCGAATGTGGAGCAGTGACGTGAGCGTGCGAGTGTCTACACATTTCTTGTGAGTCGAGGTGGCCCAATTCCCCCCCCCCATCATCAGGCTGATACAGTCCTTGCACTCTCTTTCAAAAGATGCCTTTGTTTGTCATATACACATTACAGTAAGTGAAATTCTCTTTCTCTGCATATCCCAGCTTGTTAACACGGGCTCAGCCGCTCCTGGAGCATATACGTTTAATTACAGATGCACCTATGTATCGGCTGATAAAGGCTATTTTTCCACGCTATCGGTTTACAAACATCAGGCCCTGTCAATCAAAAGAGGGCGGGAAAACGCATCGATTTAGTGTTGTGTGTAAAGATGATGTCTCTTGAGTGAAATGACTACAAAGCTGCAGTTTGTAAACTCTGCACCGCTAAAAATTTTACACCAGACGCTGCAGCAGTGAAGCGGGAGTTTCAGCGTCGAGTCTAATTCACCCCCCAAACCTGAATTAAAGCGCCAGTACACCATTAAAAGATTTAAATGAAGACGAGTTGACAAAGGAAAAAAAAAAAAAGGTGTAATATATTACACAAAAATATTTGTAGAGTAGTATATTTCATCTCCAGTTAATGTTTATATATAAAAAAAGTTGATATATTAGCAGTTTGATGTTCAGTGATGAAGTAGAATGTTTTGTTTGTGGGGAGTGAATGTGAGACTAACAGGAGGTTTTTTAGATTTCAGTCAATGTTAATATGAATTAATAACATTCAATAAGTTAAGAAATCTTACTTTAATCTTCAGAATTTAGTTCATGTGTTAATGTTAATTAGAGTGATGGGTTTTCTGTTTATGAGACCAGTTACTGTGAAACAACTTGTTGAAATGGAGGGAATAAAGTTTTTATTTGCATTTCTTTCAGAATTCTTTTAAATTAGTTATTATTAGTTTAAAAGAAGGCATAAAAGGCAGAAATATCAGTATCGGCCGATATCACTGAATAATCGGTTATTGGTATCGGCTGAGAAATCTGCATCTCAACATTTAATATATACTTTTTTTTTTTTAAAAGATACTTATAAAACGGCATAGCATCTTAAACAAAATTCGGAGCACATGTCTGCGACTAACAAACAAAGCTAAAGAACATGCTACATGATGCCCCTGAGTGCTTAATATGGTAAATGGTCTGCACTTAAATGGTGCTTTTTTTTAACCTCAGCGGTTCCAAAACACTTTCCATTGGTTCTCATTCACCCATTCACACACCAATAGTAGAAGAGCTGCCATGCAAGGCGCTAGCTTGCCTTCGGGAGAAACTTGGGGTTCAACGTCTTGCCCAAGGACACTTCGGCATGTGGAGTCACGCGGGCCGGGAATCGAACCGCCAACCCTACGATTAGTGGACAACCCGCTCTATTTTTTTTTTTCCGCTCAGTCGGAAAAATGCTAGTATATGCAAAATAATAATACATTTAAAAAACCTATGTATAAAAGTCTGAATGACTTTGCATTGATACAGAATGTTACTACACTGCTTACTATGAATAAAAAGGAGGTGTTGGTTAAGACGTTGGACTTCTGACCAGAAGGTCGCGAGTTCAAATCCCAGCAGTACCAAGCTGCCACTGCTGGGCCCTTTACCATTAACGCTCAACTGCTCAGCTTCTTTTTTGTTTTTTAATGAGATAAATGTAAGTCGCTTTGGATTAGGGCACCTGCCAGACGCAATAAATATAAACGTATGAACATTACATATTCATTTCAAACACGTATATATTTATTTCAACGACGGCAGATGTGAACAACCTAAACATGACAGGAAATTTCTCAGTGCAACAACGTGTCGATGCCAAACCAGAAACCAGGCCAAAGACCATCGCCAAAACTTATTCATGGTCTGTTCACTTCCTCGCTGTGTGTCAGTGCATGAGCAAACACTGACCGTATTCAGCACTTACAGCGAATAGACGATCCCAGTGGGGAAGAGTGTGGGGTAATGGTGGAGGCCAAGAGCACCATCTCATATCTTTATTACAGTGAAGTGGGGCAGAAAACCCAGTGGATAGCATAAGAACACTGACTGCTCTGTCTGCTCTGCTATTGAGCCCGGTCTCGTCCGCTAGCATTCGTCTAGTCTCGAATTCTCTAACAGGAACTAGGACTAGTCTTTGAACTACATAATAGAAGTAAACCTCATGGGAAAAAGAAAGCTTCCTGGAATGGAAAGTAGGTGGGGAACTACCCTTTGTGAAATTAAATAATTGTTATGCAAGTATATAACACTACAATATAGCATAATATCATTATCGTCGTATCACGTGTGTCTACTTTAATCAAAGCACTTACTGACACGGTATAGATAGGCATATCAAGTTCTTCTATACATAACGTGATCTCTTATGCAGCTTCTTTCCTTCATATGGGCTTCCTCTCCTCCAGAAACGATATAAAGGCATGTTTTCAAACGGTACATCGTATCCGACTAAGAATACGCACCTTTTCAAATAAGTGCCGAAGACACCTGTACTAGATTGCCCTCATAAGAAGCTAGACCGTGTTTGCACTAGTGTGATAAAATGCAAATGTATAATGGCTATCGCATGCAAACGTCAACCTTACTATGGAAATCAAAGTTGCGAATATGCTGGGCTGTCTGATTCGTCAGTGCGTGTATGTTAATCACCATCTGCGTGTAAACACACACACCATCACACTGCCTGCACGCAGCACTGGTGTAAACTCTCTCATTAGAGTGGCATCATTAGAGTAGGATCACAGCATGAACACACATTTCAACCACTGAAGAATTATTCCCGTTCATGTAATCATTTCACGTTTTGTTCCTGACTAGACCTTGTTGTCGATCATGAAATACATGGTAAGCTTGGATGTTAAATGCCATAAGAGTGGGCATTATAATAATAACAACAACAAGCGCGGAGACAAAGCTGAGATTTTCAAATTCCAAGAGCTTTGGAGCGTTTAACAATATCATTTTGAGAGGGGAAATTAAACCAAATAGCAACTGTTGCTAGGGTGCTTTGGAAAACTCCTCAATACTTACTCCTTATAGTAACTTCTAGACAGGAAATCTTTTTACTTGGGCACACAGTGCCTTAAGTATTCAAGTCTCTTGCAGTCTAGAACTGGGTTGTTTTTTTTCTATCATGGCCCTGTATTTGGTTCCATCCAGCCTGTCCTCAAGCCTCTTCCCAGTCCCTGCATCTTCACAGCATAATGCTACCACAACCATGCTTCACTGATGGTGTTCTCAGTGTAATTAGCAGGGCTTTCACCAAATGTGTGCCAAAGCCAAAACGTTTTGGGCTCATCACACCAGAGAACTCTCATTTCTGCCAAGTTTTCAAAAGCTAAAAAAGGCGGTGTGATTATCTGTAATTATCTTAATTATCTTAATTATCTTAATGCATACGACGAGATTCTAATTCTAATGTTTCATACCAAACAGACTGCCAAAGCTTGGCCCTCACATAAACTTTAAATACCAAAAGCAAAATTGGTCTGAACAACTGAAATTATATACATTTGAAGATTTGCAGCACTGATGTTACGTACAGGCTAGATTTTCTTTAAAAAAAAAAAACATTATGGGTTACATTTATATTAAAGGATCTGTCGTCATCCCAGGTGTTCGGGACTACGAAACAGCACTGACTTTGCCCTTAGAAATTAGCTGAGGAGTTAAATCATGTCCAACGGGGAGAACTACTAAACATTTACATTTATTCATTCAGCAGACGCTTTTACCCAAAGCGACTTACAAATGAGGAAACACAAGCAAAACTCTGCAGTGCTTCAATGGATTCAGACTACGGTCTTCGTAATCGTTACAGTCTTAAATAAAAGTCTGCTTAGAACGCATATTTCACACTTCATTTAAATACTATAAACAAAGTCAACTCTTAACCAAATACTCCAAACATTATTAATGAACACAGTGTGGGTGGGACTACACTTGCTTAAACTGACTCATTTTTGCATTTTAAATGAGTTTTTTATATATATATATATATATATATATATATATATATATATATATATATATATATATATATAAATTTTTAAACTAGACTAGCTACATCTAAGGGACACCAGGTGACTGGTCCAAAAACGTGGTGACTTGGGAACTAACTTTCCAGTTCCAACTCCCTCAATTTTTATCCATCAAGCTTGTCTTAAAACTGTAACGGGATGTGGATGGCCAAGGCATCGTTATTAGCATCTCTCCTACCGAGCACATTTATGGCGGCGCAAGAGCAACAATTAGCTGGCAGACATTTACACTTGATGTCTTTGCCTTATTTCGTTGGCAGATGCCTTTATCCAAAGTGACGTTCGGCTTAGTCATACTACAAGAGCTGGTAAAGGAACCGAAAGCGTAAGAAAAACAAACAGGACTCCAACTACACATGGACTTTTTAGTAAATGCTAATAATCACAAGCATCATAAACACTAGTCAAGGCACAGCATAATGAAACACATGCTGTGTCTCAATTCACAGACTAATTAGTGTGTCCCAAATCATAGCATGCTGAAATGAGTATCGCGGAGGTACCCGGATGGTCTACTATTCCCGAAAGATTTGCGAAGTGTGGACCTGTGGACACGTTCAGCCAATATCGCCCACAACTCCTTGCGTGATTGAGGAGTTTTGTGTCAGACGCTTCACCGAATTAAACCGGCAAACATGGTGGACGAGTGCAACATCGGTGATGCGTCTTCAGTATTTAAGCACAAGAACTTAAAACGTTAAGCACTAGCCACAGTTCTATTTTACATGACGTGTCAGTATTTACATGTCAGTAGGACCAGTACTTGCATACTCCTTTTTGCTACACACTCAAAAGTATGTATTTATTTTCTTCACAAGAAGAGTACATCATTTTAGTGCATAGCGCTAACTAATCAGAGTGGAGTTCAACTAAACACACTGACTATGTTTACATGGACAGCGGTAATCTAATTATTGACCTTATTCTCAATAAAGACAATATTCTGATTAAGGTGTTTACATGAGTTGCTTTTAGAATACTCCTTTCATGTTCCCGTTTTACATGTTATAGAACGTAGATTGATTAACGGCAAACATCATTACTTCCCCGCGCCACGCCGTCCGACGTTCCCTCCAGGATTTCACGTATCGACATACAGTTTGTCTTCGTTATGTCACCGTATACACTTTTGGGTGTTTCGTGTTTAATTTTACAAAAGCTTCGAGGGCAGTTAGTTATTCGTCATGCTGTACGTGCAAACAGACGACCGCTTGAAGCCGTGGGCTGCGTCCCAAACCACACACTTACTTTATATAGTAGCTGAAATGCATGTATTTCACAGACTATATATATTGCGGAATGCAAGTACACGGTTTCGGACACAGCTTTGCTCTCTTGTTTGCCGTAAAACGGTTGAGCGCTGCCGTGTGTGTACGTGTCCAGTCACAAAATGCGGTGAAAACTCCCACACGATGTTAATAGTGTGATTAAGGTGTGTACATGTCTGTAATACGCGTCGATAACGCGACTAAAACAGGAGTACTCCACATCTTAATTCGATTTGTGTTTACTTCGTATGACTTTAGTCGGATTAAGGTCATCAATAATCGCTGTTTACATGCTAGTTACTTAATCAGAGTATCGTCTTAATCGGGTTAATATCGGAATATTGTTGTCCACGTAAACGTACTGAATGTCTATGAAGCTGTTCATCTTAAAAAAAACAAAAACACAACACTAGTTTCATTTTTGGCTACAGTTTGGACGGTTAAGGAGTAGCAGGTGTGTGTTTATTGCTTCATCGCACGTCCCGTAGGCTAGGGCTTAACTCCCTCGGCATTCTTTATTTCTTTCCAAAACGCTCTCTCAGTCACCTGAGCTTCTGTCCTCCTTTCAGTCTTGAACAAACCAGCATTTCTTCCTCTCGCTCCAGCTCTTACATCGTGTCTCATTGGCATGACAATGAAGGCTTTAGTGTTGCCAAACAGCATAACGTATAGCCTCGTACCAACAATGACAGCCATTCTTTCAGGAACCTGCATTCCTGTGTTGCTCACACAACACAGACCCACACATACACCCAGACATACCGGGAAAAGTTGGCATCTCAGAGTTCTCTGACAACAATTCATACTCAGGTGAGGAAAGGTGCGCCTTACTGAAAAGATAGATAGATTGAGCGGATCTTAAAACGTAAAAATCGAAACGCTAATCGACGCCACCGCGCATTTACAGGTCGATAACCAAGACGGCACGAAATGCCAAGACTAAACGTTCCACAAGCGAAATGTCCCAAAATCAGATCAGAGTTTGTGTACGAGTGTGTATTCCACAGTCACCAATCCACGACTATCTACATCTATAAGACAGACCATCCTGTGGATTACAGCTCAACTTATCAGACCTGGAGTTCAGCCATAGCACAAACTCCCAAATACTTGTGAAATGAGTCACCGGTTTCACTCTTCAAGAGAAACCTCTATAGAAGAAAAAAAATCAATACCCATGGAGTCTCACATGGCTCTCTCGATCATTTCAGTGACTTATTAAAATTGTTTAACGTGTTTACAGTAAAATCTGAGTGTATATATTTGCATACTATGAAGTTAACAAAAAAAAACCCTTCAGCACAGACATTAAATATGTTCCTAAGCGGTAAAGACGTGAATAAATTCGTGATATTTCTAAGTGTAATGGGATTTTACACCGAGACTCCTACTGTGTTGAATCTCTCTGGTGTCCCCCACAAACACACTTTATTCCTCCGCTCTTTAGCAGTCCTCCAGTGTTTCTTTTCCCCCATTTTCACAATTATACATGTCTGAATTTCAGTTTTCGCCCGATACTGAGAACGGTATCCCCAACCACCTCGATATCTTTTTTCCCCCTCATACGTTTACATTTATTCAATTAGCGGACGCTTTTATCCAAAGCGACTTACAGATGAGGAAATACAAGCAAAGTGATATATCAAGCAGAGAACAATACAAGTAGTGCTACCATACAAGATCTTTTAATTGAGTTCTAGAAAAGCAAAGTACACAGAGTAGAGTTGAAAGAGCCAGAATAGTTTTTTTTTTTTTAAATAAATATTGTGGGGATGGCGTTTTAGGGGTTAGTTACGTGCTCATAGAAGAGCCGGGTCTTTAGCTGTTTTTTTTTTTTTTTTTTTGGGAAGATAGTGACAGACTCTGCGGTCCGGATTGAGGTTGGAAGTTCATTCCACCACTGAGGGACGGTTAGTGTGAAGGTTCTGGAAAGGGACCTTGAGCCACGCTGAGTAGGCACTACTAAGCCTTCAGGAGGGTCTTGAGGTCATCTCAATTCCTTAAATTTTAGCTATGATGATTTGCTGTTTTTAGACTCCCACTTGCTCATTACAAACTTACCAGCGTGAACCTGAACTCCGGGCATACTGTAAACAGGATAAAACCCATGTGTTGACACTTTCAAGTCATTTGACACTAATGAGCAGCATTAAAATATTAACAACAACATATCAACATGGATATCTGAGCCTGATAATAAACTGAACTTCTACTTACAAATCAAGTTGTGTAGTGTTTAGGACATTTAACAACACCCTTCCGTCCAAAACAAACCACAAGGGGGTACAAACTTATACACACAACTGTATTTGGGTTGAAATTGCGCTTATAGAACAGCTGAATGATAACGCTGAATGAACGTTTAACACTTGAAATGGGTGAATGTTTCATTAGCGTGGCCTGTGCCCAAATCCTGAACGCCTGAGTATCTAGGTACACTAGAACGAATGGCGTGTCTACCGCACGTAGTGCACTATAGATCTATAGTCCACACAAGGTGATTTGGGATCGAGTCAATGCACAGAAACCGTTTCCCTGCGAGAGGCGCAGGTGGAGTTGGAGCTGTGTGACTGATTTGTGCACCTGTGACTACATAACTACCTCAACTCTCCAGACAGAGAGCTGTTTAAGAGGAAAAACACTCCTAAATAACAAAATCACTGCGCCAGAGAGACAGGAGTCCTTTAACTAGACGTTAATCCCGATTTCCTCCACAAATACCGCTGAACTATTTAGGGTTATTGAGTTACAATTAATAAAAGCACTAAAAAAAAAATAAAGTACGTTTGTAAACAGTTGCTCTCTGAGTCACCCAGACAGCGAGGCGGATAAACTAGAAATTCCCGAAAAGCGTCAGATTTACTAAACTAACTAGTTGACAGTTTCTCCGGCGCTAAATAAACTAAGTTAGTACTTTATAGGCTACTAAAACAGCCGCAGAGCTAACAAGCTAGCAGGTTAGCGAATAAATAACGCCAAACGCGTTCACCTACCCACTTACAGTCGGGGTGTGAAGTCTACAAGTCGCTCAGTGCTGCGTTTTCTGTCCACTTCTGGGGTTCTCCGTCATTAAATGCGATTCAAGGACGGCTTCCATAACACAAATCCAGCCCTGAGTGAGTAAACCGCTCGCCAGATACAACCTGTTACCTTTCACAGACCGACGCGGTTAGCCACGCCTACGGACGCCAAGGAGGATAATATGATTGGCTCGAGCGTGCGTGGTGGGTGGAGCCACGAGAGAGCGCGTTTTCAATTAGTAATAGGAAATGGGTCCCTGTTGGATAGAGTGCTCTATGTAGAGTTTAAAGCTATTACTTCATTCTCAGACTCCATATAGTCTAGTAGGATTCAGTCATTATCTACATCATTTGATTCACTTGAGTGACACCTGTTTATAACAGTTCATCCATCTTCAATACCGCTTATCCTTTTCAGGGTCACAGGGAACCTGGAGCCTATCCCAGGGAGCATCGGGTACACCCTGGACAGGGTGCCAATCCATCGCAGGGCACAATCATATACACACTCACACACCCATTCATACACTATGGACACTTTGGACATGCCAATCAGCCTACCATGCATGTGTTTGGACTGGGGGAGGAAACCGGAGTGCCCGGAGGAAACATGCAAAGTCCGCACACACAGGGCCACGGTGGGAATCGAACCCCCGACCCTGGAGGTGTGAGGCGAATGTGCTAACCACAAAAAAAATTGGATAAAATAGATATATTTTAAATTTATAAGATAAAACTTGTGTCCTACGTGGTGGTGTAGCGGTTAGCACAGGGACGGATTTAGTGATTTGGGGGCCCTGGGCAAAATGTAGGAATGGGGCCCTCATGTCAGTCTTTTAACATCAATATTTTACATTTCAGCATATGTTATTTAGTGTTAACAAGGCATGGACTGGGACCAAAAAGTGGCCATGGACTTTCTGGTTCAGAGCGGACCAACACACCCGGCCCCCAACATGTCACTCATGAAGTAAGCATTCTGATGGCATTTTTAGAAAAAACATAATTAATTAGTGAAAAGTAAAAATAAAACTTTCTTAACCATAAGTTTATGCAGCATTTTGTGGGCGCTTGGTAGCTCGGGGCCCAAGGTAATTGCCGACCTTTGTCTAATGGTAAAGTCCGCCCATGGGTTAGCATGTTTGCCTTGCACCTCCAGGTTTGGAGGTTCGATTCCTGCCCAGTCCAAAGACATGTGTTGTAGGCTGATTGGTATCTCTAAAAAATTGTGCCCTGCAATGGGTTGGCAACCTGTCCTGGGTGTCCCCCAGGCTTGTGCCCTGAGTCCCCTGTGAGTCTTGACTCTTTGTTGGGTAACTGGATGGATGGATGTGTCCTGCTCTAAAACAAACAAATAAATAAATAAAAATAGAACCTGTTTGACAATGAAAATAATAGACTACAGTTTTGTGAAATACTGGAATATTTCTCAATCACTTGTCAACAAGCTAAAGTGTTGTGTGAGGTGTATTACAGAAGGCAGAACATTTGTGTATTTTAAACTTAACTGAAAATCACTTATGTAAAAACACACAAACAAACAAAAAACCTCAAAGTAAACTTAAGAAACAAGATTTTTTTGTATGTTACTGTCATTAACCAATAGAGGGAGGCATTGTCTGTCAGTGATTGTGTAATGTCTTTCAGTTATGTTGGACTCATTAATCTCGTCTTCAGGTTGTAAGATTAGAGATTATTTCCATCCATCCATTTTCTGTGCCACTTATCCTACACAGGGTCACAGGAAGCCTGGAGACAATCCCGGGGAACTTGGGGCACAGGACACCCGGGATGAGGTGTCACAATCGCACACACAATGGACAATTTGGGAATGCCAATCAGCCTACAGTACAACATGGGAGGAAACCCTCAAAGCATGGGGAGAACATGCAAGCTCCATGAGCACAGAGAGGAGGTGGGATTCGAACCCCCAACATGGAAGGTGCAAGGCAAACATGCTAATTACTAAGCCACTGTGCCCTTTATAATTTATTTACCACTTGAAATTGATTGGAAAAAAGTGTAAACTCAGTTTTTTTGGTTTTCTGCTGATGTTGTTCAAAGAAGTATCTGTCCAGTGAAGTATTTAGCAGAGCTAAATCTCCATATCAGGTGTGTTATATATAGTATTACACTGAGCAGACTGAGGTATTCCATATCTCTGAACAGGATGAATATTAAATAATAAACACCAAACAGACTGCATAGAGACCTAATAGCCTAACTTTGATCAGATACTATATTATATACTAGCAGTATTTATTTAACTGAAAGTCAAACATTTGCTACTAAAACCATGCAGTAGAACTGCTCGATAGAAATAACATAATTCATGTGACATCCTATTAGGCATCAAATGCCATGTAAAAGTAAATATTAGGGGGTGTGGTCAACAGCAGGAAAAACAAAAGGTAGGAAAACCACTTATATACTTTTGGCTAGTTTCTTTTTTTTTTCTTTTTTTTTTTTTTTATACGGTTATAAAATTCCCAAGACTAATCCATCACACATATTTATCATGTATACATAAGATGGACTACTATAACAAAATAAGCATAAATTTCAAGTCATGTACAGATGTTTATAATTGGATCATTTTCAGATGTCACAAACGTCCAAATAGTCTTCAGTAATTCTAGACACATGGTTAAAGTTAAATAAAGTGAAGGATATAATGGATGCCTGAAGGGATGCATGAAACATCTAAAAACTATGGTTACCCATTACATTGATGGGATTTGTGTGCATTTAATTGTGTTTTTATGAAACACTTGTGCCCTGTGATGGATTGGCATCCTGTCCAGGGCGTACCCCGCCTTGCTCCCTGGGATAGGCTCCAGGTTTCCCCATGTCCCTGAAAAGGATAAAGCAGTATAGAAAATGGATGGATGAAACATTTTAAGAAATAGGGGAATAATAGACTTGAAATTCCTCTTCATCGTAAGTGTTTTAGCAGAAGACTTAAGATTTCACACCAAAATTGACTGGAGCTATTCATTATTCCCTCCACCCTGATACACAGTTGTATGTTTCAGCGAAGCCAGAGGACGGACAGAAGCTTAGTAAAGTTGAGGATTGTGTAAAGGACATTAGACATTGGATGTTAACTAACTTCCTTTTACTTAATTCTGATAAAACAGAAATACTTTTATTAGGCCCACGTGTAGCTAGAAGTAATCTTTCTGATCACATGGTTACTCTGGATGGACTTTATGTTTCATCATGTACAGCAGTTAAAGACCTTGGAGTGATTATTGACTCCAGCCTATCATTTGATGCTCATGTAGATAATATTACTAGGATAGCTTTCTTTCATCTCAGAAATATTTCTAAGATAAGAAACATATTGTCACTACATGATGCGGAAATACTAGTTCATGCATTCGTCACCTCTAGATTAGATTACTGTAATGCCTTACTGTCTGGATGTTCCAGTAGGAATATAAATAAGCTCCAGTTAGTCCAGAATGCAGCTGCTAGAGTCCTAACTAGAACTAGAAGATACGACCATATCACACCGATATTATCAATACTGCATTGGCTCCCAGTAAAATCTCGCATTAACTATAAAATACTTTTATTAACCTATAAAGCACTAAACGGTCTCGCGCCACAATATCTAAGCGACCTTTTGGTTTTATATAATCCGCCACGCCTACTTAGATCAAAAGATGCAGGCTATTTGACGGTACCTCGAATAGTGAAGGCTACAGCAGGGAGAAGAGCCTTCGCTTATAGAGCCCCACAGTTATGGAACAGTCTTCCTATTAGTGTTCGGGACTCAGACACAGTCTCAGTGTTTAAGTCTAGGCTTAAAACGTATTTGTTTACTCAAGCCTACCCTGACTAGATTCTGTTCTACTACTTCGCAGTCATAATCTTTTCTCTCCCTCTCTCCTTTCGCCGAGCCCCACACAAATTTATGGAGATACTAGAGATCCAGATCCTTTCTGCCCCTGGATGGAGCTCAAATCTTCTCTAATTCCAGACTGCTGGGACTACGGCTGCTCCTAAGGCCATACAGACTTCATATAAATCCATAATGAACTTTTTCACACTAACTGTTGTTACCCAGATGAGGATGGGTTCCCTTTTGAGTCGGGTTCCTCTCAAGGTTTCTTCCTCTTAAAACATCTTAGGGAGTTTTTCCTTGCCACAGTCACCACTCAGTGGCTTGCTCAGTTGGGATAAATTCACACCTTTAATATCTGTATACCATGTTGATATTTCTGTAAAGCTGCTTTGAGACAATGTCTATTGTAAAAAGCGCTATACAAATAAAATTGAATTGAACTGAATTGAATTAAAGCCCCGGGTCCAACTGAAGAAAAACAGCCCCAAATCTCAGTGCTACCCTGTGGTGATGGTGCTCTTTTGGTGATGCGCTGTTTTGTTTTTGTTTTTTTGCCAGACATATCTTTTGGTATTATAGCCAAAAAGTTCCAATTTTGGCTTTGGGAGATTGGATGTATTTTTTAAAATGTACTTTTTGGTTATAAAAGGCTTCCATCTTGCCACCCTATACCAAAGTCCAGCGATATGAAGAAGTCGGGAGATTGTTGTCACATGTAGGGAGCAACCAGTACTTTCTAGAAACTGCTGCAATTCTTTTAATGTCGCTGTAGGTCTCTTGGCAGCCTCCATGACCAATTTTCTCCTGATCTTCTCATCAATTTTAGAGGGACAGCCTGTTCTTGTCACTGTCGTGTTATATTTTCTCCACTTGTTGATTATTGTCTTTACAGTGTTCCATAGTGTATCTAATGCCTTGGAAATTGTTTTCTAATCCTCTCCTGATTGATATTTTCCAACAATGAGATCCAGTACCTGCTTTGATTTATTTGTGGTCCATGGTTGGATGTTACCAAGAAAAATCCTACCGGAACAGCTGTACTTTATTTGGGGGTAATCAGTCACTTTAACTGATGGCAGGTGTATATAATTAGGTGTATGCACTCAAACATGGGTTTGTCTATGAAAACACGCCTTATTGAACTCAGGTCTCAGATGAAGACACACATGACAGCAGCGCTGTGTGAAAGAGCACTCGTGGAGCCACAGGTTGCACGTCACTATCCAAACACAGCTAAATATAATTTAGAGTCAGATCAGCAATGCTTGCCAGCTCAAAGAGGCTGGTCCTACAAAGGATTCTACTGAGGCTGAACAGTAAAAAAAAAAAAAAAAAAGTTTCCCAACCTCTGCTGTAGACATTGATTCCTCCACCCATGATTCCTATAAGGAGCTTCCATACCACACTGAGCACTCTCAGTTTCAGAGTCAATACAACAGTTTTTGGTTTAACTATGGTAAAGATGACTATTCGACTAGTTGACTACTTTTTTAATTACTAGTCAACCAGTAGCCGTGCAACTCTTAGTATAGTGTATAGTATCCACTGTGCCAACATGCCACCTGGGTATTTAATCAGCACTCTGAAATTCTGATCTTGCAAAATTAGTATCGATCAATACAAAGAAAAAAAAATCACCCATTTGTGTAAATTCAGGAGTTTGGGAAATTCAGAAAAGCAAACAAGTCTGTTGTGTTTGTCAGGTAGTCAACTCTGCCCACATTCATTCAAACATCAGCACAAACAAACTATGTTTCCCACAATTCCTGGCCAACAGGCTCATCACATGAATAAAGATAAGACTTTCCATCAACTTACAGTATGCAAAGGTCAAGGTTGTGATTTGTCTGTGATACACCAAATTTGTGTTATGTTTGAGTTTTATTATTAAACTTTATGTTTATGTTCAGCCGGTTCCCTCCTCCTCCTCGTCCTTCTTTAATGTTTGTTACACTGGAGCTTCCAGCCGACTCTCTCTCTCTCTCTCTCTCTCTCTCTCCCACTGATTAGCCAAATCACTGCCAGGTGTGCATCCTCACAACCTGGCTTCTCCCTCGTCCTGCTCCTCCTCCTCCTCGTCACAGGGGGCAATTAGTTTTTCACACTGGTGATAGGTGTTGGATGACTATTTTTGCTTCAATAAAATAAACAAATAAATAAATAAAAACTGTATTATGTGTTTACTCAGGTTGCCTTTGTTTTATGTTGTATTTAGTTTGAAGATCTATTTAATATGAGAAGAAATCAGGTACTTTTTCACAGCACTGTATGATCTTTCACTGTTTTGTATTATCATGTATATAGTTTCTTTGACCCCACAGTGACCTCCACCTCCCATCCAATGTACATGAAGTCCCACCTCCAACAATGTTCAGTGACCAGGGGAGATCCAATCCATCAACCAGTAGGTCTATGGGTGGTGGGAGAAAACCAGAGAACCCGGAGGAATTCTACTCCGACACAGGAGGAAAATGCAGTTCCACATCAACAGTATCCTGAGCTCAGGATCGAATCAGGGATCTTGGAGCTGTGAGGTCTTCATGAACCATACACATGCACAATATAAGGTAAATCCACTTGGAGGAAGATGATTATGATTATGATTTGATGAAGCTGCTCTATGAAGACCTTTTAGTATGTGTTTTTTTCTCAGATATTTTTTGTAGTGAATAGTGATGGACATTGAGCACTGATTTGCTTTCTATAATAAAGCACCTCTAGTGTTTCACTAATAGTGCATTTTGTAATGACAGTGAGACAATATGTATGCCTTTGAATTTTAAACATCTAACCAACTGACATCTCTGGAACCAGGATTTATTTATTTATTTATGAAATTTTATTGCATGAAGCACAGTTATGGAAAACACCTTAAAAATATTTTTGCTGATTCAAAAAATATTTCTTCTTAAAACATGACCTTGAGAGTTCAGGGTGATGTCCTAATATAAATAATGCACTACAGTGGTGTAATTTCCCATTTAAAATGGTAAAATCTCCCAGAAGTTTGGTCCTCAACAATGAGATTTTCCAACTATAATCTAAAGATTTCTTACATATTTTCTATTTTTTTTATTTACAGTTTTGCAATGGACACTTGTGTATGTGTGGACACTTGTACACTTGTATAATGTATATGTGCAAATCTCCAAATCCTGATTTTTCTACAGTTTGGGGCCATCAACAAATTTTCCAAGGATATAAATATTTGAATTTTGTTATTTGTCATTTTTCACCATTTCAGAAATTCTTTAAAAAGGATTTGTATATGAGTGAGTGTCACGTTTCGAAATTGAGACGGATGCAAATGCAGAATTTAAGGATTTAATAAAGAAACAAACAAAATACAAAGACACTATAACTCTAAGGCAAAACACTGTGGCAAAGATGAAACACAAACCAAAGACAAAAACACGGCAGCAGAGACAAAGGTACCCCCCGAAGGGTGCTTCTCCCGGAGCGCCAACATACACTCCCTCCCTCTGGCGGTACTGGCCCTCTGGGCAAACCGTCCTCAGCAGGGCAGGAAATCAGAGCGACGTCCTCAGCAGGGCAGGAAAGCAGAGCGACGTCCTCAGAAGGGCAGGAAAGCAGAGCGACGTCCTCAGCAGGACAGGAAAGCAGAGCGACGTCCTCAGAGGAGCTGGAAAGCAGAGCGACGTCCTCAGCAGGGCAGGAAAGCGGAGCGACGTCCTCAGAGGAGCTGGAAAGCGGAGCGACGTCCTCAGCGGGGCAGGAAATCGGAGCGACGTCCTCAGCGGGGCAGGAAATCAGAGCGACGTCCTCAGCGGGACAGGAAATCGGAGCGACGTCCTCAGCGGGACAGGAAAGCAGAGCGACGTCCTCAGCAGGGCAGGAAAGCAGAGCGACGTCCTCAGCAGAGCCGGAAGTCGGAGCGACATCCTAAGCAGAGCAGAAAAGCAGAGCGACGTCCTCAGCGGAGCCGAACAGCCGCGCGATGCCCTCAGCGGAGCAGGAAAGCACAGTGGCGTTCTTAGCGGGGCAGGAGAACAGTGTGTTGCTTCTTAAAGGATTATTACATATACAGATGATTAAAAAGAATCACAATTAGGCTGCAATAGAAGCAAATGAAAACCTTTATTAATGTAAACTATATAAGCACTAAATAAAAACTACTTACAAACAATTCTATTTACAGCTGTAAAGGAAAAGAATAGAGTGATGGGGATCAGGATAAAGTACTGAGGGGTAGAGTAATGTACCTGAGTAATGTACCTGAGTAACAACAGCAGCTAAACAAAGGGTTTACTCACAGAGAACGCCTGACGGAGAGCACGCAGCTTCAGTCCGATGTCTGTAACCCCTCTGTCTGAAAGATGGTAGCTAAGAAGAACAGGTGTAAATGCTTAGTGTATGTTAAACATGCATTACACCATTAAACTGTGACGAGGATCGTACAGTACCTAATAAAAGGCACCTCCAGCTCCTCTGGCGTGAGGCCCTGCTCAGTCTCCGGCGAGTCACAATAACGATGAATCATTAAATCTCCCACAGACGCACATTCAGGGGAAAAGCAGCATAGATACATATCGGGTCTGAAACATGGAATTACCTCCCAGTCTGGTTCACTTTCTGCATCACTGTCTGGAGGGTTACAATTCTCTTCCTGTACCCAAGTGGAGATGTCCACCTGACCATCTGGACCCACATACAGGAAAGTGCAGGTCACCTTTTTCAAGAGTTGTTGTTAATTAAAAAAAGACAAAAACAAAAACAAATATTGAGAATGCAGACAAATATACAACAGACAAAATTCCATAAATTATTATCTACATATACACATCATGACAGTGTCATAAATTTACCACATAGTCCTCATGTTCCACGGTGACAGGAAATGATTTCTGTAACCGTCCCAGATACACCCTTAAGAGAACAATTTAAAGTTGAGTAAAATTAGTCACTGCAATTAACAAAGGTTTTGTGAGGCTACAATGAATAATCTCTTACCTGTATGCCAGTGAAACAGTCCTCGGTTTCGGAATAATAAGGGAATCCCTGCAAACGACAATTAGCTGAAACTCAAGATTTATTTCACATAAATGCTCCTCTAATAATCAGTAATATCAGTTCTCTTCATCAGAGTAATAAAGACTGGGATTACCTCGTGGTTCAACCAGCGTGTCTTGGTGGTTTTAAACCAGCAGAGCCGACTCTCTGGACCCCTCATCATTCCGAGGAAGTACCTCCTAATGTTCACTGACTAGAAATAGAAAAAACAAAAACAAACTTTAGAGCTTGTGTGTGTGCGTGTGCGTGTGTGCATGTGCGTGTGCGTGTATGTGTGCGTGTGTGTGTGTGCACGTATGTGTGCGTGTGCGTGTATGTGTGCGTGTGCGTGTGCATGTATGTGTGCGTGTCAGCTGCAGCACTGTACAATACCTCAGACTGGGAGCTGAAGGAGTCTGCAGAGAGGAACTGAACCTCGCTCCAGGCGCTGCTCATCTCACCGGCACTGAGAGGCTGTGGAAATTAGAGCACAAAGGGTTAGCGTAAGTGCTTCATATCGTAGCAGTTTCATACTAACACATCTAACATTCTGTCAGTTGGAAAATTCAGTGATTGAATTGAGTAAATAAATGAAACTTTTGGTTACCAGAACGACAGCTGAAGATTCTTGGTGATGTTCGGTGAGCGGTAGCTGCAGGTTTGGCTCAATAACCTACACATACACACACACACACACACACACACACACACACACTTAGACAATAGCAGCCTACAGGTTACAAATGTAGTTAAATTATTTCTTTCTAACTGACACATACCTGAAGGACAGAGGGAGTGTCTAATGATTCTTCCAGCACATCCTGAGGCTCTGCAATAAATGACTTTTATGTGACTCCGAATTACATTTACAACCAATATTTTCTATCATACATTTAAAACCAACAGCCAGGTTTATTATTTAGTAACATTAGGATAAATATCGTATTGTGTTGAGACCTTAAAACGGGTAGCCGTGTTTTCAAGTGCACCCGCATTCCGCGAACTATTCATTTGTATAATTCATGTTTAAGCATTAATGAGAAAGGAGAATATTTGACCAGCTACTCATTTTAATGTTTAGCTCTGCTCAATACAATTTCATCTTAATGTTAGCTCCCAAGCTAAGTAGCCAGTTTTGTTAGCAGTGTAGCTAATGCTAGTGTGTCTGAGAGAGTACAGGTGACATGGTTAAATTCTCTAAAACCTCCGGTCCATCACCCAAATCTATATAAATATTCTACTGTTATAGTTATTAAAACCTTTAAGCAAGTTCAGCAAGCAAACCAGCTTTAAACTCAGTATGATGTTGTGTAAATGAAATAATGAGCGAAGTTGTCCAGGTAGATAACATTCACCTGTAACAGTTCGTTAGCGTGCTAGCTTGCTCATCACTACGCTCATCGTGATTTAGTGTGGAAACAAGTAACCAGGTTTGGTAAAAGTGACTTATTAATGGGGTAAACATTATACTATGGAAATAGTATACATTATTAAGCCAAGCTAATCAACTTGGATGAGGATTTTAGTGTGTAATATGGACCAGTAGGCAGATTCGCTAGCATGGTAACTAGCATTAGGCTAATTAGCACCAATAGACACTGCTGCTTGTGAACTAGATGACGTGACATTGTAACACTGTAACCTGAACAGGATTTATTGTAAAAGCAGTGAGGCAGTAAAGTCACATGACCGACTGAAGCTCCTTTTACCGTGAGGAGGCGGAGTGCGGTCAGGAGGAGCGCTTCCTCTCCGCACGCGGCGGCACACGCGGTAACCCGCACCGGCAGAGAGCACGACCAGCCCCGCAGCACAGGCGATCTCACCCAGGGTCCAGTTCTTCACATCCAGCAGAAATCTTCCGAAATCCATCGCTTTCTTCCAAGTCGCTTTAAGTAGAGATGAGAGATGAAGTTGATCCGTCGCAAAGGAGAAACTCAACGGTGTGTTTTGGTTCAAAATAATTCCATGGAACGCATTTATCATCATGGAGACGTTTTAAACACAAACAATTTTAAGAAAAACAACAAACACGCAGATGACGCACAAGATTTAATGCACAGGTTCTCGAACTGGGGGTCATGACCCCACGTGGGATTCACCTGAGATGTGGATTGGGGTCTCTGCAACTTGATTTATGGAGTATTTCATAATAATTAAAGCTGTATTATTATTATTATTATTATTATTATTATTATTATTATTATTAGTGGTGCTTGAAAAGCAGTACTATTGTGATTCGGCATACTTATTATAATTATAATTCTTCTTCTTCTTCTTCCACTTTTTTTCGGCACGAGACTAGTCCCGCACCGTTTGTCGGCGATCGACGAGTGAGGTGTCAAATCGATCGGCTTATTGAGGAGAGGTGTGCTATGACTTTTATAAGCGATCGGAATGCTGGAATTCCTGATACGGAAGCTCAAAGTCAGAAAATTTCCCCTAGACTTGCATTGAGTTTTGAAAGTATTGGCCCTCTAAACAGAAAACTCTAAAAGTTTTGCCTCCGTACACATTCGGCTCTAAAATGTATTGGCACACGATCTGTTCGGCTCTCAGAAGTATTGGCACCCTTTCCGGCCAGCGTTCAAAAGTATTGGCACCCGACACGGCCAGTTCTCAAAAGTACTGGCGCCCTTGACAGTCGGCTGTAAAAAGTATTGGCGCACTACACGGCCGGCTCTAACAATGCTGGCGCCCTATCTGTCCGGCTCTCGAAAGTATTGGCGCCCTACACTTTTGGCTCTTGAATGTATTGGGCCCGACGCGGCCGGCTCTCGAAAGTATTGGCGCCCTTAGCGTCCGGCACTCGAAAGTATTGGCGCCCTACGAATCCGGCATTCCGGCACCCTATTTGTCCAGCTTTAAAAGTATTGGCACCATACACGGCCAGTATAGTGCTAACACATGCTAGCAACATGCCAGCATGATGCTAAAACATGCTAGCATGATGCTAAAACATGCTAAAACATGGTAGCATGATGCTAAAATGTGCTAGCATGATGCTAAAACGTGCTAGCATGATGCTAAAACTTGCTAAAACATGCTAGCATGATGCTAAAACTTGCTAAAAAATGCTAGCATGATGCTAAAACATGCTAGCATGATGCTAAAACATGCTAAAACATGCTAGCATGATGTTAAAACATGCTAACATGATGCTAAAACATGCTAGCATGATTTTAAAACATACTAACATGATGTTAAAACATGCTAGCATGATGCTAAAACATGCTAAAACATGCTAGCATGATGCTAAAACATGAGAGGATCATGCTAAAACCCTCTAGCAACCTATCCGTCTGGCTCTCGAAAGTATTGGCGCCCTACACTGTCGGCTCTCAAAAGTATTGGCGCCCGAGCTGAATTTTGCCACCGCAAGCACCACTCACATTTTCTTCAGGAAATGTACCGGTCTAGTTATTATTATTATTTGTGTTATTGTTAATATTTTTTATTATTGTTAATATTATTATTATTATTGTTGTTGTCATCATTGTGTTTTATTTTTATTATTGTTGTTAATAATAATTATTATTATAATAAACTTTTATTACCCATCATTCAATCTGGAGCTCCTCTTAAGCAAAATTTTTTAGCCCATTTTACAGCAGAACGCAGTCCAGCCTGCTGTTATGTGTGCTGCCAGTGTCCAATGTAAAGTCCACTTTGATTCAAATAAAATAAGTGCATTATTATTTTTGTCTTCTAATCGAAACACTAGAAACTACAACATTCATGCTATATTATTGCAGTGCATACCCATAATCTAAACAACACACAGGTGATATTTCAGTCTGTAGCCTCTGCACATGATGAGGATGATTAGCCTTCATTCAGTCTGGAGCTTAAACCCATTTTAGACCAGAATTCAGTCCAACCTCCTGTCATGTTAATCAAAGTGGACTTGCACATGCACATAATTTAAACAAAATACAGGCGATATTTCAGTCTGTAGCTTACTGTAGCCAGTGGCGGAGCCAGGAATGTTTTTGCAGGGGTGGCCAGTCAGGGGCCAGCAGTCACTCTGGGGTTGTACAGAAAATGTCATGTTACAAATAAAAGAATGTTTTCAACCTTAAAATTCTGAGCTTTTTTAGGTGCACATAGCTCAAGCAACAATAATTAATCGTACTTCTTTGTAAATAAAGTGATAGTTCGCACAAAAATGAAAATAGTTCCAAGCCCGTATGACTTACTTCCTCCGTGAAACCCAAAAAGAGATGTAAAGCAGAATGTTAACCTCAGTCAAATCTTGGTGATTTGAGACTAACATTCTGCCTAACATATCCTTTTGTGTTTCATGAAAGAAAGTCATTATGCTTAAAATCTTCTGGCTAACTTATGGTGCGAGACTCTTAAGACACCAAGATTGCTCAGCCTATCATCATCCATGGTTGGTAAGCCTTAACCAGCTTGAGAGTGGAGAAGCTGCACTCACAGGTATGGCAACTGCAATCTTGCACAATCTAAAAAGCTCATGGAATACTTCTTTAAAAGCTTCAATAAGCACAGTGAGTTCTACTACACTAGTTCTTCTGTATGTCACCTTGCACTTTCCTCTCCAGAATTCATTTCATTTGGTGAATTTCATGTCTGAGGTCTCTAGTGTTGCGTTCATTAACAGAGTCAAAGGGAAACAGTGCTTCTTCTTGGCAAAAAATGGCACTTTTGGGATTTAAAACTTGGATTACCATCATAATTTCACAGTTTTGTTTTGAGAATCGTCTGTTTAGCTCACTCAGCATATAATCGAGACCAGGGTAGAATATACCGGTGCGAAAGGTGTCCTTTGTAATCTCAGAACGCTCACTTAATAAGCCATTGTGCTGTATCCTTGCAGTTTTATTCTTGGTTTTGTCTTTCTTTTAGGAATTGGTTAAGTCTTAACATTGCATTGTTCAGCAGTATTTAAGACATCTTTCCAGAGACCTCAAAAGTAGGATTCATCCATTTAATCGTGAAAACAATGCATAAGGGCTTCAACTAGATCCACAGCTGAGCCCAAAACAAGAGATAGCGACTGAAGCATTTCAGAGAGACATCTTGTGTCTCCAGAAATCTGGGTGAAGGTCAATAAAAAAAAAACAATGAATTTTACGTTGATTTGAGCAAGAAGGCACCGTGCATTAACAGTTCGATCTCCAATGTTTTCTTCAGCTATTAAGCATTAAAAACAGTAAAAATGTGTTGATTTTAGCTCAGCTGTAATGATGCGTTCATACAATAAGGGTAGGACTCCCTCCACTGGCTCATTGAACCATGTCCTGCAGAAACTCTTGCAAGAGCATATAGTCATCTATTAAGCGGCATGAAGATGAATCTCACGAGTGTTTTGCAGCAAGGTTAGGTTCATAGATATGCCCTAAAACGCTCAATCCACGTTGGAGAAACGTTATGTGTTGTGGCAGTGAAGAGATTAATCTATCACTAAGAAACATTAATTATTCTTGGGGAAAAAAGGCCTGAAAATGCAGTTGCAACTTGGGTGGCCAATGGGGCCAGGCTTCAATCCATGGTGGCCATGGCCACCGCTTGCCACACCCTAGTTCTGCCCCTGGTTATAGTCAGTGTACACCAATGGTCTATTTTTAAACATGAGCCTCTGATTAAAAAATAAAATAAAATAAAATAAATCCATCAGTGTAACAGGCAAAGGGTTTAAATAAAAAAAACCTTTGTAAATAACCTTTAAAATGTTGTGTTGCTTTTATTAATGAGTTATGCATTGCCACAATATATCCTTCTACAAGTCACTGTTGACAGTTGAGTGATATTACATATAGTCATATGAAAAAAAATAAGTACACCCCATGGAATTTTTTCTCTTTTTTTTTCTTTTTTACATATTTGGACAAGCAAACATTTGATCCTCTTTGAAACAGTGCCCATTAATAAAGTTGATATACTTGAACAAAACCACAAGGACAATTAGCTTTTTCAATCATTTATTCAACAGAAAGAGCAATAGATGTTATATTCTTATGTGGAAAAAGTAAGTACACCCTTGGCCTCAGATGCTAGTATTGTCCCCTTTCACAGAAATAACTTCTTGTAGGTGTTTTGCATAATTGTCCACCAGGCTTGCTGGAAATTTTGAGCTCTCTTCCATGCAATATTCTTTCAGTTGCAAGATGTTTGAGATTTTTCTTGCATGTACTGACCGTTTCAAATCCCCCCACAACATTTCAATGGGATTCAAATCCGGGCTTTGACTAGACCATTCATTCCATAACCCCCCATTTCTTCTTTTTGAGTCATTCCTTGGTGGATTTGCTAGTGTGCTTAGGATCATTATCCTACTGAGAGGTCCACTTCCGGTTCAACTTCAACTTTTGGACAGATGGTCTCACATTATCTTCAAGCACTCTTCGATATGATGCAGAATATATAGTTGAATCAGTGAATGCAAACTGTCCAGTCCCTGAGAGAGTGAAGTAACCCCAAACAATAACACAGTTCTTCTCCTGAAAAGCTGTCTTTAGTCTGCTCCAAACATGTCTGCTGTTACTGTCTCTATCTTTGATTCATCTGTCCAGAGCACATTATTCCAAAAGGTCTGGTCTTTGCCTATATACTCATTGGCAAACTGTAGCCTTGCAAAGGTTTTTTCCTGGCACACCTCCCATGCAGGTCAAATTTGTGCAATCTCTTTCTGATTATGGGCTGAATTTGCTTGAACTGCCAGTCCTGGACAAATTGGCAGTCGTTTGAAATCTGCACCATTCGTAGATGATTTTCCTTACAGTGGAATGATGTGTTTCAAATAATTTGGAGATCTTTTTAAATCCCTTGCCAGACTCATAGGCACTCACAACCTTTTTTCTGAAGGCCTTATAGAACTCTTTAGATCTTGGCATGATGACAGCACACACCTCAATAACACAGGGAACACCAGACACTAGATATGAGAGGGGTTTAAATAAGACAGGTTCCACCTGCACTCCCTAAGCAGGTTCTGATCACTGGCACCCAATCTTCAACACCTGATTCTAATTTTATGTATATGAAGGTGTGACAAATGAAGGGGTGTACTTACTTTTTCCATGTGACTGATCTGTTTTTTGTTCATTTAAATTGTGAAAATTACTACAAAGTATACATTTTATGTGTCATTTGATAGAGTGTATCAGCTTTATTAATAGGCATGGTTTCAAGGAAAATGTTTGCTTATCCAAATATGTAAAAAAAAATAATAAAAATAAAATAATAATAATAAAAAAAAAGCCAATAATTTCTATGGGGTGTGCTTATTTTTTCACATGACTGTACACTATATGGCCAAAGGTATGTGGACACCTGACCATTACACCCATATGTGGGCTGTTGGCACAAAGTTGGAGGCTGACAATTGTATAGAATGCCTTTATATGCTCAAGCATTACGATTTCCCTTCACTGGAACTAAGGTGCATGTTCCAGTATGCTCCTGTCTACAAAGCAAGGTCCATTAAGACATGGTATGCCAAGGTTGGTGTGAAAAAAGTGGCCTACACAGAGCCCTGACATCAACCCCACTGAACACTTTTGGGATGAACTGGAACGCTGACTGCATGTCAGGCCCTCTCGCCCAATATCAGTGCCTGACATCACTAATGCTCTTGTGACTGAATGGACACCAGAATCCCCAGAACCACCCTCCAAAGTATAGCGGAAAGCCTTCCAGAAGAGTGGACTCAATCTATAATGGAATGTTCAACAAGCATATATGAGTGTGATTCGTCACATACTTTTTTCAATATAGTGTATATATGGAAACTCTTTCTATACAAGCTGCGTAATAGCTTGTGTAGGCATGAATACGTTTAAGGACAATTGTCTAAGTCAGAGAAAAAAATTAAAGCAGCAGCTAAGCTGTACATAGCATAGTACTTATCGGTGACATTGAAAACAAAACTGGACCTAGCAACCATCTGTCTTTGAAAAAAACAATGACAAAGGCATTTAGGAAATGTATGAGTTGAATCTGCTGCTGGTGGCATAGTACAATGAGTAGCTAGATGATATGATTCCCAACCAGGGGCTTACCCTGGAATGAAATTCTCTGGAAAGATGTCTGTTTAGAGAAGAGCAGCTCTGACCTACCACCTGTGATGAGAGAAGTTGAACTGTAGAATGTAATTCTTTGGCAGACGAGTATATTAGGACCTTCCTTTTTCCTGTGCACACTCACTGTGTGCACCATGCCAAGCAAACCTATACCAGGCATTATAGGAAGCACCACCAGTTATACTGTGCCATGACGTGACTAGGCTACACCACTGATGTACTGCAAAGGTCATGCTAACTATGACAACAAGGAAGACGAGGTGAGCCAGATGACAGACCTCATGATAGTGGACTACACTGACTTTTTGATACCGAAGAAAACAAAGCTTTAAATCAAAGCTTTCCAGACTGAGATTCCTGAGCTGGCAAAAAAAAAAAAATCTGTGCTACCTGACCCCAAAGAATACACATTGGAATTGTGTGAGTCCAGTAGAGGAGTGTGTGAGGGAGTATGTTGTTGAGTATATTCTGCCCAGGGAAGATAACAGCTCCTGTCATGTTGATTGTTGGCACAATATGAAGAATCTTCATAAGAAGATTCATATAAGAATCTTCCTTATTTCCTTATGAACCACTTATGAATCCTCTGTAGAAATTCCCTCTAGCAGAACTCTAGCAGAAGAGGAACAGAGCTTGGTGGGAAATACAATCTTTTCTCTGACTTTACATATTATACAAGTGTCTGATCATTAAGAATAAGGAAAGGGTGCTCTTGCATCCTCACATCATTTTCTCACCTCTTCAACTGCTGGTTTGATAAACAGCAGTTCACATTTTCCCACACCATAGTTTCATTCTGCTTGAATTGAGTTTCCTAGAATAGAAGAAACACATTTCTCAAGCTTGACATATAAGTGGTTGTCCAGAAGCTTTTTGATCATCTTGATGATTAAGATATCAACATACACAAGAAACTGATTTATTATCTCTCAAAGGACCTCATTTGCAACCATTTGGAATACCTAGTTGGTGTTGACCAGTCCATGTGGCATCACTAGGTATTCATAATTACCGGTCATGGTAATGAAGGCCATCCTCCATTTGACTTCTCTCAGATCCTGAAAAGATAAGCACAGCATAATTATGGTTTTGTGAAAATGCATGCTCAAATTGACCTGTTCTAGGGCTGATGGTACTAGAAGCGAAGAATAGCAGTACTGCACTCTGACAGCTTTGAGGCCTTCATAATCACTGTATAAGGTCTTGCCTACTGTCCTTTTTCTCTACAAAGAAAAATGCTGATGCCTCTGGAGAGGTGGATGGGCTGACACACATTCTTCCACTGCTTGTGGCTTGGTGATTGATAGGGAAAGATGTGCTCACCTGGATTAAAATGGGGGGTCAGAGGTCTCGCTTTATATTCTGCTCTGAAATGTCCCCTTTCCCCACAACACAGTACAGAGACAATGAGCTTCTCTCCTTTGGTTGGATTTTTTTTTCTTTCTCAAATATCTTTGCTTAATTTACTTCCATGTGTCGCCCTCTAATCTCTACCCGATTAGTCCTGAAGCACCGGGCTTGAAGGAGATTGTCAGTGTGAATAGTGAGCTGAATTACTTGGATGAGGAAGAGTTAGTCATCTTTGTATGCAAGCACTGACTGGAGAGCTTTTGTGTGCCCCAGAGATAAAGCAATTATCAATATACTTTCATTCCATCTGTTTCCTGCAGCAAGAGTGTGAAAACTAAGGGTCTCACTTGTCTTGGTAACAAAAGGTGCTCCCCAGGACACTGGATAAAGAAAGGTTGCGTGTGCTAAATGCCAATAAGTCTAATACTTTTCTGGTAAGCAGATAGCACTGGTGATATTTTTTCAATGCACCTGGCATAGTGAGTTGGAGAGCTTGAGGACAGAATGGTGCATTGCAATAAAAATCCTTTGCATTTACCTGGGGCTCCATGAAATTTTTTCATTGTACTACAGGGGTTTGTGAGAGTTGACTTCTGGGTTGTTGTTAGAAACACAGTTAGTCGCACTGACTTTCAGTATTGAGGGAATATTGCCCCTGAAACTCCATAGCTGTAATAGTCTGAGGAAGTTGTTGAGCATGAGCTCCCAATAATTGACCTCCATATGAACGCTACCTCTGTACAGTATGTTCGTCCTGCACCTCTGCTGGATCCAAGGTAGAAGGTGAAGTCTTCTATAACAACTGAGAAGCAGAGTGAGGATCCATTTGCAAGAGGTTTGTAGTGAAGTGGAATCACAATCCAATATGTTTCAACAAGTCTGAAGAGTAATCCAGGGTAAGTCAGGTCTGAATAAACAAGGTATGGTAGGTACGTAAAGCCAGTCAGAATTAATAAGGCTTGGAACTTATGGAAACACTGTGATTGGCAAGACTTTGCGATGTACTCTGGGGAGTGCAACCAGAGTGCAACCGGAAAATGTCCTCCTTGTCCTTGTTACAGTTTGAATTCAGCTCAGTAACAGGGAACAGCTTTACCTTGCTGGTAGTGTTGAGGGTCTTTAGTTGTTTGTAGAATTACACAACATATACATGCAAAACCTGAATTGCACAGAAGAGGCCCAATGAACTTTCCTTTGTCTCTATTCAGTCTCTCTGATCAAGAGTGATGTGGAGACAGTGAGAATGGTCATGCTGGTGCTACTTCTGATAACCAACACTGGTCACTGCAAGGACTTTAAAAGTGATCTGATTTATACATGGTGACTGAGTGTGGCAGTTATAGAGGAGAGGCTCTTGGAGAAGATATTGTGCCAGTTTCAAATGTTAGAGGGCCATTGATCAAGAGTGGATGAAGACTGACCTCCAGCCCATTTATGTAGTCTTTGATACTAATAGATGTCTGACATACCCATGCACAAAGTCATGGCCTGGTGCAGGTGCATAGTTTCTGGGTGGGATGGGGGGCGTAACCCCCCAATAATCAAAACTAGCAATTGCAACCCCCCCATTATTTATACCATTATCAACTGAAACATTTGTGGAAGTAATTTATTTTGTAACATTTTTGGTGTTCCAAATCGTTTGTGAGTTTGTCATAATAAATCAGATAAAAATACTAAAATCCCCCTCTGTTGCACAAGTTGGTATCGCCCAACTATTGCCTCGCAACACAACGCTTAATTACTGCCATTTGACTGGGAGAGCACAGGTAGCTCTGAAGATGAAGAGAAGCGCTGTCCAGCAGACTATTATGCAGTGCTGGTCAGAGAGGAACAGTAAAAAATATAAAAGATGTACTCAGGTGGGAGGATAATATGGTGCCATCTAGCTAATGACACTCCACATATATTGTAGATAGATAGCTAATTCACTGCAATTTAGCTGTAACTATTAATATAAGTTAGTGAAAAACAGCCTTGTGTTATGCTAGCTAAATTTTGATTTAATAGTTCCCATTATTATCAACAACATGGTTGTTCACACTAAATGATGTGTATAAGTTTTTATCAGTTACAGTGTGCATTCATTTGGACTGTTATTATGAGGAAGAAGGTGATTGAAGCACATCAGCCTGGGAAGGGATACACAGTTATTTCCAAGGCTCTGGGACTCCAACAAACCACAGTGAGAGTCATTATCCCCAAATGGAAAAACTTGGCACAGTAGTGAACCTTCCCACGAGTGGCTCAGCACAGCAACTACTCATCCAGCAAGTCACAAAAGAGCCAAGGACAGCATCAACGGACCTATAGGCCTCTCTTGCATCAATAAAGTTCACTGTATATGACCTCACTATCAGAAAGACACTGGGCAAAAATGGCATCCATGAAAGAGTGGTGAGGTGAAAACCACCTTGATGATCCTCAAACCTTTTGGGAGAATGTTCTGTGGATTGATGAGTCAAAAGTGGAACTGTTTGGAAGACAGGTTACATCCCGTTACATCTGGCGTAAACCAATTATAGTATTCCACAAAAAGAACATCATACCTACAGTCAAGCATGGTGGTGGAAGTGTGATAGTGTGGGGATACTTTGCTGCTTCAGGTCCTGGCCAACTTGCAATAATTGATAGAAACATGAATTCTGCTCTCTACCAGAAAATCCTAAAGGAGAATGTCCAGTCTTCAGTCCGTAAAACTGTGAAACTCAAACGCAACTGGATTATGCAGCAAGACAATCATCCAACACATAGGAGTAAATCCTAGTCCTAGAATTAAGTGAAAGACTGATCTCCAGTTATCGGCTATAACCGTAAAGGTGGCACAAACAGATTTTAAGTTTAAGGGGGCAGTTATCCATCCATCCATCCATCTTCTACCACTTACTCCTTTTCAGGGTCACGGGGAACCTGGAGCCTATCCCAGGGAGCATCGGGCACAAGGCAGGGTACACCCTGGACAGGGTGGGGGGGGGGGGGGGCAATTAGTTGTTCTTTTTTTACATTACTGAAAGGTGTTGGATAACTTTTTTTGGTTCAATAAAAATAATAATAATAAAAGCTGTATTGTGTGTTTACTCAGGTTGCCTTTGTTTTAGGTTGTATTTCATGTGAAGATCTCAAACTATTTAGTCTGAGATATATACAAAAACAGAAGAAATCAGGGTGGGAGGAAAATCCTTTTTTTCACAGCACTGTAGACCTGTAGCCTACTTTCATGGTCATGTAAAGCCAGTAAAACGCTTGACACACGGACACTCTACTCCAGGGGTTCCCAAACTTTTCCAGGGCAAGCCCCCCCCAAATGGCATTAACATTTGACCGAGGCCCCCCTTTTGCAAGATGTCTTTAAAACACATTAAAAATACAGACTTCTGAATATATCCCTTTTTTTAAAAAATTATTATTAATAATTACATCTTACATGTTTACATTACATTAGGAATTGTGTGTGTGTGTGTGTGTGTGTGTGTGTGTGTGTGTGTGTGTGTGGTTGTCTGAGAGTGAGAAAGAGAAAACATACTAGTGGGAGGGATAGGCACACCAAATTGTTGAGGCCCCTCGGGTGCCTCCGGCCCCCACTTTGAAAACCCCTGCTCTACTCTACACGCGCTCAGCAGCCACCACCCCGTCTATATGAACACGCACGCGCGCTGGCTACCAGATGCTCACGCGCGCATCCTTTCTCACTCTGCGTAGACTGGCGCTCAGGTCGGACACACCGGGAATGGGATCTTTGGCGAAGAAAACCTTCCAATTTTTCCGCGTTTATGCCCTCCAGAGGCTTCTTTTTATTTTGCGGGAATAATTCCGGGTAGGACACTCAAATGTGATGGGGAGAAAATGTGGTGAAATGTAAAAAAAAAAATTAAAAATTGCTCTAGAAAAGCCAACGGATGGGATAATAACTGCAATTAGGATTATGTAAAAGACTTTACACATCTGGAAAAGATTCCCCGAATATCAAAATTTTAGAGATTTTCCATTTAAAAAAAAAAAAACTCACTCATAATAATAGTCTAACCCAAGAATCTGATCAATCTGGAGAAGGTGATTAGTGATAGACAGGCTGTTAAACCAAGGTAAACAGACAGGGTGAGAGGAGAGCAGAGGAAGTTCACGGAGGTAACGGAAAGTGTCCTGAAAGTTGCTGTGCGTGATCGTGTATGGAGAAAGTTGTCGTGCGTGAAGCTTTTGATCATGGCCAAGTGGTTTAAAGATTTCCCAACTCTGAAAACGGGCTCGGACCGACTGCGCTCGGCGTCTGAATCCGGAGCGCAGACTCGACCCAGACCGGCGCTGAGCGGCGGAACCGGAGCCAAAGCGAGTCCGCGGAAGAACTCGGAGAACGCAGGCGGGGTGGGTTCACTCCTCTCCGGGAGGAATCGCAAGAACTCGGCCGTCGAGCTTGGCCGAAACCACTCGAGTCCGGGCTCGGGCAAGGATGCCAAGATATGGGAGATCCTGATCCCTGGCAAAAGCAAGAAGAACGTGAAGATGGAGGGTTTTGAGGATCACCGCACGCTGAGGACGAGCGCCATCGCCGACGCGTACATGAGCCGAATGATCAAAGTGGAGAAACAGGATAAATGGCAGGAGAAGAAATACAACAGCACCGCGGCGGAAAGCACCGGGACCGACCCGGAGCGCGGAAAAACACCTGTTAAAACCGAAACGGTGGGAAATGCAGCTGTTATTATTCTTATTATTGTGTGTGAGTGCTATTTTATATATACATATATACATACATATATACATATATATATAATGTGTGTGTGTATATGTGTGTATGTGTGTGTGTGTGTGTGTAAGTATATATATATATATATATATATATATATATATATATATATAGCTCCCTGGGATAGGCTCCAGGTTCCCTGTGACCCTGAAAAGGAGTAAGCGGTAGAAGATGGATGGATATATATATATATATATATATATATATATATAGAGAGAGAGAGAGAGAGAGAGAGAGAGAGAGCCTATATCTCTGCTGAATTAATACACCGTGTGCATTCCACTGTATGAGCCGATCAGACATTGTAGATATTTATTAACATTGTTGTACACTACAAACCCCCAGTACTGAATTAACTCACCGTTAACGGCACTGTTTGCGTCTTTATCCACAAAGTAAGAGTTCACGAATCTGACTACTGACACAAAAGGTAGGCATTTACTGTAAAAACTTACTAGTGTTCAGCATTACAGGTGCTCATTGTGTTTGTTGTGTTTGTTGTGTAGTCTAGAAGCAATATTACTCCTACTGAAAACCTCCATTATATGCATGTTGTCTTGGAAAAGCGTTCCTTTTCTGTTTTTTCCCCACTAAATTTATGCTAGCTTTATCGCCTTCTAACTGATGCATGGAGTAGGTTCTGAAACGGTGGTTGTCTAGTTCGCCTTTTAATCTGTCCCTAGTCCATGGCATGCCAGGACTCCTGTTCTTCTCTATTAATGTTTGTGGGAACCAAAGAAAAATATTTTGTTATGAAAACCAAGATTGATATCTCTCTTCCAGCTCCCTTTGTTTTTAACTGTACTCCCTCTCCCCCCCACCTTTACTCTCTCTCTCTCTCTCTCTCTCTCTCTCTCTCTCTCTCTCTCTCTCTCTGGTGTGTCCCCTTCTCCTTTCCCATCCCCTATTCACGGTGTGCTTGCATTATGATCATTATGATCAAGTAGAGTAGCAGGAGAGCAAGCACAATGAGCACGAACCTTTCCTTGCCACTCTTCCTGTCTCTATTCAGTCATCCTGCGTGCACACACACACACACACACACACACACACACACACACACACACACACACACACACAAAGAGTTTATACCCTGTCACCTCTCTTTCTTTTTCTTTCCAATGTCATTTTCAAACACAGATATGCCCAGGTGCAGACACACACACACACACACACACACACACACACACACACACACACAAATAGAGAAAGAATAGAATGCACACACAATACAATGTGTCTTTTCTTTCCATCCCCAGTGAAGGTAGCGTTTGAAGAATTATGTCACTTGACACACAGGCTGTAACCTCTCCCATAGATGGACTTGCCCTCCGGCTACTCTTTGAACATAATACCACAGAAATGAGACTCTCATGAAGTCAGGATAAAAAAGTCCACGGGCATTGGTGGTTGGTGGTGTGTGTATCCGTGGACAGGGGGTGGGGTGCTGAAGTGAACAAGAAAAGAGACACAATATCTTCAAGTTCAAAGGTGGTTTTAAAAGTGCTTTCAATGGGTGTCCACTTACTGGATTTGCTGTGGTGTATATTACACAACAGTAACGGCAAACAGTTTGTCTGTCTATGAGGGTTCATTATTTAGTGAATAAGGAAACATCCTGTTAAACAAAGGCACTGAGAATGACATGCAAGAAGTCTTACAAAGACAATAAAATGGCACACAGTATATCGTTATTCAATTCAACACATACATTTAACATTGAAAAACATTTTTTTTTCTGGTTACAAGCAATGAAACAACAGTAGCACACATTGGGCAATGTAGAGGACATGAGCCATGATCCGGTAATATTGTAAAATGTACATAGATACTTTTTAATTTTTTTTTTACATTAAGTTTTTTAAATTTTTTTTTATTTTTTAATAGAAAACATGTATCTAAATGTGTTTTCTAAAGATTCCAGACATTTTACAATCTGTAATCTTTCCAAAATGATTACAGGGTTAACTCAAAGTGTAAACCCAAGTAACTCATATCAGCATCTTTCTTTCCCTCTAAACAGCTGATTATCTTGGAGGACTATGCTGACCCTTTTGATGCTGAGAAAACGAGAGAGCAGAGAGAAGCTGAAAGAGAAGGAGAGAATGATGGATATATGGAGCCTTATGATGCCCAACTTATTATCACAGGTCCAATCTCTTTCACTTTTCCTCTTTCCATATCTTTCCATTCTCTTCTTCTTACTTCATTCCCCCTTTCACCTTCTTTCCCCGTCTTGTTGACTAAAGGACTGCACGCAGATTTTCAAGGATTTAAAATCACAGCACCCTCCTGTAAATGTCGGTCTTCCCTCTCGGGTGGTTGCTACGGTGATGGTGTTGTGCAGGGACAATGGGTGCAGTTTCCTCTTTCTGCTTCCCGTTTCCTGTCCGTGTTTCCTTTGCCCCATTCTCTGGGCAGGAAGTTGACCCCTGCTGTCCCCCCCCCAATGTGCTTGACTGTGTGAGAAAGCCCCCCTCCTCTCCCACCAGTGACTTCCTAGAACTCAGGAAGTAGGTCTGCTAAACGAGCCAATCGCAAGCCAGGGCTGTCCTTCCCCTGGTACTGCCATTGTTTTCTCACACAATAGGCCAGACACAAAGTGACAGCAGACTAACACAGCTTGAAAGATGGAGCACTGTGCATTTGTTTCTGTTCCCCCATTAAACCCACAATACGTACATTGTGTGCTACAAGCAACTGGACTTTTGTTAAAAATGTTTCCTCACTCATTCAAGAGGCTTTATCAAGTAAAGTATGTGCAACTACGAGATGAATTGATAAAGCATCACAGATAAGTGCTGCCAACTTGACTTATTATTAGCAGACAAATTTAGAATGACCCAGAATGACTAGATAACTGGACGATGTCTTGAAAGGTATTGAAAGTATTATATGTAACTAATCAGAGGGATAGACATATCTTGCTATATTTAAGTGCACACAGTCATCACCTATACTTAAAGACCATGGTTATCAAAGTGGGGTCTGGAGACACCCAGAAGTCTGTGAAGCATAGCCATGATTTTTTACATTTTGTTACAGCAGTAGAAATCACATCCTACTATTATCAAAGCTGTTTATATTTAAGATTGAGTTCCTATAGTTATTAGTCATTTCGACTGCTCACTTGAATTATTTAATTGTTGTTTAATCCAAACTTTGCTAACTTTTTTTTAAAAAAAAACAACAGAAACAACAACAACAAAAACCAAGTAGGCCTATAAATAATGTCAGCTTGGACCTAATGTGTTCTGTCTGTAAACAGTTCTAGGTCTAGCCTAATATGTGAGTAGCTGGGTTAGGATTATAAAATAAATCTATGCTTATTTTACAGGTAAAAGGGATGCCTGGCTATAAAAAAAAAAGAAAAAGAAGAAGCTACTTTAATGGATCAGTTATGAGTTAGGGTATATTCTGTGTGATCTAGAAATGGACACAGTTAAAGACTCGGAATTTTCTTTGTGAAGTGAACAATTTTGCAGCCAGGGCGCAATCTGAGATGTGACGCAAAGTAATCCATTGTAAATAGGACAAATTTCACCTTCCAGTAAATCTGACATTCCATTTCCCATCTTCTTTGGAATAATGATATTTGATGTCACTTATCTTAGATATTACATATCAAATATGAATATATCAATTCATTTGTAACTTCTAATTCTCAGTGTTGTACTTCTTCTCTGATTTAGTAACCGGTTTCAGAATTCCATTCACTTCAAAAATCACTCAGGCCCAGACTGGAGTTTGTTTACTTATAGGTGACTGAATCAACTTAGAAGCCTGTTCAGTGTAAGTGTGTGAAAGGTCAGTGTTTGTTCCCGTAGAGATTCGTCGCCGTGGGTCCAGGGACCTTCTGAAGGTGTGCGTGGTGTTGAACGGAGGAGAAGGAGAAGGATCTGGATCCACACAGATCTACGACGTGCCGTATGAAGAGGTTCTGGAGGGCATCCCCCTGACCCGGCCCGAGTCGGACCCCCGGCCACCTGCAGAGTATGAACTCCCCTGGGAGTGGAAGAAAGAGCAGATTGTTCGAGCACTGTCAGGTAAGTATAGCAGTTCTGCTCTGGCCCAAAGTGCTCGTTGAAAAATTTGACCAAACTTGATTTACAACATGATTTTTTTTAAATAATAAAGGAAGCACAATTTAAAAAAAAAAAAATGAAAGTAGTAAACAAGCATATCATTTTAGTCCTGTCACATGACCTCCATCAGGAAGATTCCCATGCAAGTGAAAGGATGTTGAGTATCTATTTCTCTAAATATTGATTAAATTCATAAACATTGAAATGAAGCTGGGCCACTGATTATGCTGGCACATTATAGCTCCAGGGTTCTCTGTTCGATTCTGAGCTCAGGTTACTGCCTGTGCGGACTTTCTGTTCATGTTCTCCCAGTATAAATGGATTTCTTCTGGGTTCTTAAGTTGCACTGGAAAGTCTAAATTGCCTCTCGGTGTGTGTGTGTGTGTGTGTGTGTGTGTGTGTGTGTGTTGGACTGGTGTCCTGCATTCCGCCCAGTGTTCCCAGGATAGGCTCTGGATCCAGCGCAAGAGTGACCAGGATAGTGCAATTACTGAATTACTGAATGAATGAATGAATGAATGAGACGAAGCTATAAACATCAGTTCATAACCAGTATTCACAACCAGTTTTACATTGGCATTATTGAATTTGGATCAAAATAACCTGTTTTAAATCTTAAATAAATAAATAAATAAATAAATAAGTCCATCTTTCACAACGCTACTACATCAGACCTACAGCTGAGTAGTACATGAACAGAACATGAAGATGAACTATGGTACTTTAATGTGGATAATATGGATTTGGATTGTTATTAAATATGGAAAGATTAAATATGAATTGTTTAATGTGTTCACATTGATCACAATATAAGATTTAATATGTTTACACATATATTAAATATGTAGGTGCATCTCAAAACATTTTCTGTAATTTAATTCAAAAAGTGGAACTTTCATATACAATTGTGCCCAAAAGTTTGCATACCCCTTGCAGAATCTTAATACTGTTAAAATCCCATGTTGTTTTTTATTTAGTTCTGTCCTGAATAAGATATTTCACATAACAGATGTTTACATATAGTCCACAAGACAAGATTATAGCTGAATTTATAAAAATTACCCCGTTCAAAAGTTTACATACCCTTGATTTTTAACACTGTGTTGTTACCTGGATGATCCACGACTGTGTTTATGTTTTGTGAGAGTTCTTCATGAGCCCCTTGTTTGTCCTGAGCAGTTAAACTGCCCACTGTTCTTCAGAAAAATCCTCCAGGTCCTGCACATTCTTTGCTTTTCCAGTATCTTCTGTATATTTGACCCCTTTCCAACAGTGACTATATGATGTCGAGATCCATCTTTTCACAATGAGGACGATTGAGGGACTTATATACTCAAGAAGGTAACACTAAGAGCCAGGGGGATGTAAACTTTTGAACAGGATGATCAGTGTTGTTATTTTGTTTGAAGATCTTTTTTTTTCATTTAGTACTGCCCTTCAGACACTAAAGAAGATAGTTACATGTCTCACAGTAGACAAAATACTAACAATTTACACCGATCATCCTGTTCAAAAGTTTACATCCCCCTGGCTCTTAATGTATCGTATTGCCTTCTAGAGCATCAGTGAATGTTTGCACCTTATGTAATAGTTGTGTACGAGTCCCTCAGTCATCCTCAGTGTGAAAAGATGGATCTCAAAATCATATAGGCTGTGTTGGAAAGGGGTCAAATATGCAGAATATGCTGGAAAAGCAAAGAATGTGCAGGACCTGGAGGATTTTTCTGAAGAACAGTGGGCAGTTTAACTGCTCAGGACAAACAAGGGACTCATGAACAACTACCACAAAACATAAACACAGTCGTGGATCATCCAGGTAACGACACACAGTGTTAAGAATCAAGGGTATGTAAACTTTTGAACGGGGTAATTTTTATAAATTCAGCTATTATCTTGTCTTGTGGACTATATGTAAGCATCTGTTATGTGAAATATCTTATTCAGGACAGAACTAAATAAACAACAACATGGGATTTTTATCACCCCTGGTATTCTGTTAACAGTATTAAGATTTAGCAGATTCTGCAAAGGGTATGCAAACTTTTGGGCACAACTGTATTCTAGATTCCTTACACATGAAGTGAAATATTTCAGGTCTTTTTTTTTTAGTTGTAATCTTGATGATTACGGCTTACAGCTCATGGAAATCAAAAATCTCAAAATATTAGAATAAAGAATTTATAATACAGAAATGTCGACCTTCTGAGAAGTATGTTAATTTATGCACTCAATGCTTGGTTAATATCATATAAATATATATAACTTGCTAATCTGTTTACCCATTGAGAAAGTGTCATGGAATGAACATCCTCATTGTGCCAATGCATCGTCACTCATTAGCTCAGTTCGATGGTGTGGAGAGGGTGTGTAAAGAGGACTCTGCCCCCACCGGTGTTAAACAGCAGACTCTGCGCTCTGTGAAGAGCTGGACACCCAAATCCCTGCGCCTGTCCCCTCCTTCCTCCCCGAAAGCCAGTCCGGACTCTGAGAGCCATAAAGTGGACCCCACCGTGCCCCTCGAGTTACAGAGGTGTGTGTATTCTCTTTAAGTATGGGATTGAAGTGAAAGTGAAACAAACAGGCTTTTACATGATACATCCCCACACTTGTACCTGTCCTTGATATGATTTTATAGTTTTAAGACCCCAGTATCAGTGCAGTTTAACATTTAAAATTTTCATTAGTAAATTTGTAAAACATTCTCCCTAACAACAGCATATACAGTAGACCAACTAATAATGCTAGCAGTGTGATGTCTATAAAATAACAATGGATATAATGAGCAGATAATTTGGTTTTAAAGGCAGCGATTGAAATGAATTGAGGCAACAATCATAAATAGATTATTACTGAAAAAGGACAGGCAACTGGTTTGTAAAAATATTTTTAAAACATATATAACTGATGCCTAATAATAATAATAATAATAATAATAATAATAATAATAATAATAATAATAATAATAATGTAATAGGCTAGAAGAAGATTTGCCAGTAACTCTGATACTTTATAATAGTTCTTCTATATGTCATTATCATTTGTAAATTAGCAGTAGGCTTATATTAGCTTCTAAACAAACTTAGTCATATATCAATCAGAGGCTAATAAATCAAATTGTATCGTAGAAGACTCGGTGGTATCGACAAATATCGATCTATTGCCTTATAAATCGAAATTGTATTGTATTGTCTGGTCGTAGATTCAGTGGAATCTTCACATTTCAAATCATTGCCTTAAGAATCGCAGTGGTATTGAATTTTGTGGAAACCTCAGGTTTACACGCATAAAAACGAATATAATTCAGTTATTTTGTTAAATGTGCAAATTGATTAGTTCTATTAGACTGGTTGTCTAGATTATGATCATTACTGAATCATTTGTTTGAGAGTGATCCAGCTTTTTTTTCCCATGAAATAAAAATTGTACCGATTATAAGAACATTCATCCAGCTAGGAGACTGCTCACTTTATCATTTTGTATACGGGATCAGTCGTCCTCCATCATCATTTTTGTGATGAGGGAAGATTTAGACATAGCATGCCAGCTGTTTGGGTGGAATCATTTAGTCTGGCTGGTTGCATGATAATAAAAATCTGCACGCAACTAGCACAAGTAACAGGGTTAAATCTTGAAAATACCTTAGTCAAATGAAATTTTTAAATTGTGTTCACTTGATCTGTTTTTATTTCTTCTATCTTCTCATTTCTATATGGTAGAGAGATTCATTATGGGTTTAGTTATGTTATATAATTCTCTCTCTCTCTCTTTAGCTGGTATCATGGCAGCGTCAGTCGTCAAGAGGCTGAGGCTCAGCTGCAGAACTGTAAGGAAGCCAGCTTCCTGGTGCGCGACAGCGAATCAGCCAACAGCAAATACTCCATTGCCCTCAAGTAAGGCTCTATATACAGCAAAGTGACAAAGTAGAAACGAACACAATTTGGCTTACTAAGGTGTTGTGCCAACAAAATACACTAAAACAGTGCACCTTGGCATAGATTCTACATGTCTGTGGAACTGTACTGAAACGATGAATAACATTCAGGATGGCTGTGGCTCAGGTGGTAGAACGGGTTGTCCATTAATCGTAGGGGTGGTGGTTCACTTCCTGGCCCTCATGCATCCGCATGCCGAAGTGTCATTTGGTTTGGTCATTTATTTTTTGAGGAAAATGATCCAATATTACATATCTGTGAGTGGCAAAAGTATGTGAACCTCTGCAGCTAAACATTTCCAGTAACTGTTGATCAGTCCTGCACATTGGCTTGGAGGAATTGTAGCCCATTCCTCAGTACAGAACTCTTTAGAGATGGTTTTGTAACCTTTTCCAGCCTGATGAGCATCAACAACTCTTTTTCTGAGGTCCTTTGTTCGTGCCATGATACACTTCCACAAACATGTGTTGTGAAGATCAGACTTTGATCTTCTTTAAATAAAACAGGGCATTCACTCACACTGGATTATCATCCCATTGATTGAAAACACCTGAATCTAATTTTACCTTCAAAATAACTGCTAATCCTAGAGATTTACATACATTTTCCACTCACAGATATGTAATATTGGATCATTTTCCTCAGTAAATACATGACCAAGTATAATATTTTTTGTCTCATTTGGTTAATTGGGTTCTCTTTGTCTATTTATAGGACTTGTGTGAAAATCTAAAGGTATATAGAAAATTTTAAAGGGGTCACACACTTTCAAGCAACACTGTAAGTGGACAAATGGACCCAAACCACACCAGCAAAATGCATCCCACAGTATAACAAAGCAATTGATCCCCCCCCCCTTTAATTTGTCACATGTCTCTATTTATGTGTGTGTTTATTAGATATTAAAAAAGTGAAGTGACTAAGCATCCTTGAAAAAGCTGATGTAGGTGATATCAAATCTGTCTGCTTCATCTCTCTCTCTCTCTCTCTCTCTCTCTCTCTCTCTCTCTCTCTCTGTCTGCAGGACCAGCCAGGGTTGTGTGCACATTATTGTAGCACAGACCAAAGAGTGTGGTTACACACTGGACCAGAGCAGCTGTGTATTTCCCAGCATCCCAGAGGTGGTTCATCACTACTGCACCCAGCGTCTGCCCTTCACTGGAGCTGAGCACATGACCCTGCAACACCCTGTACCCCGTACACACTGATCATCTCCCAACACAAGCACACATCTCACTACAGCCGAGCACATCATCTCCCTACAACTCCCTGCAGACACACACTGGAAAATCCTACACAGCAGCTAACTAATAATGTCTCCACATAAATATGTTCCAGCGGTCCACTGCATGGAAGCCTCTTTCATAATCCCAACCTAATACTCATCCTTCCTCCCTGTATATTTGTGTGTTGTTGTTGTTGTTGTTGTTGTTTTTTGAATGAGTGTGTTTCAGTATTCTGTACTGTGTTCCCGATTTTATTTTCCCCAATTTAAACCAAAGCCATTAGTCATGTACTAACCTCTAATGACCCAAAAGAGGAACTAGTACTTCACAAGTGCTAAAGTTTAGACACAGCACTGTAGTTTATTTAGATCCAGTTTATTTTTAAATATGTTTCCTTCACCCTCTACTTGTCTCTTCTCTCTGGTGCCTTCTGGAGTCTGTGAATGTGTAAGACTTCATCATTCTGCTAAAAGTGCCTCTGTTCTAATGACATGTCTGAGATGCTCATTAGCTCCCCCTGATGGCTGCAGTCACACACTGCAACAAGATGGAGTCTGTTCTTAAAGTCCCCATGAAGTGCCTTGAAACGCCTGGCGTTATTCGATGTGTTGATGTAATTTCCACTTAAACAGGAAGGCAGAGTGGGACAAATCGAGTGATTCCTCCCCCCTTTAAATAGCCAGTAGCGTTTAGCTTACATCACAGCTCAGGCTTGACACACACACACACACACACACACACACACACACACACACAAAGAAATTGTAAAAATTGAAAGTGTATAAATTTAAGCCATTTCCTTCTTCACCAACTTACAGTTGGAAAACTGAATAATGCGTTCAGTTCGAACAGCCAAAGACACAATTCTCACACTCAACAACTCGAAATTTTATAATGTTGGGGACGGGACACTTCAGATTCTAGAGAGCCATTGATTGGACAGAAAATCTGATAAGACACTGAAGTGCAGAATGATATCATGAAAACTGTTGATCTGTGTCGGTGGTAGAGAGAGACTGTAAAATTTGAATGGATATATCTTCCAAATGCGAATTGTGTCATTGTTTTGGAGCACACTCGCTTATAGATCACCTTAAGGCTAATATATTCATGCTAAAAGCCACAAAAGTCAAATTTTGATTTCATGGGGACTTTAAGACATGCTTGTAAGTCTTAAGATCTGCTGCCAAATCTATCTATCTATCTATCTATCTATCTATCTATCTGTCTGTCTATCTGTCTGTCTATCAGTTTGCCCTTTGTTTGTTAGGATATTTACCTTGACGACTGTGCATATACAAGAGCCAAATCTTGTTTGTGTTGCTCATTCTTAGAGTCTGTTGTCTCTTATGTCCCACATTTAAAAGACATCCTTGAAGTATTGACAGCTGAAAGACTTGGCTGAAGTAAACTGTTTCATCAGTGAATTAAGTGTCTCTAGTGATTGCCCCACTTTCTCGTATGCCTTTGATAAAACTTCATTTTGATTGTTAGTCGTGTTTGGGGTGTTAATTAACTCAGTTCATTCGATTTTCTGGTGTGTACTCATTGGCTGATAAGCGGGAGAGGATCTGTGGCTGCTACTGATGTGTGCACTGCTCTGAATGATTTCAGGCACAAAAAAAAAAAAAAAAATTATATGCAATTTTCTGTTTACTTGCAAGCATTTATTTAGAAATTTGAAATTGGAAAAGTGGCCATAAAGTGGTAATGCAGTTCCAAGATTTAAAGAATTGTACGTTTGTACAGTATAAGATCATGCAAAATTTTAAATGTGCTTCAACTTAATGAATGTAATGCTGTCTTTCTTTCACACACACACACACACACACACACACACACACACACACACAAAACCTGACATGCCTTTGCCTCCAGAATGGCAGCGCACTCGAAATTCCAAGACACAACTGTCTATGAGCATCCCTCAAACCTGAAATTCTGATCTATCATCTATCTATATATTCATCTTTTTATCGCAAACCCAAATGTTTTCATTTATAGCAAAAATAAAAGACTTGGCCCTGCCATTCCAATACTTTCAGAGGGGACTGTATGACTGCTACGATACAAGCCATTCACTAAAACTTGTAAATGACTCCAGAAATTCAGACATCAGTCATCGAAGATTTTTTAATGACCCTTCAGACTTTTGTAATTGATTCCTTGTTTGATTCAGTTGCATGTGTAAGTGTAATGGTTCATGTTTACGTCAGTGTGGCTAACTGAACTCTGGGATTGTCCACACTGAGAACGACACGTAAGGACACGCTGCTTCAACTCTGATGCTTTAATAAAGGAATTGATTCTGTAATAGAGGAGTGCAGAATAATGTGTACTGACTGATGGAGAATGTGTGAGTCATTAAACCACTCGAGCAGAGGTGAAGAGAGGAAAGTCACTCATTTGTATTTGAGTATTTGTCACTGATAAAGTTGGCAGAAAAATCGAACACAAAACACAAGAGGACTTCAGATCACAAGTTTTACTTCAGTGTGAATGTGTTTACTGGGGAAACTGTGTGTGTGTGTGTGGGGGGGGGGGGGGGTATTAGAGTTGTGTAATGTTTGTGATATTGAGTGGAGGGTCTTACTCCAGATGCTGGATTTGATTCCTCTGTTGGCTCCCATCCCATTGTGAGTGTCTGTGTAGTAAAGCAGATTCTCTGTGGCCACCATAATCAGGACATTCAGAGACGAGAACAGGTCATTGTTTCTTTTGACTGTATTTTGGCCATTGAATACATCACTGGGGAAAATACTTATAGAAGTAATGTCCATTATTATTTTTACTGCATGTATACATTTGCAAGTACATTTCCTTTTTTGTAGATAATGGTTTTGAATGCATTTATGTACTGTAAATGAAGCAGGGTTCAATCTGTTGAAGAGGAGAAGGAGAGGCAGGAACATAATTGGCCAATGTGCTATTGTGGATGTCCGTGGCCAGCATGGTGGTAATGTCACCATTTGTGCAGTCATAAGTAATTGTGGGATTCTCCACTGTCAATCAAACCTGGAGCTATATAACACTGAACATCTTCCATTTCTGGTCGGTTTAAGTGTGAGCATCAGGATCAGCAGCAGGCAGTGCATCTTGTCTATGTTGTATTTTGGGACAATGTGAGCTTTCACCATGGTGTCCGGATATGTGAGTGGTTCAACATCAACCAGCATTTCATAAATCTCTGCCTTCCACCATACATCCCTTTCCTCACCCCATTATTAGAGGTTTTCTCTGCGTGGCACTGGAAGGTCTATGACCATAACCCATATACCTTGGAAAATTGGCCTATGGTGACATAAGTGTGGAGTGTGTCAAGGCTGGACCTGGCACAGCAGAGGGTGTTTCCTAGTGTTGGGTCCGAGTCCACCTTCGTCGAGTTCCAGTCAAGACCAAGTCCTTAACCAATCGAGTCCAAGTCCGAGTACAAAAGGGACAGAGTTGGACTCAAGTCCGTGCCCTTAATGTTTGACTCCAGGTCGAGACCAGACGAGTCCAGAAAGTTTTGAAATTGCAATTGTAAACTCAACAGTGAGCTGTTAAATTCATATTTTAACCTTCACAAACCAATGGCAACATAAATGTAACAAAAAAAGAAATACCACTATTACATCTTCCACTGCCATTTAATATTTTTATGTCATGTCATCAGCACCTCAACTAGTTTCCTATCAATACACGGTTTCAAAGAAAAAAAGGGATATAGAGGTATATACAGAATTTTTCATTATATTACAAGTGTATGAAAATACAAATGGAGCTGTTTAGTTATTGTATCACACTATATTGTGTCCTCCAGTTCAGTCCTCTCCCCCACAGTTATATAGACTGAGACTACAGAGTAGAGCTACATTTAGCAGCAAGTCATAACAACAAGCTTCATGCTTTATTACTGCTTTTAATCTGTCTATGAATGACAACAAACTCATTTCTGAACACAGCTCTGTTCTTGTAACTTTTTTTCATTTTAATTCCTAAAATGAAATATAAAAAATCCTTGTCAGCAGGGTTTATGACTACATTAAGAAGTACACTTCACATTTTACCTGAAATTCAAGACTGGAATCACCAAATGCTAATGTTTAGGGGTGGGCGATATGACTACAATTGTATTTCACAATAATGATACATTTTCTCAGGTAGGTCCATCAGTAGTATTCAATTAAGAAATACTACAGAAACTGAATAATGCAATTAAATGTAAAATAAATTAGACTTCACTATATGACATATACAGTGATTCTGATTAAATGTACTGAAGTTATTCAGTCAAATGAGTGAGTGAGTGATTTTCTCTTTTGTTGTTTGAGTAACATTAATGACACAGACAGCAGCAGGTTTATTAGACTGCTGTCACTTTAAGACCTAATGATCTAATATACTGTATTGACACACCTCCGACTTTTCCCCAACTGTTTACATTTAAGACATAACCGACTGAGTTTACATGAATACTCAGCCAGACCTGCATTTTGACATGATGCGTGTGTTTTTATTTGACCATCCAAGCATAATAAGCCACTAAAGAGAACTCGGTGGACTCTATACTGTCTTGATTTCCCCTTGAAGCAGCGTGCTCTAAGCGCGAATGCGCGAGCACCTGCTTTTCCATTGTTGACAGTAGTGACATCTGGACACGTGTGTTTTGTTTATGTTTGTCATGTCTCCTCCCTGTTCTGTCATTGGCTGGGATTTCACGTGTGTTTGTATTGCCCTCAGCTGCTAGCAGTTTAGACGCTGATCATGTCCCCATATATACCGCGCGCCTCCCAGCACACACGCGGAAGATTATTGTAGAGTTAGATTAGTTCGTAGCGTATTCATAGTCACGGTCCATGTTTAGACTTAGTTCACGCTGGATTATCTGCTCCCAGTTCCTCGTCATAGTTCATGTTTCTCGTTTTGTTTATCGACCCTGTTTTCCGTGACCACGACCTTGATTCATGTTTAACCCTGTGTATGCTTGTTTGCCGATCGCCTGACCTTCGCCTGTTTTGGATTACGTTTATGGATCACGTTTTGGATTTGTCTGCCTGTCTCTCTTTTAAAATAAACAACTGTTCATACTGCACTTGCATCCGTCCTATCTCTGCTCCGTCACGATTCGTGACAGAATCTTCCGCCTTAACATGGATGCAGCGGGAGGACAGGGGAGACATCACGCTACAATGGGAGTAGCAGGACAATACCGTATCGGGAAACGTTCGGATTACTGGCCGCATTTCTTGTCCGTGCAGTTCCCTCAGCGGTACGCCGTTGAACTGCCTCCAGAGACAGCGGGATTGGGGAGCTACCCGCTGGAGTTCCTCTTCAGCTGCCAGGAATATTTCTGCAGCCTGGCGTATCCCAAGCCTACTAAGAGACAGTGGATAGGGTTCTTGGTGTCCAGGTTTTGTGGTCCGGCCGTGACTGGGCGGAGCAGCTGGTGAGCACTGGGTCCTCTGCCCTCCAGGATGTCACTCAATTTGCAGAACTTTTTATGGAGGAGTTCATGCAACCAGGGCAGCTTCATGGTCTGGATTTACTGGGGTGGAGAGTCAATGGACAGCCCCAGCCTGACCTGCCCTTTAACCTCTATTATGAGGGGATTGACAGGTCAGCCTCCACCGATCCGCTTCAGGTTCCAGCCAACGTGGAGGAGGTGGCACCGACATGCATGTCTGAGGGCTGCAGGAGGGAGACCAAGCTACAATGCCCTACCTGCAAAAAGCTGGGTCTCCAGGAAGCATTCTACTGCTCTCAGGAATGCTTCAAGAGCAGCTGGCAGGAGCATAAGAAACTCCATCGGAGAGCCCGTGCAGAGATTCAGCCCAGGGTCAACAGGGTGACCTCGGAGCGCCTGTCGGAGGTCTCAGCACCTGAGCCCCAGCCGGAGGTGAACCTGGCGACCTCAGAGCTCGAACCTGAGACCCACGAGGAGGTCTCACCCGCTGAATTCCAGCCAGAGGTCCACATGGCAGCCTCAGAGCTCCAGCACGAGACCTACAGGAAGGTCTCAGCTCTGGAGCTCCAGCCTGAGGTCAACCTGGCGACCTCAGAGCTCAAACGTGAGACCCACGAGGTGGGCTCACCTGCTGAGCTCCAGCTAGAGGTCAACAGGAAGGCTCCAGCACCAGAGCTCAACCCTGAGGTCCAAGTCCAGTCTCCAGTCTCTGAAGTCCAAGTCAAGTCTCAAGTTCCTGAGGTCCAAGTCCAAGCCTGCTGATCCAGTTGACCAAGTTCCGCTAATATCTAAGCCTAACAACCAAGTTCTGCTCACGCCCAAGTCTACTGATATGGCCGACCAAGTTCTGCTCACGCCCAAGTCTAATGACACGGCCGACCACGTTCTGCTCACGCCCGAGTCTGCTGACACGCGCAGCCAAGTTCTGCTCACGCCCGAGTCTGCTGACACGGACAACCAAGCTCTGCTCACGTCCATGTCTGCTGACATGACCAGCCAAGTTCAGCTTGCAGGCTCCGCTGAGTACGTCGCTCTGCCTTCCTGCTCAGCCGAGGACGTCGCTCTGCCCTCCAGTTCAGCCGGGGACGTCACTCTGCTTTCATGCTCCGACGAGGACGTCGCCTTGCTTCCCTGCTCTGCTGAGTACAGCGCTCTGTTTCCCTGTTCAGCCGAGGATGTCGCTCTGTTTTCCTGCTCCGCCAAGGACTTCGCCCAGCCTGTCTGCCCGGCTGTGGTCTTTGCTCAGCCCGCCTGACCTGCTGTGGTCATCGCTCTGCCTTCATGGTCTGCCGAGGACTTCGCCCAGCCTGTCTGCCCAGCTGTGGTCGTCGCTCCGCTTTCATGCTCCGCCGAGGACTTCGCTCCGCCGTCCTGCCCGGCTGTAGACGTCGCTCTGCCTACCTGTTCAGCCGGGGATGTTGCTCCGCTTTCATGCTCTGACGAGGACGTCGCCCTGCTTCCCTGCTCCACCGAGGACTTCGCTCCGCCGTCCTGCCCGGCTGTAGACGTCGCTCCGCTTTCATGCTCCGCCGAGAACTTCGCTCAGCCTCTCTGCCCGGCTGTGGTCGTCGCTCTGCTTTCATGCTCCGCCGAGGACTTCGCCCTGCTTTCATGCTCCGCCGAGGACTTCGCCCTGCTTCCCTGCTCCGCCGAGGATGTCGCTCCGCCGTCGTGCTCCGCCGAGGACTTCGCTCAGCCTGTCTGCCCGGCTGTGGTCGTTACTCTGCCTCCCTGTTCAGCCAGGGACGTCGCTCTGCTTCCCTGTGCCGCCAAGAACACCGTGCGGTTTCCTGGCTCTGCTTGGGACATTCAGCCCAGGGGGCCGGGGCCGCCAATGAAATGGGATGACTCATGGCACTCCGGGAGAGGTGCCTTTGGGGGGGGTTCTGTCATGATTTCCCCTTGAAGCAGCGTGCTATAAGCGCGAATGCGTGAGCACCTGCTTTTCCATTGTTGACAGTAGTGACATCTGGACACGTGTGTTTTGTTTATGTTTCTGTCATATCTCCTCCCTGTTCTGTCATTGGCTGGGATTTCGCATGTCTGTTTTGCCCTCAGCTGCTAGCAGTTTAGACGCTGATCATGTCCACATATATACCACGCGCCTCCCAGCACATGGTGCGGAAGATTATCGTAGAGTTAGATTAGCTCGTTTAGTAGACATAGTCACGTTCCATGTTTAGACTTAGTTCACGCTGGATTATCCGCTCCCAGTTCCTTGTCATAGTTCATGTTTCTCGTTTTGTTTATCGACCCTGTTTTCCGTGACCACGACCTTGATTCATGTTTAACCCTGTGTATGCTTGTTTACCGATCGCCTGACCTTCGCCTGTTTTGGATTATGTTTATGGATCACGTTTTGGATTTGTCTGCCTGTCTCTCTTTTAAAATAAACAACTGTTCATACTGCACTTGCATCCGTCCTATCTCCGCTCCGTCACGATACGTGACATATGCAAGAACATTGCTTTCGTATCTCAGCCAGCGACTTTACTTCTGTATAGCATGTTCCTATAGTCAAATGTACTAACAGCAAAAAATAAATAAAAAATATATATCTCTTTACTCTGCCTCTCTAAGATACACTTTTTATACCCAATACTGACCTGTTGCCAGTTAACCTAATTAGTTGCAAAATGTTTCCCCAGCTGTTTCTTTTTAGTAACACTTACATTTCCAGCCTTTTTTTGAGACGTGTTGCGGCCATCAAATTGAAAATGACCTTATTTTTTCCTTAAAATGGTACATTTCCTCAGTTTAAACATTTGATATGTTTTCTATGTTCTACTGTGAATAACATATGGGTTTATGAGATTTGCAAATCATTGTATTCTGTTTTTATTTACATTTTACACTGTGGAATTGGGGTTGTAGATCTGACAGGTTCTTACCTGGATTGTGTAGATTTGTGTGTAAGAAATGCTGCTGTAATCATAAAGACTGTCCTGTGCTCCTCCCACGACTCTTATTCACAATGTGCTCATAATGAATATCCTGTACACACACTCAATACTTTGTGTCGTTATTCTTTTACACCTGCACATTGAAATGATTTATAATTACGCTATTCAGTGTCACCCAGAAGAGGATGGATTCCATTTACAATAAAAGTTTCTTCCTCACGTCATCTCCGGGAATCTTCATCTTCACCTCGGGCTCATTCATTCTAAATCTACAGTAAATTTCTGTAAAGCTGCTTTGGGACAATGTCTACTGATAAAAACACTGTAGACATAAAGCTGAACTGAATTTATTTATTTATTTATTTTAATCTAATTACCGATTTGAACACACAGTTTGCAAAATTAAAGTAAAACTAACTAATTTAATGTTATATACTGTATAATTAACATCAAAGCTTTGTTGAAGAAAACCTCCATTTAATCCAAAATAGTATATTGTTCATAATTAATTTAGCAATCAAAGCCATTAAACCATATAACCACAATAATCATAGTACACAATGATCTCACACTTTCTTCTCAGTGACATTCTAATAAAAACAGCAGACCAAAACTTTACGACATACATCAACTTTCTTCAAGAAGAATCACAATGTGTTTTTTTCTTCTCCAAGCAAACTATGTATGAGCTCTATGGGTTCAATGGCAAAATCTCCCTAAAACCAAAACACAAACAGAAGAAGAGATTTAAAATAGTAATAGAACATTTAATTCCCCAGTAATGTGGACAGTCACTGCATTACAACATACTTACATTCTTATGTCTTTACTTTTGTTATTAATTAATTTCGTCAGATGTTTAATGTAGTCGTCTGTGGTCTGTAAAATAAAAAAAACACAAATCTAACAATTTATTTTCTGCAGAAGGTTTATATAGTGTCCATCTGGTAATCACAAAATAATCTCTCAAACATTTGGACATCACATCACCATATCCCCATTAAATATTATCTTCTCACTTAGAAAATAAACAAGAATACAACTAGATAAGTAAAGTTCATCATGATCAACTTTGATGTTGGCTTGAGAAAGCAAGCCATCAGCTAGACAGCATCCTAATACTTTTGGAGCTAGGCAGCATCCCAATACTTTTGGAGCTAGGCAGCGTCACAATACTTTTGGAGCCAGGTGATGTCCCAGTACTTTTGGACCTAAACAGAGTTTCAATACTTTTAGAGCTAAACAGAGTTCCAATATTTTTAGAGCTAGACAGAGTTCCAATACATTTAGAGCTAGACAGAGTTCCAATACTTTTGGAGCTAGACAGAGTTCCAATACTTTTGGAGCTAGACAGAGTTCCAGTACTTTTAGGCTTCAGGTCGTGTACACTCAGGTGTGTTTGAGTTTTGACAGTTGGAGCCAGTGTCTGAACATTCCCTAAATGTAAGTGAATGGGAGTTTTTGGAATTTTCATCGTCCACAGTGGGAATACGGGGAGTCCACTCAGTTTGGAAAAATCGATCCTGGCCAGTGTGATGGGTCTAAAGGACTGTGCTGAGAATGGTGTAAGTAGCCTGAAAGCTCAAGTTATAACAGTCAGAAATTTTTCATGCAAGTCAATGGGAATTTTGGCCAATTTGAGCTTCCGTACTGGGAATTCCGTATTCCGATCACTTCAAAAAGATAGTGCAACTTGAGTCAGAACAGACTGAAGTTCTGTGCTGAGTTTGGTGCATGTAGCTTGAAAGCTCTGGGAGGAGTAGCAATTAATTTTCTGGGTCAAGGAAGAAGACGAAGAAGGAGAAGGAGAAGAAGGAGAAGAAGAGGCTTATAGAGCAAAACAGTATGTTGGCTCGAGAAAGCTTAATTAGTAGTCAGGCTAATAAAACTGGCTATTACAGCCTATTGAAAACTACAGGAAGCCTATATGTCACGTGCCAAAAACACCGGACTACATTACCCATCAGCCCCTGCACATCACATTACATCACACACAGCAGTCAATTTTATTCCTAAAGAGCACTTGTATTTAAGTTTTGCGTTTTGTTTTACTTGTTGTCCAGCACAGATTACTTTCACCTTGTTTCCATAAGTGTTCACAAAATTATATGTGTTATGTCTGACATAATTAATATTCTGTGTTTTTCTGAAATACTCAAAAATTAGAAATAACACAGAATGATGATGGTTGTAGCTTTTTGGTAGCTGGGAAACTGTTCAGGGTTGAGGGTGAGATGGATGGAAACAAATACAGTTAAAATTCAATTTTATTTATATAGCGCTTTTGGCAATGGACATTGTCGCAAAGCAGCTTTACAGAAATCTGGATATAGAGATTTAAATTTATATCCAGTGAGAAAGCCAGAGGCGACAGTGGCAAGTAAATAATCCCTGAGACAGCATGAGTCTCAAAAGGAAACCCATCCTCTTCTGGGTAACACTGAACAGTGTGATTGTAAATCTTTACTCTTCTACAATTGTATATGCCCAGTCAAAGACCAGAATTTAATCTGACTGAGAATCTGGGACAAGATATGAAAACTGCTCTCTGGAAGAATCTCACAGGGCTCGAGATTTTTTACCAATAAGAATGGACAAAAACCTCAGGATCCAGATGTGTAAAGCTAAAGACATATGCCAGAAGCTGTAATTAGATGTAGACAATAAACTATGTGTCATTCTATCTAGTCATCATTGACCCTTGTTTTCTCTTTAATACATATCATGTGCATGTGACATGATCATGACCTTATGGCTGGTAGTGATTTTTTGGGAAGCTAAAAAGAAATGTATCACCTTTAAATCCACATTCAGTAGTTCCAGGGCAAAATGGATACAGTTGTATTTTGAAACGTTGTAAGGTTCTGGTGTTTTCCTCATTGCTGCTCTAACTTTGTCTCTGAATGAATCCAAATCCGGGATTCCCATCTCCTTCCTATGAATTGCAAATTTGTCTTTTCCACAGAACATGTCCACATGCACTTTGTTTACTTCACCTGGACCAGAAACGACGCTGCAACTCGGTATGCTTGAAGAGCTTGGCTGAGAGGATGAGACTGGAAAAAAAATGTTTGTGAGTATATTCAGTATAGAATATTTTACACCTGTAAACAGATGCTGTAATGTATACACAGATATATCAAGTTAAATAAATATTACATTTCGGTGTCATTTGCTTAGAACATTATACGAATATTTAGAGATTTACCTCTGAAGTGAATGATTTCCTGTTCCTCTTCACTGCAGTAAACTCCAGCGTGGAAGTAGACTAGACTACCAGTTCCACCACTACTGCTGTCACGTTTCACCATAAACAGGTCACCTAGTTTTGGTTTTTCAGTGCATTGCCCATCACAGCCTTTGATAGTGATGAAACCATCTGGTCTACAGCCGAGTGCAATCGTTAAAAAATGTGAAGCCTACAAAAAAATATATATATAATCCACCATAGGAAATACTTTTAGTTAATAGCAGAAAACGGTGAATACATTATCATTCATGAAGTCAAACATAAAACATACTTTATTTTAATATAGTATACACTCTAGAAAATACTGGGTTATTTTTTCAACCCAAACGCTGGGTTGAGCCTTTTGGGTCATTTAATTGGGTTATTTTTTCAGTCTTGGGTAGTTTTTTGGGTAGTTTTGTGTAACCCAACTGCTGGGTTAGTGGCTGCGTCATTTACACTGACATTTCCAGTCAGCCCAGCTCCCTGGGTCAGATCAACTCAGTGTGGACTGTTTGAATTCACCTCAGGTGGAGGTTGCGGTTTTCACATGGACAGACTGTTAGATTTATTTGGAGAAACAAAGTTCGTATCAATATATTTATCCATAAAACCATTACTGTACACTAAAAAAGCTCAAATGTGATAACAGTCCAGTTTACATGACACTAAATGCACTGCTATATCAGTTAGCTTTGGCTTACTTGTTTGTAATGCTCACTGAATCGTAAGTTGGTTACTCAGTTTTTTGGACGTTTTAAACGTCTCCTTTGATCAAAATCTGATGTTTTAGTCTTAAATATATGACTTATTTTAGTCACTAAAGTCTATTTATAAATATAAATACCACTTTAGCAGCTCTAGCAATACATTTCTGAACACCTTCTTGTGTATAAATAAAGGGGATACTATGTTGTGGTATACTTGACATTTTCAAATGGGCAAAAATGAGTAAATGAAAATATGAACCTATTTCTTAAATAAAATGAACCCAGCGTTTTTGTAAAAATGAAACCACCCTTTGGACTGAAAAACAACCCATTTGCTGGGTTAAAATTAACAACCCAACTTGATGGGTTAGTTTAACCCAAAAATGTGTTCTGTCATATATTTACCCAGCCGTTGGGCTAAAAATAACCCAATTTGGGTTGTTTTTATCCCAGTGTTTTTTAAAGTGTACTATTTATTCATATGAATCCTGATTAAGTTGCAACAACAACAACAACAACAACAACAACAACAACAATAATAATAATAATAATAATAATAATAATAATAATAATAATAATGTCTTCTGAACTATAATGTGGCATGCTTATTCTTTAGTCTTCTAATTAAAGTAAAATCACTAAACCAAATTGCATTTTTATTGCAGGTGAATTGAGCCTGAATTGAGAATATATTGATGGGAAAGAAGTTTTTTATTTATTTTTAAATTATTAATTAATTTATTAACATTCTTTTCTTTTCTTTACTGCACTTGCAGTTTCTTTTTAGTCCCTAGCATTTTGATGGCTCTGTGCTTGGCCATTTACACCACTTCCCATTATTTGGTTTCTCTTTCAGAGCATTTTGTAGCGTTCCAGATACAGTTTGTGTGATGAGCTACAGATTTAGTAAGTTGTGAAAAATTGTCTTTATTTTTTAACCTTTAGATCTTTTGTTAAATATAAAATCACAAAAATACTCTGCTGTCGTGGATATCAAACAATTACAAACAAAACACAGGTTTATCAAATATATATATATATATATATATATATATATATATATATATATATATATATATATATTTGATAAATATAGGTGTGCAACAATCATTGGCACCCTTTTAGTCAATACTTTGTGCTACCTCCCTTTGCCAAGATAACAGCTCTGTGTCTTCTCCTGTAATGCCTGATGAGGTTGGAGAATACTCCTGTCTTTTCCCTTCATGCAAACTATTTAATCTACTATTGAAGTTCGCCATCATACAAAGCAGGACAATCAGTTACAAAACACTGCCTTATTTAAATACTGATATATATCTCAGAGTATCTAGTAAATTAAATAAATTATATGAAATAATTCACCGATGTTATCAGACAGCTGAAAATAATAATCAACAATGGTTTTGACTCATTGGTTTAGTTGTTGTCCTGAAATAGATAAAGTAATCCTAGATGAATTCCATCAGAACAGCACTGATACTACAAGAAGTAGTACACACAGATACTCACCATTGCTGTTATTCAACACCTTCACTATAGAAAATATCAGAAAATATCAATTATACTGTCAATGAAATCAGTAGTAAATTTTTAATACTGACATAAAGTAACATCTCATTATAAAACAATATGAACACACAAAGTTTGGATGTTCGTATATAACTATAACTAAAGGACACTAGATACACTAAAGTGATCAAATAAAATAAATTCTACTTAACCTTAATGTTCAGTAATGTATTTTCACTGCTCTTTCAGATCGACTGAAACAAGAAAACAGAAACTAAATGTATTGAGAAGTGTAGACTAGCACGTTTTCTCTTCCTCTTACTTGACCTGTAAATCATTCTGGCTGCTGTGTTTTTAAGCACAATAACAAATCGTGACTTTTCCTGCCATCATTATTATTTTTCTATCTGGTTCAGTTTCTGTTCCACTTAGATAAAATCTGCTTTGTATTTTGTTTTCTTGTTCCCCTATTCTTTGTTTTGTTTTAATTCCTTTGGGTAACAATGATACCAACTGTGTATATGTCCCATTACAAAGTCTTATCATGCATTTGTATCCTTATTTCAGAGCCTTTCATTCCAAGTGGTTGGAATGAAAATCTGCACCCACACTGACCCTTTGTGGATAAGTCTGGACACCCCTGGTTTAGACTCTGGGCTGTTTATTAAATTCTGATCATGGATGATCCTTGATTAGCCATGTCTGCTTGTTCTGCTAGGTCCGGGGTTCGATTCCCGCCGGGGCCAAGGTCCGGGTACTCCGGTTTCCTCCCCCAGTCCAAAGACATGCATGGTAGGCTGATTGGCGTGTCTAAAGTGCCCGTAGTGTATGAATGGGTGTGTGAGTGTGTATGTGATTGTGCCCTGCGATGGACTGGCACCCTGTCCTGGGTGTACCCCGCCTTGTGCCCGATGCTCCCTGGGATAGGCTCCAGGTTCCCAGTGACCCTGAAGAAGGAGTAAGCGGTAGAAGATGGATGGATGGATGTATGGATGGATGAAAAAAAAAAACATTCAATAAAATTTGTGGATCATGGATTGGATTCTATAGCAATCAAAGAACACATATTGAGGAAGAATGTCACCATTGGATGCGATGGACATAAGTGTATGTTGTTGTGCATAAGTCTGCATACCTGTCAGGTTTTTTGGAGGTTTTTTTTTTTTGCCACATAAGGGATTACCAGCTTGTTATGGTGTTTACTACGCTGAAGAAGGCGGTAGGGACAGACATCTGAATAAAACTGAATAATTGGTAATACTGTTCCATATTTGGCCTCATTGATTTTCAGCCACTTAAATTCTTTTTGTTGTCTCAATCTCACATTTTAAAAAATATGCTTAAATTAGGATTTAGGATTCCTGCTTGAAGAGTACAATACAATTTATGTAAGGAATGAAACATGCTGTTATAGGAAAATGATCATTGATGGGGTGGTGTGATGCATTCTGAAGTGTTTAATTATTTAAACCTGTTCCCTCATAAGGTTCTCGCAAGGTTGCTCTTGTTCTCTTTTAAAGTTACTAAGACAAATAAAAACATGATTACATAACAGCACATTATTTAATGTGTTAATTATGTTTTAGATTATGTGGATTATCTGCCATACAGGGCTGTGTGAATGAGCTGTTACTATAGAAGGGATACCATTTCAGAGTAACTATTAATATCATCATTACAGCCAACATTACTGTCAGAGCTGCTGTACATTCTGACCAATCAGATTTGAGAATTCAATAGCAACGTGATATAGATGTAAACTGTCAGGACTGGACACAAATGAATGAAGGATTTAATTATAGAATGTACAAATAATACAGTAAGAATAATAATAACACACAGCAAAGATTCACTAGCGAATAACATAGATGGCGATGATAATACAGAGTGTCCTAGATAATACAAAAAACCAATGAACAAGAAATGGAGGGGAAAACCAAATCAAAATAACAACAAAAAAGCACAAAAACTGTTTTGTATGTCCATCATGTGTGTTTTATATTAACAGTAATATCAAGGAAATGTATAGTAATTAAAGCAGGTTTTAGATATGTTAGATAACCACCTCCCAGTTTGGCTTCTGGTCACACCCACAAATAATAATGCATACATACAGTGGATTGAACTTATTTTGTAAGGAACTATCTGGTCTGTCTGTCTGCTTGTCTCAGTTCATACTTCTCCACTACATGTAGCCTTTTGAGATGGCCGTCAGTTAGAGCCAAAGCTTCACACACCCAAGTGAATCAGTGTCAAGCTTTAACCCGTGAGTATTACTAGCCAAACAGATGGAGAGTCAGAGAGAAGGAGAAGAGAAGGAGAAAGAGGGATAGGGGAGAGATGGAAGGGCAGGAGGTGGGGGACATACGTCAGAGGGGTCCTACACCTAAATAATTCACTAAGTGACTCTGAGCACACTGCAGTGCATTTAAATTCTCCTGTCAAGTCAAGTCATTCTGTGCAGTAAGACAGCAAGTGAGAAGCAATGTGAACTTTTTGCTTTCAGTATCTGGTGTGACCTCCTTGTGCAGCAATAACTGCAACTAAATGTTTCCGGTAACTGTTGATCAGTCCTGCACATCGGCTTAGAGGAATTTTTTGGGATGATGGTGGGTTTGTTGGTGGGTTTCCTCACATGAACTGCTCGCTTCAGGTCCTTCCACAACATTTCTATTGGATTAAGGTCAAGACTTTGACTTGGCCATTCCAAAACATTAACTTTATTCTTCTTTAACCATTGTCATGCTGCATGACCCACTTTCTTTTGAGACTCAGTTCATGAACAGATGTCCTGACATTTTCCTTTAGAATTCACTGGAATAATTCAGAATTCATTGTTCCATCAATGATGGCAAGCCGTCCTGGTCCAGATGCAGCAAAACAGGTCCAAAACCACGATACTACCACCACCATGTTTCACAGATGGGATAAAGTTGTTATGCTGGAATGCAGTGTTTTCCTTTCTCCAAACATAACTCTTCTCATTTAAACCAAAAAGTTCTATTTTGTTCTCATCTGTCCACAAAACATTTTTTCCAATAGCCTTCTGGCTTGTCCATGTGATCTTTAGCAAACTGCAGACAGGTAGCAGTGTTCTTCTTGGAGAGCAGTGGCTTCCTCCTTGCAGAAAGAGACCTTTAATTGCTTAGAAGTTACCCTGGGTTCCTTTGTGAGCTTGCTCTTGGACTGATCTTTGTTGGTCTCCACTCCTGGGGAGGGTAACAATGGTCTTGAATTTCCTGCATTTGTCCACAATCTGTCTGACTGTGGATTGGTGGAGTCCAAACTCTTTAGAGATGGTTTTGTAATCTTTTCCAGCCTGATGAGCATCAACAACTCTTTTTCTGAGGTCCTCAGAAATCTCCTTTGCTCGTGCCATGATACACTTCCACAAACATATGTTGTGAAGATCAAACTCAGTGAAGATAGATCCCTGTTTTTTAAATAAACCAGGGTGATCACTCACACCTTATTGTGATCACCTGAATCAAATTCTACATTAAAATAACTGCTAATCCTAGAAATTCACATACTTTTGCCCCTCACAGATATGTAATAGTGGATCGTTTTACTCAATAAATAAATGACCAAGTATAATATTTTTGTCTCATTTGTTTAATTGGGTTCTCGTTGTCTACTATTAGGACTTGTGTGAAAATCTGAAAATGTTTTAGATCATATTTATGCAGAAATATAGAAAATTCTAAAAGGTTAACAAACTTTGAAGCACCACTGTATGGGTTTAATGTAAAAGGGACAGATTTGATCACTTTCATCATTATGCACTATGTCACATGGCTTTTTGCTAAAGACTACTTACATTTATTCAGACTTTTTTTTTCCATCTAAAGCCATCCTTGCACTCATTATTTCCTTATCTTGCTTCTCCTACAGTGGTTTCTATATCCCTGTTTTTCCCACTTCTCTTTCTCAGTAATCTATATTTTCTCCTCATTAGTCATGTGACCTGTGTATTCCAGCATTGTGGTTTATTTCTGAAAGGTTCAGATACCTCACTCCACCTTAATGATTCACTGCTAAAAGTGCATAGCTGCTGCCATGTGTGCGAATAGTAAATGGACATATGTAACCATCTAAGAGTGAGTCACTGGTGACAAAGCTGCTGTTTACCAGCACTTCAGTTCCCCCCCTATGCCCAATGCTCTCTCTCTCCCACGCTCTATCCCTCTTCCTCTTAATCTCTCTTTTATGTCCATCATATTACTCTTCTTTCATCAACCTAAGTCATGGTAGAGAGCATGTATACCAGAACCCTTGGAGAATACACAAAAGTAAACATGTTAGTTAAGAGAGAGGAGAGAGAGAGAGAGAGAGAGAGAGAGAGAGAGAGAGAGAGAGAGAGAGAGAATGGGAATTGCATCATTTTTCCAGAAGCTACGGTTAGTCATGGAACACTGAGCACACCATTTTGGACACAGAAACTCTAGAATCGCTGAGTGAAAAGCAAGAGGCATGGCCATGCCAACAGGCGTGGGGCATGATATGTGCATCCCTGTCCAAGCCATTATGAGAAAGACACTGATGAATCCCAATTGGCTCCCTATATGTCCACTACACAGGGCAGGGGAGCCCTGCTGCGCTGCTGAAGGGGGCTGAAGTCCACAGATGAAGTGATCTAACACACCTCAACTAATCATAAGGTTCATTACCAGCCAGGATTAGTGGGTATGTCTCCCCACAATGTTAGCAAGTCAGTGTACAAAGTAATGCATGGAACAGCAAAGTCTTAACAGTATGACTTCCAAACTTTTCTTAAAGGTTCAAAGTAGAACCCTGGAATAGAAGATTTTTTCTCAGAAATGGTCCTGAGTATTTCTGATTCCAACCTCTATAGGGCGCTAAGAACCATGGACTATTCAAGAAAAACTCTTGGCCCAACTCCAATTGTTTCCAGTAGCATAAAGCAACTTGAATCAGCAAGCATAATGTGGTTGATAATGGTTTCTGCTCATCAGAAATTGACTAATGATGACTGTTCGAGATTTAAATAACGCTTGAATGTGGTAAGTGGGTTCTTGTGGAATGTTGTGCCTTTATTTACAAGAAACGTTCAATGAATCATTCTCAGCTGGCAAACATTACAATTGTATTATGTGCATTTGGGAATGATTTTTTCTCACGATTCACTTCTTTTTTAGATGGTATTTTGACCTGTAGGGAATGTTGGTTTCATGTTTTCGATGTTATTTTCTCTCATAATCTTTTTTCACATTTTGTTCACAGGATGTCACATGTGTGTACTTGAGTGTACTTAACATAGCATGTTAAAATGCATCTTCACATGCTTTTCACATGGCATGCATGAACATAAAATGAGTCCTTCCTGAACAACTGTGATCCCTACAATCCACTGCACTTCTCCTGCCCTACTGGAGTCAAAATAAAGGCATCAGAGACTCAACAAAACCACACACGCTTTCAAGTGCCTACCCCCTGAGGTTGAGGAATACAATCCTGTACAGAGGATGTGTTATCGTTTGTAATCCATCCATCCATCTTCTAGCTCTTTTAGTTTGAGACAGAGACCTGTGTATTGATGATATCATGGCAAGAACACACACAAAGAATATATTCTTTTTTGTTCCATCCATTTTCTATACCGCTTATCCTACTGGGTCGTGGGGAACCTGGAGCCTATCCCAGGGAGGCAAGACAAGGCAGGGTACACCCTGGACAGCGTGCCAATTCATCGCAGGGCACGATCACATACTCACACTCATTCATACACTACAGACACGCCAATTAGCCTACAGTGCATGTCTTTGGAGGAAACTGGAGTACCCGGAGGAAACCCCCGCAGCACGGAGAGAACATGCAAACTCCGCACACACAGGGCCACGGTGGGAATCGAACCCCGGACCTGGAGGCGTGAGGCGAACGTCCTTTTCAGGGTCGCGGGGGAACCTGGAGCCTATCCCAGGAAGCATCGGGCACAAGGCGGGGTACACCCTGGACAGGGTGCCAATCCATCACAGGGCACTCATTTATAATCATATGTCAAAAATATGGATATTTAGATATAAGATCACTAATGTTGATCAGCTTGTATATTAATCTCCATCAAAAGAATCTGTTGAATATTTGCAGTATTGAATGTAAGTGGTTGCAGGGAAGGTTTTCTAAACAGCGCTGTTTGCCATGCAGAGATGTGAAAAAGAGTCGACTCTTAAAAGAGTCGTTCATAGTGAATCGATTCGTGAATGAATCTCGCATCATCTAACGGTGCACTTCTCGCGCGTCACGATCATCCCATCATATACCTGGCTTCTCATAACACACTCCCTTCTCGCTTGAATTATAGCCTACTGTACACTATGCTTTCTAAGTCCAGGGTCGACCTAAAGCCATAGTGGCTTACTGAATTAGGACAAGAAGGCAGGACACGGGCTCAGTGTCCACCTCTCCATACTCAACCATCCGCGCGCGCCAAAACAAATATCTCCCATTCCTGCGACCGATGTCCTCCTCATCTGAGCCGACATGGCTCCATGGACGGCGTTGTGCCTACTGCTGGCCACTGCGACAAGTAAGTAACATCTGTTATTTTAGGGATGGAGAGACAGTAAGGTGAAGCGCACGGATTTGCGTGTCCTATATTATGTGCGTGCACGCGCGCGCTCATTTGAGCTGTTCACTGCGTAGCATCTCAGATTGATCTGGTTTATGTCATTCCGTTAGAGAAAGAAACGCCCTGGAACAAGAGAAGCATCTTTTACAGGGGAATTTAAGAAAGCATGATTATATGCCATTCATTTGGATGTAGGCCTGTAGAAAGAATACGCATGTAAATGTCCTAAATGGAATATTTTGGTTATTATTTGCGGTGCGTTGTATTATGCGTTTTTATTATGAACCATAATAAAATATTACGAGAACACGATTTTAGTATGATGAACCATAAGCGCAGGCTGTTAACCAGTGCGCTCTCTCTCTCTCTCTCTCTCTCTCTCTCGCTCTTTGTGTGTGTGTGTGTGTGTGTGAGAGAGAGGCATCCTTCAAGCATCCTTCAGCCTGACACGTGTATTAATGACTTGGACAGATTAGATCAGATCTTATTTAGCCATATCTAAGCCTTCAGTAGCCTTAAGTAAGTGTGTGTGTGTGTGTGAGAGAGAGAGAGAGAGAGAGAGAATACTTCAGATATTTGGGTTTTTTTGTATAGATGTGTGTGTGTGTGTGTGTGTGTGTGTGTGTGTGACGAGTTCAGATATTTGGATGTTGACAGATGTGTGTGTGCATCAGCTTGTGTTAATCAGGGATGTTAACAGAAAATCATTGACAGTATGGAACTAGACAATGAATAATTACTTACCCGCAGATGTGGACACACACACACACACACACACACACACACACACACACACACACACCACAAAGCTGTGAGAATCAGCTCAGGTTTTCTTTGTGCACCGAAGCCCAGCTAATTAACTGAGTAGTGAAATGAAAGAACGGTTCAATAAGCAGAGGCGATACAGTGAGATCACAGCCAGAAAGGGGTCTAAGGAGCACGAGTATACATCCTTCATGCCTTCATCCTGCACTCTTCTTCTTCTTTATGTGACTCATTAAGAGAGAATTTAAGGAGGCAATAGAGGCAGCGAATGCACTAACCTACGAGGTTCATTAACTAGCATGCTGAGTACAGCTATATTCTCATTAACCACCAGCAGCACTCACATGATGGGGGTTAATGAGCTCAGCAGTGTCATCTATATGGATGGACGCCTATGTTCATGTTTATTCACGGAGACAGTGCCATTTCCAGTTTTTAGTCATCGTTGTGTGTATGACAAACAGAAAATAGGGCAATATTTTTCAGCCTATCATTAATCACTGCTTCGTCATTTTCTATATCATTTCCTTTATTCTGTCCAATACTGATGAATACTCCCACTATCTATTCCAAGACAGAAAAATAGATCCATCTCGACTGATAAAAGAAGCAAAAAAAAAAAAAAAAACCTGGCTTTTTGATGTCAAGCGGTCCACAGCGCCCTTGCAATATCTCAGATAGTACACTTTGCATAATAGATGGGCGTGTGTGGGCCTGCATGTCATCATCCTTTTCATTTAACTGCCCTGTGAATACTGCTCAACCCTTTGAGGAGAAATTGCATTTTTAAAACGCATCATCGTCAGAAGCAGTAACAGATCAAGCTTGCAGTGCTTCATCCTGACGTAACGCCAAAACCCTCCACAGTACGTTTTTTATGCACCGACAGTTTCTTTGAAAAATGGCACGACCTCCATTCTCAATAATGACGAGTTGTCGCTGGTCTGCTCATCAAATAAAAATACATGTGCTGTATTTACACATCGTGTATAGGCACACACAATCACGTCTGGGCTTATGTACATAGTAGATAGCAATAACCCACACAGAAGAAGTACATAATGACAGCCATGCTCAGGCAAGCAGCAGAAACACTGCAGAACTCCTAGTACGCTATCAACTGCCAAACAAGACAAGGCAATCTAAGAGTGATGTCTTCACAGCCAAAGCAAGGATCAATACAGTCTTCCTCTCATCTCGATTGCCATCATTAAGTTCGCTCATTAAGAGCAATTAGCATCAGCGTTTCGGTTCTGGCCCTGCTGCGAGGGTCGTGTTCTGTTCAGCTCTTTCTTCACATAAAGATGTGCAGATTAACGATGATTCTGGATGGATTCTGCCTCAAGAGAATAGTGAAGATAGATTGTTATAGAGTGATATACAACCTTCATCCTTCATAAATCAATAACAGGGGCAGACAGGGTCAGTATACATGTACCACCCAAGGCTTCATCCATCATCAGTTGTGCTGCTCTCTCCACATGCACCTACATCGTTTTCCTGAGCACGTCAGAGATGAGTGCAGCAGTTTTTAAATGCCGCACACCCCCATATCTCTGCTCTTTATAGAGAAACCAAACTGCAGCAGGATCAGCATTAGAAAACGTGGATGTGCTTTCTTATTGGACTGGATAATTCTGGACGTAAACACAAGCTTAGATGTGCATACGGAGGGTTGTTGTCATACCATAAATTTGACTTTGACATCAATACCAATACACTACCACAAAGCGCAACACCAAAATGACAAAACACTTGTCAGTGTCTGACATTCATCACATAATTCAATTTAATTCAATTTTTTATTTGTGTAGCACTTTTAACAATGGACATTGTCTCAAAGCAGATTTACAGAAACATATAAACACAGGATACAGTGTGTTTTAAGGGTGTGAATTTGTCCCTATTGAGCGAGCCGGTGGAGACGGTGACGAGGAAAAACTCCCTAAGATGTTATAAGGAAGAAACCTTGAGAGGAACCAGACTCAGAAGGGAACCTGTCCTCATCTGCGTAACAACGGATAGTGTGAAAGTAAAAGGAAGTTCATTATGGTTTTTATATGAAGTCTGTTTTGTTGAACTAGTCCACTGTTCACTAAAGGAGACCCGAGTGCAAAACTGCATGTGGTAATTACATTTAGTCATTTTATTTTTCTGATTTTGTGTATGTTGACTGTTGCTAGAAGCATACATTTAATATATGCTACTCTTCAGTATAATGATTTAGATCTGCTCATGGCCATAAAAACAGAATTTATTGGCAATTAAATATTTCTACCTGAGTTGCTCCAAATGACTTATGGGGCACCTACTGTGTGAATTCTGAATTAACCTGCACTACCATTTTGACTCATCTATAGGGGCAGTGGTGGCTTGGTGGTTAAAGCTGTGGGTTACTGATCGGAAGGTTGGGGGTTCATGCCTCAGCACTGCCAAGCTGCCACTGTTGGGTCCTTGAGCAAGGCCCTTAACCCTCTCTGCTCCAAGGGCACTGTATCATATCATGTCTGACCCCAGCTTCCTGACATGCTGGGGTATGCAAAGAAAACAATTTCATTGTGCTCTACTATATATGTGACGAATAAAGACTCATTATCATATTTCAGTGTCAAAACATTGTTGGTCATGTTAAATAAAGGTTTGATTATTTTTTCCACATTGTATTTTTGAAAAAGCACTGCACTTTTGATACTTTGTGCAACAACAGAATAATAGAGTAACTTACTGTTCATATCATGATAATTACCCAACCTTTTATCATGGATTATGATATTGTGACATTGTATTTAAAAATACTACAAAGCAATAAGGGACAATAATACATGTTTAAATATCTATATTATATATATTAAAAAATATTAATCTAATCTATCTAATAATAAATATAATTTTAAAAAGTAAATAAAATGTAAAAAAAAAAAAAACTATATGCATCTTTCATTATGTTCTTAAAATAGGACACTCAAATTGCTGTCTAGCTCCATTGGAGATGCAAACAGCTTATCTCAGGTGCAAACTGAAGACGTACTGATCCAATACTGAGTGTCCCATAGCCTCATACTGAACATCCTTTAAACACTCAGTACTGTTTGACTACCCAGTAAATAATTGTGGAAGAGCAATTATTTAAATGTAGCTTCACCATCACTTCTGGCTTGTTCATTAGGGATCTAAATCTACACCCAGATTTCTCTAAAGCTGCTTTCTTACTATGTCGTTTGTTAAAAGTGCTACACAAAATGCATTTTATTGAATTGATTAGAATCAGGGCAGATACTGGCCTGAAACACAAGTTCGATCGGATCCACTAACACACATATACTGTATAACACTGATTCTGCTTGTGAACAAGACACAACTTGTCCTGATACATGCTACCATCATGCCCGTGACGTTTGCATACCATGGCAGTGAGAGCTTGCAGAGAGCAGACTTGGTTACTTTGAGGATGATCAAAATCAGGATTATTTGAAATAAAATCAGAGCTCTTATATTGTATATAAACAGAAACAGTAGGATCAGTGCATCCATAGATTGAAGATTACAGCATCTTATTGTAAAACACAACTGTACAGGCAAATACACAGGTCAGGTCATGTGTATTGCAGAAGGGTAATATTAATCATTAATGTTGGTCTTGAATACCGAAGGCCATCAGTACACCTCTACTTCTGAGAGGAGTTTGGAGTTACTGAAGGTATGGGGGATAGGTCACCTTCTGTTCTATATTTAGCACCTATTCCGTTCACCTCAGTGCACACACACACACACACACACACACACACACACTTTCTCTTATATACACCAACTCTGCACTTTCAAAAGCATTTCTGCACTTCCTATACTGCAGTTCTCATCTCTCATCAAAAAGTAACTGTAATATATATATATATCTCATGGGAAATAATGAAGGTGAAAATTCTTATAGGAATTATGTTTTTAGTGCTTTTTTTCCCCCTTACTTTATAAATCAGTTAAATCTGCAGTACTGATCCTAACAGTGTTCCTTTGGTTCTCCAAGGCTCAGAACAAACGGGACGTAAAATATGCTAATTTTATTAGTTTATTGGTGCAACAAAACCTCAGTGTAACATGAAGCTCACACTTGACCAGAAATAGAAAGCCTCCCATCAGATGGGTTTTGTTGGAATTTGTTATTTGCGATTTACAACTCACATCTTAAGGCTCACAGGGCTTGGTGGTTCGCATCACACCTCCAGGGTCGGGGGTACGATTCCCGCTGCAGCCCTGTTTGTGTGGAGTTTGCATGTTCTCCCCGTGCTATGGGGGTTTCCTCCGGGTACTCCGGTTTCCTCCCCCAGCCCAAAGACAAGCATGGTAGGCTGATTGGCATGTGCATGAGTGTCCGTAGTGTATGAATGGGTGTGTGAGTGTGTATGTGATTGTGCCCTGCGATGAATTGGCACCCTGTCCACCCTGTGCACCCTGGGATAGGCTCCAGGTTCCCCACGACCCAGTAGGATAAGCGGTATAGAAAATGGATGGATGGATGGATGGATGGATGGAACAAAAAAGAATATATTCTTTGTGTGTGTTCTTGCCATGACATCATCAATACACAAGACTCTGTCTCAAACTAAAAGAGCTATTAGGGTGGTTTTAATAATGAACTAACTAATAATAATTTTGGAACCTGCAGTCCTGAGTCCTAGCATTTTAACCAGGAAAAGTTAAATATAACCGTATACAACTTTGATATTACTGTATAGTTTATGATTTTAAAGCTGAGAGATGACTAGTGGCTTGAGCGCAGTCCAGTCTGAGTACTCCTTGCTTCTTCATTGATGTTATACTAGGTTTCATGTGGTATTAGATTAGATTACATTTTGAGATTGTGGTTTTATTTATGGAAGAAGGCAGGCATTTCTAGTCAAAATGACCCTTTCATTCCATTGCTGTGACAAATGATCAGTACAGTAGATTAATAAGTCTGTTCTGCTTTGATATATAGCACAAAGACTGGCACTGAAATGCTGTTACACTGATGGTAATAACATAGGCTCTGATAACGATTACAAAATGAATGCATTTCATTTAATGCTGTGGTTGGCATTTAAAGCTCAGTGAAGAATGTCATGGAAGAATTTGATCTTAGGGGGGTGGGGGAAGCTTCGCTGCTTGCATCTTTATTTAGTCTTTTGACGCATTTGCTCTTAACGAGAATGAGCCTCTTAATGACGTGCACACAAACACATTAATCTAATCAGGGTATCAGAATGTGAACCATGTGGAGACTTATAGTCTGACTTCTGTTTAGCAGACAGATGTACCAAGACCACCTACTCACTATTTTCATTTCCTTGCCAAATTCATAAAATTATTTGATTCTTTATGTGAAATTCTGGTTTTACTGTCACTGCTATTAAACGGCTACTTTGTTAATCAGAAAAATCTTCACAATTATTATGATAAAATATAGCTGCAAGCAGCAATGGCGGATTCCTCCTCAAGATTGCGGACCATTTCAAAATTGATATGGTAGAGAAATGTATCCCACAGATACAACAGTTCAATGCATTTGGATCAATGGCGGATTTTAAGTTAATTTTTGTAGTTTTCATCATGTGGACATTATGGGTTCTTGTTCTTGGGTTTTTGTTTCCCATGAGCAACAAGGCATGCTTACCATCTTTCAGATATTTTGGAATGGCGGGGACGACATACCATCATTTTGCATGTGTCAACTTTGAGGTGTGGCCTGTAGCGCCCCCTATACTATGATTATGCCCATGCTTTCTGAGAAGTGTAAGTCTAGTCTCTAGTTTCAGTGTGCCACAGTAGAACAAAATTGACCAAGATTAATGATTCTGGAGAAGAAGAATGACTGTTTCTGTTAGTATTAGCTGTGGCCAAATCAGCCATAGAATGTCTGCCTAATAGACATGTCATGCCTAATAGACTATATATATATATATATATATATATAGAGAGAGAGAGAGAGAGAGAGAGAGAGAGAGAGAGAGCAAGTTAAATAGGTTATATAGCATATGTAACATGGGAAGGAAATGCAAACATAGGCTCCAACTGCTGTGCTAAGTGGTATTAATATTTTTTAATGATGGAATTTTACAGCACAGCCTAGTGTTTCAGTTACATTATTTTTCTGCTGTCCCCATATTTGGGAATGATTTTCTGCGAATGGAACTAGAAGTGAAATATGGCTAAAATTACTCACCTTTGGAAGAGAATGACAAAGGCACTTAAACAAAGTCAATAAAGTAGGCTTTGATAGCTTTCCCCACACTGCTGATTTGGCTTTAACTGGCAGAAAATATATAAAATTTTTCATTTATAACTGCTATATGCATCCTGGAGAGAGCCACAAAACATTTAAGAAGACAATAGGATATCAACTCTTCACATCCGGGTGGGTAAAAGATCCCAGGTTGTTTCAGCAGGAGGAGAAAAACTATTTGTCATTATATTGAGATTAAGTTGATATCAAATAACCTATTAACATTTGTTGTAGAGATAATCTGTCTGGTTGTTCCATAATGTAGCTAGCAAGCTAACAGCTACGAGGCAGCATGATGGAGGATCTGCTGCAGTGATGCTTGTTGAAGATGGATTATATGTAGTGAATTGTATTAGGGCAGTTGATTATCAGTGTAAATGAAAATGTGTCTTTTAATGAAACACAATAACAAAGAAGTTGTCAGTCCCCTATTCAGTCCTCAGAATGGCAGTGATTATATAGTGTGAAGCCACATGAAATGCAAAGTCAGGTACATTACAATATACAGTATCTCACGAAAGTGAGTACACCCCTCACATTTTTGTAAATATTTGATTATATCTTTTCATGTGACAACACTGAAGAAATGACACTTTGCTCCAATGTAAAGTAGTGAGTGTACAGCTTGTGTAACAGTGTAAATTTGCTGTACACTCAAAATAACTCAACACACAGCCATTAATGTCTAAACCGCTGGCAACAAAAGTGAGTACACCCCTAAGTGAAAATGTACAAATTGGGCCCAGTTAGCCATTTTCCCTCCCCGGTGTCATGTGACTTGTTAATGTTACAAGGTCTCAGGTGTGAATGGGGAGCAGGTGTGTTAAATTTGGTGTCATCGCTCTCACACTCCCTCATACTGGTCACTGGAAGTTCAACATGGCACCTCATGGCAAAGAACTCTCTGAGGATCTGAAAAAAAGAATTGTTGCGCTACATAAAGATGGTCTAGGCTATAAGAAGATTGCCAAGACCCTGATACTGAGCTGCAGCACGGTGGCCAAGACCATACAGCGGTTTAACAGGACAGGTTCCACTCAGAACAGGCCTCGCCATGGTCGACCAAAGAAGTTGAGTGCACGTGCTCAGTGTCATATCCAGAGGTTGTCTTTGGGAAATAGATGTATGAGTGCTGCCAGCATTGCTGCAGAGGTTGAAGGGGTGGGGGGTCAGCCTGTCAGTGCTCAGACCATACGCCGCACACTGCATCAAATTGGTCTGCATGGCTGTCGTCCCAGAAGGAAGCCTCTTCTAAAGATGATGCACAAGAAAGCCAGCAAACAGTTTGCTGAAGACAAGCAGACTAAGGACATGGATTACTGGAACCATGTCCTGTGGTCTGATGAGACCAAGATAAACTTATTTGGTTCAGATGGTGTCAAGCGTGTGTGGCGGCAACCATGTGAGGAGTACAAAGACAAGTGTGTCTTACCTACAGTCAAGCATGGTGGTGGGAGTGTCATGGTCTGGGGCTGCATGAGTGCTGCCGGCACTGGGGAGCTACAGTTCATTGAGGGAACCATGAATGCCAACATGTACTGTGACATACCGAAGCAGAGCATGATCCCCTCCCTTCGGAGACTAGACCGCAGGGCAGTATTCCAGCATGATAACAACCCCAAACACACCTCCAAGATGACCACTGCCTTGCTTAAGAAGCTGAGGGTGAAGGTGATGGACTAAACCCTATTGACCATCTGTGGGGCATCCTCAAATGGAAGGTGGAGGATTGTCATCACAACGCACATTCAGCCAAAGCCTCCTTCAATTCTCATGCGCTGAAAAGCTAATATCACTGCAAATTCGCCATTTTAAATAGTTTACTGCAAAAAAGCGCAAACATCTCAGCAAATTGCATCTCAAAATCAAGCATTTTTTGACCGCATCAATCACAAAAACAATCTCAGCGAAATCGTGTACAGACTGAATATAACAGTTCTGGCCTCTTTCACGGTCAAGTGAATGTATTGATTTTTGTAGAGCACTGATTTATATATGCTATCTTGTATGAAAACCACAGATTAGACAGTTAGTTAGTTGGGGAGGGTTGCATCTGGAAGGACATCTGGCGTAAAACTTGTGCCAGAATCAATATGTGGACGGGTGATCTGTTGTGACGACTCCAAAACGGGAGCAGCCAAAAGAGAGAGAAAAAAAAAAGTCAGGTGTGCCAAAGCTAGAACAAGCTAATCTTTTCAGAGAGGCCTAAACAAGCCCCCACAAGCCATACCAATTTATCTCTCCTCCCCAATTCCAGCAAATCCAATATCTTCTCACTTTTTGTTCCTATAGCACATATAGTCCAAATATGTGGTCAGACAGAACCAGATGCAGGAGAAGTGAGTGCCCCACAAAAATAAATCATGTCCAAAGTGCTATCGATCTAAAACCTTTTATAGTGCATTTAAAGAGGGGAAATCGTTTTAGCGGGGAAAGAAGGAATGGAGATGTCAGTAGTATTCAGTGACCATGACTTAAACTTTCTGTCATCAATTTTTTAAGAACACTTAGGTTAAACTGTCCTGATAGCTATCTATAAATTACACGATTATCTCAATAAAGATAGATTTTTTAAAAAACTCAGCAACTAAACATCATCTAGCTGTATTAGACTATCAGGAAGCTTTTTTTGCAAGCAGGCGGTCCTCTTAAATATTTTGAGCATATACGTGAAGCCCATAGAACAGGTACGCTATAAATGACCAGACCATGAAGCACCAGTTTGATGAAGTAGGAGGTTAGAAGACTAGGATTACGGTGTAGTTATTAATGCAGTGGCTTGATGTTTGTCCAAGGGTTCCGGTTTCGCCATCACATCATTGGATTAGAACACAAACCAGCTTCAGATAGTGAAATGCACAGTGAAAAAGAAAGTATCCAGAAAGGAACAGGACTATTAAAGAGAGAACACCAGCCGGAACAACAGTGTGGCTTTTCAGCTCTGAAGAGATTTGAATTGGAGAGCTTGGAGCTGAGCTCCCATTGCTTATAGGATTCTTTTGGACTTTGCTGTCCTCCTTAAAAATTGTCATCCTCACAAACTGTAACCTTGTACACAATACAGTCAGTAGAATAAAACAGTGCTTTTCAATCAGTTTTTAGCTGTGTCTGCATGGAGGTATCTTGCAGAACATGACCAATCCTGCAAAACCGGCCACTTCTACAAATTTATCTCACGGTTGATTCCAAGTCAGGTTAAAACTATTATTTACCTTGTCCTTATTTCATAATAATTCAATATTAACACTGCTAGTTCAGACCTTATGAACGATATAGGTAGCAGAAAGATTTGCATATATGTCACACTGTAGATTAGTAGGTTTTTCTTGGACTTTTGCCCGTTATGTGTGTTCTGATATGTAGACAACTTGGCTTTGACCCCTTAATCTCTCTGCTTATTATTCACTTATTCCTCTTACGTATTGTTCAATAATTACTATGAACTCCAGTAAAATTAATAGGAAATGGATGTAGCTGTGAAAGTGAGGAACATCATTCTGGAGCCACTGATACTGTATGTCCAGGGAGTTTAAGAGGTCCTAAATATTAAAGCATACGTCAAGGGGCATGCTGTATTTGGAACCAATTTTATGTGACCTCATTATCAATACCAGTACAGCCTAATGTTGCTGTATAACCATTTCAGATTTCCTGATTATACTGTACTCTATTCAATAGTAATAAGCAAGACAGGAAATGAGCACTCCTTCTCTTATGCCTTTGCTGATGCAAGGTAAAGCAATGCGGTAACATGATCAACTCTGTGGTTCAGAAGTTTTGGGCGTATTGTTTTCAGATCAATATTTTAAGCCCCTCTCAAAGACCCTGTCTTCTGCTTGCTGATTTAATAATGCTTCAGCATTCAGTTTTCCACTGTGACGTACAGGAACAACCATTCAACCACCAGATTAACCTTTTCTCTCTCTGTTACTCACATGTAGATGTAAAGGCGAGCTAAGAAGATGTTTTGTGTTTGTGTGTGTGTGTGTGTGTGTGTGTGTGTGTAGTAAATACTATAGAGCATGGGTGCCTGATTTTGTGTGAAAGTGGATGAGCAAAGTTCAGTTTTAATGAAGCAGTGTAATGAATTATTAATTTGATCAAATTCTTATTTATTACAAATTTGGCCATCCAAGTTCGATTTTACTTTGAAGAACTATGCACATGTTTATTATCCACAGAAACAGATTTTAACAACTCAGAGTACAGTCAAGGAATATTTTATGGCAGTTCTAATTGCTTATTTGTAGGTGATTAACACAACAGGCATACTGCATAGCTGATTATACCGGTATATGTGTCAAATAATATGTTTTGAGTAATAAGTGAGCTATACTGATGTTCAGTGAATAGGTTTAACCAAACGGCATCATGCATTTTGTGTTTGAAAGACAGCATGGCTGCAGTCTGAGCTCAGGGGTATAAGGTGACAGGTGAAGTCAACTGATTAAGCTGTGCCGATTTGGTTCCATAAGATGAAATGTAATTTCACTCGTATTACTAGCATCATAATTTAATCATTTTCAGTAGAACTGTCATAAACATATTTTATGGCAACGTTATTAATATTGTGAGATTGTTTAATGGTAGATTGCGCCTTAAAATGATTGAATAACAAATAACAGGCCGTTCAAGTTTTTTTGGGGGGGCCAACCATTTCTTCATGGAGCTCATTTTGTGTACAGGGGTATTGTCAAGCTGGAACAGGTTTGAGCTCCTTAGTTCCAGTGAACCTTACATGGGTGTGATGGTCAGGTTTCCACATACTTGTGACCATACTGTGTATATACTCTGTGCTGTTTTATAAAATTTGACATACATCACCCATTAAAGGGTTCTAGCCCTGTCCAATCGAGTTAAAATGATGTAGATGCTGCATGTGAATTCCATTTCAAAACATTCTATCTAAGGGCACATTTATATCATAGAATCATGGGGGCCTATTGGCCAGTAGTCTTTTGGTGCTATACCCAGTATAAAGTGTTGGAAAAGAGATGGAAAGACATGTGGATTTATTAAAATGTGACTCAATCACATCCCGTCTTTGAAAGACAACACAACAAGGGCGAGTGGGACAACACAGAAGATACAGAGAACCACAAAAGAGAATGTGTTCATGGACTCCAGCAGTTATATATACAGTATACAGCATGCGCATATTATATAATTTGATCTGGTGCTGGTGCAAATACAGTCTAAATTCACACACACACACATACACACATTTTTGTCATCTCATACATACACTCATGACAGTGGGAGGATATACTGCACCTTAGGACCATAATGCAGCATATGATACGATACAGGAGCTCCATACAAATGAGGTGCAGATAGTATGACAAATCAAAAACTGGCAAATGATGAGTGTGATACAATAATTGGGGATTGTGTGAAAACTGAACTGAAACTGGGACAGAGGAGATGCTGTAAGGCTCAGTGGGAAAGCTGAGAGTAGAGATGCAGAGCATGACAGTGAGAGATGCTAGTTTATGGCATGTGATTAGGCTCTTCATTGATCTGCTGTGTAAAACCATCACTCCTGCCCACTGAACAGAGAGAGAGAAGTAAGAGAGGAGGAAAAGAGAGCGATTGATGGTCAGGGAGAGAAATGAAAGAGGTAGGATGTGTACCTTATATTGACTCTGAGCATGAATAAGCCTCATACTGTATGCGAGAGACAGAGTGAGAGAACAGCAGAGTGGATGCCAAAGGGATTGGACCATATGCTGCATACTGCCTTGACAAAAGGACGGTTTTCAGTTAAACGGTTTTCAGTAAAAATACTTCAGGTAAATTACTTTACAGGAGAAACCATTGGTCTTTATTGTATTTGGCTTTTCATGCTTTTCAGCTTTTCAATAACCCTAATTATTAGGAAATTAGCATTAGGTAGGCCACAGTGGTCTGACAGACAAGGCAGAACATGATCTCACATAGGAAATGCACTGGAAATGTAACTAGCAAGAGTCATTTTGTTATAGCATTACAGCATTATAGTGTTTGCTACTAACAATGGACCCATAAGGGGCACTATAGGAAAACAGTACATACACTAGCTGTCCACTTTAATAGGAACACCTGTACACCTGCCCATTTATGCAGTTATCAAATTATCATGTGGCAGTGGCGCAGTGCATAAAATTATGCAGATACAGGTCAAGATCTTCAGTTAAGGTTCAAATCAAAACATCAGAATGGGGGAAAAAGTGTGATCACTGTGACTTTAACCGTGGCATCGTTGTTGGTGCCAAACTGGCTGGTTTGAGTATTTCAGAGACTACTGATCATGACTACTGGAGGAGCACAAGGTCTCTAACATCCACCAGCTCCGTGATGTTGTCATGGAGGAGTGGAAGAGCACTCCAATGGCAACCTGTGAAGCTCTGGTGAATTCCATGCCCAAGAGGGTTAAGGCAGTGCTGGAAAATAATGGTGGCCACACAAAATATTGACACTTTGGGCCCAATTTGTACATTTTCACTTAGGGGTGTACTCACTTTTGTTGCCAGCGGTTTAGACATTAATGGCTGTGTGTTGAGTTATTTTGAGGGTACAGCAAATTTACACTGTTACACAAGCTGTACATTCACTACTTTACATTGTAGCAAAGTGTCCTTTCTTCAGTGTTGTCACATTAAAAGATATAACCAAATATTTACAAAAATGTGAGGGGTGTACTCACTTTCGTGAGATACTGTATATCAAACATCGAACTTTTGAAACCAAATCTTCTGCCATCGTCTTGTCAGTCAGCTCGCCTCACTCACTCTTCTTGTCAGTCAGCTCGCCTCACTCTTCTTGTCAGTCAGCTCGCCTCACTCTTCTTGTCAGTCAGCTCGCCTCACTCTCACCACGTGATAAATTAAATCTGACTCCTGCTTATCTGTGCAGCGACTCTGACTCATTCGGCTCATGCTGAATTGAGCAGACGCGTTCAGTTTTTAATTGCAGCGTACGTTCTCTAACTGAACTAAATGACTTTTATTACTGTAAAAAAGCTAAACGACAGTGGGGGCGGTGCCGCAGTGGGCAAGTGATGTAATCCTGTACGGCTGAACATTGTGTAACACCGTCTATCACAGCAAGTCTATTGTATAGTGTTTGTCAGTTATTTATTATTTGGAGACATTTATTTAAACTCAAATTTGATTGTGTTTATACAGTATGTAGCACATAAAAACACTAGTCATATAATTTGATTGAGGAGTAATTATTTATCCAGAGATTCAGAAATATACACTTACGATGAACAATGGATGAAAAGCATACCTTCTGTTGATCAAAATCAAAAAGCAATTGCCTGAATAATTGTCATCAAAAATTGAGATTCTAGTATTGAAATAAAACATCTTTTTTTTGCACCAATTGTAAATTTCAGCTATTGCCAGTTGCTGTTTATCGCTAATTACAGTATTAAATATGCTTCATAAAGACATACTGTAAGTATATTCTGCAGTGGTAAACTAGTATCAGTGGTTTATGTAAGAATCCAACTCATGTCTGACTTTAAATATAAATGACTTTTTCCAGACATAAACAGAAGGAAGCTTTAGAAGTAAATTCCTTTATGAAAATTAAATATTATGTTATTAATATACACCAAATTCTAATAAGATATTGTTTAATCGTTGCAATTAATGACAGCTCTTGCACCTTAGAGGTTACTGTTAGCTCTGTTAGCTCTACTTGATAACCGGGTTGTGTTTCCTTATATAGGAAGCCAAGCTGCTGACACAGAGGAGCGACTGGTTGAGCATCTCCTAAATCCTGCTCACTACAACAAACTGATTCGGCCAGCAACAAATGGCTCAGAGTTGGTGACTGTACAGCTGATGGTCTCACTGGCACAGCTGATCAGCGTGGTGAGGACAACTTTCCATTTCATATTACAAAATGTGCATGAAAAATTACAAAGTGTATATTACATAAAACATATTTCTACTGAATATGGATTATATTAAATATTGATTTTTTTATTTATCTTTTAAGACCTATTGTCAACCTGTCAGTCTTGAGCAAGCTTTTCACACCACCAATATTAGTCAATCAGAGTATACAATATACTCCAATACCATTGTATTCTTCATAGTAAACAAATCAGACAAACTAAGTCATGGGTACTCAAACACAAATCAACAAACGAACCGTACTGAGCTTTTCACTATAACTAAATATTAATTAGCGGTAACTGAGTCAATCTAGAAATATACTCATCTCAACTAACCAGCAACTTCAGAAAAATGAAAAAATTTATTAAAAAAATATATTTTCATAGTTTTCACATGACAAAATAATTGTGGTATGTGAAAGGTAACTGTGGTAACCTCTGATGACATAACACTAACATTATTAAGAAGCAACCAAAGCTATTGAATTGTTGGTTATTACTCTTATCATTGTCCTTCTTATGAGGGCAGATTGTTCAGTATATCTTTGTTATTATATACGCACTAACATGCTTGAAGGTTGGAATTATTACATATGACAGCATGAAGAGTATGCAGATAATGAAATAAAACTGATTGGCTTGAACCATAGTAAAACATGACCAATGATAGACCCTATACCTCAGTGAAGGACTTTTTTATGCTCTGGTGTTTCTGACAGTTATTGTATAATAATGGAGAAATGTTTTGAAATAGATGAACAATTATTATTATTATTATTATTATTATTATTATTATTATTATTAATAATAATAATAATAATAACAATAAGCAGACTTTGCAAATATCTCCCCCAGTGGCCAGTTCTTGCCAAGTTGCCTAGAAAAAAAGAGACCATAGATTAACATCTTCATCAAGTTTGTAACAATAGCTCAATGCTTATGAATCTTGTCAAATAACTGCTGAAAGCTTCTGCCTGACAGCAGCTTTGTTTTTTAAGTAACCCAGTCATACTTAAAAATCCAGTTACAGCTCAATTAGAATTTCGGTTACTTCAGTTAACCGTGAACATGCGTTTCAGGTTTTGTGGGAATCCATGCAACCAGCCCTGTGTTATAGCTGTTTGTATAACCCTTGCTCCACCTCAACAGTGCACATATTCTTTACATTTACATCTCAACATGTTTTTGATAATGATTGAGGTTTTATTAGGGTTTGAGGTCATTATTACTGTAATTGACAAAATTTGACAAAAGTGTAGATATTTTTTAAAAATATATATCATAGGACTGGTTAACAAAAATGCTTAGCATAGTATGCAAATTATTGCAAACTTGAGTGGGAGGGGCTAAACAGTACAAAAGACAAATTTCTATGGTTTCAGCCAAACAAACCAAACATAAACTGTATAAGGTATGCTTGTTTTTATGTGAAAAAACATGAATAGTGCCAGTTTGCCCAATTTGAGAGTATTTGCATCAGTTGCTAGTGAATTGCTAGACACTTAGGATCCAAGTTTCGTGATGATTGCTAAATGTGAACCCTGTCAAATGCCTGCTAAAATTTGTTTGTTCAATGGCAGCCAGCTACACACAGATGCATATATATATATATATATATATATATATATATATATATATATATATATATATACACACCAATATGCATATATAGATGCATATATAGCCAGGTACACACATATGGCATACATATACCAGCCATGTACATGGCATATATATATATATATATATATATATATATATATATATATATATATATATATATATATATATACCATGCCCCCATGTATAACCATGCAATAATGAGCTACAGCTTTTAAGAATAAATTAGGCTCTGACCCACTAGATTTGATTGGCATATGGCAGCCAAACTGTTTACAAATGTGAATGAGTTTTTTTAGCATTATTTAGGCTCAGACTCTGCTGAGTAATTTGACAACCAATCTGTGACGATATCAAAAATATCCTAATATTTGGGCTAAAACTTTCAATGTTGTGCTAGAGTGCCACCATCAGGCCAGTTGGGCCCATTTCGCTTGTCTGAGTAGTGAGAGGGAGTACTATCTATTGACAAACTTTTAATGTCTGTACAACATACGGTTTGGTCTGCACAATTTGCTTTGAGAAAAAAACAGATCAAAACAATAGGGTTCCAACACTGTGCTTGGACCACTAATAATATTGCACCATCCCCACACGCAGTATATCCTGTAAATGAGAATTAAACAATAAATAATGGCAAATTGTCACATCTCAGTCTGTACTCCATTGAAACCCTGAATCGTACAGTCCCCTGCACATAAAAGAACTACAAACACTACCATACCACCCATAATATGTGACCCAGATCTCCTTTAGCTATCGTCAGACTTCTTATTGTTCCACCTGTTCACACTCATACACACTCCCATATATAGACTTCTGAAACAAACAGACTTCTGAAACTTTATTTCTGCAAATAGTTCACAATCATACACAGTTCACAAGGGAACTCCTCCAAACACCTGACTGTGTTTTTCTCATGCAAGCTCCTGTTGAGAGGAATTATAATAATGGAAACTGAAAGCTGTTGGCAATAAAGCTATGGAATAATGGAGGCATTGGCTAGAGAGGACATCACTGGTATTCTCAGATCACAGAAACCTAGAGTACTTGGCAACTGTTAAATGACTAAACCCTCTTCAAGCAAAATGAGCACTGATTTTCTTCCCTTTCAAGTGCACAATTTCCTACATACCATGCTTGAAAAACTGCAAAGCAAATGCCCTCTCAACACTATATCCTTCACACTCCAAATCCCAATCCTCCTTCAATGCAGCCATTACCTGGGAGGTAGACCAAGAAATCACTCAAGTTAGAGAAAATCATCCAGCATCTCCTCAAATGCCCTGAAGGTCAAATCTATGAATGCCCACATATTTGTGACAAACTCATCACTTTGCCAATGACTATCCTGGAATCACCAAGACTTATTAACTACTGGAGACAAAATACTTGTGGGAAACCATGCTGGCAGATATTCAAAAATTTATCGACATGCTCCGCATGTTGCCAGAACTCTTCCAGTAGGAAGGTTTTTGCCTCTACCCATTTCTCATCACCAGTGATCCTATTTAGCCATCATTTTCTTCAAAGATCTGCCCTCTTCTAGATACATGCCAAAAATTCTGACCACATGTCAAAGTCTCTAAAACTGATTCCAGTCCACAGCCTTTGAGACTGCAGAATTCAGCACATTTTCAGATCTTTTGGAATTCCTGATAACATTGTGTCCTCAGTGTATATTCCAAGTGTGAAAGGTGTTGATGGAAAAGTTAGGGCGTTCTATCAGTGTCAACTCAGGATACCAGTCCCAGGCCAACGGACAAGTGGAACCAGCCATGTTTTATTGACAGAACTGAATATTTGGCCGTTAATTTTGTCATGCCAGCAGCACATGCAGAACACGTGGTGTGAATTGAACAGAGAGTTGTCAGGTGGGGATCAAAGCTGCCCAAACACTCACTGTTCACTTTATTAGGAACACCTGTACACCTGCACATTCATGCAGTTATCGAATCAGCCAATCATGTGGCAGCAGCACAATGCAAAAAATCATGCAGCTACAGGTCAGTGTTCAGTTAATGTTCAGATCAAACATGGGGGGGGGGGTGATATCTGTGACTTTGATCGTGGCGTAAATGTATAAACTCTAGAGACCGTTGTGTGTGAAAATCCCAGGAGATCAGCAGTTTCTGAAATACTCAAACCAGCCCATCTGGCACCAACATCCATGCCACGGTTAAAGTCACAGAGGTCACACTTTTTCTTCATTCTGATGTTTGATGTGAACATGAACTGAAGCTCTTGACCTGCATCTTCATGATTTTTTTTTTGTTTGTTACATTTTTGTTTCTGCTGCCACATGATTGGCTGATTGGAAAGCTGCATGAATGAGTGTGGACAGTGAGTGTATGTTTAGTTAATAAAATGCATTACATACTGCTGCCTTTGCAGTAGTCAGGGTACCTGTGCTATGCTGTCACTGTCACTGACTAATTGACAAACGAAAACATTCTCTGCTTCTGTCGAGCCACACATGATTTTATGTTGATGCTAGTGATACTGAACCTTTCTGCTCTCCGGACCGGCCTGATCCATCCTGATGCCCTACCTCTGGATGGAGCTCTCATCAACTGGAGGCTACATTCTGCCACTGAGGACGACCCCAAGCAGTGCAGCCTGGAGACTGCTGAGGATGGTGCTGCTTGAAGTACCATGGAAATGGTTTTGGACTTCAACTCCACATGGACATTCTCGCTGTGGTTGCTGGGACTACGATTGCTGCTATGGCCTTAGGACTGCAATTACCACATACAATTTTACACTCAAGTCTCCTTTAGTGAACAATGGACTAGTTCAACAAAACAGACTTCATATAAAAACCATAATGAACTTTCTTTTACTTTCACACTATCCATTGTTACCCAGATGAGGATGGATTCCCTTCTGAGTCTGGTTCCTCTCAAGGTTTCTTCCTCATAGCATCTTAGGGAGTTTTTCCTCGCCACCGTCTCCATCGGCTTGCTCAATAGGGAGAAATTCACACCCTTAAAATCTGTATCCTGTGTTTATATGTTTCTGTAAAGCTGCTTTGAGACATTGCTCACTGAACATTGTCTGCTAATTGCATTGACTGTTGCCTCCTCTGTGCCTTTAGTGCACTTTAAATCACAAAGTGTGTTACCTAGGCTGCAAGCTTAAAGTTAATGCTCTGTAATGGATCCCTCGGGGTTTGGTCGGCTCTGGAAGTTGAATGAATTGATATTTTAGTATGTTGCCCTACTGATTTTAAGCTTATAACAACATCATAGTCCATAATATAATGGATTTTGTTCATTTATGATTGTATTTATGTTGTTTTAATGTAATTATTGTTATATACTCATTATATACAAATAATTAATGTTTTATGCATGTCTGTGTGTGTTAACAGCATGAGAGAGAGCAGATCATGACCACTAACGTCTGGCTCACTCAGGTCAGTCTCTACTTACAAACACATACCTTTCCTCCACCTCTACCATTGTTCATTCTTCATGCTCACAAACATACACACACATGTGCACATCAACACGCATGCATGCATGCATGAATGAACCGAGGTCAGTAGCACCTGAGCTGTGGTGAGAAATGCCAGCTATTTGCTCACACACTTCATACACACACACACACACACACACATATATACACATACTCAGAGCTGAATCGTTTGATCATGCTCTTCATGGTTAAAATATCTGCCTTGGCAGGAGTGTTGCCTGCTGTCAGTAAAGCACTGCTACTCTGCCTTCATAGCAGTGATTGTCATCTACTCTGCTGAGCTCTGTGTGTGGGTGTGAACGCTCAAATTAAATTAATTTAATGGCTCTTTTCTGATCAAGGCCAAACAGGATGTATGCTAAATGACCATCAATATTGCTAGACATTCATTAGTCCTCCCATTCTGTACGTGTGTGGGTGTTCAGATGACAACTTTTAGTAATGGCTTTTAATGGTCTCATCCAGAGTATCTATCAAAAGTTATAGCATCATGTAATTTCTCCAACTTTCTAATCAAGAAAATTCCATCATCACTGCTTAACATGAGCAGTACTGATAATTCTGAGATTAGATTAGATTAGATTGTCATTGAGCAGATTACAATTACAAAGCCAACCTAATGCAGTTAGCATCTAACCAGACGTGTAAATAGCAAAGTAGGATTGAGTGCATGTAGTGCAAGAACGAGACAAGCGAGGTAGGATGGCGGTAAAGTGCAAACTGACAAACAGTGCAAATGGCATGATATATGAGTAAAAGTGGCTCCAGATACATAACTTAATGTAATCCAAGACAGTACAGTACAATTGAGAATAAGAATGTGAAAGAGATAAGAATGTGTGAAACAGTAGATACTGTAGTTAGTTCATGTGCAAGTTCAATTGGGGGTTTGAAGGAAGGAATTGTGCTGTTATGAGAAGTTCAGCGGATTGACAGCCAAGGGGAAAGAGCTGTTCCTTAGCCTACTTCTGGATGGGAGAGGAATGAACAATCCATGGTTGGGGTGAGAGATGTCCTTGATAATGCCTCTCACTCTCTGTATATAGTGTTTTTGATGAATGTGCTCAATGGAGGGTTATCTGGGTATCAGTGATGTGTTGAGTATTATTAACTACCAACTGGAAGTCCTTGAAGTCAGAGTCTGAGCAACCACTGCACCACACTGTGATGCAGTTTGTCAGTGTGCTCTTTATGGTACAGTAATAGAAGTTCACTAGTACAGTATATGAGTAGGCAGGTAAGCTTTCTTCAGTCGCCTCAGGAAGTATGGACGCTTTCACTCCTTCTTTATTCCTTTGAGATGTGGACACCCAGGAACTTAAAGGTCTGCTGGTAGTCCATGATGAGCCCGTTGGTCTTCTGGCTGTTGAGGGCCAGGTTGTTGTGGGCACACCACACATCCAGGTGTTGGACCTCTTTCCTGTAAGCCATCTCATCACTATCACTGACCAGGCTTATCACCATAGTGACATCTGCAAACTTGATTATGGAGTTGGAGTCAAGAACAGGTACACAGTCGAGGGTGAAAAGGGAGTATAGGAGACAGCTAAACATGAAGCCCTGTGGAATGCTGGTGTATAAGGGTATAAAGGTGTAAGAGGGGTAAGAGGGTATAAGAGGTGTATGGGTGTAAGAGGTGTGGTTGTCAACAGACTGCATTCTGTTAGTAAGGAAGTCCAGGGATCATCCTCTCAAAACACTTGGCTAGGACAGGGGGTGAGGGTGACATGAAGGAAGTCACTAAGGGTGGTGGCATGTTTGGGCACTGGCAAAGTTGTCACTCTTTTGAAGCAGGTGGGGACCTGCTTGGGCTAGGGCCAGGCTGAAAATGTCTGTGAAAACCCTAGCCAACTGATCTGCGCAGGCCCTAATAGCTTGGACAGGAATGCCAGCGGCTTTGCAAACATTCACTCTGCACAGGCTGGAGCACACGTCACTGGTGGAGAGTGTGAGCGGCAGGTGGAACCTCAGTTTTGATGTGAGGTTCTGTGTTTCCCTGAGCATAGAAGGTGTTGAGCACTTCAGGGAGGGAGGCATCAGTGATTTATGGAGAAGTGTTAATATGTGTCAAGCGTCAGAGTTTTTGAAGTTGTCCTTTATCTACAGTTAATACTCATAGTTTGCTTTCATGATTCCCTTTCTCAGGTTGGCTGCTCATGGCTTCTGATTGGGAAACATGTTACTTCTCTTAACACACCTATTGGAAGATGTGGTCTAGAACAAAGTTGGTGCAGATATTAATGTCCATGGGGGATCCAGGGGGGTCTTAGAAGCAAACATGTCCCAGTCTGTGGGCTGGAACTGCAGTGATTATGGTATATGTGAATTCATGGGGCTGTTAGAAGGGTCTACACTTAATAATGCAGAACTCAGTATCAGCAGAACAGTGGGTCTCATTAACAACAGTGTCCATACACCAAACCTTGCTTACAGTGATACAGTCCACAGCTCTCCTGTCTGTCCTGAATATGTTATGTCCCTCTAGTTCAATCACGCTGTTTGGCATGTTACTGGCGAGCCTAGTTTCCATTAAATTAATAACTTTGCAGTTTATAAGCATATGCTTGTAATCCAAAGCTTTGTCTAGCTTGTTTGTCAGAGATTTGTTCTTTTTTGCCAAGGAAGATGCTAGGTAGTACTGTACCTACTGTAATGTACAACTTGTTTGAAATTTTGTAATGAACAACTAGACTGAAAATCACTTGGTAGAAAATCACTAATTTACGAAACCTGGTGAGATGCTGAGCCTCAAGTTGTGCAAGTACCTCCATCTTGGTCCATGAGCATTTGAATAATTCTTATCTATAATTGTATAGCGGCTTTCTTAACATTATTTTCTAAACTTATCTGTTGTTTGAATGATGGTGGATTTTGATTGGTTTTGCTCAGGAGTGGCAGGACTACCGTCTCACATGGGACCCAGATAAGTTTGATGGCATGAAGAAGGTCCGCCTTCCCTCCAAGCACATCTGGCTCCCAGATGTCGTCCTCTACAACAAGTGAGTGCCCTGCCCTTCTGAAATTTAGTCATCTGTGTGGTTTACTCTTAGTTAACAGTTTACACTTACCTATTTTTACTATATACAAATCACCACTCTCACCACTATCTATTGTAACACAAATATACATCCATATATATTGCATTTAAAAGATCATAATTCATAAATAAGTTAGACATGGGGTGGAGAGTTCACAATTCATCCTACAGTTCATTGGTGGACAATTTAACATCATTATCATGGTTTTTGGTACGTCAATATACATGATTACAAATCTGGTTTAAAGGATTTAGTTACAGATTACTCTTAGCAATTGTAGCAAAATTATAGTGCCATAATGGATGGGGTCCATTTTGTGTCATCATTACATATACTTGCATAGCATAACATGATGAACAACAGAATTCCTTAACATAACAGTGTACTAACCTATGGCTAGCCCAAACTAAATTTAATTAGCATAGGCCACCTCTCTCCACTCCAGTAAGGAAAGTTCACCCACCTGTTCTTATTCTTCTTCCAGTGCTGATGGGATGTATGAAGTGTCCTTCTACTCCAATGCTGTAGTCTCATATGATGGCAGTGTGTTCTGGCTGCCACCAGCAATTTACAAGAGTGCCTGCAAGATCGAGGTGAAGCACTTCCCATTTGACCAGCAGAACTGCACACTGAGTTTCCGCTCATGGACGTACGACCGCACAGAGGTGGATCTGGTGTTGCGTTCCGATGTGGCCAGCATGGATGACTTCACGCCAAGTGGTGAGTGGGATATTATTGCGCTGCCTGGGCGTCGCAATGAGAACCCATCAGACCCAGCCTACGTGGCCATCACGTATGATTTCATCATCCGCCGCAAGCCACTCTTCTACACCATCAACCTGATAATCCCATGTGTGCTGATCACATCACTGGCTATTCTGGTGTTCTACCTGCCGTCAGACTGTGGCGAAAAGATGACGCTATGCATATCCGTGCTGTTAGCGCTCACTGTCTTCCTGCTGCTCATCTCTAAGATTGTGCCACCTACATCTCTGGATGTGCCACTAGTGGGCAAGTACCTGATGTTCACCATGGTGCTTGTCACATTCTCCATTGTCACTAGCGTGTGTGTGCTCAACGTGCACCACCGTTCACCCACTACCCACACCATGCCCCCGTGGGTCAGGGTGGTCTTCCTTGATAAGCTCCCTGCCCTACTCTTTATGCGACAGCCCAGGAACAGCAGCGAGCGCCAAAAGCTACGACAACGGCGTCATGCCAATGAGAAACTTGTCATCTCTGGTCAGGAGAGTGGCGAGGCATGCACATGCTATGTCAATCGGGCCTCGGTCAAGCAGTTTGCAGGAGAAGTCGGTGAAGCTGGCGGAGATTCCATAGAAGGATTGAATGGTCTGAGGGACGGAGGGCGCGAGGGCAGAGAGGGCACCTCGGCTTTGCCACGGGCAAAGCAGCAGCCTCCTGCTGCTCTTCCTCAGGGTCTTCTGGGCCAGGCATGCCCAGGTTTTGAGGAAGCTGTGGAGGGAGTGCGCTTCATTGCCAGCCACATGAAGTGTGAAGATGATGATCGCAGCGTGAGTCATGAGAATTTTGCGTTCTTTCATCACTGTTTTTATATGATGTTTGTTTCATTGAGTGCAGATTAGTTGCTTACGGTTATAGGGAACCACCTTCTAAAGCCTACTAAGGAGATGTAGAAACTTGTAAATATCCTTGTTATACATTTATGAATATTCATTATTTTGTAAACTTTGAGAACTTGTTCTATTGTTTACACCTCACTATAAAAAAGCTAAGATGAAATCAGAATCTAACACACAAAAGCTGCGTGGGCTGCACTGCCCAGAAAGGGCAAACCTAAGAACATTTTGCACTTGATTTGAATTGATTTACATTTATGGTGTGCATGTACAAACACTGAAAAACCCTTAATCATCCAAAGAACTCTCAAGGATACCTTCTGAACCTGAACTGGCTGAGTTGTAAAGACAAATGTCAGTTTGTAATCATGCTCCGAGCTTTCAAGGTGCTCTGGTAGTAAATCTTCCCAATACCGCTCACAGTAGATCGTAGTGGAAGGAGCATTGTACGTACCGAAAGAGATGACTTGGCAATCCCATAACAGTGCAAAGACCTAACTCTGATAGGTCTTGGATGAGTACAGTAAAATAAAGTGAAGTGCAGTCAAACTTTGAGACTAGCTTAGCTCTCATGCTCACTTAACAATTATCAAAGCATTTGATCTCAGTGCAGTGCAATTTTATAAATAATCCTTAAATAATCCCATTATTTCATCTACATCGTAATTATTAGCAGACTAAATAGTTTTATGGAAGAACACACGGGCAAAATTCATTTACATCTTTCTTATAGCAGGTTTGTGTGCAAAAAAAAGTGAAGAATGTCACATAACAGGGATTACATAAATAACATATTTGTTTAATGTTCACAAAGACCAGTCCCTTTAATATGTATTCTTCATATTCTTAATATGTATTCTTCATATAGTTCAGACCGGCACTGATCTTAACAGTCATGTAAGTATCAGGGTGCAGGCTCTGCAATAGGCTTACTGAATTAAACCTCATGAAAGTGTGTCTTACTTTCATTTACGCACAGACTTTTAATAGAACAGTCATTTAGTCTTGGCAAGTCTTAGACTTGCGAATGGTCTACAACACACATTCATGACAGTGTATGGAATAAAATTAGACTTTTTGTAGTTAGAAAAGAATGTTCGCATATGGCTACTGATGTGTTAAAGATGTGTTATATACACTCACTGACCACTTTAATTAGTGACACTGGTACACCTGCTCAATTGTGCAATAATGTCAGTCAAAAACCGGAATCTTAGTGGAAACAGGCTCACCATAACTAGACAGTTAAATATTGGAAAACCACCAGGCGATGTTTTTCCTGTTTTTGGATGACAGGTGTGATATCAGTGTGGTCTTCTGCTGTTGTAGCCCCTCCACCTCGATGTTCGATGTTTTGTGCATTCTGAGATGCAACTCAACATGGTTGTAAAGAGTGGTTATTTAAGAATTCCAAGAGATCAGCAGTTTCGGAAATACTCAAACCAGCCAATCTGGCACCAACAGTGATGCCACGGACAAAGTGACTGTGATTACATTTTGTCCTCATTCTACTGTTTGGTGTAAACATTAATTAAAGGTCTTGACCTGAATCAGATTGATTTTATACATTATGCTGCTACCACATTGTAGCCTTATCAGAACCTCAGGAGCTCAAAAAAATATGCAGGAGACACTGGAGTGGTGACAGAATTAAAATGTACTATTGTTTCAAACTTCTTGGCTAAAATACGATACCTTGTTGTGGGCATGCAGCACTTTTGGCTCTTACTTTCAAACGCTTTCAGACTTAGTCAAATGTAAATAATGTAAACACAAAATAGTCATCTGTGCATGTGCTCTGCCGTCTCTCACTGCGAGACACAAAGGGAAGAAATCAGCTCTCAGCCCAATTGCTGATTGGATAATTGCATGGATAACCAGGTGTATAGGTGTTCCTATTAACATGGCCAGTGAGAGTCTTACGAGTGCAGTAATTCTGTTCATCCTTTTAATCTAAACACCACCTCATTCACATGGTTAGTGGTGATCTCCATACCATTAGCCACCCTCATGGTTACAGTGCTAGCCCCACCTCATCAGTCTGCACCTGATCTCTCTCGTATTCATTTCTCCTTCTGTCTTTCTCTCTCTCACTCTAATGTTGAATCAATCAATGTTGAATGAAGTACTCTACTCTCTTACCCTTTTCATTCCATCTCGTCAACACATCTTCCATTCTGCACCCTCTCACCTTTCTTTTGTTTTTCTCATTGTCGTCCTCCTTTGATCTTTCTCTCCTTATGTTTCATTACATTTTTCACATTCCGTTTCACTTCTGAACATGCCCCAAATCCCCCATATTTCCTACCCACTGTCTTAACTCTGCTGTCGCTATCTCTTTCACAGGTGAGCGAGGACTGGAAATATGTTGCCATGGTGATCGATCGGCTCTTTCTCTGGATCTTCATCTTTGTGTGTGTCTTTGGCACAGTGGGGATGTTCCTCCAGCCTCTCTTTCAGAACTCGTCCAAGACTGTCATTAACACGCCTGGCTGACCAATCAGACGCCCCCGCATCACAGGATGGAGCGAGGAGGGAGGAGCGAGGGCTCACGCCGAAGGGAACCGAGATGTGTGTTTGTGTCTGCCTTGCTGACTGTGACTGCTCTTCAGCCATAATCCTCAAGGTTTCTATGGAGACCTTTTTTGGAATATCTAAACACAATCAATAACCACACAGCAATTTTATTTTATTTTATTTTTTAAATGTGAAGCACCTCTCATCTAATACCCTCCCTCCTCTCATTTGAGTGACAAAATAAGCAAGCCAATCAGGGAGAGAGCACACGTCACTCTGCCAGCCAACCAATGTTTTCCTCTGTAAGCAGCCTGCTAGATTGAGCCATCTTCACCCACGAGCGCCACCAAGCGTGGGTGACAGCAAGCATACAACGTCCTCAAGTGACTGCTAACTACTGTAGGAGAAATGGCTTTAAGAGAAAAGTCATTTTATTTCCACCTATTCTGAAAAATTTGAAGTATTGATTCATTTTTCCTAGTCTATGGCCTACATGCTATAGATTGTGCTATATGCACATACATATATGCCCAGTGTCATTGTTTATGTGTCAGAGCACAAGTCAATGCTCATTTAAGGCTGTGAGGCAATATTATATTATTCTACTGACATAACCAGAATGTTGTTTTTTTTAAAAGTGTAACACCCATGACAATACACAATGATAAGGGGAGAAACGGATAGCGATGAATGACAAGCAGCTAGAGCGATGTACAGTATATTCTTGATATAAAATTTTGATGAAAATGAAAACTGAACGGTTGCTGAATTTAGCAGGTAGTTCTGGAAAATGGACAAATCTAGGTTCTGGGAAATGGAGATAAAGGAAAATAAAGAGGCAGATTGAATAGGTACAGAGGTTAGATTAAAAAATAAATAAATAAATAAATAAATAATCAGATCCATTACAGCTGTGATATGCAGATTGGATTTAAGTTCCTCTTTTCCTTTCCTTCTCTCCACTACTCTCACCTTTCCTTTTACATGTTTTGATTCCTTGTGCAGCTGTAATGTGCGTTGACATTTGCTATGAACGAATAGTGGAGCACACACGGTGTATTATTAATGTTTTGGGACTCTCTCATTTGTAGTGCTGGGTAACAATACACTCCTGCACTATGTTTGTACCATAACCTTGTCTGCACTGCTGCCATCATCTCCACTGAACTGTAACTATCTCATTGCTTGAATCGTCTCCCTCTATTTGATCCCTTGCCTTCAAAGTTACATTAGAGAGATATCCTAGTATCATTATTCTCTGTATCATAAACGTTATCTCTATGAATTTTAATCATTCACTTACCTGTGGAGAACGATTGGGGTTCGCTCATTGCAAGTCTCTTGATCAGAGGGGTTTTCACAGTAATAACCTGCTTTTATTTTGCAGCATTTTCTAAGCCTGTTCTTTCTTAAAGCTTATTATAGAAGATGGTCACTGAAAATACATATCTGACGGCATTTTCAGATTCAAGTCCACTTGTGTGTTCCTGCGTCCCTTTCAGGTGAGTCATCACCGTCCTCAGATTCTCCTGCGTATATATTTCTGCATCATCGCCTTAGGGGCACGAGGCCATGTTTCAAATCCTCTAAAGTAACCTTAACCGTCCTTCAGATGACTAAAGGAAAAAGGAATTGTATCATATTTTCTATTTTTATCTACATTAGAAACAAATACTTGCCAAGAGATGTGTTATGCTGGCAAATAAAGATGCACCCCTCTATGCACACTTTAAACACACCCTCACACACTCCCTCGCCAGACTCACACCTTTGTTCCTCTGCCTGACCCCAAACTTTATCTTAACCTGTTAAATAAAGGCTGGAGGTTCATTACTTTATGTGTGTATCTGATTTATGATCAAGTGTGTCTAATTAAAAGGTTTAGAAATCGCTTCTTGGAAATTAGTGAGTACAGTGTTTTCTTAAGACCGTCTGATTCCTGCATAAGAAGCGCCTGTACTAGTAAAAGGGAAACTGTTATTCAATCTAGTGTGTTGAGTTTCAGTATTGTAACTCCAGTACATGTTCTAAACCATAACAGGTGCCACTTTCAGTACAAGGTATTTTAACCACACTGACGAATGCCAGGCTAGTTCTACGTAAAGTAGATTCACAGTGAAATTCAGCAGGTCCATAACTTACGACACTGGGACTGTGTTTGCATGGTCATGTCTCTAAACCAGTTTAAGTGTCATTTTGTGTTGCTTTTTCAATATCCTGGGAAAAGATATGTTTTCTCTCTGTCGCATCCTGTGTATCATCCATAAAATGTGCCTGATTTTGCAATAATTACAACTCCTAATGCTATGTTAGTTAAATGTGCTAGCTAGTGAGTCAGCAAAAATGTTTTTCAGTTTGGGCTGTATTATGAGTTAAACATTCGCATCTTAAGTAAGCAAATACTTAAGTTAAAAAGATATTTCAGTATGTAGTCAGCGCACACAGGTGCTTAAGCCTGGCCCATTCAGATGATTAAAATGACCAAGTTCATGCCAGGGGACACGGTGGCTTAATGGTTAGCACGTTTGTATCGCACCACCAGGGTTGGGGGTTTGATTTGCGCCTCCACCCTGTGTTTGCATGTTCTCCTTGTGCTTCAGGGGTTTACTCCGGTTTCCTCCCCCAGTCCAAAGACATGCGTTGTAGACTGATTGGCATCACAAAATTGTTTGAGTGTGTGTATGATTGTACCCTGCGATGGGTTGGCACCCTGTCCAGGGTGTCAGTTGTGCCCCAAGTCCCCTGGGATACCCCTGGGATAGTCTCCAGACTCGCAGTGACCCTGTATAGGATAAGCAGTACAGAAAACGGATGGACGTTCATGCCTCAAAGGTTGCCAAATTTTCTTGAGTGGGAGCATCCAAGATGGGTTTTTCACCTTTAAAATCAAGCACTTACCAGTAACCCTGATAAAATTGGTGGATAGAAAATGAAAGAGAAATTTAGAGACATCTTCAGAAAAAAAAAAGAGGAGGGGGAACTAATGGTAAGAAAATGGTAAGCATTCAAATAACCATATAATAGCAGTCTAGTACTTCATTCAATTTTTTCAAAGCAGCAGAAACCATAAAGCTTAGACAGGGGTGAGAAACGGTGTGAGAGCTGAAGCCATTGACTGGACAGGACACAAACATATTTTTTCTTTTTTATATTCTGCACAGACAAAATCTAATCAAGGTCATGACGCTAATGCGTGCCCGGGTTGTAGGCGCTTTTAATTAACTATTTTGATTTATTGAATTAATAATATATTTTCAATGATTTTGTAATGTGCTCTATAAAGTAAAATGTGCTCATGATTTTATAAGTTGAGCAAGTCCTCCTTTGCGACACTTACAGCACACTTTACATAAGCCTACAATGGGTCATAATTTTATCCATTTAAAATTCAGTCCTTAAGCTAAGCAATTACGGTATGATGTGCCTCCAGTGTCTTTTCTGTGGATTTTACAGGGAAGCTATATTCAATTAATTAATCCGTTCATGGTTACAGCTCAGGTATGAATACCAATGTGCAAAATTTCTCTATTAACCAGTAGTGGAAAGAGTACAAACCACACTGACTTGAGAAAAATTACTGCTACTAGAATACTGTAATAATTCACTTGAGTGGCAATCCAAAAAAATTACTCAAGCAAAAATATCTGTCTGGTTATGAAAAAAAAAATTAAACTTGAGTAATTACTTTATACCTTATAACATACTTTATAACTTACTAATATGCCTACAACTTACACAACTAATCTGAAAATATTTATAATCTTTCCTTCTTCTTTAAAAACAACAACAACAACAACAATCATAACAAGCATCATAACCACAAATCAAAAAGTATATAAAGGAGGGTAATGTTAGCTAACGTAACCAAATGCTGTTGGAATTTCCAGCTTGCTGTGATCATCATCTAACTAACTAGCTCATGTTAATTCATACTTTAATACATTAATTCATGTTTCTAGCTAGATATACATGCAGCTATCTAGCAAAGTTGCCCTTTACACATTATCCTGAGTGTTACTTACAGACTGAAGCAGCACTTAGACATATTTAACTCAAGCAGCACTTTCATACTGTAAAACATCAAAAAAAAAAAAAAAATGCTAACTAGCTTGACTAGCTCACTCAGCTATCTAATGTCTTACTGGTACATTTTTCCACAAGTTGGATGTAGATGTAGGATGTTTATGAAATGCTTGTATCTCTGACATTATTTGCACATTATCCTGCTGATTCCTTTGAAGCATTTAAAGATACCTGTATGGATAAACTGGGCCAGGGATGCTCAACTGTCTGCACTGTGTGAGTCATTCCTGCTGCTGATTGAGCCTGAAGCACAGACTTTCATCAGAAAACTGCTTTATTTAGATTGGGTTCTTGATATTGAATTAATTAAAATTTGCACATACAATCTTTTAATTGGTTTACAGACTTCTGGAGTTAAATGCATTAATGTAATAAAAAATATATATGTAGTGACACAGATTTTTTTTAAACAAACTCAAATAAAAGTACTATGATTTACTTTTTTTATTATTATTACAGTAAACCATGTTTTCAAGTACTGTAACAAAAGTACATGCACTGTAGTTATTACTTTCCCCACCTGGTATTACCTCACCGCTATTTGTCTGTGAACATGGCGTTTTATAGTTTCCAGTATAAAGATGTAATGTAAGCTTTGTAAAGCAGTCTAACCCCTGGGATCCCTGAAGAAAGATGAGACCTATAACAACTGCAGCTTCTATTAGTTACACACAAAAACTTGTCACCCCTAAAGGACAAAAATCACAGAGGATAATTGCGCTTTTAAAATGTGATCTTTATTATAATGTTGAAGATAATGTGGTTCTACAATGAACAGACAAAATAGTTTTGTTTTTTTTTAATAAAAATGAAAGGATAAAGAAGTGACAATATACACATACAGTATTCAACAATGACCATCATTGAACTGGAATTCACTCCCTCTAATTTATGTTTGACTTTCGTAAGACCACAGCCCACCAACCACACATTCTGTGGCCCAATATGTGTAGAATTTTACATTGATAGTATTGGTGCGCATAGATCGGTATACACACATATCTCTTTACCTGCCTGCTTTTCTCCATTTTTTATTTTTTTTCATTCAGTGGTCATTTGTTAGCTTTAGTTCAGAGAGATGAATCAGCATCTACTCCTTCTTAGCACCTTTGTCTGGGTTGTACTCCTGGAAGAAGTCGTTGCAGGCCACGGTGAGCGCGCCGACTAGGATGACGAACTCTGAAAAGTCCACCTCGCCATCATTGTTTGAGTCCAGGTCGCCCATCACCTTCTCTACAGCGTCCTTGTCCTGTGCATGCTGTTCATGGGAGAGCTCCGCTTTATAAATGTAGCTTGTGCTATTTCAAACACAAGGCATATACTGCATATAGAGAATTGGATATAGAGAATTAATATCTTCTTACCCCCAGATAGTTTCCTAGCTCCTGGGTAAGCAAATCTTTGAGCTCGGTCTTGCTGAGTGTGAATTTGTCCCCCTCATTTCCAGAGTACTTGTGGAAGGTCTGGATCATCAACTGCATGGCATTCTCCAGGGTGGTGGCATTCTCTGAGTTCAGGGTCGACATACTGGGCAGGAAAAAAAACAACAAAAACAGAAATACAACATTGCTTTACGCTCAAGGAAGCTGAATGTGTTAAATCTCAGAGAAATCTTGCAACCCCTATTTTTCGGCTCTACTAGGTCAAAAGATTGTTATTTTTGCAGAACCCTAAACTGTTGCAATAAGGGGGCTGATGGTTCTGGAGGAGGACTTTAACTAGATAAGGGAAATGTGAGCCCGCTGATAAGAGTGAAATCCTAAGCTGAGAAAACACACTCTGAACCTAGAGAGCAGAAGAGGAAACTACCTGGCTGAGTGTAAGATGAACTCAGTTTAAGCTTCACTGCACTGGGGTCAGACACACACACGCACACACATTAATATACACGGAGCCAGGACATGGCTCTGTCAATCACTATTACATCCAGGACAATTATATTAAAATCAGATTAACACTGCAGTTGTTATTTAATAGTTAGTAATAGTTATGTAAATAGCATTGCATCAACTCGTCATAAACTGCATTAAATATTAAATATTTCAGGCTGTCACAAAGCAAAACAGGCTAATCACATCTGGTTCAGTATAAGCATTTATATCCCATCGTTAAATATTCTGCCTTTAACCAAACTCAATCACTTCAATATATAATTAATCTAACTGTATAAAGTATATAACTGTATTGTATGTAGTTATATACACATACATCAAATATATTTGTATATAACTGTATTGTCAATGCCACCTCAGTGGTTCAGTCTCAGCCATCCATCCATCCATTTACCTGAGTGTCAGAAGAGTGCTGCCTTTATTTTCGTCAAAGAAAAAGAGAAGCTAGCGGCTGTGTAAGGGAAGTAGAGGCAGACCGGGTCTTATATACTGCTCTTGCCCTCCTCTCAGCCACTTCTTCTCTTCCTCCTCCTCCTCCGTCTCGTTCTCCCCATCCTTTCAATACCTCAGCCCACCTGTCACTGTTCTCTCCTCCCTCTCTGTTTACACTCATTCATTCATCCCATGTTCTCAGTCTCTAAAGACCAAAAAACACATCATTAAAACATAAGGCTCAGATCACAGGCTCGTCTTTATTTTCCATCACTACAACCGCTGTAAATAGATCATTCCTTATATGGAAAGGGAACACTTCACTTCCATCAGGGCTGCTAAGGTGTAGTTATACATTCCAGCACTTGTCACATTAAATTTTTAGAATGGTGATAGTAGTGCAGCATGCTGATCTAAATGATTAAGTGCTGTAATCGATGTCTTAATCACAGACATCACTATTCAACCCAGGACATCATAACAGTAAAGAAAAAGCTTGGATTTACGTGCGACAATTCTGTCCATTCCATTACTGACATTATACTCACAGGACATCTAACAAAGTAGAAAACGTAATCATTTTCGATCAATAATACTTGTAGATGTTAGGGAAATGACGCACTGATAAATCAGATCAATTTGAACTAGCCTTTAATGGCAGAACATATGTTTAAATAATTCTCTCTCTCTCCCTCCATCTCTCCAGCGTGGTACATTTGTTATTCTCTGAACTGGGGTCAAATGCAGTAAAATACACCACCCACCCTTTCCTCATGGGACTCAAGTCAAATATCCCCACAAGATCACAACATTTGAGTCTCACCAAGATGTAAAACCACAACCCAAACACACAAACTGCACAGATGAGGTGGTGTTTAATTAAAGAGTTGTTTATTGTGAAGGCGGAAGGTATCAGGTTGCAAGAAAAGACATGGATTCATAGCCTGTTGAAATACAATACGTGTCTTTGTGTGTGTGTGTGTGTGTATGTGTGTGGGCATGTGCCAAAGTAAAGTCTCCATATGCTAATGAGCAAATGACTCATGTATAGCAAGACCGGTATTACATTTATGTAATACAACAGTTGTCTGGATTCTCACCAACCACTGTATAAATGGTTTATTGCTGATGCTAACTTGATAATCATTATGTCCGTGTTTACTGTAAGGTCAAACGTTACGTGAATATTATTTTGCAAAGAACTAGTCTAGATGTAGCATAAAAGCAGCTTTCTCTTCTATATACGTTGGGTGTAAAATGAAGATTTAGCTGAAATTGCAGCAAAAAAAAAAAGCTTTTAAACAACAATTTACAATGTACATTGTATAATTCATATACTCTCAGTCAATAAATGAATCCCAGATTTTCATTTAAAGCTGAGTAACAGTAGAGTATGAAGGATATTCAATGTAGTTATGCTAGTATAATTTGCTCCTGAAGAATCATAATATCAATCATTTGAAAAAAAAAAAAAAATTATTTTGCCAGGGTTAATTTTTTAATAATTCACACTGAAAAGATCATTTTAAAAAAAGGAATTTTGGTCCCATATTTCAGACAGTTGACTGAGCAGAGTGAACAAACTTTTTATTTCCAAAAGTACAAAACAATATTTAAAGTCATTGTAGCATCAATGCTCAGCCCAGCTATGCTGCATTTCTCATAAGACTGTGAGTGATGGCTGAGAGCACTGTACATCATTTTGGCATATAGTGGGTAGTAAATGAACACTGGATAACATTTAATCTCCACAGGACGAGGTGTTAATAATCATTGTAGACGTGTCAGTACTGATTTAGGCAGTTGAATAAAAAAAAAAAAAGCATAAAAAATATTGATGGCACACACAATGGGCTTGCTTTGCCAGGTTGATAGTAATAGTGGAGTACACAAAGGCGGAGTCGGTCAGCTGTCGCATGTTGACGTCTTAGTTGGTGGCGGTCTGAGTTTTAGTTTTACTTTCGCTCAGTGAATTGGCCAAGTAGCCGATCAGGGTCAAGTACTCCTGGAAGCCGACCTTCCCGTCGTGGTTCTCGTCCAGGCCTTGCATCATATCCTTTACTGACGATGAGCTATCTGTGTCCTTTGTCAAAGAAGCAAGGGAATTAATTAGTAACTTCTAAATGCCATGGTTCTCATTAAAATTAGTGCTAGGAGACTAGCATTGCTAAGAAACACGTCAGGAGAATCAGCAATAGAGATAGAAGACCAGTATGTCTGAACGGAGCTTGAGATGGATCAGAGGAATCATTTAGATGACTGTTAGGGCAGAGCAGAGTTTCAAGAGCAATATTCACAATAAGGGTGTGTCATGAATTAATATGGACACTGATTGGCTGATACAGTAGCATGGTAAACTCGTAAAGAAAATCCTAAAATATCAACAATGGGGAAAAAAAAAAAGCCAAATGAAAGTGTCAGCTATGCTAATAATGATCTAAATGCCCGAGTGTTGACGTTTTTGTTTTTTTTGGCGAATTGACAGAATAACCGGTACATGTGCAATAACAGGTTTGTTTTCAGTCCTTAAATACCAGAATGTACCATAGCATGCTTTTGTAGTTTGTAAATTCTGTGCAATGTAGTTTGTAGCTGTAGACATGTGAACATTCAATTTTGTATGGAAAAAATTGTACCTTCATTTATATATTATATTTTTTTAAATGTAATAAGACCTTCAGTACGTTTACATGGACAACAGTAATCCGATATTAACCCGATTAAGACGATACTCTGATTAAGAAACTACCATGTAAACAGCGATTTCTGATGACTTTAATCCGACTAAAGTCATACTCGAAGTAAACACAAATCGAATTAAGACGTGGAGTATTCCTGTTTTAGTCGCATTGTTGAAGACCTTGGGTAGTTTATATTTACAGCTTTAAGATTCAATGTGGCTGAGAAGGCCTTGTATGAGATATAGTGTTACATGACTAGTATTAATGAGATATATGGATGATGAGGAAGAGTGTGGACCAGGAATATCAGACTCCATCTGTAAGGTGTAGTGTTTTAACCTCATCATCAAGTCAGCTAATTTAATGGCTTTCATGAGCTCAAATGAGTAAATTATAGGTTGATCGCAACGCTCTATATTACTTATCTACCAGGAACTGAATTTCCAATCTGTAGTGTGAACACAAGAGACCAGCTTACAGCCATGATGTTCCCCAGTTGACGCTGGACCAGCTTTTGGAAACTGTCCTTGTTGAGACTCTCTTTCCCACGGGCCGAACTCACGAACTGCCCAACCACGGTCTTGATAGCAGACTCCATCTCTAGTGCAATACAGAGGGGGGAAAAATGTAGACTGAGGAAACAGAACAGGAGTACAGAAAAGCAATATATAAACTGACCAAGACCAGTGACTGACCTGTAGGAAGCATAAGTATTGGAACAGAAAAGTCAAATAGATTTTTAGATAAATATGAGGTTAAAGTAGAGCTTTCTTTTTTCAGCTCGGTCAGATGTTTTTAGTTGTGGTAATGCTTAATTTTACACCTCTGATCCTGGTTTTGAGATACATGTTATAAACTACAACTGTATTAGTGGTAATTGTCAGAGATTTCCCCTTGTGCCGAGCGCCGGAGTGAACAACGCGCTCAGCAGCCCGAAGCGTGACAGCGGCACTTCCCGGTTTTGGACACTGTGCTTAGTGTTTCACGTGTGTTTGTTTGGGTTTATGTCCTGTCTCCACCCATGTCATATGATTGGTTGTGTCCTAATCATTCCCAGCTGCTCCCTGTTACCTCCTCTGATGAATCTGTGTATTTAAACCCCTCGTGCATCTTTGTTCCCCGCGAAGTATTGTGTTTCTGTGTTTAGCCGCCAGGGCCTTACCAAACCTTCATTCTTTGTCCGTGTTTCATGGCTTCCTTTCCCGTTCCTTGTTTCTCGTTTTGCTCATTGCCTAGCCGAGTTTATGTTTGTAGATCGCCTGACCCTCGCCTGTTTCTGGATATTGATATTGATGTTGCCTCACAATTTGGATTTGTCTGCCTGCCTCTCATTAAAGCCTTTAACTTTGAGTTGCATCCGTCTCCACCTTGTTAACATGACAGTAATAAGTTAGTTTGTGGTAACTATACTGAGTTTGCACTATAATATCTAAGAAAGGGAATGTCTGACTGGATATTTACAACAACAAAAAAAAGTGGTCTACATTAAATTCAACCCATTTCACTTCACAAAAAAACCTTCACATTTTAAAGAATCACATAGTGTGATTTGCAGAAATTTTGAGACCTGTCACAGTTAGAGTGCTGGCTATCTAGATCGATATTTGATATCAATCTGATCACTGACTTTTAGGAGTTAGGAGAAGGTACTACAGCAAGATAGAAAGGAGTAATAGGAAGGCTGGGAAGGCTAGTGTCTAAGAATAGAAGCCAGTTAATAACAGTAGCTAATAGGTCCTGTGTAGCTAGTAGTAATACGGAGGTATGGCCAAAAATATTGGTACTATCATGGTACAATGTGATGTCTGTTTCACGTTAGAATTACCATATTTATTGACCAATTTTTGAAAGACATTAATATTGTACTTGAACAATTTCTTGTTGAATATGCAAAGAGGTATAGAAAGACAAACCAAATGAAATGGGTTAGCAAACCACACCCACAATGAATGAAAACTTCATGCTTCGTCATTTATGACTATAAAAAGTAAGCATTGCATTTCATTTTATAAATGAAAAGAAATATTAGGTTTAGCAGTGCTTGTGATAGGAGCTAACATCTCCATGTGCTGAGAGGAGCTAAGTCTGTTCCATTGTTTAAGCAGGAAAGATCGTCACATTGGTTGCACTTTTTAATCTCGCACGGAAGCTGCTCAGGCAGGCCCAACCATGTTTATTGTTAAAGAGAGCAACTCACCAACCTAGACTATACAATGGTTGAATGATTCTAGTTTTCCATAGCAGAGCTGGACAGCCTGCTGGGACAGGATGCCTTTCCATCTCTACCACTGATTCTGCCCATTGTTGCACAACATTTGTGGCCCTAATATGGTTTCCACAATTTTGCTCTCTTGGACTCCCGTCCACGAATGGCTGTGGCACGTCAGGATTCAGATTGTGCTCTCCTGAATTACAAGGCAAACAATTTTCTGTTGCGCCACTCGGGAGCCCCTCCAACTGATACTTTTCCTAGTAGCTGGCACACCTTGGTAACTTCCTCCTCTAGCAGATCTGCTATCCCAAATAAATGGAAATATTTGGCATTCACAACCAGCTCACCTGTGCCTGTACCTGATGCAGAGCATTCTTGCCCCGTATGACATGGTATGCTACGAGAAGTTTCTCCTCCTCAAGGGGATTACTTAGATGCATTTCACCCTAGGAAGTCTTCTCTGCTGATACCTGGGGGTCAACTTACACTTTCTCCAGGTTCTACAGAGTTAACCTCTCAGTGGCATGTGTGTTGTGATCAACGCCAAACACCTTTCCATTGAATCCTAAGGTGTGTCGTTTCTTCATGACACTGTACAGGACGTTATTTCTGTGATTCTCAGCACCTCTGGTGATTAGGACAGGTGCCAGTTGGGTTATGTAATGGGGGGGACTATGAATGACCAGGGTTCCTTGTCATTCAGAACCAGCACTGACCCAGAGAGAGGGTTCCAGGGAAAGCTGTATGACAGGAGTATTTATTACAAATAATGCATTACACATCACTTCATGTCTATGTGGAAGGTCTGGGCATGAGTTTGCACATGCGCAAGAAGGTATTCAGGTGATTCTCACCACCCCTGTGGATTCACAGAACCACAGTGACATACGTAACTAGCTTTGGATATTAGAGGGCTGCAGGGAGGCTAGAATGTGAAAAATGAGAGACCGGAGGAGTTCAGTGATGCTAGAATAGTTAAGAAGCCTCATGGAGGTTGGAGAAACGCTCAGTGAGTCCATACTGAGACACAATAGGAACCTGTGATCTTGGACAGACACTCTATCCTCTTGGGCCACCGGCATGGTATAAGCTCATGTTACTTGAGGGATTGCCTGTTGCCTGTCTGTTACTGTCTCTACTTCTGACAAAACACACACACACACACACACACACACACACACACACTTACTTTGCCTAGTTTGGCATTCGTCCTTGGAAAGAGCAAACCACGCTCACTTCTTACCTCTAAAACACACACACACACACACACACATTTGGGTTTGAGATCAAAAGAGGAACGTGGGACAATAGATTAGAATTTCAGCTTTCATTTCCTAATATTTACATCAAGATGTGTTAAAAAACTTAGAACATGGCACCTTTGGAGGCAGACCACCAAATTTTTAGGTGAGCAAAATATGGAAAGAGATCGTGTTAAAGTAAGTTAAAATATTTTGTTGGATTTCCCTTGCTTGATCAACAAACTTGCGTTTTTCTTTTGTAATGCTTTTCCAGTGTGTTTTGGATCATCGTCTTGCTGCATAATGACGTTCCACCAAATTAGATTGGATAAATTTCAGATAAATGCCTAGGCAGACAGAATGTTTCTGTACACTTCTGAAATTGTTCTGCTGCTACCATCACGAGTTACATCATCGATAGAGATGAGTGAGGCCATTCCAGAAGCAGCCATGCAAGCCCAAGCCATGACACTACCTCCACCATGCTTGACCAATGAGCTTGTGGGTTTTGTATCAGGAGCAGATCCTTTCTTTCTCCACACTTTGGCATTTCCTTCACTTTGGTAGAGGTTAATCTTGGTTACAGAATCTTTGTGGCTCGTCTTTGATTTCTTTGCAAATTCCAATCAGGTTTTCTGATTCTTACTGCTCATGAGTGGTTTGCATCTTGTGGCATGGCCTCGATATTTCTGCTCTTGAACTACCTTCACCCCTGCCCTGTGGAGGTTGTTGATGTCACCGAATGTTGTTTTGGGGATTTTACTCACAGTTCTCATAATGTTTCTGTCATCAACTACTGCTTTTTTCCTTGGCCAAACTTTTTGATGTCTGGTTGCTAGTACACCAGTGGTTTCTTTCTTTTCCAGGACATTCCAAATTGTTGTTTTGGCTATGCCCAATGCATGTGCAGTCTTGCTGATCGATTTACCCTCTTTTCTCAGCTTCAAAATCATTACAAATTCAGTCTTCACAGGTGAAACCCAGGGCTATAAACCAAGAGTAAAACATTCACTATTAATTGTTGAAACAATCAATCTAACAGGCTACACCTGGGCACCAAGTCAAGTGTTCCAATATTTTTGATCACTTGAAAAGTGGGTGGGTTCAAACAAAAGTTGCCATGTTCTAAGTTGTTTAACACATCTAGATGTAAATATCAGGAAATGAGGGCTGAAATTCTCTTTTGATCGCAGTCCTAAATGTCTTGAATGTACAGCAGAAACAAAAGAATTGGCCTTGCCGTTCCAATACTTTCAGAGGGGACTGTATCTATCAATACTCACAAAGCACATGTACATGCACATGTAGGCCTAGCTGAACAACACGTGTTGTGTGTGACACACGGCAGGGAGTAATCTTATAGTAACTTTGGGGTAAAATTCCACCTAACAGACGTCACGCATGAAGACAAACACTGAGCGATTAACATTAACACGACACAGCAGTGCCTGCCAATTACTGCTGCACCTCTATTAACCTAATTAGAGTCAGCGAACACACAGTCAGTGGGTAAAAAAGAAAGAAGAAGGCAACCAGAGACACTAGACTCATCTCAGGCACTGATCGTATCAGCAAGCCTGGAGTGCATTATTTAAAGATGCGAAGAAAACAACCTACACAATGTGGATCTGAGGTGGTGTCATACTTCTTAGCTGTTTGATGTGACTGGATGTCATGCACATTGTAATGGACATTTACAAAGTGTCATTTAGTTCTAAATAATTACTGAGGATACAGAAGCAGGGACGACGCCAGACAAAGACAGTTTGCTTAATCAGGATGATTGACCACTTCCAGATGTGATTAGCAGTTACACTACTTATAATGTAATGAAAGCATTTACCTTTTAAATTCGGCCACAAAGCTTACAGACCAACAAAAAGAACAAGTGGTGAGATGGATAGTGTAACCCAAGCACTCTGAACAAGCCGAACTTATTCACCCTCTCTTAATATGTGTAGGCCCCTGAAGTCTCATTGTATTATTCAGTCATCTATTTTAAAGCATATTATTTAGTAACTACTATAAATTATTCAGAAAAAGTACAGAAACTAGTAGGAAAGGTTTTGACACTGAGGAATTTAAATCTGGACCTGCTCACAGAACCTGGGAATAAGGGGTTGTTAAAAAAAAAAAAAAGCATATATGTTTAATTGGCCCGTTTTGATTTCTCTAATTAACACATTAAACATGAGATTAGGTTTTAAAATGTATATTACATGTTATTTGGACCTGAGATTAACAGCGTGGCAATAAAATTGTTTTAAAACGACTGTCTCCTGAATCCCACTTGTCCATATACCTGCCATAAGAGAATCTATTGTTGAATTAGGGAACAGAAGAGGAGGGCTACGGAAAAGTAGCATTAGATAAACGTTTTGGTAATCCTTTTAGCAGACCTTGACCGGCCCCAAGTTGTATATCTTTCTCATGGGTGTATAGTAGGGATGTAAATGTCTTAAAAATATGAATGGAGCATTAAATAAATGTCTATGGGAAGAAAAAAAAATCTACTGAAATATATTTAGTTTGGAAGTGGACTAAAGTGCCTTGACTCCCCCCTAGTGGCGCACCCAATTTTCGTCTGCGTTGCCTCCCTCTGTCTGTGGTAACCTGCTTTTCCTTCCTTCTCCTCAAGGTGTCCCAATAACTAGCAGTCACAGACACCATTTCAGTTCTCATTGGTGTAACATAACATTTGTGAAGTAGATTTTCATTTAAAAATGTTTTAATCCATTGAATGATATGCATCCAGTTTTACAACCACAAGCACTGTAACAGTGTGTGAACAGATGAATGACCGATGGCTGTTGGAGTCTTATTACCCCGCATCTTATTTCCATAATAGAGAAGCTTCAAGTTGCTGAAAATGTAAGTTGCTTTAAGTGTTAAAGGTCTCAGTACACGTTAGTGTGGACAACACTGTGACGATTAGTAAACATTATATTATGCATATACAGTTTAGTGCAAAAGATTGTATATTCTCGATGAAAAAGAAATTTACATTATACCAATAAGACATTTAGTGTTAAGCAATAAACTTATCAAATAGCACACGTTAAGATATTAATAGTGAGGAAAATAAAGTTTGCATCTTGCATTCTTAATGTGAAACAAATATTTTCTATTCATTTGTATGCCCACCCTTTATCTTTATTCCCATTATAAACTGCCTCCAACCTCCCCTGAAGGTTGTATCTCCTGAACATCACTGTATCCTCCCAGTTGTAATAATGTAGCCGATATGTCTGTTCTAATTCTGGTATAATTGCTTGGTCGATCATTACATTATTCTTGACATACTATAATTTTGTAAAATGCCATACACTTTTTTTTTTCCTCCTCCCAAACCAGGTCTGGAGACAAGCTCATTTGAATTTTGACTTAGGTTTTGAAGTGTTACAAATTTGCTGGAAAATCTTTGCATAAATAATAACGTATAATCTACATTTTCATTTTTTCTTCTATTTAAAAACATGCAAACTATTGTACTCTGCAGGAATGGGCAGAAATACAAGCTACAGGCTACAAGGTTTAGTGGTTTCTGCTTGACTTGGGAGAGGTAGGAGGTCATACATCCAGAAAGTTTACACAAGAATAAAGAAGAAAAAGAAGCCAACTTTGCTAAACATGACCACTCATATAATCTAAAGGGTTACACAACCTCAAAAGAGTGTATTTGGATTCATTCTCATCACTATTTAACAACACACCCTTTGGCTTAGTAAAATGAAGTATTCCAATTGCATCTCTTTTAGCGTAAGTCTGGCTCTTTGCAAAGCAATACATTACTTTTAGCTCGACTTTACTGTTTACAGGGTTTTATCATGCCTTGCTTAAAACTCCCTCCCATCTTATGAAAATTTTGCAAGGCAATGTATTTTCAACACCTCATAGTGTAATATCACTAAACTCATTGTTGGATTATTCGCATACAGTATAAATTTACACGCTGCACTTTTTGAATGAGTGTCATTGTTGAGGAGTCAAAAGGACCTGTTCCTCCAGCTCTATGCCTCATGGGTTTGGCTGATCTGCAGTGCAGCTTAGTTTAGCCTGAACAAACACCTGCGGGCTCAGCTGGGCTGGGCCTGATACGATTGAAACAGGTTTGCTAGAAGAGCCTTCCTGTCTTTCAGAAAGCCCTCTTTGGCAAGCTGAATACTTTCCCAGGGTGCACCAACTGCTTGTGCAAGTCAGACAAACTGATTTCTTTGTCAGAGACTGTTTACAACCTCTATTTTATTTTTATTTATTTTTTTAAAAATCCGATATTTAGTTTTTCTGACTATTTCTGTAAATATGGTTATTTTAGTTAAGTACAGTTCATGCCTTTTATTCAGGAGTTGAAAGTAAGAGTCCTAGTATATCACTATTGTACTTATCGTATCTTATTGCTTTTACCATACATTTAACTCCATCCTGGAAGAGATCACACCCATATTTTTGATTTTACCAAACTTAAATCTTTTACCCGGGTGTAGTATTATTATATGGTTACCATATGTTTAAAAACTCAAATCTTAATCTCAAATATGTCCTCTACATGTAAAGTCATGCTCAAATTTGTGTGACATTATGTAACATGCCCAACAGGCTACCCATATTAAGATTTATATTTTCTTGTGGTGGATATTTATTATATTTTATTAAATTTTTTAGATGGTGGACATCCACCATTCACCAGGATACCGTTAAGATTTTATAATGAAGAAGACAAAGCAATCTAAATGATGCAATCTTAGAAAAAGAATGACCCCTTAACGACGGCTCTTCGGTTGTACTTCCGAGTGAACCTTTTACAGTATGTAGAACATTATTACAACTGAGTGCTTCGTTACTAAAGAGTGTTACAAGTAGAACCCTTTGAAGAAGCGAAGTGCTTTAGGATTTCAAATGTTTCACGATCACAAACAACACAACAGTCAAGTTTATTTGAAGATATTAATGGTGAAAAAAAACAAAGTTATACTCGTTCAAATGTTTACATCTCCTTTGTCTCTATTCTCCTCTGAAGTGGATCCTTAGCCCGCCCATATTCTTCCTCACATATTGCTTCTAACGCTGACTGCTTGGCAAATATGCTTTACATCTGTTATATGTTTGCCACATGTCATAAACTGTCCTCCTCAGATCCGTCAGCTCTGGAGACTGAGCGAGTCTAAAAACTATGCTACTTTTCAAACTGTTTCTGTTGATTTTTGTTCTGATCTAAATTGCCTTTTCTTTTCAGCACACACCCTTAACTCGGATCGTTACGACATGTAGGAGTTCCCCAAACACTCAAAAAGTGGTGGTGTCTTTTTTGTACATAAATTATAAGAGGGTTTTACATTTTCCTTTTATAAAATCCAGTAATCACAAGGATGATAACTTATATATATATATATATATATATATATATATATATATATATATATAGTGACAATTGTGAGTCATGTCTGCCTGGCATTGCTCCTGTAGAATACAATCTGCATGAATCAGCTTGTATGAACGGTTTTGAAAGTTACAGTTATGATTTAGACTCCTTTTCGTACAACTTTGTATACAATCCAACTAAATAGTCATTGAGGTCAGTTTCAGGTCTAATTTTTAATTCCTGATCCAGCTAGTGAAGTCCTGGGAGGGGTGTTGGAGTTGAACTTTACAGGGTGGGAGATCTGCAGGAATGAAGAATGAAGAGAGACGCCTAAACTGAGTGGCGAGTCTCAGTTAAACGACTGTACTGTTATCCAGGTCCCCACAACACACCTTTCTCTTGAGAACGAAGACGGACATTGGCTTCGGGTGGGTCAAGGAAAAGGCACTGAATTACTGAAGAGCTATAACTATTAGTATTAGTGAAGATCATCTATATAATATTTAGATTCTGCATTTTACGGTGCATTTTAATTCTCCAACGAAATGGCCGTTCAAGTCCCCTGAACCCAGCTAATGAGGAACTTCAGCTCTGGAGTGTGTTTAAGAACATGAGAGCTGGACGTGCTGGAGTTCAACTGTACAGGGAGTAAGAGTTGTTTGAATCCCTTTAGGACACATCTTCATAGAGAACGAAGGGGAAAGCGAGTTTGCTGTCACACACGGATGGTTAGGAGGAAAAAAAAAAGCGCTGAATTAGTAAAGAGCTGCGGTTTTCTGTTTCTCCTCTCCACTCTGAAGAGCTCTCGTTTCTGAGCTGAGGAACCGGACACCTGAAGACACGACACCACGGCCTCGCACATGTACTATTAATGTTTAAAAATGAAAGCCATGGAAGCTCGTTATCATAAACGCTACCGTGTTTATAACACGTTCACTGAAACTTTTAAAAAAAAATTTTTTTACTCTTTCTTTTTTAAAGCCGCGCGCGCATGCGTGTTTAGCATTTTAACTTGACAAACTTCCACAATAACGGAAACGACTAAAGTAATAGCATAGAAATCAGTTAAAACTCAATACTCACTGTCGATTCTGTAAGCTGAAGTTTTGTAGTACTGCCTTGCTCTGACTAGGAGTGTGTACAACGCCCTTAAGTGTCTCTTTCGTGAATCCCAAAGTCTTTCCTAGTGGTTTTTTTTTTTTTTTTTTTTTTTCACTAAATAACTGGGCGTGTGCGCATTCAGAGCAGGGGTGGAGGAGAAGAAAGGAATGGGAGCTTATAACTATTCGTGCATCTGAAAGTGTTGGATTGCACCAAACAACTCTTAAAGAATAGCTTACAACTTGTCAAAAATGTAAATCTTTGATGAAGTGAAAAATGAATGTAATGATTCCTTTCTCCACATAAGCCACATATACAGTGCTCTAAGCTGTGTACACATTCCATGTCTAGTGTGTGTGTGTGTGGCAAGTGGGAACATGTAAAGTCAAGTTTATACCAAAAAGTTTCATTTGTAACTAAGGTGAGACCATTCTCACTGCACCACACCTTAAGTGTGTCAAGAAGTTTCTCAATATTAATAATAACTTCACCCTGGCAGTATGTTATTGTTCAGGTCCCCCCCAATATTGCATATATAGGGAGGGTACTCTACACAGCCATGCCTTTTGGTGTTCAAACATGCACCTGGAAAAAGGAATCTGTGGATTTAAATTGAAAAAATTATATATATATATATATATATATATATATATATATATATATATATATATATATATATATATCTTACACACTGACACACAGTGAAAATGTGAGCCAGCGTGAGTGATACAAAGGGCAGTTACATTTTTAAAATATTCAACATACCAAAATACACTTAACTGGGACATGTGCTTTGCATTTAATGAGACAATGACTTACAGAACCAGTCGACCATCATGTTAAACTACAGCTCTTAGCACATAGTTATGTAAGATTATAAAATAATTCAAAAGTTCTCTGGATTGTTAGTTTTTTGTTTTTTTTTTTTTGTTGTTTTTGTGTGTGTGTGTGTGTGTGTGTGTGTGTGTGTGTGTGTGTGTGTGTGTGTTTTTTTGTTTTTTTTTTTAAGTTTCCTAAAAGGAGTCTCTCTGTGGTAGAAAACGTGCTGTTAAAAAAAAAAAATCATTTCGGAATCACTTTAAAACAGAATAATAGAAACAGCAGCTATTTGTTAAAAAACAGTTGGCCGATAAACTGCCAGAATTCCAGGAAACTCAGCTCTCCGTCATTGTTTTTGTGTAAGGAGCTCATGAGCTGGTCAAAGACTGATGAGTCACTGGCATTCTGCAGGGGAAAAAAAAAAAAAACCCACAATTATGTTAACTAGTTAGGGTTGAATATAATTTAAAAACGTATTCTCTGCTGGCTAAAACAAAATAATGCTGTTTTTTGACTTCAGGATTAAGGGATTGACTGATTAATCTTAACATACACATTGTCTCATCTTTAATTTGTAGGAATTTAAAGTACACAGGTCTGCTGAGGCGAGTCAAGAGTAACACTACTCACACCCTTACTTAGATCCACACTATTCATTTGAACACATATCATAGGGTGCTTAAGTAGGCACATATTCACAAGAGGGCCAGATTGCCCTCCGCTTCCAAGCTCATTCACCAGTGTTATCAAAATAAGATCAATGGCATCAAGTCAAACAAAAATAACACTAGATGACCAAAAGTTAGTGGACACCTGACTAACCCAACCCAATTGTAGACCTTCCTCAAATTGTTGTCACAAAGTTGGAAACACATAATTGTCTAGAATGTCTTTGTATTTGATTTTGTGTTAGATTTTTTTTTGTTCTAGGACTTCAGGTACACTATATGGCCAAAAGTATTTGGACACCTGATCATTGGACGAGTATCAGAGGAGAACGATCAGGAATTCCAGGAGGTCATCGCTGACTTTGTCAACTGGTGTTAGTTAAACCACCTCTGCCTCAACGCCAGCAAGACAAAGGAGATGGTAGTCGACCTCCACAGGAGGCCACCCCGGTCTTCGCGGGTGAACATCCAGGGTGTTGACATCAAGAGGGTGGAGACATAAATTCCTGTGTGTTCACCTCAACAATAAACTGGACTGGTCCATAAACCCAGATGTCCTGTATAAAAAGGGCCGAAGTCATCTCCACCTGCTGAGGAGACTGAGGTCTTTTGGTGTGTGCAGCACCCTGCTAAAATCTTTTTATGACACTGTGGTAGCATCTGCTATCTTCTATGCAGTAGTTTCCTGGGGAGTCTGGAGCACAGAGTGGGACAGGAAACGTCTTAGCAAACTGGTTAAGAGGGCTAGCTCTGTCCTGGTCTGCCCTCTGGACAGCACAGAGGTGGTGGGGGAGAGGAGGATGTTAGCTAAACTGGTGTCTATCATGGGAAATTCCTCTCACCCCTTGTATGAGACATTGGGGTCCCTGAGCAGCTCCTTCAGCAGCAGACTGCTGCATCCTCAGTGCAAGAAAGAGTGCTATCTCATGGTCCTTTATCCCTACAGCAGTCAGACTTTTTAATACAAAAAACAACATAATGTAGCACTGCTAGTTGTTTTGCATAATCAACCTACACATTCACAATAATTCTGCATTATGAACATTTATTCATTTATTATTATTTGTTGCTCACCCTCTATTGTTAACTGTGCAATAATCCATTTATCACTTTTCTGTATATAAATGAGGTTTTACTCATTTGTATATATTTTTATATTTGTATTCATCTGTACATACATTGAGGTGTTCATAGTGTACATATTACCATTATTATTATTATTATTTTTTACTACTATTATTCTCATTTTTCTATTCCTATTGTGTGTGTGTGTGTGTGTGTGTGTGTGTGTGTATGTATATATATATATATATATATATATATATATATATATATATATATATATAATTTTTATTTTATTATTATTATTATTATTATTAATTTTCTATTCCTATTTAATGTGTATTCTTTCCTATCTGATTTTTTGTGTAATTGAGCTGCTGTAACGAGGGAATTTCCCCAGTGTGGGATCAATAAAGTTGATCTTATCTTATCTTATCTTAAAACCATGTTCCAAAACCATGGGCATTAATATGGAGTTGGTTCCCCCCTTTTGTTGCTATACCAGCCTCCATTCTTCTGGGAAGGCTCACCACTAGATTTTGGAGAATGGCTGTGTAGATTTGTGCTCATTGTAGCACAAAAGCACTAGTGAGGTCAGGCACCGATATAGGACAAGATGGCCTGGTGAGCACTCTGTGCTCCAATTCATTTCAGAAGTGTTCAGTGAGGTTGAAGTCAGAGCTCTGTAGGTTCCTTGAGTTCTTCCACAATAACCTTGGCAAACCATGTTCTTTATGAAGCTTGCTTTGTGCACAGGGGTGCTGTCATGCTGGAACAGGTTTGGACTAGACCACTATAGTTCCAGTGAAATCTAAATGCTACAGCAAAGCATTTCTACATACAAAAACATTCTAGACAATTATGTGTTTACAACTTTGAGACAATAACTTGAGGAAGGTCTACATACAGGTTGGGTTGGTCAGGTGTCCACTAACTTTTGGTCATATAGTGTTATTTTTGTTTGACTCCACTTCTTGATTCCATTGATCTTATTTTGATAGCACTGGTGAATGAGCTTCGAAGTGGAGGAATACAAAAAAGACAAGAACATGCGAGGCACCAACCTGTACAGGATTCAACACCAACCTCTAAGATTAACAGTTGCTCAATTGCTCAGTTAACACAAAAGTCCTGTTAATTAACACTGTTCCTCAACAACTGCAACATCTCCACTCATACACTGTTGATGAAATTGTGAATCATCTGCCACGGTGTTGGTGTGAAAAGATAATATTTAATAGCTGAAATACAAATTCCACATTTGCCAAAAAATCTAGTTATTGAAATCCTTAACGATTTGAACTTGACCACTGATCTCTTCAGGTTAGGCGGAGTTGTAATTTATAATATTAAAACGCAACATGGTTGAGAACTTCCTGTTGCATTTCAATAAATGATGTATGCGTTAGCTAGAAAATTCCACAAGTTAGTCAATAAATTGTTGTAATAGAGAAAGGACTTGGATTTTTAATATAAAGAAAATGCAGCATGTACAGTCAGGGGGAAAAGACAGTATACCCTCCTAATTTATCAGGGCCTAAATAACAATTGGGTGGTCTTCACCAAATTCTATCTGCAAACAAATAACCTTAGATGACAACAAAAAACAACAGATTTCAATATGAAGTCCTCCCCCCCCCCCCCAAAAAAGTAACCCAACATTCAGAAACCAGGAGAAAAGCAGTATACCCTATAATTCATGCTATTAGCTTATAACATGTAGAACCACCTTTAGCTTATATTTACTTCAAGCAATAATACTGAAGTAAACATTTTCTGTAAGAGTTTATCAGTCTCTCACATCATTTTGGAGGATTCTTGGCTCACAGTACCTAAATTGTAACCCAAAAATATTTTTTATTTACGATAAAGAGGAAACGAGAGAAAGCGGTTTCTATGTGTTACTTTATTAAGAGGATGAAGATGTTCATTTTATGGTGAGGTACTTATGAAGTTACACAGTCACAAAAAGCAGAACTGAAAACATTTTGATACATTTGAATAAAACATTTCAATAAAAACTTCGGGAAAACCACCAGGGTTCAACATGATGTTGACTATTTTGGTTCAGATGAGTGATTGATGAAGTCAGTAAAAACAGAGAAGGCTTCTTTCAAATGACAAATTTGAATCCTCTTCTAATTCAACATATTCATGGCTACAAATATTCCCAGCTCGGCAAATGAATCACCATAAATAGATATAACAGAAAATAACAAACAATGAAATCATGCAAAACTACATTTATGGAGAAGCATGCAATTTTTTATTATTAAATGACAATTCTAAGTGAATTCTGTACAGATCATTGTTAAGGTCATTGTTTCTTGATGAACTGTCCTCAGATTATTTGCTAAATTTAGTTCTGGTGATTATCTACAAAACTAACCTATTAATATAAACCAAACTTTAACTGATGAGTCAAATAATCATGCAAATGGAAAATTGAATTGAATTGTATTGAATCAATATAGCGGTAGCTTTTTCTGCTTGATATTTGTTAAAACATTTTTTTTTTTTTCCCCCATATATAATTATATATATTTGTTAAAATGTGTTTTACATATCCCAAAATCTGGTGCTGTTGTTTTAGCTATTCACATATAGTGTGCAGTGCGACAACACACACACTGTATACTTTATTATTTAAATTCCTTATTTATGAAAAGTTGTCACACTGCTTCATCTAATTATTACGGTAGATTGTCTACAAAGTTTTATCAACCAGTTTCAAAGAACTAGAAACAAAGAAATTTAATTGAAAGTTATCAGTGTAAATTAAACCTATTTTTGTTTGTAGTTACTGAGTATACTGTATATGCTTAATGATAAAGCATGTGGTTAGCACGTTTGCCTCACACCACCAGGGTTGGGGGTTCGTTTCCCGCCACTACCCTGTGTGTGCGGAGTTCACATGTTCTCCCTGTACTGCAGGGGTTTCCTCCGGGTACTCCGGTTTCCTCCCCGAGTCCAAAGACATGCATGGTAGGCTGATTGGCATGTCCAAAGTGTCCGTAGTGTATGAATGGGTGTATGAGTGTATATGTGAGTGTGCCCTTTGATGGATTGGCACCCTGTCCAGGGTGTACCCCACCTTGTGCCTGATGCTTCCTGGGATAGGCTCCAGGTTCCCTGCGACCCTGAAGGATAAGCGGTATAGATGGATGGATGCATGGATGGATGGATAACTGAATAATAAGCTGGAAATTTAAAGGGGATAACACAAAAATCTATTTTTGACAGTTAGCTTTGCATTATTGTACGATTTTGTGTATACAAACATTTAAACATTTTGCATACACCATCAAAATCTAAACATTGTCCTCACTTAGTCCTCTATGGTGGTACATATTTTTAAGGAGCATCCTGGAAAAGAAAAAAAGAAAGAAAGGGGTTGTTAAGCACTCCAGATAAAATAATAGGATATGTTTCTCTCTCATAGTTTCTATTATTTTTATTATTATTATTTAAAAATAATAATAATAATAATAATAATAATAATAAATATGATTAATAATAATAATAATAATTATTATTATTATTATTATTATCTCTTATCCCTGACTCACTACATTTTGAAGACTAATGTCTTGTAGCACTGATTTTATGCTTTATTCCACATAAAATTCCACTTCCTGGTATGGGCAATATTATCTCTTTATTCAAATCTTTCATGTAGAACCAAGACGTGCACTCATTCCCATATACATCCTATAACATCCTGGTACTCAGTACAACAGCATGATTGTGTGTGTGATATTGCTTTTATACAAAAAAAAAGTAATTAATATAGAGTACCTGACATTTCAGACACAATATGGCCAAATATTTTGTTCACTTTCACTCCATCAACTTGCTGGATAGTGTTTTGTGTGTTGCCATGCAATGCAAAGACTGACTGATAGCCTGTAGTAAGTGTAGTAACAGTATCAATGTAAAGAAATACTGCTATAATTGGAATTATATAGTGAACACAGACATGTGTAATGAAATATCCAAGAGCTGTTATAATAAATATAAGCACTCTTGGAATGACACTTGTCTAGTCAAATTCGTGGACTGGAACACACTGTTGTATAATATTCATTGTTCCCTGTCTACTTTGAACTTGCCTTCCCTTTTCTCTCTCTGATTGGCTACAGGCCTTAAAGCATGCTGAGAACACACTGCACTTCATTTAGTGGTTTCTACTCTCAAACAGCACATGTTCATTCTTCATATAGTAAGCTACTTCCATAAAACTGCATATTATTATTATTATTATTATACCACAGAGCTGCTGAATTCTTGAATCTGTTTGGTCAGACAGTGTTGATTAATTTTCTATAACAGCAGCTCTGACAAGAGTCCTAACTGTAATTTAAATCACGGTTATATTAATGCATTTGTTCTAATACACTATTATTTCTATAGTAACAACTCATTTACAAGGACTTGTATGGAGAATGCTTTACAAAATTTAAACCTAATAATAAATGTATTTGTTTTTTCAACTTATATAAATATAATGAATGCTATTTAGATATATGAGAAAAATGTTCTGATTTGATACGACTTTTATCTGGCTATATATATATATACACACACATCATCTTTTATCTTTAGCTATGCTGGGTTGTGGTTGTTATGTCTAGAATTTCTACTAGGGAAGTGCTGAAAACTAGCACCAACCTTGACCGTATGTACTAAGAGAAATGACTGTGCGAGTGCCTCACCATATCCCCATCAGCAATGTTTCTTCTCAAACGTTCCCAGAAGTGTATCCTCTCCGCCTCGTCCTGTGGCCAGTCCAGATATGTGTGTGATTTCACCAGCTTGGCCAAGCTATGAAAATTTACACAGCTTTTTTATCAAGTGGTGTAACTTACTATTTAAAATACAAAATAATTTACTTTGTCTGATAACCTGCAAGTTTTCAAAATATTTAAATTATTACAAGCCTGAGTGATTCTGCTTTTCAAGAATCCTTCACAAATATTACTGCCTTGCAAAGTGAATGATCATCTTGTACTGATTTGTTAAAAAAAATTGAGATACATGGTCATTCGAAGCTCGAAAATCAGACTACTGGATCAATTAGTACAGTAACTTAAATATTTATTTTTTAAAAAATTATATATATATATATATATATATATATATATATATATATATATATATATATATATATATATATATATATATATATATATATATATATATATATATAAATTTCAGAGTATATCCCTATAAAAAAAAAAACACACATTTAAATTTGGTATTACTGAAGAGTTTTCTTTAGCTCTTTCAACACTGATTACATCCTCACATGCTGGACATGGCCTCTCAAGCATGGTCAATTACATAATTCAGGCCCACAACCCTATAGATATTAGTGTTTTTACTCCTGTCATATGTGGGAAAATGTTAAACTCTTGCGGTGTTGTGTTCCTCCAGAACAACTAAAACTTTTCATATATACAGTGCCCTCCACTAATATTGGCACCCTTGGTAAATATGAGCAATGAAGGCTGTGAAAAACTCTCTGTTGTTGTTTAACCTTTTGATCTTTTGTTTAAAAAAAAAAATCACAAAAATACTCTGCTCTCATGGATATCAAACAATTGCGAACAAAACACAGGTTTATCAAAAAAAGTCTTTGTTAAATATAGGTGGCAATTATTGGCACCCCTATGAATTCATATGAGAAAAATATTTGTATAAGTATATTTCCATTGACATTTTACATTTTTCAGTACACCTGGGTGACAAGGAACAGGAAATTGTTCAACCATGACTTCCTGTTTCACACGGGTATTAATATGAGGTAACACATAGGCCAAATTCCCAAGGAATATAGCTGTGATGTGCGGCAAAAGGTTGTTGAGCTTCACAAAATGGGAAGTGGCTATAGAATGCCCATTTCCACAATCAGGGAAATAATTAAGAAGTTCCAGTCAACTGGATCGTCTATATTGTCTCAACACACTGTGAAGAGGACGGTTCGAGTGGCCAAAAAATGTCCAAGAATCGCAACTTTGAACGTCTCCAAAACTACAATCTGAATCAACTACATCACCACAAGTTGTTTGGAAGGGTTTCAAGAAAAAAAGCCTCTACTCTCATCCAAAAACAAACTCAAGCGTCTTCAGTTTGCCAGACACTACAGGAACTTCAAATGGGGTCGGGTTCAGTCAAAGTCTCCAGACGAACCGTGGCTGGTTCTGCAAGATGGTCAATAAAACTTACCAGCCAATTTCTTATAAAACTGCACAAATTGTACCGGAGACTACTATTTTTATTATTTTTGTCACACCAAATATTACTTTTTGTTTAATTTATTGCTGTTTACTGCTCTTTATGTAGAAACATTTAATTTCATTATTTTGATGGCATCTTTGCTCTACAGCATTTCTTTGTACGGGCCTAAACCTTTTGCACAGTACACTTGTGTTGTGTTTGCAATTGTTTGATATTCATGACAGCAGAGTATTTTAGTGAATTTTTTAAACAAAAGATCAAAAGGTTAAACAATAAAAGACAACTTTCATAGCCTTCTTTGGTCATCTTTACCAAGGGTGCCAATATTAGTGGAGGACACTGTAATTCTAAGACTTTTCAATTTTATGTTCAAGCAGAACAGTATTCCATAGAACAGTATTTTTAATTCAGATTCAGTAACTGGTTTTAAGAAGCAGCTTACACAGACACATTACACAAATTACTTACTACTGTGTCACTTTCTTCCCAGATTTTCCTCAGCTTGGTCTTCAGAAGTGATTTATACAGATTAAAGGAACTTGTTAATGTGTTGGGCCACAACAAGCCACCAAAACAGCCTCAGGGGGCCTTAGTATAGATTCTATAAGTATCTGGAACTGTTCTGGAGGGATGTACAGTGGATATAAAAAAAAGTTTACACACCCCTGTTAAAATGGCAGGTTTTTGTGAAGTTAAATCATGTCAGGTCCTTTGCTACCGTTATTGTGAAATTTTAACCTACTAATTAAAGTGAAAAACAATAAGAATCATTTGGGGGGGGGGGGCAGGAATTATATTATATATATATATACACATATATAAAAATGTACAATAACCTGGCTGCATAAGTGAGCACACCCCTAAACTAATACTTAGTTGAAGCACCTTCAGATTTTTTCAAAACATTCATTCAATACATAGAATTCATTCAGTCTTTTGGGTAAGAGTCAATCAGTTTGGCACATTTTGACTTAGCAATATTTTGCCATCCTTCCTTACAAAAACATTATAACTGTCAGATTGGCTGGGCATCTCCTGTGCACAGACCTCTTCAGGTCACCACATAGATTTATGATTGGATTTAGGTCTGGACTCTGGCTGGGGCAGTCCAAAACCTTGAATTTGTTTTAGTGAATACATTCGTTTGTTGATCTGGAAATTTGCTTTGGGTTGTTGTCATGCTAAATGGTGAAATTCCTCTTCATCTTAAGTGTTTTAGCAGAAGACTTAAGGTTTTTGCACCAAAATTGACTGGTATTTGGAGCTATTCATTATTCCCTCCACCCTGATTAAAGAACAAGTTTCAGCTGAAGAAAAACAGCCCCAAAGTATGATGCTGCCACCACCATGCTTCAGCATGGGCATGGTGTTTTTTTTGTGCCAAACATATATTTTGGTATTATGGACAAAACGTTCAACTTTGGTCTCATCAGATATCATAACACATAATTCTACATGGTTTTGGGAGATTGGATACATTTTTTAAATGTATTTTTTGGTTATAAAAGGCTTCTGTCTTGCCACTCTACACCAAAGCCCAGAGATATGAAGAATTCATGAGATTCTTGGCACATGTACATTTATTCATTTAGAAGACACTTTTATCCAAAGCGACTGGGATGTAGGGACATGTAGGGACCAACCAGTACTTGCCAGAAACTGCTGCAATTCTTTTAATGTTGCTGTATTTCTCTTGGCAGCCTCCCTGACCAGTTATCTCCTGATCTTCTCATCAATTTTAGAGGGATGTCCTGTTCTTAGTAGTGTCATTGCCGTGCCATATTTTCTCCACTTGTTGATTATTGTGTTCCATGTTATATCCAATGCTTCGGAAAAAATTTTCTAATCCTCTCCTGATTGAAATTTTTCAACAATGAGATCCCGTACCTAGTTTTATCTCTTTGTGGCCCATGGCTTTTCCATTTGGATGTTACCAAGATGACAGGAAAATCCTATAGGAACAGCTGTACTTTATTTGGGGTTAATCAGTCACTTTAACTGATGGCAGGTGTATACTAATTAGTATTTAACATGAGTTTCAATGTGATTGGTTGATTCCGAACACTGCCACATTCCCAATTATAAAAGGGTGTGCACACTTATGCAAGCTGGGTATTGGAACAATCACCTGTTTTTTTGTCCCCACACAAAAAAACATTCCTAAGTGTTTGTCACTTGATATTAATATGCAAAGGTGAAAAGGGTTACTTAGTTTCAATCACAAAAACCTGCCATTTTAACAGGGGTGTGTAGACTTTTTATATCCATTGTATACTATTTTTTACACAAGATCTTCCCTCAACTAATGTTTTGATGATGGTGGTGGAGAGAGCTGTCTAACACACTGCTCCAAAATCTCCCATAGGTGTTTGATTGGATTGAGATCTGGTGGTGATCATGAAAGTCATATCATATGATTTACATCATTTTTTATACTCCTCAGACAATACAGCGAGTCCTCGTGTAATCGTGGTCAGTCAGAAGAACTACAGTTGAATGGTTTACTTTTTGGGGAAAAAATGACTACAAATTGAACATTTTGATCTGTAAAGTCTGAAAGTAACACTAATGTACATGTGGTTATATCTGACAGTGTAAAGAGCAGAATGTAATTTTAAAAAATTACACAAAGCTATTGCTACATTTGCTTGCTATTGCTAAGAAAACTGTAATTGCTTATATGATTGTTACTTTCAAAAGTTGTATTCTTTCCAGCGTTTGTTTTACCGATGGAAAGTGCTGAGCTCAAATGGGGAGATGTGCTCGAGAAAGATGAGAATGAGACGATGTTTCTGTTCTTCCAGTAGTCGGTGTGTTGCTACTCGCATTTCCAGGCTGCACCAGTCACTTCGCAGATACCGACGACTAAGCACACACACCGTGCGCCGGCTGCTGTAGATACTCTCTGCTATGTTATCGACAATTCCCTTTCCCACCTACAAAAATAAAAGTTTTAAAAATAAAAATAAGCACCATTTAACTAAACCACTATTGTATTAGCGTGCATCTGGAATCGAAATGCATGAATGAACTGACTCTTATGTATGACTTCTAGAAATGAGTCCTATTTAAAGCTGTAGAAATATGTTTGAATAATCTCAGGTCAAAATGCTAATAAAGGCAAGCTGTTGTGGCGTTTAAAGATATGTCTAAAATATTATCACTAGACCCTTCACTTTTTTGCTCATAATTTACCATGAGGCATTGTTACCATCTATGGTACTTTCCATAAATATAAATATACATATATTAAAAACTACTCTTATTGTTTTAATGTTTAATTACTGCGTCTTACCTCGAAGTCTCTGCTGTGCAAGCAGAGTCGCAGCCTGGGTTGGCCTTGTTCCTCCAGCTTTGGAGCAAACTCCTCCAAGACCCAAACTTCATCATGGCTACTGAATGACACAAATGCATCATATTTCATGTCTTCTTCAGCTTCTAGTTCATCCCCTCTGTTCCTTTGCCTCCTCCTCCACCAACGTTTACCGAAATTCCTCTCCATATGTCCTCGGAGTCGAAAGATGAAGACCATGCAAGGCCAGTAAGCAAAGCGATAGCTAAGAGCACTTAACAGCAGCAGACTTATGATGTTGACAGTGCCCAAATAACACAGGTACTGCACATCTGTCTGACATAACTTCTCCATGGTGGACAATAAATTCAGTTTCTGGTAACGCCAGGCGCATTGCTGCTTCTGCAGATTGATCACCTGTGCTCGTGTATTCTGTGCCCATTCGAGGAACCAGTCGGTCTCACAGTCACATCGAAAGTTCACTGTTTCAAGCACCACAGCTCTCAGAACTGGCAAGACATCAAACATTCCATCCTGTAAGATTAGTGGGTTGACACTGCAGAGATACAACAGTTCCAGTGAGTGCAGGTCTCTGAACATCATCTTTGTCAGGAAATTCAGACGGCAGTTATAGAGTACAAGGATCTGTAGCTGTTTTAGATTCCAGAGGGTCATACCAGGATTGGTGGTGTTTGAGAAATTAAGGTTGATGAGTTTGAGACGCTTGAGATAACGCAGACTGCTGATTCCCGTGTAATCGAGGATCACAAGCTCAGGATCAGCTGACAACTCTAAAGATTCTAGATGCGTAAAATAAGGAACGAAAAAATCATTCTTCAAATAAAATCCGTGTCCACTCAGCTTAAGCTCTCGGACAGATTCCAAAAAGGGAGGATAGTTGTCTCCGATGTAGAGCATATATCCATTCAACTCAAACCTGAAGCTTCCTTTGGGTCTTCCAATAGATCCGATAAAAATACTAGTCCCGACATGTGCATCAATGCTGAGACGCTGCATGTCCTTTGGAAAACCATAAAACAACAAGCTCAGATGTAATTCATAGACATACTCCAACCTTCCAAATGCAAGTTCACGCAGCTCCCCCTGGTTTCGAAAGATCCCATCCTCTATACTACTAATCACATTTTCATCAATAAGCAGGACTTCTAGAGATCGAAGATACCGAAAGTCATCGGCAGCAAGCATTTTGATCTTGTTCAAGCTAAGTTTGAGAATCTTAAGATGATGCAGACCAATGAATGCTTCAGGTTCTAGAGTTGTAATCGCATTTTCATTAAGAAGAAGTTGCTCGAGTAGAGGGGTGCAAACAAACTGGTGTGTTTTGACTACTGTTAGATGGTTCCCATTTAGATTCAGAGTAGTTACATTCCAAACAGTCCCATTGGCAGAAACACAGAATGAGGCTTCAGTCAATGCCATCTTGGCCAAAACCATTGTCTGTATTCCCTCTACACTTCTCCAGAATGCTGGGTCCAACTGCTGGACTCTTGAATTATATATACCAAGCACTGTAAGTTCTTTTCCACAATCCTTTAAATCTTCCATTGACAGTGAATCTAAGAGTATATAGGATAACTCAAGAGTGTGGAGATTCAAGTTAGAAACTAGCTGGCACATATCTTTGCAGCTTGTAGAATATTCTTCTAATACACGTCCAGACAACACAATGTTGCTCAGTTTTCCAACTCCAGACTCCCAAATTTCTCCCAGCCATACACCACAAAAACGTAGAGAGAGACTTGAAAGGTTCTGAAACACTGCCAGAGAGCCGGCCTCAATTATTTTAATAGGGTTTCGAGTAAGATCTAAAACCTGTATTCCTGCAAGTACAGCTGAAGGCCATGATGGACAGCCTCGGTTTCTGATGGAAGTGATGCCACTGTCAAATACCTCTAGATATTTCAAGCGGGACATTTCATCGGGGACATTGCATAAAACCTCCCCAAGTTCCTCCACACAAACAGTGTCCAGAGACAGTTTAACTAAACTGACCAGATGCTCAAATGTGGTATTGGGAATGTTAGAAAACCGAAATCCTTTTAAGTATATTTCCTCTAGATTATCCAATCCAGAAAACACAGAAGTGTCCAAGACAACAGTGCTGCAATCAGAGACACTGAAAAAAACACGCAGATGTTTCAAGTTGAAAAGGCCGGAAAAGGCACCAGACTGGATCCTCCTGAGATTATATCCATATATTACCAGATGTTCCAAGGTTGCAAGGTGTGAGAAAGCACTGGCTGGAATAACTGTAGCATCACTGTAAATGCAAAGGGATCTGATTCCTGTCTCAACCTCCAAGAGATCCTTTTGGAAGTTTACGTTTTTACATTCGCCATAGGGACCAAGCCCGGGCTGATGATAGCACAAAGTACCAATGTCATTGAGGAGATGCTCATCAAAAGTCATGCAGCGTTTACTAATGAGAGCAGCGACAACACTAGACATACTAAAATACAGAATGAATCTCAAGCAGAGACACGGAGATGAACACACAGTTGCTGGTTTATACATACCCATATTTTGAGCCAAACAGTTTGTCTATGTTCCTGTTTATTCAGAGCAGTATTTCATCCTTGTGGTTGCATTAAATTGCAGACTGAACACTTCACTTATTTAAAGCCTCCGAGGATTGGGCGGATTCAGGGTTTTTTTTTCCCCACTTCAGTTTTATTTAAATCATGTGGACTGCATTTAAGGAAGGATACGCACTGCGTTACAGTAGTGTAGCGCCCATGCAGCAACTTAGTAAACTCAAGGGTACAATAATAGTGGCAAGAGGAAATACACTTGGATGGAGAGGTTTCCTGGTACTAGAAGGGAACTTCAGGTTCTACACAGAAACTTGTACCCAGAAACTTATTTATCTGAGTTTCAACCAACGTGTCCTTGATTGGAATTTTACATTACATTGGTTACAGACAAGCAGTTTGGGTAAATTTGGCTTTATTAGTTGAAATGTGAAAAATGAAAAGGTGCAAGGTGTAACTTTTCACAAGTTAACATTCAGCAAGACCACAGAGTAAGCAGAACTGAAAAACAACACGTTGCTATTTTAAAATGGCCGTTTGGTTTGACGAATTTCGTAAAAAACAAAACAAAACACTACAATAAAGACGGTTTATTCTGCTCCCTGATTCTATTTCCAAGCACAGACATTTTAGCATTATCCATAGTACTCATCGTACTTAACTTATTGCATAATGCAAGTATCTAAACAGTACCATGAATAGCTTAACTGTATGCACTAAAATACAAGTTATTGTTCAGCTCTGTGCCAGTTTTACATAGATTTGTACACTTCTTATGAGTAATTATCACTGTAAGACTTTTCAAATGAAAACCTTCATACAGTTTTGTAATGCAAATAATTACTGCAAGATGGACGTTTTATGTCCTATACGTGGACGAATATTTAAATATGCTGTACCAAGTGACAATATTTTATTTTATATTTTTTACATCTGTAAAACAATCCGTAATGTAAAAAGTGTAAAAAGCTCTGCTGACAGTGCAAGTCTACCCAATAAAATATGAACTGGTTGGGTGTAAGAATATTAATTCCTTACTTTCTCAACACATCTCAAACTTTAAACACAAAGCTTCCACAAGAGTTTCCCACAGAAACCAAATTAATAAATAAGCAAAACACACGTACCAAAATCGGAAAAAAAAAATTATAGTACACCGTAAAGAAATCTGAGCACTGCAGGGACGAAAAACTACATGCAGAAAAAAAATAATAAATTTATATGTAAGAGTCTGACTTTTTAAAATGCTGCATACTCTTACACACTAACCCAGTCTATGGTTGAATATACACCATATGGTCAAAAGTATGTGGACACCTGACCATCACACCCACATGTGGTTCTTCCCAAAAAGTTGGAAACATGCACTTGTATAAAATGTCTTTGTACGCTGTAGAATTACAATTTCACTTCACTGGAACTAAAGGGACCAAACCTGATCTGGCATGACGATGCCCCTGTGCACAAAGCGAGCTCCATGAAGACATGGTTTGCCAAGATTGGTGTGAAAAACGTTCAGTGACCTGTACAGAGCCCTGACCTCAAACCCACTGAACACTTTTGGGATGAACTGGAATGCCGACTGCACCCCAGGCCTTCTCGCCTGACATCAATGGCCAACCTCACTAATGCTCATGTGCACACGAATGAGCACAAATCCCCACAGCCACGCTCCAAAATCTAGTGGAAAGCCTTTCCCGAAGAGCAGAGGTGATTATAACATCAAAGGGAGGAGGGACTAAATCTGGAATGGGATGTTTAACAAGCACATGTGTGTTATAATGAAGTGTCCACAAACATTTAGCCACACAGTGTACATTCCGTGAAGCAATAGCAAAGCAACCCTATCTTTGCAATGAAAAAGCTAACCTATATTAAAGCTTGTTCTATTTTATGTGGTTGACAGATGCATGTTTATGGGCAATAACAGACTAAAACCTAAAATAAAAAAAATAAAAAAACAACTCAAAGTATTGGACCACTCAGTCAATAACAGGAAGTGTCTCATTTCTCACACTCTCTCTCACACACACACACACACACTCTCTCTATCTCATGTTTACAGCTTGGAAACAGTTGTACAGTAGCAGTGCTTAGACTTCCTTGTATTGAATCAAACAGGTGCATGTAAATGTGGAACCCTCATATTACTTTACACTTCAGAGGAAGAACTACACAACATACTTTAATCAAGATCTTGTCTATATTGCTAACCCTTCGCCCCTTTACCCCTTTTCCTTCCACTTCCCCCTCTTTTCACTTCATTCCCCTCTTTTTCCCGAAGCACAAATTTCCCCATTGCTTCTGCTGCAAATCCCTTCATCTCATTCTCTAGCTGATCATCATCATCATCATCATCGTCGTCATCGTCATCTCCTTCTGCCATGTCTTCCAAAATGTCCTCCACATCCTCCACAAACTCGCTGAATGGTATCTGGTCATGGACGAAGACTCCGTCAGTGAAGAACTCGCCGATCAGCTTGCTCAGTTCCTCTTTTCTGGAAGTTTGGTCCTTGGGTCCTAGAAGTTTCGTCAAATAGCCCGAGATGAACGCCTCAAATGCCCGTTGAGAAACAGGAGCAAGCCCCTCCTCGTGTGCACAAGCCGTCACGTCAGCGCACCCTTCTGTCGAGCCGTAATAGTGACGGATCTTCTCCCTCTGTTCGGCCCAGTAGTCGACGTGCACGTGGTCTTTGCTGTGCTGTTTGTCACTGTATGAATGGTGCGATGCCTCATGTTTGCCTTTTTTGCTCAGCTTTTCCTCTTTTTTATGGTTCTTGTCTTTGTATTTTTTCTCCTCCTCCCATCCTTCTGCTCTCTCTCCACTTTTAGGTTTGTCTTTCTGTTTCCCACCCCGATGCTTCCCCTCCCTTTCTTTTCTTTCACTGTTTCCGTCGTGATGATCTTTCTTGCCTTTCCTAGTTTTCTCCTTTGGGCTTTTATCGCTGTACTTTTCATCACCTGATGCTCCTCTCTCTTTGTCATCACCCCATTCCTTTCTCTCTTTCCAATCCTTCTTTTTTTCACTCGTCTCTTTCCGTTCTTCATCCCGACTAGCTTGCTTACCCCTCTTCCATTCTTTCTCTTCTTTCCAGTCTTTTTGCGCACTCTTTTGCTTCCATTCCTTATCTTCTTTTCCTTTCTCTCGTTTTTCCCACCTTCGGTCAACAAATTCTCCATGTTTCTCCTTTTCCCACTTTTTATCTTCCTTCCTCTCTTTTTTCCCAGTCCTTTCCCTAAGCTCTCTTTTTTCATCAACAAGCTTCAAACTTTGGGCATCCTCTTGCTTGTGGTCTTTTTGCCCGTTTTTCCCTTCTCCCTTACGCCTCCCTTTCTTGACTTCTTCTTTCTCCCACTCTTTATGGTCCTTTGTGCTTTTTCCCTTGCCTTCTTGCTCATCTACCTTTATGTTCTTGTCCTTCTTCCATTTTTTCTTTTCTGTCCTAATTTCTTTCTCTGTCCTCTCTTTATCCCAAGCTTTTTTATCCTTTCTCTCTTTCCTCTCCTGACTACTAGGCATCTCTTCATGTCCAGCAGAGGGCGTCACAGCTTGCACAATCACTAGAAGACAGAATAAATATTGATCAGAGAAAAAGGCAAACAAACCAGAGTGACATTGAGCCTTAATTAATCGGCCGATGCTTGGGCTTTGTACCTGTACTCTGAGTGAGCTCCGTAACTTTCTCTTTTAGATGATCCAGCTCTTTCTGCATAGCTGGAAGTGCTTCAAGCTCCTTATTTACTCTCTCACTCTCTCTCTTTACCCTTTCACTCTCTTGCTCGTACTCTTTCTGAAGGGCAGGCAGTTTATCCAACTCTCCTCTCATCCTCTGGTTTTCTGCTTCCAGCTCCTCCCTCCTCAGTCTCTCCTTGGTGCCTTCCTCCGCTTGCAGTTGTGCAGCCTTTAATTCCACTTCCTGTTCCTTTGTTTAGGAAGAAAAAAGATGGAAAAGAATGTAGAACATACGAGACACTCTAAACAGATGGAAAATGAAAGTACATGAAGCTACCTGAAGCCTTGCCTGTAAGCTTGCAATTTGCTGGTTCTCCTTGGCCAGTTTGTCCAGTATTTCTGGTGGCTGGACACCTCCAGGTACATCTCCTTGAGCATCAGGATTCAACCACTCCTAACACACACACACACACACATCAATTTCCCTATTGTTTCAAACTTTAATGCAGCAATGTTGGCAACTATATTATCAGTATATTTTTAATGATAAAAACCATGACTGAAGCACACCATGGCTGTGTTCTGAAATCACGTACTGTGACAGTATCTACTGCATTCGATTCAATACCCAATGCTCGGCCGTTAATAAAGTACGTACTGATCCGTGTGTATAGTATGAATACAGTCTGGACATACTACATCTGCCATGTTGAGGCGGTCATGTGACCTCCGACTTAATAAAGAGCCATGCTGACGTCTGCGATTTTTTTTTTTTCCCCGACAGCTTTTCTGCACCAGTCCCGCTGCCTTATGGGATCGCACAGTGTCCATTGCTTCCATACTGCAGAATCTCGGCAGAAGCAGTAGGTCATCCTGGTATTTCTTGACTACTGATTTACGAATTCGGATATACTCCTCATTTGGTGTACTGCTTTTCGCCTACTGTATAGTAGGGTAGTAGGGATATTCAGATGCAGCCAATTCTAAGCATAGCATGACATTTTAGGATCATTTTTGTTTTCCCATGTAAAATAAGCTGTGAGCTCCTCCTTGCCAGATCCTTGAGAAAGGACACTGTGTAACGTTCTCCAACACTGATTATGCTGACTACTGCAAGTCAATACACATTCATGGCGGTGTCCCAAACGGCATACTACACACTAAACTAAGGCACAATTGTCTCGCTCGACACTGCTTTTAGCACACAAAAACCCACTGTCCTTGAGACACAAAACAGTGCTGTCTTTTGGACCAAAGCAAGAGACTTTATATTTATATATATATATATATATATATATATATATATATATATATATATATATATATATATATATATATATATATATATATATATATATATATATATATATATACACACACAATGAGAACAAGAACTAACCTTTTTTACATCTGGATAGTTCACGTCCTTGGCATCAGCATCTCCTTCTAAGTCAAAAGCAAAATTTTTAGTAAATGATTTCCATTCAAGACACCAGCATAAACGGAGCTATATCACAACATTAAATAATCGTGTACACCATGTAATATCAAGGAGGTACATCTCCTCCAGGAACACCTTACATTTTAGAGTAAACATGCACACAGGAAGTACACATGCAAAAGTTAAAAATGGATTCGACCATTAGACACGTCAGCACACTGTACTTCCCAGATTATTTCGTATTCTTGTGTAGAACGAATAGTTATTAAAACAACTAGAGTAAAATCAACTTCACTTATATTTGCTTATTTACACAGATATATTCATTCTTACATGATATAAACAAGGCCAGTTAACACTACAAATGATTTGTACATTCACTCAGGTCATGCAATTCAGGCAGACTCGCTGTATATGAACAGCGTTGAGAAAAATAATCATAGATTTACATTAATTTACAGTTTCTACAGACAGTCCGTATTAGATAATTAGACATACTTGCCTTCGAATTACACTTATGATTGATTTTTTCCCAGGTACAGTTACCATATAGGTACACACTGTAGGTATACAATTACTGACTTGCAGCCTCTTCGACTCCATCCATCAATGGAAAAGGACCATTCATATCAACAAGATGGTCTCATAGTAGCGTGTGTGCGGTGCTGATATAAGTGTACATCAGTGTTGCTGTTTATACATCATCATCCATCCCTTCTTCATCGTTTTATTTCTGACCACAAGACTATTTCTGGCTGGATATCTTCAGTTACTGGACTGTTCTCAATCCAGAAGTGAAAAGTCTGTGTCTACCGGCCAAATAATATCTGGCCAGTGGTAGTCCCTTTCCACTGATTGATGGGGGAAGAGGCAAACTAATGAACTGTGTATGAACTGTGGGTAGTAACACATGAGCTATAGTGACTAATTGTATAATCGTAATATCTATCTATATGGATGTATACCCAATAAAATGTCCAGTGCCTGGAGATACAAGGTAAGTGTACCTAAAAGACTGAGTGTTTCTTCAAAACAATATTTTTGTTCATGCTGCTCTCCACAGTACATCACATGGCAAACATGGTTGGTTCTTCAAGTTTCACGGTCATTGACAACAGCTTTTTTTTTTTGTACTATACAATTTAGAGATACTCTGGTTACATATGGTGCATGATTTAACTGCATGAAGACACATAAAACCTTAGCACATCCTATAACTGAAAAAGTACTCTTGTAACCACTGGATGTGATGGAGTAGTACATCACTATGTAAATTCATAACAATTGGTTGCTATAAATGTTTAACCTTATATTGGGTCAAATTTATATTGAATACCAATTCATATTACACTTCAAATAAATAATTTTTGAAAAAACAATAATCACTGCGAATATTAAAGAAATGACTGGCGAATATTTAAACTATGCATCAATCAATTGCTATGCTAACCCACTGAATACAATTGAACAAGATTTAAAGACAATATGTTTAGAAGAATGGGCCAAAATCACACCTGAATACTGCGGCCCATTAATTTCTTAAACAGGAAGCGATTTCAAACTGTCATTACAAACAAAAGCTTCTCCAATAAGAATTAAATAAATTTCAGTTAGCATGTTCAATACTTTTTTCCTGTGTCATTCCACTTTATTACACATAACTTTATTTAAGGAGTTTAATTTTGTGGATTCTTTATATTTCCAGATTTCTTGAGTTAATACTGATGTCTGGTGAAAATTTCATGTGAATAGCCTCATTGGAAATATATTTACTGAAAAAAATGTTGACGCGTTCAATACTTATTTCCCCCACTGTACAAAAATGCTGAGCAGGCCCAGTTGACCTTGATTTTGGATGACAGAAGAGAAGAAAATTGCTATTCATTACTTTGGCCAGATAAGAGCGCAAGTCAAAATGACTGCTCGACTGGCTTGTGGTGATTAAAGTGATATCTGCATTGAGATCTATGGGGGGAAAAAAACCCATCTGTAAATAAGTTTGGAAACTGGTTGAGCGTACACGTTCAATGACCGTGATTCTTGTCCGTTAGCGCGACATGTAAGGAAAAACAGAACCAGCTCCAGCTCCTCAGGTGACTGAGAATGTCAATGCAGGGAGTGGTTTCTTCTGGGATGACAATATACCCATCACATCCCCGTACACAGCACACGAAGGTTTACTGAATGATTTGATGAGGATGAAAATGTGTTAGGACACACTCTCCAGCACTATCATCAAAACATCTACTTAGGAAGAATAGTGGTGGTCCGTGGTGGTCTAGTAACACCTTACAGGACACCTTATGTTGTTTTTCCCCCCATTAATCATTTTAACGTCTCAACATTTTACTTTAAAAACAACAGTGCTTAAATCACAGGAACTGTTCCATTTTCTTACATTTCGGTCATACACACATGAAACTGAAGAATCACCCACCTAAAGCGACATGCCAATCAAACTGATCATTACCCATCAACACAGGCATGCATTACACTTAAATCACTCCATTCAGCCATTTTCTCCTTATAAATTTACACAGCCGCACACACACACTACCTACCATCATCCAGATCCATGAGAACACCTGCAGAATAATACAGCCCTGTCTCAGCAAGCCCTTTCTCTCAACCAGGAAATATTCATGTTTTATCGATTAGAGTCTGCATTCAAGTGTTAAATATTTACCAGAAAAGAATAAGGTGCCCAGGCCTAGAAGGATGAGCGCTCCAAAAATGCACTTGTTCAAGCTGAACCCGATGTCTCCTTCTCCTTCTCTCTGTGGATGTCTGAACTGCTCTTCCTCACCCTCCTCCTCCTCCTCGTCCTCTCGATGGTACAAAGGGGTCAGGACAGAGAGATTCCTCCTCCTTAGACTATCACCCTCGTTCCCCTTCTCTTCTGGCTTACACTCTGCATGGAAAAAGAGACATTTTATTCTGCAAGTATTCTACAGTACATACACTCACCAACCACAATATTAGGAACATCTGTAGCCCTGCACGTCGATGCAATTGTCTAATCGGCCAATCACGTCGCAGCAGAGAAATGCAACGGCAGTTGTGCAGGCAGAAAGATCTTGTTGATGAGAAAAGTCAGAGGAGAATAGCCAGAGAGATTCAAGCTGACAGGAAGATAGGAAGAGGTGATGGTAAATGGTGCACCTATATAGCGCTTTTATCCAAAGCACTTTACACTGTGTCTCATTCACCCATTCACACACACACACTCGCACACCAATGGTAGCAGAGCTGCCATGCAAGGTGCTAACTTGCCATCGGGATCAACTTGGGGTTCAGTGTCTTGCCCAAGGACACTTCGGTATGTGTAGTCCGGGAATCGAAACGCCAACCCTACGATTGGTGGACAACCCGCTCTACCACCTGAGCCACAGCCACCCCGTGGCTGATCTACCCCGTAGGTGATCTACTGTTGTAGCCGATACACCTCAAGATTCAATGTGTTGTGCATTCTGAGATGCGTTTTTGCCCTCCCGGTAATAAAGAGTGGTTACTTTAGTAACCGTAGTCTTCCTGTCAGATCCAACCAGTCGGTCTAGTCTTCTCAGATCTCCTGCACCGACATGGCATTTCCACCCACAGAACTGCTACTTACTGGGTGTTTTTTGTTTTCTGCACCATTCTGTGCAAATGCTAGACACTGCCGTGCGTGAAAATCCTCTTTTTGATGTTTAATACAAACATTAACTGAAGCTCCATCATTTCATACATTTCGCTGCTGCCACATGATTGGCTGATTAGATGAGCAGATGTATTAAAGCGGCTGGTGAGTGTATTTGTTGTATTAGCAGTGTTAAAATGCAGTGCCAGCTAGGAAAATGCCAGTATCGGTTTAAAGCATATTACAGATTTGTGTAAGTATTTCAGTGACACATCCTTGACATTTCAGTAATGGCCACATTGAATTTAAGCATTACTGCAGAGAGGTATGGTTTAATGCTGCTACAAACCCTTCAATTCCAACTGATTAATGCATCATTAGTGCAATTTTCTTAGCAAGCAGTACTGGCCCATCCTGAAACGCTGTGGTAATCTTGCTCTGCGCCATAATGCTGTAATGCTTTGTGGATTGAGGCTATGCTTTAACACAGAGACCGAGGGCTTTGCTAGATCTGGTTCTATTTCTGGAATTCCTCAGGGCTCTGGAAATCAGTGTGCCTGTGCAGCTGTTCCACATCCAGCAGACACCCAGTTTCTTGAGTCGATAAGAACAATGAAACCCTTCAATATGTGCTATTTAATATTGTGTCAGGGTGCCCAGGCAAAATACTCCTCAAACGGTCAAAATGTAAATATGGAGGTTTAAAATTTTGTTTTCTCCAGGGCTGGGCGATATAATATCGATGTTGTGATATAATAATTAAACAATACTCTTTTCTGAGATACCGTTGGTATGGTGATGTATATATATTTTTAAATTAATTTGACATTTTTAATAATTGCAAACTCAATGGCACTGAATGGATGACGATTTGACGTACATTTTTCCAAACTTAATTATCTTTGTAGACATTAAAGAAATGTATTGTCGAACTCCGTTTTAACATTTTTTTTCCTACTGTTTTGCAGACAGTTCGTTAACTACATTATATATCACGATACATTTGTCATATCGCCCAGTCCAAATTTTATCCAATGCTGAACTTGAATATTTATATGAGAATCTTTATATTGCCAAAGATAACGGACTTTTAAATTAAAAATAGTTTAGCATGGGCGGCACAGTGGTGCTCACCTCACCGCTCCAGGGTCCCTGGTTTGATCCTGAGCTCAGATTACTTTCTGTCTGGAGTTTCACGTGTTCTCCCCGTGTATGTAAGGGTTTCCTCCAGATTGTCCGGTTTCCTCACACCTCCCAAAACCATGCCAGTAGGTGGATTGGATAAGATCAATTGCCCCTAGGTCTGAATGAGTGTGTGAACATGTGTGCCATCCAGACAGATTCGCCACATCCACCACAAATGTAACCTGGATAATGTATCTACTGAAGACGAATAAATGAATGGTTTATAAATACTAAGCAGATAAAAAAAAAGTAGTTATATAGATGAAAACCTGACACTGTGTTTAGTTATGTCTACATACTTTGACTTGAGTATGCAATGTCTGTTTCTGGATGTTTACCAACGTGTCATAATTACAGCTGCTTATGAATAAATTGATGTAGATAACTGCATTAGGCTGAGTGTATTCGAAAAAGGCAGGAGTACAAATATTGTGCAGCTGCTGCAGGCAAACTGTGCTTAAATTATAAATATAGTGCAAAAAATTTACATCTAAGCAAGTGCAAAAATCTTGAATATAGTTAAAATTATCAAGTATTTCCTATTATACCGTTACCATAAACCAAATATAAGGTTATTAAACCTATTTCCAGTGTTTATTTTAATTTTTTTTTTACTAATTTCAAGCATCACATAGTCTTGTTCTTTTGGCAGATATTCAGTATTTTAATTTTAAGCATTTATTTCTTGGACGAAGCAAAATTATCTGCCAACAGAATAAGAAAAATGTAAAGGTTAAAACGAGCCAAAATGTCTCGAAATGGGTTTAATAATCGTCACTTGGTACGGTGTCAGTTTTTGCAGTGTAGCACAGACAAGATGCACAGAGTAGATCATCAACTCAATAATCATATTTCAGAGCAGCCTAATATGCAGAACAGATCAAGCTGTCTGGCGGCATTCAACCATGCAACTCCTGAGCACTCCATACCAGACCTGTCAATATCCGTCACTCTCCATTAAGTCCAGCAACCACAACTTAAAGAAGAACATGTAAAAACGTTACATTCCTTTTGTTTGGGTTAGGTGCATCTGTAAAACTGGGATGTTTTTGCCACGTGACTTATTTCTCACCTTCTCTCAGAGTCTTCCTCAGCTCACCCTTCTCTTCCCCGTGTGAAAGCCCCTCTTCTTCTTCTTCTTCTGAGGCTCCAGGGAGTGATGCGGACACAGGTGAAGGGCTGATGTGTGTGTAAGAGTCAGAGAATGATTCTGTATCAATAAGCGGTTGGCTTTCAGAGCCATCACCAGAGGCTCCTGGCTCTTCAAGGTCAGTGGTCAAGGAGGTCAGGTTTTCAACATGAGCAGGGATGCTGGACGCCGTGTCCTGCTTCACAGTGGTACTGTGTAAAACAGCTGCGGTTTCACTGCTCTCTAGTGGCGTTACCTGGAAAACGATACACAGAACTATCACACCCATGCAAAGTTTAATTCTGCATGCATCCAAGTGTATTTTGTAAACTGAAGTCAGCGACCCCCCCCCGCCCCCCACTATAACACATGATCAAAAACCACAAATCACTTTCCTTTATGCTATTTTATCACTTTTCTGTATTCCACTTTGTTTACTTCACACCCGAGGGACAGAAACGGGGACTAAATGCCACAAACCTGTGGAGGATCAGGAGGGTGAGTTTGCTCTGCGGGAGTGTCCGAGAGCGCTGATGATTGTGTGGGAGCTGCATCCACTTCTCCCTGACCTTCAGACAGAGGACCCATGCTCTCTACTCCAGACTCCTATAGAAGAAAACAGATCAAACTTTGGTTTAAATTCCATAACCTATTTTCCTCAGCTCACTCCATAACCCATTTTCTCAGCATTTAACTGCTAATATTAACATCGTTAAGGTTTTCGTCCACCAATCATTCGCACACAAGACCTGAATGAAAGGGGCGGAACTTAAAAAAAAAATGGCTCAATGATACAAAAATGGGTTGGTACATTAATAGGCGTTGGCATAAAAGGAAACAAATCGGTTAAATTATAAAGTTACTCAATCTACTGGAACTTTGGTGGTCTGATTTATCAGTATATGCATTTTCAGACAGAGATATTATACTCTTCCTGCCTGAAACTATATGGAGGCAGTTGACAGTTGAAACTGGAAACCAGTGCATTGTTTACTAAATGCTAATACTGCTTGTAGCTCCATGTAGCTTTGTAAAAAATTCTGGACATACCTAATGGTGCTCTTTTGACTACAGAATCTTGCTGCATGTATTTATAGAATAATAACTGAAGAAAACTATTCACTTAAACATTTAGAACAAAGCATGTGGCCCAATGACATCAACTAGTCCAGAGAGTCTAAACTCTAGTGCACTGTTAAAACAAATACAAAGTGCATCCCAAATTGTTGCTCCCTGATTCCTGATTCTATGTGCTTCATAGTTATCAGTGCTGATGTCTGCAGCTGATGACCGAAACACTGTGAGAGCGGTGAAGAAAAACCCAAAAACAACAGCCAGTGACATCACCAACAATCTCCACAGGGCAGGGGTGAAGGTATCACAATCCACCGTTCGAAGCAGACTTCGAGAGCAGAAATATCGAGGCCATACCACAAGATGAAAACCACTCATCAGCAGTAAGAATCAGAATGCCAGATTAGAATTCACAAAGAAACACAAATGAGCCACAAAAGTTCTGGAACCGAGATTAACCTCTACCAAAGTTATGGAAAAAGGCCAATGTGGAGAAAGAAAGGATCTGCTCATGATCCAAAACACACAAGCTCATTGGTCAAGCATGGTGGAGGTAGTGTCATGGCTTGGTCTTGCATGGCTGCTTCTGGAACAGACTCACTAATCTGTACTGATGATGTAACTCATGATAGTATGGAAATGCATCCAATCTATTTGGGAGGAACTTCATCATGCAGCAAGACAATGATCCAAAACGCACTGCCATCTCAACAAAGGACTTTATCAGGGGAAAAAACTGGAAGGTTTTAGACTGGCTAAGTCAATCACCAGACCTTAACCCAATTTCACCTCCTGAAGAGGAGACTAAAGGGAGAAACCAACCGAAACAAACAACAACTGAAAGAGGCTGCAGTAAAAGCCTGGGCAAAGCATTACAAAAGAAGAAACCAACAGTTTGGTGATGTCAGTCGGTCACCGGCTTGATGCGGTTATTACAAGCAAGGGATATGCAACTAAAAATGAAGTCAAATTTACTGTTCCAATAGTTTTGCTCACCTAAAAATCAGGTGGTCTGCCACCAAAATGGTGCCATGTTGTAAGTTCTTTAACACATCTAGATGTAAATATCAGGAAATGAAAGCTGACATTCTGATCAGTCATATCATATGCATCTTTTGATCTCAAACCTAAAAACAAAAGAATTTGCCTTGCCGTTCTATTCATTCGGAGGGGACTGTATTTAGTGTGTTATCACAGATTTGTGCATGTGATTTCTTATGCAGCCTGCAGCATTTCATCAATAAATAAGTGTAGTCATGTAAAAGTAACACTTCAGTGTGCAAGGTCTCACTTAGTTAATATGTTCGTCCTCAAATCCTCCTGTCCTGTCTTCATATTCTCAGAAGAATATGCGAATGGGTGAGGCAAGGAATCGACAAGGAACGTTTAAAGAACATCGGGAGCACCCACAGACTTGCCAGGCCTACCTTAATAACAGAACACACACACCTTTACCTCTGGAGCAAGAATGGTCCAACTGTTGCCATTGGTGCTGCTGTTGTCAGCCATCGCCCCCTGATGGCTCTGTTCAGCAACTGCAACACACAAAAGCAATCAACATCCCCGAAGCCAGGGTAGGTAACAGAGTAGCAGATTCATTTTCATGCTCTATCGCATACCTGAATGCTGAATGACAAAGCGCTTTGTTCGCTGATATGATAATGAATCAGGAGTTAAACGAAACTAACAGGCCTTTAACACAATGGAGAGAAAACAGTGTGGTTAAAGTCTCCTACAGGATTGGAAGTTGCTGGAAATACTACTATCTTCATTAGTATTTATCTCACACTGTGCTGTCAGCTACACTGGGCCTTTCCTTTGGACAACAAATGTTTTGGCAGAGACCTGGGTAACTAAGGCGGTCACTGACAAGTGCAAAAAAAAAAAAGAGAGAGAGAGAGAGCATTTCAAAGACGGAAGCGGAAAACTCTTTGCATCAATGGTGAAAAACAAAAAAGTCAGAGTTACTGCTCAAGTCTTTTTGGTGTCTTTTCCAACTAGTTCATTCATTTGAGGTTACGACTGATCCCTACATTTCAATACGTGATGATCCCTATATTACTGATATTCAAACTTTATCAAGCATATTTTATAGATGGTAAAAAAAAACAAACCTTTTCTTTTTTTTTTTTTAAATACTGAATTTAACAACACCACAGCTCTCCAAAAAACTAATGAGGTACTTTGTGACACACTTCACACTACATTAAGGATCTTTTTAATCCTTGTCACAGTAATTTGGGTCTGCTAATGGAAACTCCCCCTTGAGAGCTTGGTAAATGTAGCCCTGGGCTGTGATGGGAACTCAGGATATAGTGGAATTAGATAAAAGCTAAAAATAATGCAGTAAGAAAGGCTGCTCTATTGAGCTGAAAGCTTAATAGATTCAACCATTTAAAAAAAAGAGGTAGACTGTAGAATAAAAAACTAGTGGGGTTACACCTTGTATATATTTTTCCATCTTCATCATCGGACTAATAAATTATATTGCCAGTTTGTATCCATACACTGTGAAGGCCAACTTGAACAACAAATGACATATTCATGTCTGTCCTCTTAAAGATGTTTGCATTCCACGCCAGCTCAGGCTGGATAACGTCTCGGTGTACATGACATGTTTCCGTATATACTACTTCATGTGTGTATACATGTATGTAGCACCAGTCAAACGTTCTCATGTATTCCTACAGTATAATGTTATGATTTACCCTTACAATGTAGAGCAGGTATTTCCTCTGTATTTTGTGTTTATAACTACTGTAATCAAACTAAAATATTCTCTGATGCATCATTTTAATTATTTGGTAGAAGAATGCTGAAAGAAAAAACAAACAAACAATAGAAACAGTCACAGAAAGTTTAACGGTTTCCACAACAAATACCATGACAAACCATCAACTAATCATTAAAAACATTAATGGTCCTTAAATGGGATCCAGTAGACATAACATGCCACCAATAGAAGGCAACAGGGAACATTACAGTTTCCATTAAACCAATACAATTCCCATTATAACCATTACAAAAATTCTTTTTTATTTCAGCAGGGAAGAATTAATTCACAAAAACGTCTGAGCCTCCACACAATTTCCCGAGCACCATTACACAATATTGGATTTTGCTTCGATGCCAGGGCTGAAATTTGGTATCGGAATTTACATTTACGGTCAGATCGACGGATGCAGACGGCACTGCGGTACACTTTATCTTCCTGTGCCTGCGTGGGTTTCCTCCGGGTTCACCAGTTTCCTCTCACCTTCAGAAAACATACAAAAGAAATGGTGTAGGAGGGGACGAGTATACGCACGGTGCTTTGTGATGAACCGGCGTTTCCAGCTAGAACATATGGGATAGGATCCGGATCCTCGGTGACCTTGACCAGGATAAAGGTGTTACTGAAGATTAATGAATGAATCAATCAACTGATGCAGACTGAAGTCACTGACTGTTCAAAATGATCTAATAGACACCGAATATAAACCTGCGCTATTACCTGCGCATGGAGATGACGAATGAACGTGTGGTCAATTAGATGGGTCTGTTTCCATAAAAAATTTTTTTTTTTTTAAAAAACACACACAATAGGAACCATAACAGACATTCTAAATAGTTTACACTACAAATACCATTACAAACCATCAGTTAACCATTAAAACCATGTTCATTAGTATTACTGGTCCTTAATTGTATACACTAGATATAACATGCCACTAATAGACGGCAACAAATGACCAATAGAGACCCACAGGGACCATTAAAGTTTCCATTATAACCATTAAAACCATGTTCATTAGTATTATGGTCCTTCATTGTATACACTAGATATAACATGCCACTAATAGACGGCAACAAATGACCAGTAGAGACCCACAGGGACCATTAAAGTTTCCATTATAACCATTAAAACCATTACAAATTCTATGAGGGTTTCTATTGTTTGTTTGTTTGTCAGTAGAGTATCTAGTGTTGCAGCAGGAAGCAGGCAATTCACAGAGATGTCAAGCTTTCTGAGCAAAACCTATATTCCCATATCACATATTTACACTTTAATGGAAAATAACTTTACAAGCCATCATTTACCTGTCAGGAAAACCTCACCTGAGTGCCTCAACGTTATTCTGTCATTGTTAATCTGTCAGAACACTGCCTTTAACGCCCTTCACTTCCCATCTCGTCCCAGCTCCCACAAAATGACCAAAAAAGGTAAAAGTTTGTCTTAACATTAAGTCTGCTGGAAACCGGAGGTATTTAAGAGCTCTATCCCAAACCCCCTACTGAACCCAAGTGCCCTACATCAGGGAATGAAATAAACCCTTCAACAGCCGCAGTACTATTTATGTACACCGTTCAGCCAGTGTGTCAACGCATGAACAGATGTGAACGCTATAAATAATACTTTAAAATGGCGACTTTACAACAAGAAAGCGAATTTGGATAAACTTGAAGTTTGTCTGTCCTGCATAATAAACTTTTAGACTGGACTAGATTGTGTGCACGACTGGTGGAGTATGTTCACGTCAACAAAGCGCCTTAAACGTGGGCCGAATTCCAAAAAGACTCCTACTCCCTGTGTAGGCGCACTAACTCAAACATAAACAAACGGCTTTCTACGACTTTTGTAGTGCACTATAGAACGGAAAGAGCCTCGTTTGGGATACAATCTTATAAACCCAGCCAGTGCCGGAAATGAAGGCAAAGTTTGCGGATATGCAAAACTCTAGAAGTAGGTTACACAACACAAGGCTGTTCCAGTTCATCTTTAAAAAAAAAAGGCAATGTTGTAGCTGCACGAATATAATAATCTTACCTCAAGTCCTCTGAAGCGTTTTAAACCCCGCAAGTCTTCGAATAGTTTCTAGCTACTCCCCAGCTCTCCTTCTGGACTTCACTGCTCTACCCCAATCGCAGCGGATAATTTCCCAAACGCCCCGCCCATAGACACAAAAATGCACCAATCACAAACCGGTATAGACCATGCTTAAAAAAAAACCCAAACAAAACTGACAAGCACAGGTGTCAATAAAGAAAGAAAGAACAAAAAACCACACAGATAGCATCCAATATAATCATTCAACATCCAATACACGAGGTATTTATGTAATTAAAATAATAGTTTTTAATTTTTACAGCATTTACCAGACACTTTTATCCACTGGAATCTCTGTTGAAAAGATATCCTGTATTACACTGGTGCAATAGGCCACATATAAGAATAATATAAGGCTAAACCCTGATACATAAGATTTAATGTGAGCGTTATTTCATCATGTGTGTGTTTATGGAGCTGCATCATGCTTCTTGCTTGGTCATAGGGGTGCCAGGTCCTTTGTGCGAGGAAAAAGCTAGAGAAATTGACGTGGTGAAATAGACCAGTCTATGCAAATACAAGAGGCAGCCTGAGGATTATTTGCACTGAGCATGTGAACAAATATGTTCCCAGTGCCAGTATATAATCCACCTGTTATTATTGCGTGTGTTATTAACACACACACACACATACATACTTTTTATGGCTTTGTTGACTATTTAATTAATGACGACAAAGTCAAAACATGACCAAGGCCCTTGTTGCATGGATACTGAATTTGGCTGGATGCCAGCGCTAGGAAGAGTCCTGGTGGATCCAAACTTCTTCCATTTCACAATGTTGGAGGCCAGTGTGCTACTGAGAACGTTCAAAGCTTCAGAAGTGTTTTCATGCCCTTGACCACAGACGTCTACAGAGTGTTCTTTTGGCTTAAAGTCTTGGTTGCTGTTCTGACATGGACTGTGAATTGTTGGCTCGTGTGTGTGTGTGTGTACACAGGTGTGTGCCTTTCTAAATCATGTCTAATCAGTTGAATTTGCAACAAGTTCTGCAGACATCTCCAGATAATCAAAACAAACAGGATGCACCTCAGCTAAATTTCCAGTGCTTTAATCAAGGGTCTGAATACTTCCGATATTTCAGTTTTCGTTTTTTAAGAAGAAGTCATCTTTATTGGTCACATAAACATTACGACACAGTGAAATTCTTTTCTTTGCATATCCCAGCATGTTAGGAAGCTGGGGTCAGAGCACAGGGTCAGCCATGATACAGCACCCCTGGAGAAGAGAGGGTTAAGGGCCTTGCTCAAAGGCCCAAAAGTGGCAGCTTGGTAGTGCTGGGGCTTGAACCTCCAACCTTCTGATCAGTAACCCAGAGCCTTAACTTTGAGCCTTTAACGTTGAGCCACCACTGCTCTAAAAACCCCCCTCTCAGGATGTGCTATTGTGTGTAGATTAATATCCTAAATTGTACTTTTAATCCATTTTAAATTCAATATATAACACAATAAAGTGTGAATTTTTACCTGTTTTCTTTATGAATATTTTGATAAAAACTTCTTAGAGTCTCTAAGAAACAAACAGGTTTTTTTTCCAACATATCCAACAGTCTTTATGGAAGTTTGGAGAGATAATGATCGTGACACAGGATGGAATCGTCATCCTTCCCAATAGCCCCAACAACAGCTCACTGTGATGGCAATCTTAATGAAAGAGAGGTGATGACAAAATCTCTGAGTGAAGTTTCTTCTTTATTCAAGGCCAGGAAAGCATATACATAAATCTTCCAAATTACTAAATCCAGAATTTTTTTTTAAGTCACACGGTTTACATACTAACCAAGTAAATTACATGCTGATTATATATTCGTTACATGAGACAAATAATTCTTATTGTATTGGCAGTGGTGAAGGAGTTTAATTTTTTTAGTGTTAATACAAATCAATGATCTCTAATCACACCTTGTGCTTACAAGGCTCATGGTCTTATTGTTTGTTCTCATTCCTATTATTCATACGTGTGCCACTCAGGATCAAACCATTGTGTCAGAGTCTCTCCTTCTTCATCCCAACAGGAATTATCAGTAGACCTGGTGACCTGGTGGCTTAGTGGCCCAGTCCCAAGGTTAGCACGTTTGCCTCACACCTCCAGGGTCCGGGGTTTGATTCCCGAAGGGGCCATGTGTGTGCGGAGTTTGCATGTTCTCCCCAGGCTGCGGGGGTTTCCTCACCCAGTCCAAAGACATGCATGGTAGGCTGATTGGCGTGTCTAAAGTGTCTGTAGTGTGTGAGTGTCAATGTGATTGTGCCCTGTGATGGACTGGCACCCTGTCCAGGGTATACCCTGCCTTGTGCCCGATGCTCCCTGGGATTGGCTCCAGGTTCCCTGCGACCCTGAAGAAGGAGTAAGCGGTAGAAGATGGATGGATGGACATTGTGACCTGATGTTTTCTCAGACAACTTGCACCCATGCAGTTGCTGAATACTCAGTGGTGTGTCACGTTGGTTTTACATTCTCAAGGCCACTGTTCTCAAAGTGGGGTCTGTGAAGCATAGCCAGCGATCCATCCATCCATTTTCCATACCCCATACTGCTTATCATACACAGTGGGCTTATCCTCGCGGGGGAGCCTGGAGCCTTTCCTAGGGAACTAGGGGGAACAAGGCAGGGGACACCCTGGACAGGGTGCTAACCCATCACCGGTTCAGTCACACACACATTCTCACACTCATACACGCACTACAGACAATTTGGTAAAGCCGCTCAGCCTACAACACATCTTTGGACTGGGGGAGGAAACCGGAGTACCCAGAAGAAACCCCCAAAGCATGGGGAGAACATGTAAACTCTGCACACAGGGCAGAGGCGGGATTTGAACCCCCAGCCAAATGTGCAAACCATTATTATTATTATTATTATTATTATTATTATTACTATTATTGCTGTTGTTGTTGTTGTTAGGGCTGTCAATTGATTCAAATTTTCATCAAATTAATGGCATGATGTGCCAATTAATTAATTGAATTAATTGCAATTAATCACATCAATTTTGGCTGAGAATCACCCCCTCCCCCCCCAAAAAAAAGATCATTGAAGTCATTCTTTTGTTAGATGAGAAAATCACTAAATAAACGTTATAAAAGTAGCTTTAGAAAGAAATATATATATATATATATATATATATATATATATATATATATATATATATATATATATATATATATATATATATATTTTTTTTTTTATTCAACATAGAATTTATTGCATATCAATTTTTAGGTGGGGCGCATGGTGGCTTAGTGGTTAGCCTCACACCTCCAGGGTCGGGGGTTCGATTCCCACAAGGGCCCTGCGTGTGCGGAGTTTGCATGTTCTCCCCGTGCTGCAGGGGTTTCCTCCCCCAGTCCAAAGACATGCATGGTAGGCTGATTGGTCTAAAGTGTCTGTAGTGTATGAATGGGTGTGTGATTGTGTATGTGAGTGTGCCCTGTGATGGATTGGCACCCTGTCCAGGGTGTACCCCGCCTTGTGCCCGATGCTCCCTGGGATAGGTTCCAGGTTCCCCGTGACCCTGAAAAGGATAAGTGGTACAGAAGATGGATGGATGGATGGATGGAAACTTTTAGGTTGTATCTGAGGATGCAGTTCGAAATGCTTTCATCGACCCCTTGTCTTCCACCATATTAACAGGTCTACAGTCCACAGCAATCCATTTAGCTATCGCATATGTTCGTTTTTCTGATGTAGACTTAATAATTTTGTGCTGCCTGATCTCGGTCAGTGTGGTTTGGCGGTGTATGTTGACTGTAGCGCTCGCTAAAACATGCTTTGAGTTCAGGCTAGAACTGCTTTGATGGTATGCAAATTACTTATTGTAGAAAGTCTTTGGTCTTATCAGTGCTTCCATCTGGATGCGTTTTGAATATAAAATTTCCCTTCAGACGGCCAAACAGAGCTTGCTCGTCGCCTTGCATCGTGCTCGTCACTAAGCAACTGCATGCAATGTAAGATGACGTACTGGGGTGGGCGGGGCCGGGTGGGACAGGGTGCATTAAATGTGTTAATCGTTTTAATGCATTATTTTTGACATAATTAACTGCACTAAATTAACGTGTTAAATCAACAGCCCTAATTATTATTATTATTATTATTATTATTATTATTATTATTATACTGTAGTTGTTAATCTATTTGACTGGTCCAAAACCTCAAGAACTCAAACGCAAATAGACATATAAGTAATGCTAACGTGGACTTAATCAGTCCCTCCAGGATTTTGCGATCACATAAATGAATGCAAAATCAAGCAAACTCCGAAAGATTTGGAGGACCTTGCAATTTTTCAAAATGACCACAGACTTTCCGCAGATTTTGACGTCATCACGATGCGCATTCAGCCGAAGCCCTGTTCGATTCACGTGCGTCGAACATGAGTACAACAATTTAGTGCAATTGCGATTTCGCCATTTCACGTTGTTTCAATTCAACTCTAAATCCTGTATGGACTGATTAATCTGTTGTATGTTCTGAAATTTGTATTTAGGACTAAAAAGCTCCATGTCTGCAATAAATAACCAAAACATTATTGTACACATTTAAATAATAAGCTTGGTATCTGAATAATTTTAGTATAGTCAAAGGTGCTTCATGTCATTTATTTTTACAGTTGAAGGAGTTCTTGGCTGCAAAAAGTTTTAAAATTTTAATATTAAGCAAGGTAAAATAATAAATGATAATAATCACAGCACAAAAGTATGGCAAGCTGTGTAGAGAAAGTGCTTTTTTAATGAAATAAACAGTTAAGTATTCTTTAATGGCTCTGTGGATTCTCCTTGAGCTCTCGACCCATAATATTGCAGCACTGACGTGTTTTCCATTTGTAGTACCCAGAAGCTGAAGCACAAAGCTTCAGACCCTGAGTGTTGTGTTCAATAGAGTGGGACAAAAATGCTCCATTTATTGGAATCTGAAACATACAGTATGTTCATGAGATGAGTGAAAGTAATGGGTGAAAAGAGATGGAGCTTTTCATTGTAAAAGAAAGAGAGGGAGGAGCCGAGGGAGAGCCCTAGCAGCATGCCTTTCTGAGACAAACAGAACTAGGCAGACCGAAGAGAAGACTTTGGTAACTGATGTCTTTATAAGAATGGGGGTAATATCTGAGATTGTGAGTATGTTACAAAAATCTGTGTTGAGACTTTTGGACATATCGTCCATGTTATTAGGAACATCTGTACTCCTGCTGATTCGTGCAATTATCCAATCAGCCAATCATGTGGAAGCAGCACAATGTATAAGAGCATGCTGATACAGTACAGGTCAAGAACTTCAGTTAATGCTCAGATCAAACATCAGAATGAGGGAAAAAAATTTTAAACTTTGACCGTGGCATGGATTTGGTGCCAGATGGGCTGCTGTGAGTATTTCAGAACCTGCTGATTTCCTGGGATTTTCAAACACAACAGTCTCTAGAGTTTACACAGAATGGTGTGAAAAACAAACAAAAAAAACATCACCTGGTCCTTTCCAATCTTCAACTGTCCAGTTTCAGTGAGTCTATGCCCATCGTAGCCTCAGATTCCTGTTCTTGGCTGACAGGAGTGGAACCTGATGTGGTTTTCTAGCCAATACGCCCCAAGGTCTAACTGGTTGTACATTTACGGATGTAAAGGGTGGTAACGTGAAGACTTTCTGTCAGGTTGAACCAGTCTCGTCATTTTCCTGGGACCGCTCTAAGGCATTTCTGCTCAGACAACTGCTGCTCACCGGATCCTTTTTGTTTTTAGAACCATTCTGTGTAAACTTTAGATTGCATTTGCATTGCTCTGAATTAAGCCAATAACCCTGTTATGTTACATGAGATATGGTGTGAATACTAGAAAAGTATTTTTCATTATATTTTACTATTCAGATTCCAGATGGCAGAAATGTGATCGATTTAATAAGCAGATGATGGTTTGCTTATTGGCTTTGTACTTATTTTGGAATAAATAATAAAAATTTTTATGAACATGGTGTCTGGTTTAAAGTGTACGAGTCCAGTTGATCGAAATTAAAACTGTACACTGAGAATGCTATTAGGTTTTACTGGAAGGCCTTTTAGCACAGCCAAATCCTAAATCATTGTGAGCTGTAATATTTACATGGTAAAATTGATGGTTAAGAAAGGTGGAATAGAAATATTTTTCTGAGCTAGTGGTACAGTGGTAAAACTGTAAAACGGCCAGCCCCCGAGTGGAGCAACAGAAAAGCATTTGCCCTATCTGCTATGCACCAACTACATTAATATTGTGTTGTGTGTTATGGTTTATGACAGTATTGTGTGCTTTGCGTATGTGTTACGACAGTGTGTTGGAATTTTGACAGGAGGTAAAAGCATTGAGTAAATGAATGAATGAATGAATGAACGAAGCTACACTCTTGCTCTTTTATTTTTAAAAACATAACACGATCATCCGAAGTTCAAATCCTAATGATACCAAAGCCATCAGTGGCTGTGCTCTCTGGTCAGGAGACTCACTTTCTGTCAATCACAGCAACGCTAGTCAATCACGAGTGTCTGTGAGCTCATGTGTGCAGAAAAGGGTAGTGGTGCTTTCCTCCGAGTGTGATACACTGCCCTATGATATAGAATGAGCAAGATGCAGTTGGCTGGATTCACATGTCTCAGAGGGCGTGTGTTAGCCTTCACTCTCCCTAGGTTGTAGCTGTGGTGTGATAGGGATAGTGCTAGCAAGTGGGTGGGAAATGGCAGATGACCAAATTGGTGGAAAAAGGTTCATCTAAGGGTTTCCTGTTTGCTAGATAATTCCCATTGTTTCTTTAGGGAAAACCCCAAATTTATTGCATTTGGAGTTGTACACACAAAATACAAGGTTGTTTCTTCATGTCATGGTCAAAGGCCTCTGTTGTCACAGCTATGACAAGTCGGTTATCCTTGATTGGTCTGCTGGACAGTGATGGGAACATGCCACTTCACTCAGGGACACTGGAAAAGAAGCAGAGGTCAAAATAGCTCAGTTTATACATTTACAAGTATTTAATTAACTGGCAACATTTTTATCTAAAGCATCTGAACAGCTCAGGAGTAGATTTACAATCAAAGAACAGAGCTGAGCAATTGCGGGATAAATGTCTTGTTGCCAAAGCACTGCAGTGGCTCTCTGGCAGTCCTGGCCTTTCGACTCCCAGAAATTTCTCTTCTCTTACTGGCAGGCACAAAATACTTTTCTCCCCCAAAACAATGTCTCTTCATTTTATTAGAGCTCCATCTAGTGGAACAGCCACAACCCCATTTGATATTGTTAAAGAAGTATTAAAAGAAAAAATATGTAATTTCTACACTCTTAGGAAAAATTTTCCTATCTTATAACCCCAATGGGTGCTTTGGCTTGTCTCACTGGAGTTCTCTAAAGGGTTCTGTGTAGAAAACTACATCAGCGGTCACTTTTCAGTCAAGAAGAACCTTAAGCTACAATCATTAACCATCCAGTCCACCTTTAAGATTTTTATTTATTTATTTTTAAAAAGAGTGGAAACAGTCTATAGGAATGAGCCAAGATTTCGGCTTCTGTAATTGGTAAAATAGCTAAGCTACTGGACATAGAATTCAATGCCAGGGCCCCAACGTGGTTATCATATTTAAGATACTTTTCCAGATCTAACCTAATGTTGTTAAGAATGTAGATCTAGTTAGCATATTGATAATTAAGAATATATGAAAAGGATTTGAATATAACCCAAGGTGATAATTTGCTTATTTCCCTGGTGAGTCACTGTTATATTGACTTAATATATTAATCTGACAATCAGGATATTTCTTCACAATGGCACATTGATTATTTTACATTTCAGAAAGTTCACTTAACAATTAGGAGTTAGCTTAACAATTAACTACTTGGGAATCAAAAAATGAGAGGGTTTCAAATGTGTTATCTTAAATAATGGTTCAAGATACAATTGTCTTTTTTAACAGATGATTTACAGTATACCTTCTTTACAATCCTGACAGTGGCTTTCAATTATAGATGAAATTATGGAACGTCGTTTGCATTTTGCTTACCTCAGGCAGCAGGCAACTCAGCGTCACCATCACTCTCAAATTAAGAGGCAAAGAATAAAAGGAGAAAAACAAAGCCCTCACTTTCCCAGATCATCTTGGATTCTCGTTCATTTGTTTCAGTCCAGGATCTCTTTTATGCACCAGCAGCAGAGCAGGAAGTAAAGACACTCTTTCAAAGATTGGATGACCCCATAGGAGATGTTCCCTCCCAGCAGCTTCTTTCCAGGGCCAAAGCCGTATGCCAGGTCTCTCAGATTCTGGCCCAGTGAGGCAGGCACAGCCTGCGCCAGGGGGCGCTGAGGATGCATCTGGTGCTGATTCCCCGCTGAAGACTGGAAAGGATGGCTGAAAAAACGGGCAAGAAATTTGCGAAGGGTAGCGTGGACTTGCGTTCGATCCTGAGTGATAAAGTTCTCCAGTGTGACACTGTACAGTGCTTAAGAGCGTCGAAAACGAAACCGCCTTCTACCCCCTCAGTATCTGCTGTGATCTACACACACAGTCCCTGAATGATCTCAGCACTATTTCTGCATCTATATGTTGTATTCAGCTCAGGAACATTCCAGTGGACCATGCACTTTCTACTATTCTCTGACATTATATTGTACAGTCATTAAACCTTTAATCTCCCTATTGTGCATCTTTAGTTCATCTTTTGTTCTGGGAAAAGATCCTGAACATGTTTCTCAAAACATTTACCCAAACACATGATTGGTCCATTCTACTCCCCACAGAACTGGTGCCTTTTGTTCTAATGTGATTTAGGAAGCCATTTATGGGCATCAGTGGCATATCCACTGCGTCCATTTCATGACTAGTGCAAAAGCTTTGAATACTCACATTGTTCTTTCCTTCCTATGCAAGTAGGATGTTTAAAACAGAAGAGAACGTTAACCGTACGCATAGGGGAATAGCAAATTTATACAATCAACTCAGAATTACTGGCTTCCTTCATGAAAATGGGCCAAAGCAAACATGAAAAGAGGGATATTTGAGCCTGAACATATGGGAACACTACAGTTTTAATATAACAGCATTATTTCAAAATGTACACTTTTCATTTTTCTGTTTCAAAATTATTGGCACCATTTGATGTAGCTTTTCCTGGAGGAAAACAAAGAATACTTCTAATGTCTTCTAAGGTTTCTAATGTCTAAAATGTAAAGTTCATTATAAATAGTCACCTGGGAGGCCTAAAATACTACTGTTTAATAAAGAACGTCTTCAGTAGAAGGATTTGAGTTACAGTAAAAGGTAAGCAGTTTTCCCATATTGTTGCAGTGGAAAAAAATTATTGTGTAATATATATTTTATACAATATTTGCCCAGATTTGTGCCCATTCTCATGAAGGGTGCCAGTAATTTTGGAGTTGACACTGCGTGCACATACTGTTAATCATGTGAAATGTGAAGAACTGCAGATTTAGGAAAAAAGTAAGCCAAATTATAAAACACACTCAACATCTGTATTGATAATGCATTTATATATGCAATCTATAGTTCAAGATACACATGTAAACATGTATGCCCCCCCCCCCCCCCCAAAAAAAAGAACATTAAAGGCATATTAAAATAAATCAAAAAGAAAAGGCAACATAAAAAAAAACAAGTCTTGTGCTGGTAAGGCAAAATAAACCTTTGGCCAAGAAAATGCAAAAAACAAAACAAAAAAACAAACCACAATCAGTCATAAGGTGAGTACACACGCATGAAGAAGAAAAAAAAAAAAAAAGAAGAAATAAGCCACTGTAACTATAACACAAAGACTGCAGAGGGTTTCCATGCAACAGTGTGGATTCTGTGAGGCACCCACACCCCTGGGTAGACCGTACTTGGCACTGCACCAGTCACTTTTTTTGACACCCAAGTGTTGAGTGAAGAAGTCAAATAATTTAAGACAGCAAACTGAGCCACAGACAAGAGTCTGCCTGCCCTACACATCAATGCCAATACTCTAATATTACCCACTGTGTCTAATACAGATCCACTCCTAGTTAACTAATTATGATGATATCATGTTTCCAATTACAGAATTCTTTGCACTTGAGTGGTACATTTGGTGATAAACTCAAACCCTGCAGTGAATATATGCTTTAGTAAATCTATAAGAAAGAAGTAAAAAAATCATTTTTAATTGGTTTCTTGCTTCTTCAAATCAATGCTGACATTCATAACAAGGTGGTCTGGCTTTATCCAGTCTGGGTCTTGGATGAGCTTACAAGAATTATAAACATTGTGATATGTGATATCTATGTACAGTTTATGAAGCTGGTAAGAAAACTATATCACAAGCAAGAAACATCATGAAACAATATCTAGAAGTTTTCATTAAGTCACAGCACAGCACGAACACATGAGCACTATTTACCAGCAGGATTAAGAGAATGTGCAAGGAAACAACTAAGATTACCATCAACTAAAACCTGGATCAAACTGAAACACACTTGTGTAGGAATTCCGGGAAGAAAACGTTATAAACTCGGAACGCCAATGAAGTTCTTGAGTTTTCATCTTTACTTCGACTGCATCCTAATTTGGTGGTTTTCTTGAGTGAAAAGGCACAATTCTAATAGGAACATAAAAACAGGAAATGATGGAGTGTGTTTGTTCCTTGATTATAGGGCAGTGATGATAACACATTTCATATGAAATGAATGTTACTCTAGTTCAGAAATGTGCATCATATGCAACAGGGTGTCATATTTGGATTCATTTTAGCATCGCTATCTGTTTTTTTTAAAATTATTATTATAATTATTTTACCTTTATGTCTCCTCACTCCTTTTGAGTCTCATCATTTTTAAACTTCAACTCAAGTACACACGGAGATAGATTGTCAAGGCGAACACAGATAAAAGTGAAATATACAGCTAAAAAAAATTTTTTTTTTTTAAATTTAAAAAAAAAAAAAAAGAAAAAGTTCATGATACAGGTGCTCTCGAAGATGACATCACCACAACAGGATATGCGTTACGGCGAGGACTGAACTCATCTCCCCTTTTTTGAGTCCTGATGAGCTTGGAGCAACTCTGTATACAGTCTCTCACTCTTGGTCTCTTTCATCAAGTCCATTCTGTCCAGATTGTAGGGTTCTAGATGTGTGTTGTGTTTCTTTTGATCCTCATCTCTGCTCCTTGCTGGGTTCATCGTTTCAACGAAAGTAAATATCTCTCTCTTTTTAAAAAAAAAACCCAAAAACAAAACTTCATCATATGTATAATCTACAGTATATAATCTATTCCTCTTTGCATATAGAATGATATGTGGCTTTGAAACACTCCCAAATGGTGAATGGGAGATTTATAGGAACCGCTAGGGAAGATTTCCAAGTAGGATCCTGTTTATTTTGAAGAATATGTTAATTCTAATGAATCTACCAAAAAAAGTGGCTGAATGAGTTCCCACTACTGTAATTTATATCTACTTCATGACATCAGCATCAGCATTAATGGCTAGCTACGTGTCGGTCTGTACGCAGTGATTCTGCTGGCTTTATAAACCAGAGATCTGAGAATGAATGAATGAATGAAACCAAAATACCAGTCTTTCGAGTCTCTGATTCACTTCACTTCTCTTCGGCAGTCTATGACCTTTGGAGTGTTACTGAGGGATATTTCAGCTGAACCCTTGAATGCCCAGACATCTCACGATTAACTCATACATGCCATTTTGTAGGGGACGTGACATCACATTACACCAATACCTATCCTACACCAGTCTGTTGGATTTTCTTTTTTTGGCTCGTTTTCCCCATTGGAGTCTCGCTTTTATTCTTACAGCTTAATCTGTAGGCTGTGAAATTCTCTTGGTCCATGAGTCCAATGATCGCATCACTTCCAAGCTTCATTATGGATGGACAGAGCTTACTTTTGTTACTATTTTTTTCTTGTTGTTGCTCATCCTCTCTGCAAAAAAAGTGAGACGATCTCTGGAAAAGTCTAATTACAAGAGATTGAGAAGGAAGGAGACACCATGGCAGAAGAAGAACAGTGTGTGTGTGTGTAAGTGTGTGTGACACTTAGGCTCTGCGTTCCACTGGTTGCTGCAGGCACACCTCACTTCCGGCAGATACGATTGGCAGCCGGTTGTCCATGTGATAACTGATCAGGTGACTGACGCTTTCAAAGCGATGGTCTTTGGTACGAACCTACAAAAGAGAGACGAGAGAGGGAGGATGAGACGGAAATCAAAAACAGCCAGCCACGCTGGTATAGTAACAACATCCACAATAACACTGTATTGAATTTTGGAATATGCCACATAACCCATGATCATCATCATCACATGGCTTTTAATGAATACACAAAATCTCTTTGAGATAATCATCAACTTCCCCCCCACCCAACTCATTCCCTCTCCAGCTCCTCCTTTATCCCCTCATTCTCACCACTCCCTCCGGGTCCACCAGCAGCAGGTGTTTGGGTTGGCCTCCTTGCTGGCCCGTGAGCACGTACTGGCCTGGTGTGGTACCCGACTCACGCACAAGAAAGTCGCCATCTTTGCTCAGCAGCTTCTCTGCCTTCTTGCGGCTCAGGGAACCGTGAAACCAGGGCTCACTCTGCAGCTGCTGAGCCAGAGGAGGCACTGAGCCTGACACGCTGAGGGCATCATCAAAGGGCTCTGTAGATAAGGGTAATATATAAACAATAAAGCTTGACGACGTGTGCTTTTATAGGAAAATAATGAATGATGGCTTGGTGCGACGAAGCCGAGTTATTGACAGTGATTTATTCCTTTTGTACCACGGCAATTTTCCAGTGCTTACAATTTCTAACTTTATTGGACACCTCATATTTAAACGTTTTAGTTCCATTTAATGTTGTGGAATGTCCATGAGACAAGTAAGTTAATGTTTTTACTTGTAGTAAAGCAGCTCTAAATCATTCTCTCACCAGCCTTTCTTTTTCACCCGTCTTTTGACGTTAATAACCAAAAAATGCCATGAGATCAAAATGCGCAAAATTGTTTATTCTTAGCCTTTATTCGTAGGTTACGTGGCGCATCTGCCATACAAGTCCCTGTCAATTAGTTGTTGCTATAGACATGATAACGTATTCGAATTAGTGCCTTAATATAAACCTGTGATTTGCATTCCAGCCAAAGCGGTCAGAGTCAATTAATCAACACCTTTTAACCAATCAGAGAGATTCAACTGCGCTGTGGCGTGAATACCATTCACACTAAGTCCAACAGATCCCACTGATGAACGGTTCACGAAGTAAAACTATAAAGTCCAGGAAAGCTAGAAGCTCAGCGTTTGAGGGTAATTTTTACTCACTCATGTCGAAAGCATCTCTGTGAGCACTGCCATTAGCGGAGGCCACTTGAGGGCGGGATTTATCCACGTTGACATACGAGGGGTCATCAAACAGGCCACCTTCTTTTGCTCCCACTGAATAAGATGTGAAAAGAGAGAAAATAAGAGAAGTGGGAATAGTCATTAGAGCAGTGACCTTCAGAGCAATGCTGTGAGCACTGCTAGCATTTAGAGGGCACTGATGACAATAGTGACAAAAATACTGTAACAGATACTGACCTGGCAGTGGAGGTAGAGGATGCTTATGGATGTCATTTACTCCAGGCTGGCCATAGGGCTGCAAACACATAGAAAGAAACAGCGTATTAGGTTACCTATGTTTACCATCATTTTATATGTGACCTAGCTCCTTCCTGCAATAATCATCATGAATAATCATGAGCACTGCTAATTTACCTCTTAGCTATAATCATGTTCAGGCTACACTGTTTGCATATAAAGTACATTTTAAAAAAATTATTTTAGCTATTATATCAGGGTGTCCAATCTTATCCGGAAAGGGCCGGTGGGGGTGCGGGTTTTCATTCCACTCAAAACAGAAGACACACCTGAGTCTATTGAAAGCCTGATTAAACAGCTAGAATCAGGTGTGGCACCTGCTTGATTGGAATGAAAACCTGAACCCCCCACCGTCCCTTTGCGGATAAGACTGGACACCTGTGTATTATAAAAATACCTTATTTCCACCTCACAGTGTTGTACGACACAGTACACTTCTCTAATCTGAATCCTGAACTATGCGCAAGTACCTGTGTCCATTTTCCCCTCACATACTGGTACCTGTGAAAACAGGACTTCTCTGGAGGTTCTATTAAATTCTATAAAGGTTGCTTTGATGATGTTTTTTCTAGCTCCACCAATATATCCCTTTTCAATTCTGTTAGTACCCTGATAAGAAGGCTAACCTAGCATTAACATTAGCAGTGAATTTGGCTGCAGGTCATTTAGTAATGGAAAATGTCTGGTGGAAAAGTGATGTAAGTGATGGGAACTAATTAGGCCACTAATACAGTCAAACTAGTCACCACTGTGGGGTGCAGTTAAGTAAGTGGGGCGGCGTGGGGAAAAAACCCAAAACAAAATAAACAAAAAAAAAAAAAAAAAAAAAAAAAAAAAAACCACAGTTGAAGCCAACTACAGGCAGCTGCACATTGTGTAAGACTCCATTGGGAAATATTTTCCTTTAATTGAAAACGTCTGTTTTAATGTTGTTGGGTTTTTTTTTCCCATATATATATATATATATATGCATTACAGGACTGTTTTTTTTTTTTTTTTCCCAGTCCTGCTACAGAATTTGTAGCCTGTGTGCAGCTGTTAACTGAACTACAGTCACTCTCATGGTCTACAACATGCACATGAAAACACCAAACAGCTCACTAGTGTGGCTCCTGTGCTGTGTCCAGGACGAGTTCTCATGTCCACCAGGCCTCCTGGGGGTGGCTGTTTCCCAGGAAAGTTATTATAGTACGGAACGTCTTGGGGAGGTGCAAAGTCCTCTTCTTCCTCCTCCCATGCTGAGCCATCAAAAGGAGCCATCCTGGGACAGAGAGAGAGAGAGAGAGAGAGAGAGAGAGAGAGAGAGAGAGAGAGAGAGATTAATTTATTAATCGCACACAAGACTAACACTCATTTCTGTCTGCTAAACTGCTTTGGTCTCCTTGTTTGGCTAGTCATTGGATTAACTAACCTTTTCAGTAAAACATACTCTAAGAATAATAATAATAATAATAATAATAACAATAACAACAACAACAACAAAAACAATATACAACTAGATTCCCTGAGGATATTTCTGTACCCTCAATAGACAATGGCACTATTCACTGTGCATATTTACAGGTTACATAAACAAAGGCTTGTGTGAATAATATGCAGCTGTGAATACAGCTGTATACTATCCATCTCCACACACAAAGGAATGTTGTGCTAACAAACACATGCATGCGCGCGCACACACACACACACACACACACACACACACACACACCTGTCGTGTGGGGTGACAAGTTTAGGGGGGTTCTTCAGATACTGCTTGAAACGCAGCTCAAAGGCCTGTCCAATGGTGCTTATCACTTCCTGGGCCAAGCCTTCAGAACACTCCAGGATGTGGCACGCTACCACACAGGAAGTTGAGACACGTCGTGACAGGATCAAGACAACGTGAAACGCAACAGCATGTATGATACTTGTGAGCTACAAGTGTAAAATCCAAATAATGGGAAAAAAAACCAGATTTACAAAGACTACAAATATTTTGATTTGTGCTTTTTTTTCCCCCTGTAATCAGCACATTTACATTTCATGGTTGTCTGTGAGGCACAGCTACAAAACTGCTAACATGCCTAAAATAAATTAGGAAGGAAACATTCCCAGGTAACATTTAGGCTTACCCCTCTGGTTGACAGGGTCTTTGGCTACGTAGGCTACATATTCTGCCGTGTCCTAAAAACAAGAGAGGAAGACGAGGATGAAGAGTAGGAAGCGAGGAGAACATTTACGCTATGGTGAGAGAGCTTTAGTTTGTAGAAAGTATAAATAAAAGGAAAAAGGACAAAAGAAGAAGAAGAAGAAGAAGAAGAAGAAGAAGAAGAAAGTGAGGAAAGTTAACTGAGTTACAGGAGAATCTATTCATCACTAGGGGGAGAGAAACTACATGTGAACAAGAAGGGATGAGCTCAAACCACAGGACAGGGCAGGAGAGCCGAACAGGTACCGAAGGAGAAAAATAAGATGCAGGAGAAAAAGATGGACGCGTAAAAAGAAAAGAGACAAGAGTGAAGGACATGGGACTCACTGGATCTCCTCCCGATGCAAAAGAGATGGACTGCATGTGATGGTTGGCGATAATCTGCAGGGAGACAAAAAGGTGAAGACGAATGGAGAGAGAGAGAGAGAGAGAGAGAGAGAGAGAGAGAGAGAGAGAGAGAATATGAGGTGATGGTTTAAAAAAAAGTGTGAGAGGATGAAAGTGGCAATACAGAGACATGAGAAGGAAAAAGGGGAGGGCAAAATGAGTGTATGGGGAGTCTGGGGTTTAAAATAGCAGACATTATGGATCAGATGCATCCATTTATACCAATGATTCACAACAGGCAAGTGAGACACTAGAGACATTCAATCAGCTTTTGTCTCACTGCTAAACTAATCTGAGACTCAGGTACTTGCTCATCAGCCTGGGAGTGAATGTGTTCCTGCTTCAGTGTGAAAATGGTGAGGCTACATTCATAAAGATCCATTACAAACAAACATCGACAACCTATGAAACCTGACAAATTTGCTCTAGGGCATCAACTTATATGCGCCACAATGCCGAAATTATGGTACTGGTTTGTTCACGTACAAAATGGATTGCAAATTTGAAAATGAACACAGTCAGATACACGTAACACTACCTTTTAATGCGACCATAAATAAGCCACGTAAGTGGGTGGCAGGCATCCATTTGGGACAGGCCTTTGCTCATGAGTAGGCAAATATTGCACGAAATGCTGCCTACCTAGAGAGCTGCCTTGACCCAACATGTCAATTAACAGCTCATCATATTTGCAATTTTTTTATTTTTATTATTTTATCATAGCCTGGAGAAAGAAAACCGGTATTGGTATTTGATAGGGCCCACCTTAGCTGGCTTTCACCATCTTATTTTTCTCGGACTACTCTCTGACCTGTTTGCAGTCGGTTGTCTGTAGGTTCAAGCTGTTCGTTGACACAGTGAGGTTGATTGTCATTCCAGCAAACCGGAGGTTACTCTTTCCTAGGATAGAGGTCAGACACCGGGATGTAGGCTGGAGACAGATACAGACAGAGAGAGACAGAGAAAAATGATGAATATTTCCTATATTGCTATGCCACACCATTATTCACACTTACACCACAGCACTCGATTCTCTTGGTCAGGTGTTGATTCATTATGTACAGCGGTAAGAATCGAACAGCAACTGTGTTCGATTAATGTGCTCACTCTAAAACTTTACTGTTTCTATAGTAACAATGTGCACAGTGATTACATATACAGAGCCATCCATTCAGTGGTGGGGGCAGTGGTGGCTTGGCGGTTAAGGCTCTGGGTTACTGATCGGAAGGTCGGGGGTTCAAACTGCCACTGTTGGGCCCCTGAGCAAGGCCCTTAACCATCTCTGCTCCAGGGGCGCTGTATCATGGCTGACCCTGCACTCTGACCCCAGCTTCCTGACATGCTGGGGTATGCGAAGAAAAGGATTTCACGGTGCATATGTATATATGATCAATAAAGACTCATTATCATTATTATCATTATCCATTTTCTGTGGCCTGTGCCAAAAGAACCCGGGCCCACAAGGCAGACGACACCTTGGATGGGGCGGGATTTGAGGCGGACAGGCTAACCACTAAGCCACACAAACAAATTTAATTGCAAAGGTTTTCGCTGCGGGTTTTTGGAAGGCGTCTCTTGCATCAGCGCTACAGTTAGTGCGGAAGCCGTATCGTTACGTTTTCTACTATGCGAACGTCTTGAGGGTGGAGAGCTTTGTGTTTTGCCTGCTCCCGTTATGACAAGCTGCGTTTTTAACTTCAAGATAAAGAATAAAGGAGAAGCTGATGAGGAAATGACTGTTTATAGCTGTTATCGTGCAGGTTACACAACTTTAAATGTAACTATACACAGATTAAAATATATGACGTTCTTTAATAATAAGTTTTTAGTGCTGGTAAACTGCTCACAGAGTCACAGCAAGAGAAGGAAAGAACAGATTGCTCTGGGAGCGTCTGAATCACATTCTGGCTCTTTTCTCTCACGCGCTTTTCCTCTCTGGATGTAGACAGGGTCAGTTTGACCCATACGCCACAAAAATGTAGCAGTCAGTGCTATAAAAATATTTTTTTTTAAAAAGGGCAGACAAACAGACTCAAACTGAGAACAAACTACAAATAGAGCACAGAAACAGACAGAAAATCAGGTAGGATGATCACAGAAGATGACATGATGTGGAGGATTCTTGAGTGTGTGTGTGTGTGGTTCTGCATACGCTGTGCTATGCCGTAACTTTGTGTTCATTGACAATACAACCGCCTTCCTTTGCGTATTTTGTCGATCTGTGATGCACCTTGCTCTTCTTTTTCTGTCCAAATCTAACGGACAAACTCTTGCCCTTGTGCCATTTGCTGTTTTAATGATCTAATCCTGCTACATGTATTCTATAACCCCGATGGACATGTTTCTGTCTTATAGTCCTGTCGAACACTGTAGTCCAACACTTAGAGACGGCGTGTTAAACGGCTGCTGTATCAGCACACTGGAGAGAAGTGAACGGTGATTAAATGCTGGGTGAATATTAGTTTAGTGCTGAATACCTTCCTCCTGCGTTGAGCTCCTTTGGCACCTGGTACTGCCTCACACACCACTGAGATTGCCTCCCTGAAAAACACAGAACGCAGAGTTACTCTCACACAAACAGTCGCAGGCAATGTGTGTGCGCACACGCACTAATCAGATTATTAGACATAGATTTCCATCATGGTTTATTTATTTATCTTTTTTCCCATTCCCCACACTATTTCACACTATTGCATAGTATTAGATTAGATCTCTCTTCACACACACACTCACTCCTTCCCTCTAAATAAAGTAAACAATTTGAAAACAGGATCATGCTTGCATTTAAAAAAAAAAAGCCTGGTTTATTCAGTAAGTAGTTCTTTGTAACCAGACACACAAACTTTAGCACTCGAATGGTAGGACAACGAAACAAAAAAACGGGAGAAACCACAAAGATTCCAGAGGCTTCCAGATGCTTCTATAATAAGAGTATGTGGCAGGCAGCAAGGCAGGGATGATGGCATTCGAATGTTCCTTTTTCGAACACAGACATCCGTTCGGTACAGGATATAAAAAAAGAATTGAAAAGAGAAAGACGTCTCTCTCTCTCGCTTCCTCTCTGCCATGATCCCTCCCTTGCCATCCCTGACCACAACATGAGAGGAGAGGTATATGAGAGCAGGAGATTAATATTTAATTGAAGGAGAGCCTTTTATCCACCATAGTAGCAGTGTGTCTGCACTGATATGCATGCAATGAACCTAAGATTTTCGACAGAAAACACACACACGAATGTGTGTCTGAGTGCGAGTTTTACCTGGTAACCTGAGTTCTGGTGTTGAAGTCCAGTGCCCTCATTGACTGCAGCACCTCCACGCAACCCATGTACTGCAGGAAAATGAAGTAAAAATACACAATGGTACATGTTAGCATAGACCACTTCCTGTATCTACCCACACACAAACCAAGCATGGAGATGAGATAAACAGCAACCAAGACAAACACTACCTCCTGTCTTACTGTGCAAAAAAAGGTATAAATCTGGATACAAAACTAAATAAATAAATAAAACACACACAAAAAGCAAACAAAGACTATAGCTGCAGAATAAACATATCTAATTACAGGTTAAATCTAGTCATGGACTAAACCGTAATATAGCGAGTCAACACTCCAAAGGTTGGGCTGTGGGTTTAGGCTTGATTTGGGTCTGATTAAAGAGGAAGGAAATTATTTCAAAAATTATTAACACTTTTCAGTACAGTCATTTCTACAGTTTAGTAGCTAATTCATTAAATGATTGAAGATGGTCTCATTATTGCACTTTATCGTGTGTATGTGTATATATATATAATTCCACAATGTTGGACTTAAAATGGAAAAGTGGTACATAATTTAAGATTTATTTTTACCCCCCCCCCTTCTCCCTAAATTGGTCTTAGCCAATTCCCACCCACCAGCCAGCTCTTTCCTATCAAACAACAGCTACCAACTAGAAATGATGAAGGCTATCACGTGCTTCCTCCAAGAGATGTAAACCACATCTTTTTGAACAGCTGCTCACCACCGTCTTCTGTTCACAGAAGCCCGCGATTGGCTAATATTGCTTTGATTGACAGGGGAGAGAAAGAACCCAGAGCCTCCTGCCCAGAGCCAATCTCTCTTGGCCTCCTGGAGACAGATGGCTTTGGCATCCCTGGGATTCAGACTTGTTTTTTCCTTTTTTTTTTTTTGGTTGTACTACTCAGGAGCTCTCAAGATCACTAATATTGTTACCATATCATAATATCCTAAGTAGGAATGTCCCCAACTATGGCCTCATTTCAAAGTCTTCTTCAGCATGTATTGAATCCAGTCTTTCCGGCTTCTGCTAGTTTTCGTTAATTTTTTTAGCAGATTAGATTTTAGAGCACCGTGATGACCAATGAAGCCCAATCATTCAACAGTAATTTGTTCCTGGGATGGAACCTCAGCAGGATTTGACCAGGGATGGAAGGAGGAACTACTAGACCCAAATGGCCCAAATCTGTAAGCAAGCACTTAAAACCAACCTGAATTATTGGACCTTGTCCCACAGCAAGTATTTTATGGAGCTCTGAGACATATTACACGGCAATCTCTGCCCTCAGTTATATGTGTGAAGGGATGCATCACCCTGTTTCAGAGTAAAGACACGAAGCCAAGTTTCTTTGCAGCTGCTGTCTGTACATCATGAGTCAGAGGATCAGTAATGCACAAAAAATGACACAGAATTGCAGCGAATTATGATACTGTATGGGGAATGGTTTTGAGAGTTGAGAAAAAGCAGAGGAAGTCGTATGAACTACTCGAAATAAGTCATTATCATATGAAAAGTGACTAAAAACGTGTCATATATTATTGATAAATATTAAAAAGATGAAATAATCCGTTTTACAGGACTTGGTAAGACGATTCTTAACAGCTGAACTTTTAACGGTCCCAGTGGTGTTGCTGTAATGGGTGGTTATTTAATCGTTATATTTTAGTTATATAATCAGGAAGAACTGTATTGTCCAAGTAAGATTTCATTCACAAAGAATCTGATTTGGCAATTGCTCCATTAACACAGACTAAACCGTAACAAAGAAGTGAAATAGAAAGAAAATAATGGATAAAATAAAATGAAATAGAACATGTATTCCATAACCCCAAAGATTTTAGCGAAAATCATCTTACCCGAACGGTGTAGCTGACACCGGTGGTGCTGACCACATTATCGGAGTGCAGCCATCCTCGCGTGGGCTTGTTGACGAAGGAGCCATGGCGCGTCCACTCGTCGCCCCCGAGCTGGCCCCCTTCCACACGGGCCCTCCGCGACGCGCCACCCAGCCGGTTCATGTCCTGTGGGGGACGAGGAGGAGGAGAAGGAGCCATTAGAGGAAGGAGAGTAGGAGGAGGAGGAGGAGGAGTAGAAGCAGAGGAAGAGGAGGAGGTGCTGGGTGTCTCCTGGGGCCTGCTGGAAGCCTTCAGGCCGGGGAGAAGGGTGGCAGACATGCCCAGTCGCAGGGAGCCCATCCTGGGAAAGAAGGAGCACAGCGTAGTGGGGCTGTTCTCAGCTGGCCGAGGGGACGTCGGGGGCAGGATGGGGGCGAGCGACGAGGAAGACAGAGATGAAGCAATGCTCGGAGGAGTAAGAGGGGTGAGGGGAGCTGAGGAAGGGAGAGAAGGATTAGAGGCTGCCTCGTCTGTAGAACTGAACGAGTCACTCCTGAAGGGGGTGTATTTAGTTTTGGGGACGAGTTCCATTTTCCACTCGTCTAACAGTTTCGCTCCAAATCGAACAGGCTTTAGGTTCTCTTTAGGTCTCTCCAAGTGTCTCTCTCAAATAAATCGCAAACAGGTCCTCTCTTTTCTGTTACAGTTCCTTGTTTATCTCCGACTACTGCTCCGTTCATTTTTGGACCAAATAAACGACAGTGTTTTTGCTCGCCCGGTTCGTTAAAAAAGTCGAACGTGAGAAATGGGGACGGGGAGAAAGACTATAAAGTAAAGAGAATAAAAAGTGTTTCCTGTCAAGTTCCAGATCACACAGACTTTGACATCAGTGTAGTCACACAGTGCGTGTTAATGGTCTGTGAGAGAGTGTTTGCATCAGATCTTAGCCTGCATAGAGAGAATCATAATTCACATTTTATATTCGCATCATTAGAGCACCATAAGCTCTACTGAAGAACCTCAGCATGATTGTCTTCTTAATGTCAGTTTGTTGGTGTCTTTTAATGGCCTTGCACTTTACACTAAAATGAAAGCAAAAATAAATTCTTTGATATTTGGGGTGTGTTTTGGTTTCTATGAGTGAGGCGGACCTATAATAGCTTTTATCTGAAAGAGTCCCATAAAAAACTATTAGCTGCAACTGAGACTCTAAGAGAAGAGGTTTCCAATAGACAGACAGATCAATACTAAGAGAGAGAGAGAGAGAGAGAGAGAGAGAGAGAGAGAGAGAGAGAGAGAGAGAAAACTGAACACTGTCGGGTCGGATAATCTACCTCAAGGTTGAGTAGATTCCGATTGAAGAATTACACAGATCCAAGTACATAACTTCTTAGTGGTTTAAAGACTTATGTCCTGGTTAATAGTGCTATATATAAATTGTCTCAATCAAATCCTTAAGAACTAAATGATATAAATCAGTCCTTGTGATAAAAGAATACTGTAAACTGTACAGTGCAGTGTAAAGGAACGTTGTACTAGATCAAGAACACAGAAAGACAGAAAGCACCGTTCTATCCTGGATCAAGCTCGCTCGGCTGATCTCTTCCCTTCTCTTTCGCCTTCTTGGTTCAAGTCACTGACATATATATTCCTTCTTACTTCTCCTTCTCCTCCTTCTTTCTCCAGATGATTCTGGGTCCCCTGTTTTCCAGCTGTATCCTCTCTCTTTCTTTCTCCTCTTCCTCTCGCCTCTTCCAAATCACTTCTGGCTGAGGTTCTCTCGCTCCTTCTGTACTCTTTCCTGAGAGTTGTTCCCCTTCCCTATCCCTCCTCTCCTGGAATCCCTCCCTTAGCCTCCAGACTGTGTACTGGGCCCCGTTCTTGCTCTCCTCCTCCTCTCGTTCTTGCTCCCTCTCTCTCGCTCGTTCTCTTTCGATCACGCTCGCCCGCTTCTTCCAGATGATCTCTCTCTCCCCCGTTCCCCCGCCCACGTATTCTTTCCCGTTCTCCAGGCTGACTCTCTGTCCTTCCTTCCTTTTTGGTTAAAAAAAAACCACAGCAACTTTCAAATAATTCACTCTCAATGATTGTTTCGTGCTGGTCAATTACCGAATTCTATTACTGATAGACCAAGACTAAAAATAAGCCCCAAGTTACTTGCAAAATTGTTAAGATAATTACAGACATGACTGTTTTAGAAAAAGGTAAACTAATTGTTGAGAGCCCTGAAACTGTTCTACCAATGTTCTAGAAATCAGATCAACATATGGCTATTAGAAAAGATAACACAATTAGAGCACCATTAGGAACTTTGCACATGTGTGAGCCAAGGTACATAGCTGGTCATCGTCCAACATCTGGAACATGAATTCCCACGGTACCGATAACCAGCTGCTTGTCAGTGTGACTGTCGTGAGACTTGACTGGCTCAAATCCGAAGCTCTGCCCTAAGAGATCTCCGATGAGAGGACTCATTAGAGGCGGACTGCAAAATCACTCGCTCATTATACTAAATGTCACCTCCCATCTGAGAAATAGTTCCCTCACATGGAGCAGGTCTTAATAAATCAGTTTCCTGAGAAAAAAAAACTCCATGCAGAACACAGCAGGACTTGTAACAGGGTCACAAACACTTATGAAACAACAGTCTATAAGTGCCAACTGTTCTGAATAGTTGGGAACAGTGCGTGCGCACATGCAGAACAGTCCTACAAGCACGAAGCACGGTCCAATTCCACTGCATGGATTATCAAAAACCTCAGAAGCACTTTCGGTGACTAACAGTATCTACGCTTCAGAAATCAGCCGGCCGATTTCTACCCTTTCTCTTTAGACTGTCATGTCCTCAGTGGGTTTCCCGCTTCCTACAGAAAAGCGTAAAGCATCCGCTTGACAGTACATCAACATCAGACCAGACTGTTTCTGAAATAGTAAGCTTCAGATTGTGAGTCCGATTGTTTCAGCAGAGCACCAGTGTCTATAATCAGTTATATAATTGTTACAAGTCCGTATTCGTTAGAGAACGGTACGAGTGAACAGGGACGTTCGGTGAGGCAATAACAACATGCCCTGCCCCAGAACGTGCCCACAGAAGTCCTGTGATATTAGAGACTACCCTACATTGCTCTAGGAGTGCTCTGGTGTTGCTGTGGAGTGTAATAAAAGTTGAACAAACTTGTTACTAAGCTTGTAGTGTCTTTTCAGTGCAGCTCGAAAGAGGTCCACCGAGTGCAAAAGCTTATGGTACCTCACTGAGAGTTGAATAAACGCACCAACGCTTACAAACACACGGCACGTAACATGAATTGATGCACTTCTGGAGTGTGAGCTGGACTTGGCACGCACATAGAATCCACACACACTGTATCTGTGCAAAGATCAGTGACAAAATGTGTTCTTAAGTTTATGACCAGGCGTGACAGGTGCACGGTGTACACAAAAGGAAAGAAAAAAAAGAGTTCACCGGGGTTTAATAACTCAACAATAAGATTACAAAAACATCGAGAAACAGTACACAGAGCCGAGCCTTGAACATGTTAAACCACGGCAACTCTGATGTAGCACCTGTTCATCAAGAATATGGCAGAATCCCTGTTCCAAGATGAAGCGTATAAGGTATATTTATGAGTTGTTGGCCAACAAGATTAAGGTGGATGAAGTCCCGGTAAGCCAGCTGTTGTAAGACACGCAAGACATAAAAAAGTGACTAAATAAAGTGTTAGTTAAAGAAGGATGCAACTATGTGAGGCTGCAAGTGGAAAAAAAAAAGTGCCGTTCTGGTTCACAAGAGCATGAAGAACGGACTTGTGTTGAATGTTATCGGCAGCATAGGGAGCAGTGTATGGGACAGTTTCAGTAGAAGCTTGGTTAATAAGCAGCCAAGTTTGTTTGCCTTCACAAACCTCGGTTAGCAAGGATGGACATTGTTGGCACTCCAGAAAGAAGATGAAACCTGAGTTTAACTACAACGCAAGTTAATACTGCTCTATAGTCGAGTCCAAGACCAAGATGTTTGCACCAGTAGATGGGAAATAGATATAAACCCTGACGGTCTATCCTTAATTGCCAGTGACGACAGATATGAACTAACAAATTGTACAAAAAAGTAAAAAACGAGAGATGGTGGATGGACAGAGAGAGAGAGAGAGAGAGAGAGAGAGAGAGAGAGAGAGAGAGAGAGAGAGACCCCAAAGAAAAAGAAGAAAAAAGAAAACACAAAGCACCTTGAAATCTGCTTGTTGGCTCTTATCTAAATAGTGTGAGACAGCGTGACCTTAAAAGTTTACAGCAACTTGAAACAGCGATGTTAGACTTCACGGATGCCAGCTTGTTGCCATGGTGATAGAAGGCAGCGCAGATTTGTGCCAGACGAAACCTTGACGGAACCCAAACAGAAGGCGGCGAGTTCCGCCAACACACAACCTGTCAGCCGTGGGTCGGCTAATCGGACAGTCGAGAGACTTTATGCACGCCGCGCTAGTTTAATACACACTCACTGAGAACCAAACATCTGAGACGGAAAAGTCCAGCCACTGTCTCTGCTGCCATAAAGTTGATCAATGTTGACATCTCAATGAAGACAGCACCAGACACTCGCAGAGACATAGACCCTGTTAGGGCAGCAGTCCTACGAGGAAATCAAATATTGCTCAAGAGTATGCACGCACACATGCTTCCAGCTAAAGCAGAACATTGCAAAATAATACTACTACTAATAATAAGCACAATATAGAAGAAATCTGCAACACAATGAAATAATTGAACATAGAAAACTTTTGCATAAGAGAAACCTGATTTTTCTGCATATCAGCTGTAAAGTAACACTATAAATGATGAGTGAAATTATATACAAAAAAAAAAAAAAGCTTCGCTTGGGATGCTGAGAAAAGTGAAGGCAAAATGTCAATTCTTGAGTCTCTCAATTCAAAAAGGAAAGTACTAATCAGCTATGGTTTTGTTAATACAATTTATATTCATTTGAAATTCTCTCCCTCAGTTCCCTCCCTGATAGAGGATAAGGAGCTCTTGCTGTTATCCGTTGACTTGCTTCCTCGGGCTGAAAAATGACAGAGTCATGGTTGGGCTCTCCTTCCTTTCTCGTTTCCGTGCAGATCCCTCTCTTCCCTCTTTTCTCTGGAACAAAAACAACGATGTGATCTCCCCTTTGTCTCTTCTCCTTCCCCCACGCTCTCTCATCCTCCTCGCCTCCCGACCTCCGACTGCATTTGAGCAGTGCAGCCAACTGTCCTCTGTTCTCCTCTCCTCCCTGTCTAGCACTCACTCTCTCTCTCTCTCTCTCTCTCTCACACTCTCTCTCCCCCCCCAATCTCGATGCACGTTCACACACGGATGCTGCCGCCGATTCCTGTTTCCACCTCCCTGCCTCGTTCTCCCACCCCTCCCCTCATTTCCTCCCTCACAGACTCCTTGCAGCGTCAGTCATTTATGCATTTGTGTGTGTGCCTAGCCTCCCTCTCTAATGCACGTACTTATGATGGGGGTCGGGGAGAATGGGGAATATATGGATGCCGCCACTGATGGCTGGATGGAACAAATGGAAGGAAAAAAGTCGATGCTCCTCCCATGGTAACCTAAGAGCTAGAAGGACAAAGGAAGGCTCATTGAGGATGAGTTCATTCCTCTTTCCTTCCGCTCATTTTCACATTTCCTGTTCTCTTGTTTTCCCCACTTTTAACTTCCTGTGACCTCTTCCATACCTTGAGAGAGAGGGAGCACATGACCGTAAATGAAGCAGAATGAATTCAGTCATTTCCTAAACTGAATACAAAACCCATGGATTTTGAAACAATCCCAAGGTCAAGCAAAGGATTTTCTGTTCCACACTTGCAAAGTATCCACACACAAAAAAACAAACACACTTTCTCTCTTGCTCTCCAGCAGACCAAATACCACACATCAGTATTTCGGATAAGCAACCTAAATATAGGATGATCTGAACTACATCTCCCTGAGCGCACCAGGTGAGATTCTTCACACTGCATGTAGGAATGTGTATGGAACTGTCAGAGGGAGTCGTGTCAGTTTTCATTCAGCGCTCTCACGTCACTATGCTGTGCTGAAATATCCCGCAAGACTGCCAAGAGGAAAATAAAACACACACACAGAACGAGAGAGAGGAGAGAGAGAGAGAGAGAGAGAGAGAGAGAGAGAGAGAGAGAGCGCGAGAGAGGGCGAGAGTGGGGCAGAGAGAGAGAGAGAGAGAGAGAGAGAGAGGGAGGCAGAGAGAGGGAGGGAGAGAGAGAGAGAGAGAGAGAGAGAGAGAGAGAGAGAGAAAGGAGAGAGGGGGCAGATAGATATAGTCAGTTACATAAACATTTGGACATTGGTAAAGTTACTGGTTTTTCTTTTAGCTGTCTACCACAGTATATTGTGGTTGAAATGTAGTAAGGTATATGAGCTCAAAGTTCTCCCCTTTTGAAGGGACTAAAAGTAATTGGACAAACTAACACAGTCATTAATTAAATTGTCATTTTTAATACTTAGTTGAAAGTCAGTTGCAGTCAATTACTGCCTGAAGTCTGGAATCCATAGACATCACCAGACACTGTTTTGTTTTGTTTTTCTCCCCTGGTGATGCTCTGCCAGGCCTGTACTGTAGACGTTTTCAGTTCCTGCTTGTTCTTGGGGCATTTTGCCTTTGGTTTTGCCTTCAGCAAGTGCAAAGGCGAGATTAATTGGATTCAGCAAAGGGGATTGACGTGGCCATTGCAAAACATTCCACTTTTGTGCCTTAATTAAAGTCTTGGGTTACTTTCGAAGCATGCTTTGGGTCATTGTCCACCTGCAGTGTGAAGTGTTTGGCTGAATCTCAGCAGATATTATAGCCCTAATCATGTCAGAATTCATCCTGCTGATTTTGTCAGCGGTCACATCGTCAATAAATACAATGGCGGGTACTTTTAATTTTGGTTTCCTTTGTTAGTATATAAAAGAAAAAAAAACCTGTGAATGTTTACTGCTGTGTTGCTCAATTTGTTTTTTTTTTTTCTTCTCAATGGAATATTTGGGAAAGGGAGGGGAGGAGAGAAGAAAAAAGGTGATGTTCAGCAGACATGTTTGGTAGACGTGTTCAGCAGAAATGTTTAGTTCAGCAGAAATGTTTAGTTCAGCAGAAATGTTTAGTTCTGCAGAAATGTTCAGCAAAAATGTTCAATAAAAATGAAACTGGTAATCAATAAATACAATGGAAACAGTTCTACTGACAACCATCCACGCCCACACCATATGATCAGTGATATGCTTCGGCTCATGAGCAGTTCCTTCTCTTCCCATCGTTCTGCTACAAGTTGATCTGTAAATAGGATGCTGTCTCAGAACTGTACACATTTATTTTTAGCTGTTTTTTCTCTAACTAGTTCTTCCTCTTTTTCAGGCTTACCAGTTGACTATATCTTGAGGTAAACCCTCTGTATTTAACTCTGGTGAAACCTCTTGGTTGTTGATTGTTGACAGTGACACACCTACCTCCTGGAGGGTGGTCCAACTGTTGTGAGGGGGTTTTCTTCAACAGGGAAAGAACTCTTGTGTCATCCACCACAGTTGTTTTCTGTGGCCTATGGTGTTCCTGAGCTCACCAGCGCATTCATTCTTTTCAAGAATGTACCAGAGATTTGATTTGGCCGCACCTAATGTTTTTGCTGATAGGTTTGTTTCGATTTTTCAGCCTAATGATGGCTTCCATCACTGGCAATGACAGCTCTTTGGACCTTGACAGATTCCAAATGACACACTTGAAAATCAACACTAAACCTTTTATCTGCTTACTTGTGAAGTGAAATAATGATGGAATAACACACACCTGACCATGGAACAGCTGAGAAGTCCAATTACTTTTAGTCCCTTACAAAGGGGGAGGACCAAATATAAAAAGAGTTGTAATTCCTACACCATTCAACTGATTTTTATGTAAATACCAATATCAAATTGAATCTGAAAGTCTGTACTTTGAGCTCATAATCATTATTTAATTTAAACATCTATATATTGTGGTGGACAGGTAGAATAACAAAAACTTTGTCAATGTACAAATATTTATGGACCTGATAGGTAGGTAGGTAGATACAATCAGAGAGACAGACAGAGAAATAGATGCAGAGAAAGAGACACAGAGAGAGAGACGGAATGAATCCAGGATCTGGTTTGACAAAATCTTTGACCCGTTCCACAACAGCAACAGTTCATAAAGATCATCATTTAGAACCTACAACATTAATACAAACATACATGAAACTGAATCACAGAAAAATAGTGCAAACGAGAAGAAAAGGCAGGAGGAACACTGTTAACAAATACAAAATGTCATTCAGATTTCACCTATGGAAAAAAACAAAACACAAGGCATTCATTGTAGGAACACTTCTCAGGAGAATAGTGATGAGAAACCACAACCCACAGGGCATCATGCGGTGAATAAGTTCTGCTGCCTACGTTCCGTTTCAAAGAGAGGCAGTCCCGTGTGGAAACATTGTTGAAAATGGCACCAACAATGGCACCAACAATGACACACCAGATAAACCTTTATAGATTTCATGCTTCTTAAAAAGAGGCATATGCAGCCTTGGGTGTTCCTGCTTGACAAGAGCTGGATATCCCAAAAAGAAAAAGAAAAAAAAAAGACAAAAGAAGAACTGGAGAAAGGATTCTGTCCAGAATCAGAACAAACCCGAAGGGACCAGCACCAGATCAGAACAAGACACCAGTAAACCAGCCCAAGACAAGGTTCTGGGTATAAAACTGGGGAAATGAGAAGAACAAGTGTGCCAGGAATGAGGATACACACAGGTGTATGGACATGCGGGCCGCTTTCAGACTGTTTCCCTCCACCGGGTGCATGCAAGAGTGTGACTCTGGGCATCGAGGCTGATTCTTACTCTAATGTATAGATTATGTTGTGTCTGTGCTGTTTTACGAGGGGCCGCTCTAACAGGAAGTAGTTCACAAAAGCAATGCATCGTGCCTTATGATAAATCATGGTCTGCAATGACCTATATTTTTAGCTCCCCACAACACTCGCAAAGAGTGCTTATGTTTCAGAGAGGAGTGTGCTGTACTACTATGCATAAAAAAGGCATTTGCTAGCAACTCTCTAGACTCTCCAGCCAGCTTTTGTCTGATAGCCTACTTTGACAAAGTGTACGAGACTGGCTTACTTTCCTTCACACAGCAAAAATTCCTTCGTGTGAATTATGAAAACTGAACATAAAGTACATTCTGCTGTTGCGGATCAAACTGATTTGCTGTGAAGCTGAAGAAGGGGCTGAAGCGTCTTGCGTTTTGCATGTCATTTCATTTCTATTATCATTTGAAGAGGTATATTTCAGTTGATATTAGTCTGCTCGTTTAGTAAAAAAAATTGTGTAAATTTTTCGTCGGACAAACCAAACTAAAAATTCCCGCCAGCTTTTCAAACGTTTTCGTAAGGCTGATTTTCTTTGTATTCGCACGCATATTACCAAGCACGTTCACGGTGCAGCTGAATCTCATTCAGTGGTGCTCACAAAACTCAAAAGGCAGTACTCACAAAGCTAAAAACGACAAAATGACAACTCAACAACACGATCCAAACGGAGCGTGCTCGAAATCTTCCAGCAACGCAGCTCAGCCACTTCAGTGCATTTGCTAGTCTTATTATACGAAACGGTGGCGTATAATCTGTACATCAACTTGCAGTAACAATAATAATGCTACAGTTCAAAGCTCATCAATGGAGAGTCACGTTACTGAGTCTCCTTATATGTAAATCTACAACTCTCGTAGGATAAAAACATTTTTCTGAACTAACTAGATTGTCATGAATACCATGTCCCTCGTCTAAATGCACTTGCGGATGATTTACAAATAAATTCATTCCGATCCAGTTAAATGAGGCCCATTGTTTCCAGTGTACTTTAAATGTGTCTATTAGCTCTTGATAAATGAAAGAGACTATCCGAGAAGAAAAGGTCAGCGCGGCACATGCAAAATCAAACGAGTTCATTCTGCTTAAGAGCAAATTAGCCCTAAAGTCAATAATGAACAGTAAACCAATGAGGTCTGGGAGTGTGCGAAGACATTATCAGCCTCTATGCCGCAGGAGACCCGTGTGGGGGTGTGTGTGTGTGTGTGTGTGTGTTTCAAAAGCTTACCACATAGTCCATTGGACAACTCTCTGCTTTTGTGTATCTGTTTCCCTAGAAACACCACAAAGCGCACACAAACTCATTAACATACATATACACAAACACACATATAATCCACTACCCAGGCACACATTTTTTTTTTATCATCTCTGACACACAACTTTATCACAATGCATTAGAAATGGCCTACAAAAACTCTCTACTGGACTATATTCACACACTTGCCGTTTCACACCCAAACCCTGTTTCCTTCAAGCTCCAGCCAAATGTTTCGCAAATCCAAGAGTCCCCCCTTCTGCATTCAGTGTGAATGACTGTGTGTGTAATGTGATACTATAGTGAATCACATAATACTCACCATGCTATAACGTGACGTTCTTAAAGCAAGAGGACAGTCAAAACTTGCTATGTCGCCATTACAATGAGAAAAGCATCGCAGAATGCGTAACATGTCGAACCTTGAGGTGGATACGCTACAACAGCAGAAGACCACATCAGGTTCCAGTAGTCTCAGCCAAGAACAGGATCAGGCTCACTGTAACTGGACTGGCTTGTGCATTCGGAGATGCTTTTCTGCTCATCATGGATGTAAAGAGCGGTTATTTAAGTTACAGTAGACATATGGCCAGCTCAAACCCTCACCCACAGCCCCAAACCCCTCCAGTCTTCTCCCCGCTCCACCTGCTGCAACATGACAGGCCATTCAGATAACAAGTGTTCCTACTGAACTGACTGTATATACATTGATGCTATACAGTACACAAAACATTTTAGCTTACGGAGTGTAATGATTAATGTAGTTTGTTAGTTCTTTTTTTATTTTTTATTTTTTTATAAATCCTCAAAGAATAAAATAAATACTGATTTACTGGATATTCGCTCCACTGTAGTCTCTTATTTACATTTACATTTATTCATTTAGCGGACGCTTTTATCCAAAGCGACTTACAAATGAGAAAATACAAGCAAAGCGATATATCAAGCAGAGAACAATACAAGTAGTGCTACCATACAAGATTTATAATTGAGTTCCAGAAGAAGCAAAGTGTTTACTGTTTACAAACTGAGTGGTTCTGATTCGTGAGGGCCTGAGGCAAAGAAAGGAATTTCACTGGTCATTATCGTACCTGCATGTGAAAAACAGGTTCACTTGACAATACTTGCAAGCAAATACGCATTCATACACACAAAGCTTCAGCTATCAGCAATAACTGCCACACCTGAGCGCAGCGTTGCACGCCGATATGCTGTGTGTGCGCGTGTGTGTGTGTGTATGAGAGAGAGAGAGAAAGTGAGAGATCGATGAGTGTCTAACATGTGAGTGTATAAAATATATGGACACAGACGTGGTCGTGCTCAGACACACCATGGTATGAGAAGAATGATCAGAAATGAGGGGGAGGTGTGTACTTGCCCCCGCTTGCTTGCCTTTCTGTCTCAGACACAAAGAATAACAAGAAACTCACGCTCCAGCCTGTGAACTCAATCCGAGTCCACTCAGTACACCGTCTCTAAAGACAGTTACCAACAGCAACAGTTCCGGAACATTCTGTGCCCCTTAGGAAAGAGTGCATTTCTTTTCACTTGTCCAGATGAGTGTGTTTTACAAGGCTGAGTATGAGAGACACAAGCAATCATTAAAATAAATAAATAAATAAGCCAGCACTGACCATCACGTCTTTCAATCAATGAGAATACTAAAACCAGTCACGATTGAGAATTGGGATAACAGAACGTGATCAGTCGGCTCAAAATACCTCATATAAACACTTACAACAATAATGCATAGAGAACAGCACTCAGCTAATCAGGTGTTAGCAGGTGTTGTGCTGGATCCATTAAAATAATAATAATAATAATAATAATAATTTTAATGAATGATCATTCATGTGTCACCTCCCTTCCAAAAAATATAGTCGGCTCATTTTCATAATGATCAACTGGTAATCGTAGTGTATTTGCATCATCAGTCTCATATGCTCAAGCGCGACAACGCCTGATTGTGTCATCACGTTTTAAAAATAAGCTAAAGTGACGGGAGAGAACAAGATGCTTAAAAAAGCAAGGGGCTCGTGGTTTCAGCTTCTGAAACTAGTTGACCCACAAAATTCCTGTCCCTGCTCTGTATGTACATTTTTGGATTTCTAATAGACACCAAACTGCCACAGACGAGATCAAATCGTGACAACGGGAGGAGACTGCAAGGTACACGACCGCATAGTGGAGTAATAATCAGGCAAGCCAATAAAGTCCTTTGTTATATTCAACTTACATCGTGTAAAAAGGAGGGGGAAAAAAATGCATTACTTTTATAACATCTAGTGTTCGGTGCAAAACGCTTGCTCTGAGGTTGAGCACAGGAAACGTGCAGTTGACTCCTTCGGTCCTCCCACAGCATCACTGAAAGAGTACAGTTGCAATCCCTCTCATCTTAATGATGCTATTAGCCCCAGACGTCTAAACTTATTTCAAAGACCGCATACATACACACACTCTTTTGATTGACAGGATACAACATATCAGGATATAATATATTGGCCCTGATCATCGGATGTTTCTAAAATACCGGCCTATGGCGTGAAAAATTGCCTTTATCGGCCGATACATCGGAGCATCTCTAATACACACACACACACACACACACACACACACACACACACACAGAGAGAGAAAGACAGTCTCCATTCACTTTATTAGGAACACCAGTGCATTCTAATCATGTGGCATCAGAGTGATGCAAAAAAAAAAAAAAAATCATGCAGGTACAGGTCAAGAGCTTCGGGTAATGCTCATATCAAACATAAGAATGAAAGTGTGATCACTGCGACTTTAATCGTGGCATGGTTGTGGGCACCAGATGGGCTGGTTTGAGTATTTCATAAACTGCTCATTTCCTGGGATTTTCACACACAACCATTCTGTGTCTTTAGAGTTTACACAGAATGGTGCAAAAAACACCAAAATTAAATGCTTACTGTAAATGGAGCTTACGCAATCATAACTAACGAAACTGATTAAGGGCATTCTGAATGAAATTTCGATCCAAACAAAAAGATATTAACTGTTAAAATAAAAGAATTACACCATGCAAACTTTCACATTCAAAATCTAAAAGATGCCCATTAATAAACCTGCTAGCTGCAAGAAACAGCTTATTTAAAAAGTCTGAAAATAATAAAAAGGTTGGATGGAACGAACGAGATGAAAGAATCAGCTACTGACTAATATTTCAAGATAAATGCACTCTATAATACAGGCTGCATCGCAGACTTCAAGCACAGATTGCTTGAAAAAAAACTGCATCTGAAAAGAAAATAAATATCCTTGTATGGATTAAGCCTCACTGGACTGGCTGTACGTGCTTTCATGCAGAGTGGGCAGAACCTCAGCATGGCCTTCATTCTTTTATGCGCTCTATAATTACAGGGTTCAAAGGAGGAGGACGTCTGGCTGGATCTAGTGTGAGGCGGAATTGAAAAATTCAGAAACCATGAGGGTCAGACCTCCTCTAAATGAACAGCATTGCTCGGACCACAGCGTGCTTCATTTTGGAAAGATTCGAATATTTTTCGTGGAAATGATAAAGCTTTAACTTTACGGGTTTTTTTATTCTATGTAAAAGGGTAGAGAATATTACCAAGTTATGATATCCTCATTAGAGGGGGCTGACAAAAACAAAGCAAACACATATTTACACATATTTACACATAGATGTAGGATGCCACGCAGGTCAAGTTGCTTAATCTGAAGTTGCAAGACATTTCTATAACAAAACAATCCTGAGATTATTACTCAACCTGTTTCGTTACATTCTTTGAATAAACCTGCGTATTCTGTAAATTACCAGTAACTCCAGGATTTCGCGATCACAGAAATTAACGTGAAATCAAGCTAATTCCACAATATACAGGCGTGCTTGCAATTTGTAAAAATTTCCGCAGATTTGGCCTAAGAAGCGTCACGTGACGTCGTCACAACGCGCATTCAGTTGAAACCCTCTTCGGTTCACGTGCGTCGAACATGAGTACAGCTAAAAGGTCTCATTTACCAACAAATATCACTGTGAAAGACCGTGCAAAACAATTTCATGCCATTCCAATCCAAGCTCTGCAAAATCCTGTATGGACTGAATTACCCAGACATGGTTAAAATGAAATTCTTTACATGCCCCTGCTTTTGAAACCATCACTGTGGTAGCAAAGTGGTTCTGTGCTAGTGACCACAGGGTGGTGAGTTTCAATCAAAGACTCTGCTGTGCCCATGAGCAAAACCCCATCTACGCTCATCTAAGGCTGGCTTTCACACTGGCACTTTGGTCTGAAAGAAATGTGTGTGAAAAATTGGTAATGTGAAAGCAGTCACACGGACTGGTTAGCTCACCACGGTACCGAACCCGAGACCACCTGTAAGAGGTGGCGCGAGTACGGCTGCACAGGAACTGAGCCGCGATTCCTGTGAATGTGAACGCAAGTAAAGTAAAAGGAAGTAAAATAACCTGCGCGTGTGTTTTAGTCGATGATGACGACATCATTCGTTTCCGCAACACACGTGCACCATGAATGCTGCGGGGCCCAGAAGAGGTCCACTGCTGCACATAGTACCGATTTCAATTTTATATGTATAGCGCTTTTTACAACGGTCATTGTCAAAGCCGCTTTACAGAAATATAAACCACAGTATACAGATTTTAAGTGAGTGGATTTATCTCTATTGAGCGAGCCGGTGGCGACGGTGGCAAGGATAAACTCCCTAAGATGTTTTAAGAGGAAGAAACCTTGAGAGGAACCCGACTCAGAAGGGAACCCGTACTCATCTGGGTAACAACGCATAGTGTGAAAGACACCAAAATAATTCATATATGGCGAGTTTCACTGTGTTCTCCATTCGTATTTGTGATTATGTAAGGCGCCGTGAACGATTGCACTAGGATTCGGACCTCAGCAAACGTGCCCAGTGTGAAAACCACCAAAGTCACTCAAGTCACAGTGTGAATGCACGTAAATGAAAAAGTGGAGTTGATTTATTTCTCCTCAATAGTTCTTAATGTACCTGACAGCCACTGCAATGTTATCACACACTGCCTGCCACTCCAGTGGAAATTCGGACTAAACTGATTCAGCACTGATTCACCTCACATTCATGCCTGTCGATGATTAACAAAGTTAGTCTGAACTTTGTGTGAACTCCAGGTGCAGGAGTTTCCCGTGCTGTACGAGATGATGGTGAGAGCCTGGAAATGCTGTAGTGCAGACTTCAAACAGGTTAAGCTTTTAAATGTGGGCTGCTTTGTGCCCTCGTTGTCAGAAAAGAAAAAAAAAAAAAAAAAGAAGCTTGCATAAGGAAGAAGGTGCTGTGTGAGCTAGCACACATTCCAAACACTTGCACTACCACAACAAAAATGTCTACCTTCTCCAATACCGTAACCACTCTCATACAGACTTGAACTGATTCGGAGGTTTGTGATGGCTGTGCGCAAACCCTGGCTATGCAGCGTGATCTTGAAGAAGCACGAGAACTGCTTTGGGAGAACTTGCTTTTGTAAATGGATGGGATATTAAAATTCAGAGTCTCCCAGAGCACAAACAAAAGTTCTATTTTCGGCCCGCTCCACCCTCTAAGCACAGACACATTATGTCATGCTAAAACAGTCCTTGCCTTCAACTCTCACTCTTCACGCCCTCTCTTCAAGCAGAGAACAAGGTTAGAATTAAGGAACTCAAGTTGCAAAAGTGTTCTCGGTCAGGCCTTTGCAATCAATTAAAAGACAATTTTGTCAGACGATGAGTGATCTCTACCGTGTCCCATGCCCAACTGGACATTTAGAACATCGCAAATGGCGCAAGCATTTTTGAAATCTGCCGTGAAACAAAACTCGGAAATTCCTAATTCCTTCAAGAATGCCATGATTACGCACCTCCGCTCAAACCTTAAAGGAAAAACCCACCCTGAATGACCTGCATGTGCACTAATCTTTAGAATTAACATGCGATTGTCAGTGCTGTTATTGACTTTTTACTTTCAGCTTCTTTCATCTACGTTTGTCTAATTTCACAAACAGTTTCCTACATTACCCACAATGCCACTGGCATCTGACTACATGCAATGTAGTGGTGCAAGCAGGATTTTAGAGATGCTCCGATCACGATTTTTGCAGCCGATAATGATTTCTTGTCATCCTGATCGGCCGATCTCGATCACGATCGTTCAAGCTTTATATCGGTGGTTAAGGCTCTGGGTTACTGATCGGAAGGTCGGGGGTTCAAGCCCCAGCACTGCCAAGTTGCCACTGTTGGGCCGCTGAGCAAGGCCCTTAACCCTCTCTGCTCCAGGGGCACTGTATCACGGCTGACCCTGCGCTCTGACCCCAACTTACGAACATGCTGGGGTATGCGAAGAAAAGAATTTCACTGTGCAATGTGATCAATAAAAACTCACTATATAAGTGATGCATAAGCTTTCTGTTGACCGTCACCGTTAACCTTTCCCCCCCTCCCACATTTTGCCTTGTTTATATTATTTACAGTGATGCTGTAGACTGTTGTTTGAATTAAGAATCAAATAAGCTCAACAAATATTCATTTTTACAATGAACATTTTAAAAGGCCTTTAAAAATTCACGGCAAATGTGAATTTTTCCATTGTTTCATGAGACCTCGTAATAATTTCACAATGGCAAGGGCGTGACTGCAGCGCTAAAGTTTCATCAAATTGCGATCGGTTCGTGAGACCGGCCAAATTTAGAGACTACCGATCGAGTCATCGAATGTGATTATCGGCCGATCGATCGGCGCGTCCCTACAGGATTTAGCCTTTGCGTCATCTGAATCAGTCTGGGAACTGAAGCACAGACTACCGCCAATGCCGTGTCTCAAAGATTTCTGCCCTAACTCGCCATAACGGTATTGTTTGCTGCCCCCACTACTTCTTCCATGGATTTCACAAGCACTCTGCTAGGAAATGCTGAGTAAGAAAAGACGCTCTTTTGTATTTTGTAACGAACAGCGAAACCTGATGGTTTGAGATCATTTAAATGTTTTTTGTCCCCCCTATTAGACACCATCGTAACTGTGCCAACGATGTCCCTCTGTAAGATCACCACCAACAAATTAGCACCACAGTCTCTAAACACATCACAAACATTTCCGGATGAACACTTTTAAATGTGTTTCATAGTGGAATTTTCCTTTTTAACGATAATCTTACTTCTTCTAAACTGTCTACAGGAAGAAAAGAAGAAAAAAAAAAAAAATCATGTTCCAAACACCCTAGTAACAGTTTCCTGTCCTTACATGTTGCAACAGAACGATCAGTAAAATAATAGATCATTATAGAGTAAAAACCAGCTCGGAGCGAGAGGAAGACACAAAGACACAAAGTTCATTCTTAAGCAGCTGGAACACGGTGTCTGTCAGAGTTTCAGAAAACAGGCTTAGAAGATCATTAAGTTAGTGTATATTTATCTTTCCAGACGGAATAAGGGGTCAGTGTTTAGATAACAGTGTAACAGTTTTAGCACTTGGTAGTTAAACCGCCCACAGCCCTCGCAAAGTTCTCAAGTTCACTTGTGCCTTATTACTTATGTGGTTTTCTTTGGGGTTTCTGCAGCGCACAAAATGTGCCGCTTGATGATCGTGTGGGCATCAGAGCATTTAAAAGGTCTGCACAAAGTGTGAAAGCGGAAACAAGCATGAAAAAAAAACTCTACTTAAAAAAGAAAAAAGTAGAACCAATTAATGATAAAACACTGCAGCGGCACTGCAAATAGGGATATACATCAAGGCCGATACTGGTAGTGGTATCAGTCTGATAGCATCCTTGTTTACTCAAAAAATGCTCTGATAACAGGTGATCTGCGTGACATATGTCTAACGAACGTTGTCGTGCTACTAAAATTGCAGTGATCTACACTTATTCTGTGATTAATCAAAGCAGACTGCAAAGTGAGCAATAACAAGAGAATGAACTACAATGTATTCCTATAATACAAGTCAAAAAATATTCTCATGAGTGTGAGGAGTTTAAGCAAACAGCAACAACCAATGCTGCAGAAAAAAAAAAGATTCAGTACCTCAGTGAACGCAAAAAATAAAGCTGTGATTTTTACACAAAAAAAGTCAATTAGAAGGATTATTTAAATACTTCACGTTCTGTACTAAATTCATTCATGTTAATATGTATCTAAAACCCAAAGTGTAGGCTATATTTTACTTACTTTACTGGGTTAAATTGACTATTATTTCGCAAGTGCTTACAAAGCTAGAAAAGAAGTAATGTTTACCTGAACTGATTGCATTGTAATGTGGGCATGTGGATATTGAACTCGATTTATGTATGCGTTTGCAGAACTTTTGTGCAGAACTGATTGTATTTTGAGTGTTATGGATTGGTTGTTTTCAAGGTTTCACAAACATATTATGAAATGTTTTGAAAGATCATGTGTTTTGGTAAAGTTTTCTCGGTTCACACTCTTTGTGTTTCTCAAATCAAGTATATGGTTTGTGTGTGCTTGAGCGTGTGTGGAAGTTAATGCATCCATGCATTTCCTATACCGCTTATCCTACAGGGGAACCTGGAGCCTATCCCAGGAGGCATGGGGCACAAGGCGGGGTACACCCTGGACAATCCGTCGCAGGGCACAATCATACACATTCACACACCCGTTCATACATTATGGACACTTTGGACATGCCAATCAGCCTACCATGCACGTCTTTGGACTGAAGGAGGAAACCGCAGCATGGGGAGGACATGAAATCTCTGCATACACAGGGCCGTGTGAATCGAACCCCCAATGAAACCCCCAACCCTGGAGGTATGAGGCGAAAGTGCTAACCACTAACCCACCGTATGCCTAGAAGTTCATGCAGTTCATTTAAAATCTGCTTGCTAAACTTATAAACAAATCGCATAGTAGCCTAAATGCATGAACACACATTTATGCACATTTCATGGCTGGTATGTAAACCGGGAAAACAAACACAGCTAAATAAAATGCTCCATGACATCCCTAGCTGATTAATACCAAGCATGACACTAATTTCACCATTTAAATTTAGCGGAAACTTTTATCCAAAGCGACGTACAAATGGGGAAATACAAGCCATATGAAAACAATGTACTCGTAGTTGGTTGGGGGTGGAGGGGGGGCGGTAATGGTATGGATGCAACCCTAATTGCAAGCATTAAATTATTTAGATGGGAAAACTGCTAAGGTTTTCTTTAGTTTACTGAAAAACAGACTTGTTAAAAGTCTAGTCGACAATTTTGATGGAGGTTAACTAAATCGAGATGTTTTCAAAAAGCAAAAATACAAACAAACACTTCCTCACATCAAAGTCTCACAGAAAACAACTTCTCAAAACAATTTGGAAATAAATTCTCTAAATTCCCACGTGACATCATGATCTTGATATACTGTAATCTGAATATATGTTATTACAGCTATACTTTACACAGTGTTAGTGGGAGTGAGACTGCTACTGCCTCACTAAGGCTGCCATGAGTAGGCAAAAAAACCACACACACACACACAAAATATACAGGCAGTGGGATGGAAAATAACCGAGAGGATGTTGTGTTCTTAAAATGATCCCACACGTCCACAGAGAGGAAAGGAGGTCACTTCACACTTTTAACTATTTGGATATAGAGAGAACTTTAGGAGAGCACATTTTCATGGCCACCACATCGACATGGATCATCCAGAACTAGGCACGAGTCGATAATCATTTGTGCGATATATCATGATCATTAAAAATGTACAATATTAGCATGGTCAATGGGTGCTGTGTGTGATTTTTGAGTTTGATATTCGATTTTAGTCTTGTATTCATAGTTGGATCTGTGCATTCATCCTTAAACCTGTGATTTAAAATCTGTGATTTTTAGAGCATAGATATCAAATGTGGGTTTCTTATTGATTTTATTTAGTGTTATTTTTTTAAAAAGATAGATATTAAATATGTTAATCATTACATACAGACTATTTTTTAACACCACATCTTAAGCCACAGTAAAAAGTAATGGCATAATTTTCTTTTTAACCAAACTGAAGTTGAGAGAGTCACTCATCCTGATTTCAGTACCAAAGTCTACCATTTGGCTAAAGCACAATTCAAATTCAACCACGTCTAAACAAGCCTCTCTTTACGGTGATGATAAGACTTGTCAAATGTCAGAGGCACCCGTTCTACTGAAGTCTTGCGCAAGACATAAAGCCACAATGAGTCTTATACTGCATAACATGCAGTTCAGGCCCCAGGTGACCCACTTACTGGTTGAGAATGTGTTTCTGGACCGCCGTGTGTGTTGAAAACAGTTCAACAGACAACGACCACCATTTTAGTAAATAGACCAATGAAGGGATGAGAAAGAAAAAGAAAAATAACAAACTTTGAGATTGTTTGTGTGACAGAGTCCATAGTCCCAAGTGTGTGGACCCATGCAATAAACAGCAGCATTTACAGCACTGTTGCAATGCATGTATGTTGATGAAGTTTAATATAAAAATCATACAACATGTGCACATATGTACGGAAGTCCTAAACGGCCATGCATTATTAATTTTTTTCCTTTCTTGTTTTCTCGACATAACAAAAGTTGTTTTCTCGTGTTTAAATGGTACTACAGTGGTTGTCGGGGACGTTAAACGTCATCACGCGGAGCAGCTAAACTCGTCTACTTCAGCCTCATTGTGCTTATAACCGTGCTCTTGCAAACTATTCCAACTCATATATTTATAAATTTACAGTATTTTCCAACTGTAGTGTTTTTTTCAATAAAGATTGAAAGAGTTGTCGGAAGATTAGTGGTGACGATGAAGTCATGCGACCATCGTGTAGTTCGTTTATAGCCTAATGTTATCTTTTTGCTTCTGGAGATTGTATTTAGGCTTCAAAATTCATAAATGTTGTGCTCATTTGTGAAGATTATCTTGAAGAACAAAACATAAACATAAGAAGCATAAACTTTTATTGGTCAAAGAGTTTATTTTCTGCAGTAATCAAAAAGCTAATGGAAAAATCCTATTGGCTTTTTGTCAAGGGAACCAAGGTGATGCTAACTTCCAGGTTGGCCTACACGAATACGTCATCCCTGCAGGATTGACGACTTCCACATTAGTGTCCGAAACTTGAGAAGGGGACACCTCTTTCTCTTAATGCGGAGACAAAGTCCATCTCTACAGCGGGAACTTATTAAGTTTATGATGTCAAAGATGCCAACGTGCATGTAAACACAACTCCCATTCACAAAGCATGAGATTTTCTCAGGATAAAATTACATCATGAGAAAACCGCTTTTGGTTATGTCTCAATCACGAGAAAATTAAGTTGAGATCGCGAAAAAAACAACAAAAGAAAAAAAAATTTAATAATGCATGGCCACTTAGGGCTTCCATACATATGGGCTGTAAATTGCCTCAGCACACTGCACTCAAACACAGCGTGAGCTGACCGATTAAACTACTAATAAAATGACATTTCGAAAGGACCATGTGTATATTCGCTCTGTAGGCCACATATATGACTCTTTGGGAATCATGGCCTCCTGTAGAAATTCATTAAAATGTGGCAATGAAACGTGTACCGGTGTGTCTAGATGATTCACCAAGCTTCAATATTGAAATTCAATATTTTAGCAAATCAAAATATCTGCAGAATCTCACAGTTTGCTCATTTAAGACAAATTGTTTTCGGTGGACAGCGCAGCCCGGTGCAAAATGAATAGCTTCAAGGGGCTGTTATGACAGATTAAAGTACATTTTTGGATACGCTTATTGGATACGGCTTCAATGGGAGTCAATGAGTTTATTATGGGAGATAGGATAAAAAATCTCAATCTTTATTGAGTGTTAGTCTTTGTAAATGCCTTTTTGTTTTACCCAGACGGACAACTTCCCCATATGATGATTTGGAGACCTCTTAAAGGGGCTGAACCTTGCAAGCAACTCTCAATCACTGAAATGGTAAGCAACATAACGTTTTGAATGTTGTCAGTCAACGTATCGGCGTCAGTCAGTCAACCACAAAACACGCACAGTGGGTAGTAATTAGTCAATTAACGTAATTCAAAACGGTTTAACACAACTAATATAACTTGTTTTATTTTCATTATTTAAAATTACTGTAAATTAATTGTAAGTTCTGTTTGATTATTTGTATTTGTTTAGGAGATTTGTTGTTTATTATTATTTATAGGTCTAGCTAGCTGGTTGTCACGACCTTCAGTGAAATTTAGCATTTCAGTGCTAATGTTGTCGACTTAATTTTGTCCTTTGATGCTCTTACTTGACTGAGAATGAAACAGGATTGCAGATCAATGCCCAAGACAAAGATTTACTTCAAAAGTCAGGGAGCAAAAACAGATCCTTTCAACTCTCTTGGTCCAATGATGTTGACTGGCTGGCTTGTAGTGCTGTGAGACAGGTGTGCTTCCCCTACTTTAAAAACCACCAGCTGGCACTGCTGTACACGTCTATAAGTAACCTATATTGGTCAGGTGTTGTTGAGTAGAGCAAGACGACGTAAGACACATAAACCGATCAGCCATAACATTAAAACCACTGACAGGTGACAAGACAGGTTTAAAAACCACTGACAGCTTATCTTGTTACAGTGGCACCTGTCAAGGGGTGGGACATATCAGGCAGCAAGTAAACAGTCAGTTCTCGAAGGGGATGTGTCACGAATCAGGAAAAAAGGGCAAGCATAAGGATTTAGGCGACTTTGAGAAGGGCCAAATTGTAATGGTCAGAGCATCTCCAAAACAGCAGGTCTTGTGGGGTGTTCCTGGTATACAGTGCTTAGTACCTATCAAAAGTTTTCCAAGGAAGGACAACCGGTGAACTGGCGACAGGGTCATGGGCACCCAACTCTCACTGATGCACATGGGGAACATGTGCATTGCTTACTGAGGAAGAGATGACACCAGGATGCACTATGGAAAGAAGACAAGCCAGAAGAGGAAGTGTGATGCTCTGGGAAATGTTGTGCTGGGAAACCTTGGGTCCTGGCATTCATGTGGATGTTACACGTACCACCTAAATATTGTTGCAGGCCAAGTACACACATTCATAGCAACGGTATTCCCTAAAGGCACTGACCATTTTTCAGTAGGATAATGCACCGTGCCACACTGCAAAAATTGTTCAGGAATGATCTGAGAAACATGACAAAGAGTTCAAGGTGTTGACAAATTCCCCGGATCTCAATCCGATCGAGCATCTGTGGGATGTGCCGGACAAACGAGTCCAATCCACGGAGGCCTCGCAACGTACAGGACTTGCTGCTAACGTCCAAGTGCCAGATACCACAGCATATCAGCATTCAGAGGTCTGCTGGAGACCATGTCTCAACAGATCAGAGCTGTTTTGTGACACAAGTGGGACCTACACAATATTAGGCAGGTGGGTTTAATGTTGTAGCTTATCGGTGTATATTGCTGTTTCTGAAGCTATTACTGGTGATTTTTCCTCATGTGACAGACTTAACCCATCTATATATAGGTAGAAATTCATTTAGGCTAAAAACAAGGGATTTCTCTCACTTAAATACCCGTCCATGATTTACAACTATTTCACAAGGGCTCTCACTATATCTCTTCTCCAAAAATAAAATAGTTGCTGTGATATTTTTTTGTGATTAGCTTGTCTGCTGCTACTCTGACTGAGACTGGTACACACACAAATAAAGCCATGTAAAAATACTTAACAATATGACTAGCTAATGTAAGGCAAAAATGTTCAAATTACATCTAGATCACTTTGCAGTTGCTCTGGCAGAACATGACTATTATACCAATGCTGAAAAATGCACCATTATGTGCGATTACTGAGCAACAGCCATCCATGCTATATTAAATTGCATTCAGAATAATTTAAGCCATCTCTACTGAAAGAAATCCAGCTTGTTCAGGCCAAGCTGATCCAGAACATCTTTGCTAGCTGGTAATTGCTGATAAAAAGGAAACAGCTTGTGAATGACCGCTATTAATGCTTCATCATAGGTAAAATAATTATTGAAGACAGCACAACGGTACAGCAATTAGAAACTCAAACTTTTATTGATCAATATACTAAGTATAAGTAATTAAGAAGCTGGAAAATAAAATTCCACTGGCTAAGTATGGAAGTAAATTTGTGCCAAAAGTATATGAACATAACTTTTCAATAAACGAACAAAAATATACAATGTAAACGAAGAAAAGCAATCAAATAAACAGCTTTGCTTTGTTAACAGCGTCGAACTAAGCTTCGTTTTCGCTAATCATGGTTTATGAATGTGCTGCCTGAGTTTTCGTTTATGCTTTCAACTTTTCGTTCATATGCTGTGCAAGTTTACATTCGCCATTCTGGCACAAATGTCATGTGTGGGCGTGGCTTAACAGCGATTTGCTCTCACTGGCTATTGAGATTTGGATCGACAGCTCCCTGACCTGGAAGTAAAGACTTCAGTGGTGTGAATTTTGGAGAGCATTCTGAATGCAGTTCTCTGCATAGTTACAGTGTGTGTACTTTGTAGTCAAATTACTTCCTTACTTACTTAGTATATTAGTTCATAATTAATATTTGAGATTAGGGTAGTCTCATATGAATATTTTTTTGAGATAAGCTCTCAGAAGCAGCGTCGTCGTCGCCGCCATTATTATCATCCTCTTCCTAGGCTGTACACTTGAGCTGTCGATCCAAATCTCACTAGCCAATGAGAGTAAATCTATGTTAAGCCCCGCCCACACAAGGGGTTTGTGCCAAAATAGCGAACGTAAACTTGCTGAGCGTAAACAAAATCTCTAGAAGCGCATTCATAAACCGTGATTAACAAATACGAAGCTTAGAAAACTGTTAACAAAAAATGCTGTTTATTTGAAGTCCATGTAAATTTTTTGCCACCGAGTTCACTGTTTTCAGTTTCAGAGTGTTTTTCTTCTCTCGTTGTATATTTTTGTTCGTTTCTTGAAAAGCTTCGGTCAATAATCATGGCGCAAATTTCATTACATGTAAACTTAAGAGTCTCTGAAACGTTCAGCACAGTAGAAAGTACTGGGTGAACAGTGTTTCTTTCAAGATCTCGGAAGCTTGCAATTTTAAGCTTATAGGTTAAAGCGAAGGTCTAACGCTAAGCTTTAGGCTAAACTTAAGGCTTAATTCTCAGCCATGGCCTCAGCGTATCTTTTTATTTTGTGCAACTCCATGAAAACTGTCTGTGAACAGTTTAATTTTATTTTTTAAATCTGTAACCTCAACAGCTACTGCTTGTGAAACAAAACGCAGGCTATGTTTATATGGGTCACCTGCTGTGGTGTGTGTCACCAGCTGTTACTTAAGACTGTGTGTGCTGCGACAACCTGTGATTTCTGAGACACACTAATGGCTGTGTAGCGCGTTAGAGCTTTAAGGGTAACAATGCCGATGTGCTCATTGCCATGACAAGGACGATTAATCTGTAATGTGAAATCGTTTGGTTTCCCATGCTGCTTGATCTTGAGTCAAAAATAAATAAATACATAAATAAATAAAAATCTTCACGTACACCAGCTCTATGGTCTGTGTGCCTGTAACGATTAGTGATGAACACTGTAAGATCTGTGTCATCGATCTAGGTTTACACGTGTGGTGCATTTACACGAAAACCCATCATGATTTTAAAAAAAAAAAAAAAAAAAAAAAACACGCCAAGCTAATCATATAGTGAGCGATTTTGTCGTTTTGGCACTTCTACAAGCGTAATACAGGAGCAAAATATTTCTCTCATGTACTAAACAATGATCATTTGAGATTACGGTGTAACATAAGGCTAATAATAATAATAATAATAATAATAATAAATCCAAGTTAATATGCTGAAACAGAACAAACTCACTGGCTAAAGTTTGTCAAGTGCTAAAGTATATATATGGGTTTTAGGTCCTGACCTGACAGACACACTATGGTTTAAAAGTTTTATTAGTAGAATACAAATTGTAATGTACTGTATGTAGGCCCAATTTACTACTTTGGATTATGGGAATGCACCTGATCCCCTGGCCACCAAACCTCTACAAACACTCAAAAGCATCAATTATTAAGAAGTCTTATACACATACACACACACACAAAGCAGCTGATTTCTCGAATCAGAAAGTGGGCATTAACTGTTACAGAACAGCTCGGCTTCATCTGTAAAAAATAAATCGTAGGTTTATATTAATTTGCTCGTTCTAATAGATTATAGTTTCAATAGTAACAGCGCATTCACAGGGACTTTGAACAGTAGGGGTGAAAACATTTTTAAAAATTTTAAATGCATTGTTTAATAAAGAAAAATTAATCATCGTTGATATCTTGAAGCGTTCTGTTAGGAGCCGTTTATGTAACATTTACGGAAGTAGTCCTGGGTGTCAGCGCTTTGTAACAGCCTGTAAGTTTCCAGACACTGAAGAGTCTTCAGGACAGAGAGGAGTTCGTGCGTTCCGGTTTCTGAGTCACACGACATGCTGCGTTTTTTCTCTCTCCCCTTATTAACTTCAAGAGAGGCTATTGAGCTGCTATAACAGGTCCCAACATATCTCGCGGACATTCGTTAACAAATAAAAACGATATCACGTGTTTCGCATCGGGATGTATCGCACCACTCTGGCGTGGATTATTTCATTATAACAGCACGGACCATCAAGTGTTATTTCTTACTTACAGCATTCGAGCATCTAGGACGTTTATTGAAATGGCTGTTGTTCGGGTAAGACGTGACATGGAACAAAGTGAGGAAGTGAACCGAAGGATGACTGATCCAATATGGCAGGGGGATGGAGCTGGAATGCTGGCAGGGTGGCGTGGGGAGTGAATACAGCTTTAGTCATGCTCGAGTTTCAACTGACACCCATGAAAAGCAGATTTGGTGATCCTGCCTGCGCAGATAAATGCACTTGGGATTTAGAATGACCAAGACACTTGTTAAGTGACAAGTAAAAAAAAAAAAAAAAAACCTACAAAATAAAAAAGCTAAAAAGGGTCAGCATTCCAGTTAGTTACTAACTCAAATGCAGGATTAGTCCATTTCCCATCACATAACACTAACTCTAAGCCTAAGAAAAGTAATGATTGTGAGTGATCGGCAGACTCATGGGATGCCAATAATGGTGACACATGGTTTCAAAGTTTATTTTCTATTTCCTAATAAAGTGTTTTGTTCTTCGTTAGAAAACATTCCTTTTTTTTTTTTTTTTTTTTTTACACTCATTGCCAATTATTCTGAAGCTGACTGCATGTAGTACACACAGTGAGTCAGAACCTTTATTTCTTTGGAAGTCGAAACTGAATGAATGCTGAAGACAGTAAAGGAAAGGAAAGTAGTGTGGGCAGATAAGGAATCAAACAAGGAAAGAATACATGTGCATGTTAATGTGTGCTGTTATAGGAAAATAACCCACAATTCCTCTAACACAACAGTGCTTTACCAAGAGTTGGAATTTTTAAACTTACTAACAAACCACAGGTCAAGTTTTGTTTGCTTTTTTTTACCTGTTAAGTCTCATTTAATTTTAAGGGAGCATCCATGAGACAAATTAGTTCATGTTGTCACTTAAATTATAGCGGCTATAAACAGTTACTCCCTTACGAGTCTCTTTGTTTCTCTCCCTTCAAAAAAAAAAAAAAAAACCCACCACACACAGCTTGTCACGTTACCAAACCAAAACAAGGGGTTCCTATGAATGAGCTGCTACTATAGAAACAATAACACATTACAACAAGTGCAGTAATATTACATTTAGATCACAGATTACATTGATCCACACTTTCTGATTAGAAAATTTAACACGGCTGTGGTGTAAATCTGAAATGCGTTACGTTTTATCGCATTGTAAATGTGTGATACATCACACCATTACACTAAGGTTAAATGTAAGACTGTACGTACAGGGTTCTCCTAAAGAGTTTTATGCTCAGGGGAAGACTTAGATGTTTAGCTTTTTTTTGTAGATGTTTATGTTGACAGAACTACAACCTATCCAAAGACAATGGCATCTGACCAATCAGTGGCCTGCACTATTCCACAATTTCATCACACTTTCATCATTAAAATATTTCGTTAAATTTAACCAACTTTCTGTTCGGAACTTTTAGGTTTGTTTGTAGCATGGTGACTTGAAACTTCCTGAAAACTCAAGCTCGGATTTCACAAGAACAGAGAGATGGAACATCCAGATAAGTGACAGCAATGTGAGGAAAATAATTGCCCTTCACTTCGGTTCAACAGGCACCTCTTCTAAAAACTTTATAAACTCGAACGCCTGCACGGTCATTGGGAGTGTTTATGAATCGGTGTGTGAGAAAGATCAGCCCATCTTAGTCAGTCACTTTTATGGCATCTAAGCTACTGTACCTGTACTGCACTTACAGAGAAGAGGAAGGGCTTCGCAACAGTGCCGTAACTCTAGTCATGCCTGGACCTGAAGGAAACAATCTCCAGCACCAAAATAAAAGTGCGTACAGACCAGAAAGCACGACTTCTCATACAACATAACAAGCAAACGACTGTTCATAGAATCGTCTCCTTTCCTTCCATCAATGTCAATCACGTCATGAGATATACATAAAGCAAGTCAGGACAATATTACTGGAATGTTTTAGGAGAGTCCGTGTACTTTACTGCTGAAACTGAACAACCAAAACCAAGTTTAGCTTCGTGTTGGGAGTGTGTGGAAACTGCATTTACACAGAGCCTAGACATTTGTCAGACAGCCCTGGACCTGAGCAGCTGAATTAAAGTGCAAAATGTCTAAATAACCCGAAAGATCTAGTTTTACTGAGTAAGAAGTATTTGAGTTTCTAATATGTATTACATATAACATACTGGTACCGGTGGTACGTGATCATAAGGAACTCGTAAACAGTTAGACTTGTAAACTAGTAGAGTCCAAGTTTCATAGCTCAAACAGGGTAAACATTGTAATAAGCCTAGTAAAGCTTACTTTTTGATATTTAAACACTACAAAACACTACAGGAACCGGCATTAAAGCTGCTGGCTTAATAACAACCGCCTGATAATATATTGAAAAACCCAGACAAATAGATTCCGTGTCTAATTTCCTAACGTTGGCTGCACCATACACAAACGCGCACGCGCACACACACACACAATTAAACATTCATGTTTATTTCCTCATTCTCCTGCAGCTGATGGTGCGCTGCTCTTACATGCAAAGTATCTGAGGAGATGACATTTACACATCCGTTTTATATTACATATATAAATATATAGGGGACTCTATAAATCAAAGATTTTCAGTTCCTAATTAATTAACAATCATGAATATCGCAATAAACCTGCAAGTTGCTGTTTTTTTTTTTGTTTTTTTATGAATTCACCCACAATAATGTTTTTGTCACGAATATGTAGTTAAATCTGAAAAAAATTTCTTTGGCAGGAATATATAACGTTTTGTTGTTGTTTTGCACCCTTTAAGACAGGCCGAATCCTATGCTGTTTCCTGAATGTCTGTTGTCTTTATACGCTCGGTATGATGTAAGGGTCGAAAGTAATGCACGACATACAGTACCCTGCAGTATAAGATTTCTGATTGAGCTGTAGAGTAAGTGCGTATCTGATCATGTCTGATGGATTATTGTCGGCTATGTAAACACTTCAATGTGAACATTGTGTTCTTGGAATACATAAATATTATGAAAAATAATAGTGTAATAAAAGATATATATATATATATATATATATATATATATATATATATTTGTTTGGACACACTTTTCAGCAAAACAATTCTATTGTATAAAAAATTCTCTAGAAGTTTCTTAAACAAACACTGAGACGCACTGTTGTGTTTTTTGACATCCTCTTTTTAAATAAAACAAAAGAAAGTTGTAAAACTAATCAGACACGTTAATACACTGAAAACTTACACACATCCATTTAGTGGTCTACTTTACTTCCACTGCAAAGATGAACTCTGTCTTTTTTTGTTTGTTTGTTTTTTCTGAAATGTCCAGCCATGTTCACTTGAAGGACCAGACCAAAGTGCTTCTCCAATTCCTAAGCAAAACTATTAAGTCCCAAAGTACTATACAAGATGCTGCACTTAACATAGATAGTGCTGTGTTCACATGAGTCAGTATGATAACTAAAAACATACATCTTGTCTGGACTCAAATCCCAAATGGCTACTTATTGAACACAATAGTGCAGGACGTATAGGGGCTGAGAGTCATTCTGAACTCATGTAGGACACATGTATAGGGAATAGGGAGCCATTTGGGATTCGCCCGAGTCAAAAGTCAGACAAACGGAATAAAGTGGAAAGAGAGAGAAAGTTATTGAAGGTTTCTGCAGCATGAAGCTACAGGTCGGTGTGAGTAAACACTCTGCTGGGATAACACGGGTTTTAAACTCGTTATCTTAACTCGTTATTCTCCACAAACTCACCCGCTCTCTTCCTCTCTGCCGTCCTCGCTTCTCCTGCTTTCCCGAACACTTTTTCTGTTCTGTTTTTTTTTTTTAACCTCAACTTCCTGCTGTGTTACATTGAAACATTAGCTGCAGTCCGGTGGCGAATAAAGACCGCCGCCACTTTGCCGGCTTTGTTCGCATGTAAAACAGTGACAAAAGTACATGAAGACAGTTTTTGAACCACTCTTGTTTCTTTTCTTTTTTTCGCCTCCCTCCTAAACTCGCCACCGTTTCCGAAGACCAGAAAGAGGCAACTTCCGCGATCGCGCGCCTGCGTCATGCGGTTTGGCGTAAAGCGCGAGCGCCTGCACCTGGCCCGGCCGAGCGCGCGGCCTTCACTTGTTTTTTGCGCAATCATGGAAAGAACACGTTTGTACAGTGTTGTCTTGTGGTTTCAATGGGCAAGTACACTTTACAATGGAGGGAAATGGAAACAAACGGTATAGTTTCAAATATACAGGCCAGGGTATGGACCTACAGTATAATTAGTAGGGGAGAGTGGGGTCAGTTGTAACACTGTTTTTGTTTGTTTGTTTGTTGGGTTTTTGTTTGTTTGTTTGTTTGTTTTGGTAAATCTTACGAGTAAAGTATTCTAAAGCTCCACTCTTTGGACAAATGACAACAAATATTTGTCTGGTTAACTATTCATAATAAACGAATACTCTTTTTGTGTTAATATCACATCCATCCATCCATCCATCCATTTTCTGTACCGCTTAAGCCTAGTTCACACTACACGATTTTAAGCCCGATTTGCAAGTCGCTGAGCTCACCGACAAAAACCCTTTGAACGGAGGCAACTCGGCGAGCGCCACCTGGCAGCCAATCATTACTTGTGAACTACTCAACGAAACTGCACCGAAGCATCGGCGACGCCTCACAGATATTTGACATGCTAAATATCCGGAGGTGTCAGACGACTCCACATTCTGTGGTGTGAAAAGTGTCATTACTGGCAGTGATAGCAGCGACGAGCTACAGCCAATGAGAAAGCAAGGAATGGGGTGAGGTCACCATGAGGATTACAAGAGAGCATGTTGTGTAGTGCGAACAGCACAGCGATCTGCCGATGTTGAAAGTTGTGTAGTGTGAGCCTTATCCTACACAGGGTCGCGGGGAGCCTGAAACCTATCCCAAGAAACTCAGGGAACAAGGACGAGTTCCCAACCCAATGCAGGGCACAATCGCAAACACCCATTCACACACTACAGACAATTTAGAGATGCCAATCAGCCTACAATGCAAGTCTTTGGACTGGGGGAGAAAACTGGAGTACCCGGATGAAACTCCCGAAGCACAGGGAGAACATGCAAGCTCCGCGCACACAGGGCAGATGCAAGTTTCGAACCCCCAACCCTGCAGGTGTGAGCCAAACATGCTAACCACTAAGCCACTGTGCTCCCCATAGCACGTGATGTACATGTATAAGCTTAAACTAAAGGACCCAAGTGTGTCTTATAAGAGTTGTAACATGGTATGGGGTCTAGTCTGGCCTGTAAGTGTGAAACACCAAAATAAATAAAATAAAACGCTGCAGCAAATCAGAAAAACCAAACCAAAATGTCAGCATGTTTGTTGCTTTCAAAGAAAAAGAGCTGGATCTTTTGGTCTGAATTGCATTATCAACTTAACATAGTGAAAATGACCCAAATACGAAATTACATCATGTTTTTATAGTGCAGAGTAATTCTTTATTCTATATAACCCAGCTTCATTTACATGGGTTTATAGAATTCACATACACACATTAATGAGTAAAACAAGTACAAAGTTGACAGCGTATCTAAAAAAACATCATACTCCCTTGTTAAAAATACCAAAAATAAACGCATCTGTAGACTACTTTAGGGTCATATTTCCTTTCACTGTAAACATCTAACTCTCTGCAGTCTCTCAGACTGACACATGCTGTATTCAATCAGTGAACAGCATGTGATGATCAATAAGGTCCTACCCTTTCTGTTTTCACTTAATTCTGTTGTGTTTTTCGTTTTGCCGTGTTTTCCGAATTTCCTGTTGTGTTTTCGGCTTTCTTGTTGCGTGATGCCTAAACAGAGATGTTTTACGATGAGCAAAACAGCATTCATAACACACATTTAAACAACCAGGAAATGGAAACATGGTGAAAACAAAGAAGTAATAAAGTTGGAGCAGACAGGGGTACTATAAAAGAGGATGGGGGCCTAAGGGGACTCCAGGAAACAAACATTGTTCAGAGCTGGGGCCCAGTGTACTGCTACTCCTGACTGTAATGATTTGTTTTCTTGGACAGAAATGGAAGTTTGGGCAACTAAACCAACACACCATATGGACAGTTACTGGAATTAGACACTTACTCCAAGTCAGCCTGCTTTGTGTCAGACCATGTCATGGTTCCACCATGGAGTATTTTCCGTCATGTTTTATTCCTTACATAAATATTATAAACTCAAATACTTCTTACTCAGTAAAACTAGATCTTTCAGATTATTTAGACATTTTGCACTTTAATTCAGCTGCTCAGGTCCAGGGCTCTCTGACAAATGTCTAGGCTCTGTGTAAATACAGTCTCCGTGGGCCCAATTATAATTTCTAAAAATATACCCAGGACCTTCTAAGATCCGCCTCTGTCTACGGGCCCTGCATGATCATTTCCAATATTCCACAGTAATGCCCCTGCACTATATATATAGCTTGTTTCTTAGCTTAAGTATTAATTAACATTATAAATGCATGATAGTCACATAGATAATCACATATTGGAGGCTGAGACAGAAGCAAGTGCAGGTAAGGCAGTTTAATGAGAAGAGAAATCCACAGTGTTTAGCAGAAATCAATAACCATAGACAGGCAAGGGTCAAACAATCATGCAAACAATCCAAACTAGGCAAGGCAGAGAATCAAAGTCGAGGGAATAACAAAGTTTAAAAAAAAAAAAAAAAAAAACACAAGGTCAACGCTTGGTGACCAACAGAGCCAAGTCACCTAAGCGTATACTTTACAAAGACATTGTGAATGAGCAGTCTCTTATATATTGTGGTGTAATTGGGAACAGGTATGTGATTAGTTCTCAGGAGAAGGTAATGTGTCTGTGTGTTCCATTGGGAGTTGTAGTCATCGGCCATGTTTGTAGTTTGCGGTGCTTTCTGGGAGTCTAGTTTGCGGTAACATGACAGATATATTCAGAGGTGGGTAGAGTAGCCAAAATTTTGTACTCAAGTACAAGAAAAACTACTTCTAAAAATAATTACTCAAATAAGATTAAAAGTAAAAAATGTTAATAATTACTTAAGTAAGAGTAATAAAGTATCCAATGAGAAGACTATTCAAGTAGCAAGTTTACTAGTTACTTTGTCTCTGAAGAAAATGCAGGAAAAATCATAAAGCTCAGACTACATGGTAAGTCACACCTCTCCTTAAAAGTCTGTTCTGTTTATATGTTTATATGATATAAAACCTGGGTTCAAGTTGGAGCAGTGTATCCCAGTCCTGTGAACACAGAACCTGTCATTTTCAACACAAAATCTCTCTCTCTCTCTAGCTCTCTCTCACTCTCTCTCACCCACACACACACACACACACACCAAAAAATAAATATTTCCCCAAGAGTTGACTTACTTTATTTTCACTGCATTTAAACAAGACAGCAGAGAACAAAAGAACAGACTATGGAACAGAACAGAAGAGAAAGTGTGTGTACAGAGACAGTAGGTGTGCGTGTGTGTGTGTGTGGGTGTGGGTGTGTGGGTGAGTGGGTGACCTTCCTCTTCTTCCCACTCCCCTAAAAAAAGAGAGCAGTTGTTGCGTCTGCATTTACTACTAATAAAACTACATAAACTACATTTATTCTTTAACATTTAACGGTAACGGAGGAACGCAACCGAATGTATTGAAGTAAAAGTACATTAGTGTGAGAAAAAAATGACCTTGAGTAAGAAAAAATTTAATGTAACAAAGTAAATGTACTGTGTTACTACCCACCTCTGGATATATTGCACATTAACAGTATTATTTTCTCTAAATCATAAACATATTAAAAGCTAAGTGCACCTATGGTAAGTGTATGTGATTAGATGGCCAGTGAATGTAGCTACAAAGGTAGATGTAGCCTAATGAATAAACTGACTTCTCACTGAAGCCAAGAGGCCATAAAAATACAGAATTGACTTAGTCCCTTTATTGTTTAAATATTTTGCAAATATTTGAGATTGTAAAATTACATGTCTGCATTTGTTATACTTATGAACTAAACTGACAGTACACACAGGTTTGATTTTTATACAATTAATACACATATAATGAAGGCAAACTTTGTAGTCATATGCAAACCTTGGTGTGGGGTAAACAGGTAACTGGGTTTTAGAGCGAATTCTGCTCCTGAAGGCTAAAAGTATAAAGTATTGGAATGGCCCTTAAGCTGGCCACAGGAAAATGAAAAACAGAGGCCAAGGAGTGTGTTGTTAAAAACAGCCAAAGTACTGGAGATCCCAAGGTCAAGATATTTTGTCTGGTTTCCCTTACCGAACACACCCAATTCACAACTTAAGTAGTTATTTGTGTTAAAGATGTACAGTGCGGCGCACTGTTGGGGGTTCGATTCCCACCGTGGCCCTGTGTGTGCGGAGTTTGCATGTTCTCCCTGTGCTGCGGGGGTTTCCTCCGGGTACTCTGGTTTCCTCTCCCAGTCCAAAGACATGCATGGTAGGCTGATTGACATGTCCAAAGTGTCCGTAGTGTATGAATGGGTGTGTGAGTATGTATGTGATTGTGCCCTGTGACGGATTGGCACCCTGTCCAGGGTGTACCCCGCCTTGTGCCCCATGCTCCCTGGGATAGGCTCCAGGTTCCCCCGTGACCCTGAAGGAAGGATAAGCGGTATAGAAGATGGATGGATGGATGTACAGTGCAGCATTAGGATTGAGAATTACTGCTCCAACCAAAACTTCAGTGGAACTAATATGTCATGTTCACAGTCTGTCACTCCAGATATTCATGAGTGCACTCTCATGACTTGCATATCACAATTGAAACTTATGTCTCAATGTGTGTGTGTGTGTGTGTGTGTGTGTGTGTGTGTGTGTGTGTGTGAGAGTGTGTGAGAGAGAGAGAGAGAGAGAGAGAGAGAGAGAGAGAGACTGGCCTCCCATCCTACTCACATCCAGTTCCACCACAACCCAAACCATGACCAGCTAGCTGCTTGTGACTGAATAACATGAAAGAGTTTGTTTTCAACATTGTCTCAGATAGGTGTGTCCACAATGCATTGTATCAGAGAATTTTAAAAGAGTTTATAATATTGGTATGAATATGAATTAATAGTCAATAATAGTGATACAAACTCGGTCATTAAAAAAAAGAAGAAACAACAGCAACATTAAAATAGGGGGAGGTTAAATGCTACACTGACACTGCTCGCGCACCCAAATAAACAAACACACACACAATCACACACCTAATAAAAGCGTACAAGGTGCGATTTGCCGAATATGGGTGAGATAAAAACGTTACATGGCTGCACGCAAAAGAAGTAGCGACACTTCCGGGTTTGTTATTAAACCCCGCCCTTCTTCATGTTCATTGGGCTATTCAGTAGCTTCACGTCAGTTCCGGCAAGCGCCTCTGTTCTATTGGCTTAGACAGGAGATCAAGTTTTCTTACACGGCACGGTCGTTTTGTTTTGGGGGGAAGTTCAGTTGTGTATGTCCAATTGAACAGATTAGACTTCATTAAACGACCCGCTGGTTTGTTCTTCGCTGTTTATTTTTTAAACAAATATTGTAGTATGTACTATCCTTTTCAGTGTCGCTGGACGTTACAGAGCTTATTAAGGTGTTCATGACATGCTGTGTTATAATGTAATCACATGACCGCTGCAGGACTGCAAGTTGCCCTCTGACATGTTTGTTTTAAGAAGATGCTCTTCAGAAGTGAACTTCTTGGACTAATTCACACACAGTGAAGATTTATCACCTGCTAAGAAGGTAAGGGAGTCAAAACGCCCTGTAATTAAAAAATATTCCTACTACTGTTCATTTGTAAAGTCATTTATAAAACTACATTAGTGTAACTGTGTACAGAAAAGCTCTTCAGTTCTGGCTTAAAGAAAGTTGCTCAGCTAAATTCCCTTTATGATGATGAGGTCTGAACCAAACTGGGGCAAAGGTTACAGGAATTCAAAGTGACCTTGGGTTTAAAATGTTGACATCTGAATGAAAGTGCAGTGGTGGATCATTGACGAAGACTTTGGGTTGCTGATTAGAAGGCTGTGAGTTCAAATCCCAGCATCGGCAAGCAGGGACGAGTTATGAGACAGTGGGTCCGTGGGCCCGTGGGCATGATGGTGTCTTTCTCGTGACATCTTCAGAGTTAATGTGTAGGTTATTTCTACAGTTTTTCAAGGAGACTTTGACCCTTTGACTCTAGATAGATTATAAGAGTCTCTGGCTTTGGGGCCCTGTGACTCCTTGGGCCCCTGGGCCTGTGTCCAGTAGGTCTGTTCAGTAATCCACTCTCTCTGCCACTGTTATCCTTAAGAATCATCTGCTCAGGTGTGTTCAGTTTCGATAATTTTGAAATAAATATTGGATTAAAGCGTGTATTTTCTGGCTGTAGTGTCACTTTAGTTTATATTATGTCTATTAGCAGTAAATTACTGGGTTTACCTCGTTCACATGATTTCTCAAGATCGAGTCCAATATCTTTGACTGTTAACGGATTTTTTGTGATGCCTGTAAGCATTCAGAGACACGATTACCTCCCACTGAGTCTCTCTGCGTTTTTGTTTCTTTTCTAGTACTCACCCCGGCTGAATGCTCCAGGCTTTACCTCGGCTGAGCAGAGCTGTGGAGAGGATTCGCCGTGTGGGAGCTCAACTCAGCAGTATGGCCCAAAATGGCGGCACTGAGGACGGAGAACCGGCCACAGCCGCCATCGTCATCATCGGCGATGAGATTCTCAAGGTGAGATGGTGAGGCACACCGGCTATGATGTAATATTCAATTAATATCCATTACACACAGAGGGCCATGGTGTACTATGGTGTAGTGCATGAATGGTTGAAAGTGATAGTGAGGGTTGGAAAAACTCTGGTGCTGTACACAGTTTATTTACAATCACAACATTTTAGCTTCACGTCCCTGGGTGGTGAAATATTTTCTGGATTATTTTCAGCTTTATTTTACAAACATAATCAAATTAGTCAAGTATTTGCATTAGCCAAATAAGTACAATCATATTTATTTACTGGAGTTATTAGAGGCTTTTATAGCTGAACCTTCCACCCATGGAACTAGTTACACTGCATAAAAATGAACAGTACAAACATTCAGCATCACACTTGGTCTTACTTAAATAGCAGTTAGATTTAATCAGCCATTATGTTGTTATATCGCTTTAGATGAGAAAATGAACAGCTTTGCATAAAATACCAATTATTGTAACTGTCATCAACTGTTATTTTGATATTTGAAAAATATTATAATAAGATTATGAGCACTTGGGAGAACGTTTGCCTCACACCTCCAGGGCTGGGGGTTCGAATCCTGCCTCCGCCCTGTAGGAGTTTGCATGTTCTCCCCGGGTTTCCTCCAGGTACTCCAGTTTCCTCCCCAGGCTAGTTGTCGGCTGATTGGCCTGTAGTGTGTATGTGTGTGCGATTGAGCCCTGCGATGGGTTGGCACCCCGTCCAGGATGTCCCCAGCCTTGTGCCCAGCCCAGAGTTCCCTGGGATAAGCTCCGTACACGTTTTAAAACAAGTCTTTCATCAGCGCTTAGCTGTGCCACAGAAGTTTTAATTATTTATTTTGCGCCCGGTTGTGAAAAATGCATAAATTATTACAGCGCCCTCCACTAATATTGGCGCCCTTGGTACAGTGAGGGAAAAAAGTATTTGATCCCCTGCTGATTTTGTACGTTTGCCCACTGACAAAGAAATGATCGGTCTATAATTTTAATGGTAGTTTTATTTGAACAGTGAGAGACAGAATAATAACAAAAAAATCCAGAAAAACGCATATCAAAAATGTTATAAATTGATTTGCATTTTAATGAGGGAAATATGTATTTGACCCCTCTGCAAAACATGACTTAGTACTTGGTGGCAAAACCCTTGTTGGCAATCACAGAGGTCAGACGTTTCTTGTAGTTGGCCACCAGGTTTGCACACATCTCAGGAGGGATTTTGTCCCACTCCTGTTGGCAGATCTTCTCCAAGTCATTAAGGTTTCGAGGCTGACGTTTGGCAACTCGAACCTTCAGCTCCCTCCACAGATTTTCTGTGGGATTAAGTTCTGGAGACTGGCTAGGCCACTCCAGGACCTTAATGTGCTTCTTCTTGAGCCACTCCTTTGTTGCCTTGGCCGTGTGTTTGGGTCATTGTCATGCTGGAATACCCATCCGCGACCCATTTTCAATGCCCTGGCTGAGGGAAGGAGGTTCTCACCCAAGATTTGACGGTACATGGCCCCGTCCATCGTCCCTTTGATGCGGTGAAGTTGTCCTGTCCCCTTAGCAGAAAAACACACCCAAAGCATAATGTTTCCACCTCCATGTTTGACGGTGGGGATGGTGTTCTTGGGGTCATAGGCAGCATTCCTCCTCCTCCAAACACGGCGAGTTGAGTTGATGCCAAAGAGCTCCATTTTGGTCTCATATGACCAGAACACTTTCACCCAGTTGTCCTCTGAATCATTCAGATGTTCATTGGCAAACTTCAGACGGGCATGTATATGTGTTTTCTTGAGCAGGGGGACCTTGCGGGCGCTGCAGGATTTCAGTCCTTCACGGCGTAGTGTGTTACCAATTGTTTTCTTGGTGACTATGGTCCCAGCTGCCTTGAGATCATTGACAAGATCCTCCCGTGTAGTTCTGGGCTGATTCCTCACTGTTCTCATGATCATTGCAACCCCACGAGGTGAGATCTTGCATGGAGCCCCAGGCCGAGGGAGATTGACAGTTCTTTTGTGTTTCTTCCATTTGTGAATAATCGCACCAACTGTTGTCACCTTCTCACCAAGCTGCTTGGCAATGGTCTTGTAGCCCATTCCAGACTTGTGTAGGTCTACAATCTTGTCCCTGACATCCTTGGAGAGCTCTTTGGTCTTGGCCATGGTGGAGAGTTTGGAATCTGATTGATTGATTGCTTCTGTGGACAGGTGTCTTTTATACAGGTAACAAGCTGAGATTAGGAGCACTCCCTTTAAGAGTGTGCTCCTAATCTCAGCTCGTTACGTGTATAAAAGACACCTGGGAGCCAGAAATCTTTCTGATTGACAGGGGGTCAAATACTTATTTCCCTCATTAAAATGCAAATCAATTTATAACATTTTTGACATGCGTTTTTTCTGGATTTTCTTGTTGTTATTCTGTCTCTCACTGTTCAAATAAACCTACCATTAAAATTATAGACTGATCATTTCTTTGTCAGTGGGCAAACGTACAAAATCAGCAGGGGATCAAATACTTCTTTCCCTCACTGTAAATATGAGCAGAGAAGGCTGTGAAAAATTGTCTTTATTGTTTAGTATTTTGATCTTTTGTTAAAAAAATTCACAAAAATTCTCTCCTCTCATGGATATCAAACAACTGCAAACACAACACAGGTTCATTGAAAAATATCTTTGTTAAATATATGTGTACAGCAATAATCAACAAATTATTAACAATTATTATCTGAGTCTTCTCCTATAATGCCTGATGAGGTTGGAGAATACATGGCAAGGGATCTGAGACCGTTCCTCCATACAGAATCTCTCCAGATCCTTCAGATTTTCGAGGTCCACGCTGGAGGACTCTCCTGTTCAGTTCACCTCACAGGTTTTCTATGGGTTTCAAGTCAGGGGACTGGGATGGCCATGGCAGGACCTTGATTTTGTGGTCAGTAAACCAGTTTTGTGTTGATTTTGATGTATGTTTTGGATCATTGTCCTGCTGGAAGATCCAACCACGGCCCATTTTAAGCCTTCTAGCAGAGACACTCAGGTTTTCATTTAATATCTGTTGACATTTGATAGAGTTCATGATGCCATGTATCCTAACAAACTGTCCAGGTCATCTGGCAGAAAAACAGCCCCAAGACATTAAAGAGCCACCACCATATTTAACCGTGGGCATGAGGTACTTTTCCATATGGCTTCCTCTCTGGGTGATCCAAAACCACCTCTGGTGTTTATTGCCAAAAAGCTCTATTTTGGTTTCATCTGGCCATAGAACCCGATCCCATTTGAAGTTCCAGTAGTGTCTGGCAAACTGAAGACGCTCGAGTTTGTTTTTGGATGAGAGTAGAGGCTTTTTTTCTTGAAACCCTTCCAAACAACTTGTGGTGATGTAGATTCAGATTGTAGTTTTGGAGACTTTCTGACCCCAAGACGCAACTAACTTCTGCAATTCTCCAGCTGTGTTCCATAGAGACTTTTTGACCGCTTGAACCATTCTCTTCACAGTGCACTGAGACAATATAGACACACGTCCAATTCCAGGTTGACTAATAACATTTCCAGTTGACTGGAACTTCTTAATTATTGCCCTGAAGGTGCTTGTACTATTTTCTTATAGCCACTTCCCATTTTGTGAAGCTCAACGTCCTTTTGCCGCACATCACAGCTATATTCCTTGGTCTTACCCATTGTTATGAATGACTAAGGGAATTTGGCCTATGTGTTACCTCATATTTATACCCATGTGAAACAGGAAGTCATTGTTGAACAATTTCCTGTTCCTAGTCACCCAGCTGTAAAAAAGTTCTAAAAAATGTTGAAATATCAGTGGCAATATACTTCAAATATATTTTTCTCATATGGACTCTGGTGTGGAAATTATTTTTGCACACATGTATTTAACAAAGCTATATTTCTTTTGGAGAGCAGAGTATTTTTGTGAATTCTTTGAACAAAGGATCAAAAGGTTAAACAATAAAGACAGTAAAGTTTTCCACAGCCTTCTTTGCTCATATATGCCAAGAGTGCCAATTTTAGTGGAGGGCGCTGTATCTACGTCTGTGCCTTAGATTTTTAGATGTATTGCACATTTAGTAATACTAATTGACTATACATTATGTATTGATTGCATGACTGTTACTCAAGACCTGTAGATCAAATATGACACTCCCAGTGATAAAAGTGTAAATGAGCAATAAATGTTGTTGTTGTAGGGAAAAAAATATTGACAAACAGATTGCAAGTATTTTATCAGGGGTGCATCTTTATACCTTGTTTTTTTTTTTGCGTGTATGCATGTATGTTAGGGTCACACGGCAGACACAAACAGCACCTTCTTGTGTCGCGGCCTGCGCAAGTTGGGGGTCAGTGTGCAACGCATCTCAGTGGTGCCTGATGTGCAGGAGGTCATCGCTAAGGAAGTGGCTGCGCTCTCACCCACGGTAACGCACCTGATCACGGCAGGTGGCATTGGCCCCACGCACGACGATGTGACCTTTGAAGCAGTGGCGCTGGCGTTCGGCGAGAGTCTGCATATCCACCCGGAGCTCACACGTCTCATTGAGAAGTTCTTCGGCACCGTCGATTCTACCAGTGCCCCCATGAAACTTGCCACAGTGCCTTCTTCTGCAAAGCTGAACTACGGTCGAGACCCCCAGACCGGCGAGCCTCTGCGCTTTCCTCTGATCAGCGTACGCAACGTCTACATGTTCCCTGGCATACCTACACTTCTGGAGCGTTCCTTCAATGGCCTGGTGCATGTGTTTGCCAGACCGGGAACTGCTTTTCACACACGTGAGGTGTTTGTGAATGCTGACGAAACAGAAATCGCTCCCATCCTGACGAGGTTGCAGTCGGAATGGGGAAAATCTATAGCGCTTGGCTCGTATCCTGACTGGCTGAGCAACTACTACCACGTGAGGCTGGTGCTGGACTCGGACAGTGCCGACAAGGTGGAGAGGGCGCAGGCCAGGCTGGAGGAGGACCTGCCTAAAGGGAGTGTGGTGCGGCTGGTCAGCGATCCTGTCACTGTTGCACCCCATGAGGTCTACTCGCTCGCCTTGAACGGTAATTTTTGGGAAAATAATGGAAGACAGGAGTGTATATAAAGTATATTATTGAAATGGAAAGTTAAATAATAAGGATGTTACAGAGCAAGGCTGTAAAAGGGTGCGTAGTAAAATTGAGTGTTTTCCTTGGTTTGAGCATGCATGCGGATTAAAAACAGCAAATGAAGTAATGGGATATATTAGCAAAAACAGGAATCGCTGATAAATAATGCACACCAGACTGGTCATGTTCTGTGTTTTTCGGGTTGAGTCATGGTCTGTTTTTGGCTCAGGTTGAAATGCACTCATATTGACCACCAGCTCCATAATTGGAAATGAAGCTTCATAATTGATTTGTAGTGATGTCTGTCAACATGTACTCTCTAACATCTGTTTGCACAAGTAGATTCATTCATTTTGCACCCAATAACCACCAAGGTGATACAGATGTTATATAAAGCTATTCATTAAGGTATTCAGAAATAAGGTATAAAAAGATATATTTAATATAAAAATCACTATTTTTCAGGATCACCCTTGGGAGAGAAAGTAGCTGCAGCTCTGAGGACCATCGAGAAGGCACTGGATCATTACCGACTAAATGAGATCTGCATCGGCTTCAACGGCGGCAAAGACTGCACGGCACTGCTGCATCTTTTTTACGCTGCCCTTAAACGGTGAGGAAAAAGAGAAATGTGAGCAATCAGATTTGCTTGGCTTTCTGTCAGTAAGTAAGCATGCTTTTTAATACATTTCACTGTTATATTTTAGGTGCATTGCGTCAAGAGTATGGAATGCTGATATAAAAATGTGCCCCTTGAGCTGATCCACATTTCAGATCTATGAAAAAGCTGTGGATTTTGCGCAGTATTATGAATAGAGAACTGTAGCAAGGATAAAGTAGTTTACCAGTATTCAAGTTACGAATTTGAAGGCAAAGTCCACTTCGCCCCAGTTCAAAGTGGGACAGCAGGAAAGCCGTAACCCGCAGCATGGTGCAAACTGTAATAGCGGCTTGTTCCTAGAATTCTCTGCTTTTTTCGAAGAGCACTTTAATTTTGTTGAAGTGGCATGATTCAGCAGTTTTGTTTCTAATAAAAACCCATCCAGTTTCTGTTTACACACATCAAACTCTCACTTCCTCTCTTTTATAGTTCATGGTTAAAGTATCAGAAGAAACCTTTGGGTTTTTTTACTCAAGCTGTAAAAATGCTCCTCTGTAATGAGCACCCGGCCAGTGACATTGCTTTTTCTTTATCTTGAAGCACGACTGATAACCTTTATGCACATTTCCGCTGTTAACATCTCATGACCACTGGTTGTTAGTTCGGTTATCTGGCATGGGGATGGATAAATAGGCTTGGGGCTAAATAGCTACAAAGACATTTAAAAAAAAAAAAAAAAAAAGAAAAAAAAAATTCAATTATGAGAAATGAAAGTTGTAGTGTACAGAGCTGGTCTAAAAATACAAAAAAAATAGTTTTATGCCAAAACCCAGCTGGTTGACAGAGGAACTATACTCGGCATAAAAGAGAGATGTGAAAGATAATTTTGTAAAATCCAAACAAGGTTTACAGATGCTTGTTCAATGCTTGTTTGTAGCTTGTTCAATAATTGTTTACAGATTCTTGTACGGATGCTTGTTCTTCATGCTTGTTCAATGAACCATAAACAATTCTTGCACATGCACCTGTGGAACAGTCCTAAAGACGCGAACAGTTTACAGGAGGTAGGCAATTAAAGTCACAGTTACAATAACTTAGGACACTAAAGAGACCTTTCTACTGACTCTGAAAAACACCAGAAGAAAGATGCCTAGTGTTCCTGCTCACCTGCGTGAACATGCCATAGACCTGCTGCAGGGAGGCATGAGGACTGCAGATGTGGCCAGAGCAATAAACTGCAATGTCTGTAATGTCAGACGCCCAAGACAGTGCTACAGGGAGACAGGAAGGACAGCAGGTTGTCCTTGCAGTGGAAAATTACATGTAACCATGTGACCCCCCAAATGCCTTGGTGGAAGAATGGAGTAACATCTCACAGCAAGAACTGACAAATCTGGTGCAGTCCATGAGGATGAGATGCACTCTAGTACTTAAGGCAGCTGGTGAACACACCACATACTGACTGTTACTTTTAATATTGACCCTTTGTCCATTTGTTCAGGGACTCATTATTCCATTTCTCTTCATCAAATGTCTGTGAAACTCATTCAGTTTATGTCTCAGTTGTTCAATCTTTTTATGTCAATATAAATATTTACATGTGTTAAGAAATTTGCTGGAAAATTGAGAGGACGTTTCTTTTTTTGCAGAGTGTATGTGTATGTATATATGTATATATATGTATGTGTATATGTATATATGTATGTATATATAACATGCATAAACATGGCTCACATATACTCTGCTTTAATGAATGGAAAGGTTTTCAATGGGGAGCATGTAGCATACACCACACTAGCACAACATTTATTTAAGCTTTTAAACCGTCTTCCTCCTCAGCCGCTATCCAGACTGTAAAGACAAGTTGAAAGCTCTGTACATCCGCATCGTCTCCCCGTTCCCCGAGATGGAGCGATTTCTGCAGGACACGATTAAAAGGTAAATTCTTTAGAACTGATTTATTATTATAAATCACAGCCACAGATTACACAACACCTGTACAAATCTTATATAGTAAGGAAGGAACTGTCAGTAGATAATTAAAATAAATAGAGAAAGTATTCAAGGTGTGGCATTAAAAGCAAAAAAGTATTACATACCTCAAACCATTTCTGTCTGTGGCCCACCAATGTATTCCAACCATGCTCTTAAATAATAATGTTTACTGTATCATCTGAGAATACAAGAAAAGCAGTGATTGTGTGTGTGTGTGTGTGTGTGTGTGTGTGTGTGTGTGTGTGTGTGTGTGTGTGTGTGTTTTGCAGATATGAGTTGGACCTGATTGCTGTGGAGGGCAACATTCGGCAGGCTCTAAATGAAGTGCAGGAGAAGAGACCTGAGCTTCGTGCCGTTCTCATGGGCACCAGACGCACTGATCCATACTCACACACTCTCACTGCCCTCTGCCCCACAGACCCAGACTGGCCTCCCTACATGAGAGTCAACCCATTACTGGTGAAAATGCACACGCACACACACACATGCACGCACACACAGCATTGAAAGTCAAATATACCAACTCTGGCTGCTTATTAATCCTGATTTATCTTTCTATACAAGCAAGCTTTCAACACCTTTAGAATGATGACTATATGATTGGATCAGGGTGGAAAATAGAATTTAATCCAAGTTTAAATTGTATCATGGGATCACACGCATTCCACGCTGAGTCAAGTTCGAATGCCTTTAATCAAGTTTAATCAGCTTTACTATGATATCCTGAATCTAGTCTAGGGGTCTAGGGGTGTCAAAGTTTCCACAGGCTCTGGTCCGTGCTGATGAAGGTTATAATCTGGCCCACTAAATGAATTTAGTTTCTAAGTTCACATCATCCTGTGGACTGTAATTCAGTTGAATGATTAAAAAAAGAGCTAGTCTGGGGTACTTAAGCAGCACACTGTATGGTAAGATTATTTGGAAAAGAGATTTTATGCCACAGAAAGTGACTACAGTGAATCGCCATACATGTAGTGCACAGTTAAGAAGTTACAATTCAAATGGACACAACAATAAATAGATCCTGTACAAGTTGTAGACTAATTACAACGAGACAGCACAATAAATACAACACAACCGTCATAATAGTTGTAACATATGGAACATGTAATCACCAGCACAGTAACTGAGGCCTTATCACTACATACCAGCAGCATTGAAGTGTTAGAAGTATAGTGTCTATTGTGTTGTACCTGTGTAACAGGTCATACTGGTGTGGGAATTATGACCTCCATGAGTAACATGAATGTGGTCTATAGTTGCATGCAAAGGTTTTGTGCACCCCTCACCCAATTACATAGTTTGTTGCTTTTGAAGTGAAAAGAAGTGAACAGAGCTTTCGCAGCAAACTATTTTAAACAAGTAGAACAGAAAGGTCTCCACTGCCAACAAGTCTGATCCTTCTTGTTATACATTTATATGCAAAATAAACTTTAAATAAGAAGGAAGCTGTTGAAGAAAAACTATAGGGGACATTTAACCTAGATGGGGCCCTGAGCCTGTTTGAGTCGATTCAAAAATCAAATAAGTTCATCTGTGGGTTACAGTGATCATTCCATATAAATCCAACAGACATTCAACAACTCGTTCTTGAGATGTTACACTAACAGTAATCTCGGGGGGACGCACGGACGGACATACAGACAACCCGAAAACATCACGGTTACCTAGTGCCGGAGGCCGCTCTGTTGTGACACGTACAAAAGGCATATGGCATGACCCTTCTAGGTCAGCACTTAGTAAATACCCCACTATTCCTTGCAGAACGTTTCCAACTCTGAGATATTCTTGGGTTATCTTGCACGCACTAGATGTTTTAAGCTCTAGGCACAACTAGGCGTCGGTCGTTAACTGATCGCAGCTTGCGTAAACCTCCAGGAGAGTGTTGAAAAAGGGGGGTTCTGTTCCAGACAACGTCTTGTACGTGAGCATCAAGGTGTTGAATTTGATGCGGCTGGCTACAGCAAGCCAGTGGAGGGAGATGAAGAGTGGTGTGACATGGGTCCTTTTGGGCTGGGTCAAAACAAGGCATGATGCTGCATTTTGAATCATCTGGAGGGGTTTGAAGGAGCTGGCTGGGAGGCCTGAGAGTAGTGCATTGCAGTAGTCCATTTTTGAGATAACAATTGCCTGGACTAGTAGCTGTGTCGCCTGATCAGTGAGATAGGGTCTGATTCTCTTGATATTATACAGAATGAACCTACAGGACTGTGCAGTTGTTGAAATGTGGTCTGTAAAGTTCAGAGTAAAACCTCCACTCCTCAATTCCTCAATTGAGATCATGTACATAACACTCGGATGTCAGACATTGATGAACTAAAGGCAGGAATTACAGAAAGAATTACTGCTATTGAAATCATTGACATAGATATGTTACAGCGATTAGGGAAGCTTTTTGCACATACTGAATCCTGCAACTTCATTACTTTAAGAAAAAAGATTTTTGGGTTGTCTAAATTTCATTGATTGGTAATTGTGTGCGTTAGTAAATTTTAAACGTAATTATAAACGATGTAAAGATAAGTTTTGACACCCTGTATATTAATTCAATTAGTCAAATATTAGGCACATTTTGAAATTATATTTATACCAAAGCAATGCGTTAATTGTGGATGAAATGTCCCAACTGTGGTTGTCCAAGTACCCCTCCATGTGGCTGATAAGAGTATTACAGCTTTGAAAACGATTGCGTAGACTTCAATTGTGAGCTGTATTTGTGCTGTTTTTAGGGAGGAATGGTCAGAAATAAAGTGCAATTTGTCTTTTTTCATTTTATTTCCCAAATTATTGAAATCCACACTTGCATAACAGTACCTAATGGATATGTTTATCATGTTCATTATAAGTAAAGATGTAATGCACGTGCATCAGTAATAATAAACCAAGTAGTCTTGTTTAACTGGTGTAATTATATCATATCATATCATATATAGCCCATGCAGTGATTAGATTAATGAAGGTAGATGTGCTGAGTGCTTGCTGTTTTTTTTTTCTTCACCCAATTAATGTGGAAGATTTCATTTGATTCGACTTTACCCATAAATTGAAATAAAACTTATTTAATTGTAATCAGATCTTATGTACTCTTTGTAAAAGCTTCAAAACAGCCATTGAAATTTTACAGAAGGTACACTCACTCTCCAAAGCTGTTCAAGCCGTTATCTAACACACAAACACAAGGTAACAGCAGAAGAGTGTGTAATGATGAATAGGCTTTCAGAAGCCACTGTGCAGCAGTTCAGTCATCTTAATCATTACTGCTTATGCACAGTACATGAAACAGCAGACCTGTATATCTGTCTGATGTAAAAGCTTTGCCTGGAGATGCTTCTTGCTCTTGTTTTTATTTGGGTTGGCAAGAGGTTAAATTTAACATTCATTTATTGACGTCAGTTATGTTTATTCATATTCGGCAGGTGCTTTTATGAAAAGGTGGAATCAGATCCTATCATAGAGTTGAGCAGCTGAAGGATAAACTTTCATTTCTGAGATGCGTTTTGTCAAAATTACCTGACATTCACACTGATTTCAGTGGGGGTTGAAGGGAAGCACAGGTGTCAGTTATTGAAGTATTTATATATATATCTATGTGTTCATCGGGTTAATTCTCAGTCTCTCCTCATAAATAACAGCATCAAAAGGCCTTTTCAAAATCACGTCGACAAAATTAGCAGTGTCTGCCATGATGTGCTAAAAAGCAACTAAACGGCTAACTAGACAGCTAGATTTCACTGAAGAGGGTAATGACAGCTAGACCTACAAATATATAACTCTGTGCTTGGAATATATTTAGAATATTTACCAATTTCAAAGATAACATCAAGCTTTACAAGTTGTGTAAAACTGTTACGCATTAGGCTGCTGATTGAGTACTGCAGCTCCGGGCACTCTGTGAGTCTGACTAATGCGTTATGTTCAAGTTTGAGATGTCAGTCACGTTCATTACCATTTTAATGATTGGCCATTTGTTACGAGGTTCAAACTGGACAGTACTCAAAATGACGTATTAAATGCTATTGTGGAGCGGCTGTTAATCTTTGCTCCCATTAAAACAAGTGTACTTGAATCTGCCATAGAAACGTATATTGTAGAAGCTGTGTGTCACTGGATTTATTTCAGCGGCGTGTCAGGGGCTTCTGAGGTTTTTATGCAGGCTTCGCTGTCCATCGACAACAGTTTGCCTAAAATGAAAAAACAGTACCATATTACAGGGAGAGATTTGATATTATGAATCGTTAAAAATATCAAATTTCACCAAGAGTAATGAATAATGTAGACACATTTCTATATTTAAGATAGAAACATTTCATTGTTGCATTTTAACGAAATTAGACAGTAAGCCGGGCTTCGCATGTAGTCTTGAAGCAATCGCCTGTGATCTACAGTCACAGGAAAAAGAAAGCACACCCTCCTTCATGTCTAGGTTTTTAGTTATCAGCACCTAAATAACAATTGTGCGGTCCTCACCAACTTCTACAAACAAACAAATAACCTCAGGTGACAACAAAAATATGCAGTCATTTTTTTCCCCCAAAAATGAAATCAACATTCAGAAACCAAGTGGGAAATAATAAGCACATCCTATAATTCAGTAACATGTAGATCCACCTTTAGCAACAATAACTTACAAGTACATGTTTTCTGTAGGAGTTTAACAGTCTCTCATCATTTTGGAGAAATTCTTTACAGTATTGCTTCAGTTCATTGATGTTTGAGGGCATCCGTTTATGCACAGCTTTTTTAAAGATCCCGCCATAGCATCTCAATGGGTTTGGCTATTCCAACACCTTCATTTTTGTCTTCTTCAGTCATTCTGATTTGCTAGTGTGTTTGGGATCATTGTCTTGTTGCATGATCCAATTTTGGCAAAGCTAAAACTGCTGGACAGATGGTTTCACGTTTGTCTCAAGAATATTCTGGTATGGAGTTCATTGTTCTCTCAGTGACTGCAAGTTTTCCAGGTCCTGTGGCTGCAAAACAAGACTGCAAGTCAAGAAGCTCAAATCATCACCCCTTCAGGAAGTGTTTTTGGCAATATGTTTGATTTTCACCGAACATGGTGCTGTGCATAATGACTAAACTTTTCCACCTTGGTCTCATCAATCTAAAGGATATAGTTCCAGAACAATTGTGGTTTGTTCAGATGCAATTTTGCAAACCTAAGTCATGCTGCCACATTATTTTTGGAGAGAAAGGCTTTTTCCTAGCCACCTTTCCCTGAAAGCCATACTTGTTTGGTCTTTTTCTGATTGTGCTGTCATGAACATAAACATTTTAATGTGTTTACAAAGGCCTATGGGTCACATGATGTAGCTCTTGGATTTTTCTTAATATCTTTGAGCGTTGAATGGTCTGTCCTTGTACTGAACTGGATGGGACACTCATTCCTGGGACTATTGGCTTTAAGGCTCTCCATTTGTAAACAATCCTTCTCACTGTAGAATGGTCTATTCCAAATTGTTTGGAGATGGCCTTATAACCCTTCCCAGATTGATGAGCAGCAGCAATTGTTTCTCTGAGCTGATGTTCTTTCTTCTTGCAATGATGCAGACACACACCTGAGATCTTTTGGACTCGTTACTCTGTTAATGATTGTGGAAGTTGGAAGGGAGTACTTATTTTTTTCTACCTGGTTTACTTTTTGGAGAACAAATGACATGTTTTTTTTTTGTTTTTATTTTGGTACCTGAGGGTATTTGTTTTTTTTATAGAAGTTGGTGAGGGCCACCCAATCGTTATTTAGGTGCTGATAAATAAAAATATATATATAGAATTGAAGTAGGGGGTACTTGCTTTTTCCCATGACTGTACATGGTAGATGTATGCACAATTAGTGAAGCAGAATGATCAAAACTCTCACAATTTAGGATGTTTTTTTTTTTCATCCAGGCTGTTCTCTCTGCTTGTCTATAGGATTGGACCTATCATGACATCTGGTTGTTCCTGAGGACCCTTTATGTACCTTACTGCATTCTCTATGACAAAGGGTGAGGCTTCATTTACCAGTTCTACACACACACTTACACACAGCATCCATTCACTCGTTCAAAATGTGGCCTTTGATTTCTCTTTCTCTTTGTAATCAGACTCTTTACTGTACACGTTGTTCTTGTCATGTCTTTGTGTGTACTGTAGCTACACCTCACTGGGCAGCATGGATAACACTTTCAGGAACCTCTCTCTCCAAGTGGTGGACAGCAGGGGTGTCACACATTATAAACCTGCCTACCAGCTGGAGAAAGAGGAAGAAGAACGCAGCTCAAGGACGTGATGGTGTATAAGTGCTGGTCCAGATAAAACCATGCTCAAGAGAAAAGAGCACCCATCACAGAGGGATTGAGATGACCAGGAAAAACTGGAAAACAGCTGGATGCATTCATTCATTTTCCGTCCTGATCCGTCCTGCTCAGTTACAGTGGTTCTGGAGCCAATACCAGCAACACTGAAATCAAGCCATATTCCTGTAACATGTATATGACAGAGAGAGGGTCATTTTTATATCTGTATGAGATATGATCTGCATGAAAAGGTATTTGTCTGTTTTTTCCTCCTTCTCAATGTTTTAAATCATTTACTTAACTGAATTTTGTGTTTGTGTGTACACTAGAAGTGACCAAAAGACTGAATGGGCGATTATAGTATGTTAATAAAGTTTTAACAGTACATCTTTGTCATCATCTGTGTCTCATCAGTACAGTTTTGTTTCCGTTTCTGAGAAGCAGGATGTAAGACTTAATATGAGAATTAGTTTCGAGTAGGTGAATAAGACTAAAAGTTCTTTGTCCAGAAACCCTAAAGGAACATTTTCCAAGTCTTGAATTTGGGGAAAGTGTGTATTGTTAAAGAAACATGCAGTCATGTGAAAAAGTAAAAACACCCCATGGAAATTATTGGCTTTTTTGACATATTTGGACAAGCAAACGTGATCATCTTTGAAACAGTGCCTATTAGACTAATGAAGTTGATATACTTGGAAAAAAAAAAAAACATAAGGAAAATGGGCTTTTTCAATTATTTAGTCAACAGAAATGTCAATAGATGTGATATTCTTCTGTGGGAAAAGTAAGTACACCCTTTTGCATAATTGTCCACCAGACTTGGATTTTTTTTTACCACTATTCCATGCAGTATTCTTTCAGACCCTCCCCTAACAACATTTCAATGGGATTTAAATCCAGGCTTTGATTAGGCCATTCCTAACCCTCCATTTCTTCTTTTTTGAGTGGTTCCTTGGTGGATTTCTTAGTGTGCTTAGGATCATTATCCTGTTGAAAGGTCCATATGTGGTTCAACTTCAACTTTTGGACAGATGGCCTTACATTATCTTCAAGCACTCGTTGATTGCACTCTTTGGCCTCAGTAACAACAGGCATGTTTGGTGCAGACCAAAGACAGCTTTTCAAGAGAAGCACCTCATACCAACGGTGAAGCACAGTGGTGATAATGTTATGGTTTGGGGTTGCTTCGCTAGCTCAGGGACTGGACAGCTTGCATTCATTGATTTAACTATGAATTCTGCATCAGCAAAAAAATCTAAACACATACACACACATGAGCATACATACTTGCACATGAACTAATTTCTATTCGGTTTTATTATTAATGTGGATAGAAATGAAGAGGATTTGTATCTATTTATTTATTTATTACTGTTCTGTTTCTGATGTGGTCTTAATGTCTGTAAATAAGATTTGGTAATACAAATTTTAATATATGGCAGGCCAGTAATTTTGAATTTGACAGAGGGCGCTATAGAGAGACTTGACATCATGTCATGTAGTGGAACAGTGAAGCTGTATTATCCAATTGCATTATTGAGTTCATTTATCTGTTCCTCATTGGTTAAATGTCCCTAAACAAACAGGTACACAGAGTCATGCACACTATTGCAGGAAATTTTGGGCCACTTCAGCCTGCACTGGCCCTGCTAGGTCACAAACTTAAACTATGAACTTAATTGTCTTTAATTTATTTATTCATTTTCATATGGTTCATTTACATGTGATTCATTTTCATGAGATTCATATTCATGAGATTCATATTCAAGTGATACATTTTCATGTGATTCATTTACGTATGATTCATTTACATGTGATTCATTTACTAATTTGCTTCTCTTTAAATCCAGTTTTAGACTGTGATATTACAAATGTCTTTCCAGATTATTACTTGCTACACTGTATGAGATAACCCCAGTAAAATTGCCTGAATTCTATAATATAATTTGTTCACCATGTTAGGTTTGAATCCTCTAAAAACAGATTCGCAATTAAATAACATTACATCCTTCAAAGCATTGGCATGTTCTGCTTACTCTCACAATCCTCCAAACACCCACACACCCAAAGTCTCCATAAACAAATGAGACAGCAGTGTATCCTACAGAAACCGATCGTTGTCCACAATGTGAAAACAACTCGGAGAATAAGCTGGACTAACCAACAAAATTACCAAGACTGAAAAACAGTCTGCACACAATAATAAATATAATGTCCTTACCTTTTAAAGACTTGAACTCTGAACTTAATTAAGCAAATCTGACTTGTATTTTTAGAGAAATAACATAGCAGAACGCACGGAGACTGGATTCAGAAGAAGCAGGTTTATTCAGCAGTCAGCAAGACAGCAAAATGAACCTGGCTGGGCCCAGCCCAGCTAGGCCCGGGGTTACACGCTCCACTCAAAAAGCGGAACATGCAACCAAAATACAATTGTTTACAATGTGTCTTATATACAATTAAAACATCCATGTACCTTTAGGGAGTGCCCTTATCTTATTTCGCACCTTTTCTCTTACGTCTTTTCTGACGGGCCCTTGAGTTTTTTCTAGTGAAAACTTTTTTTTTTTTAAGTATTTTGATATCTCTTATTTCTAGGTGTACGATCCAAACCCATCAACCCCGATTCTTCTAAACGGAACCCTAGATCTTCCTTTAAAAGGAAAACGGCGACAGTTCCCTTCCCAGACCCACTTCACCGGGCCCCTTCTCAAACGGCATAAAGTGGATTCTGGCACTCAGACATGTTTAACCGTACTGCGTTTCGGGAAAAAGAGAACGGAGGCATCCACACAGATACGCATCGATATTGCTCCCCCGAAGAGAGGAACCAACGCATCCCCCAAAATCTTATGTAAAACCCATAATTGTTAAAAAAAAAAAAAGGAGGGTTTTCCTTTTTAATTTCTCTATTTTCCATTTTAATCTAATATAATTTCCCGACACTATTAATCAAGTACAGCTGATGCGAAGCAACCTGCTTTTTATGGAGGGCAAGCTGAATTTTTTGACTGGTGAGGGAGCAACCATAAGATAAGTAATAACAGGAACTAACCTGTTCCACAAACCTTTCATAATATTAATATAACTATAAATCAATTGAAAAGAATGATGTCCTTTAAAAAAATTAAAACATTGTTAGCACTGACAAATTTGGTGCAAGAGGAATAAAACAATTCAGGACTTGCTGTTCCTGGAAAATATTCAACTTCAAGGTCGTACTACTGTATATTCATATGATGTCACAACATCGCATGTGAACATTCATACAATAATAGGATTTTTTTTTAAATACAAGCAAGTGGCACTGTATCAATGCAAAAGTAGAATAGTCACCACTTCTGGTTTAAAATGACTGTCCTTTTTAACTGTACATTTAACCAGATATTTGTGTGTTTGTAGAATATTGTTGTCCATTTCTCTCTTTAGACCTTGATTGGCTAAATAAAAACAGACAAAATCCTGTGCTCCCCAGAAGAGACCTAAATATCTCATATAAATATCTACATTTTAGACACATTTGTATTTCTGTATTTATACACATCTGTATTTTTAATACAGAAATATCGACCTTCTGAAAAGTATGTTCAATTCAATTAAATTTTATTTGTATAGCGCTTTTAACAATGGACATTGTCTTAAAGCAGCTTTACAGAAACATATAAACACAGGATACGGATTTTTAGTGTGTGAATTTATCTCTACTGAGCAAGCCGGTGGCGAGGAAAAACTCCCTAAGATGTTATGAGGAAGAAACCTTGAGAGGAACCAGACTCAGAAGGGAACCCGTCCTCATCTGGGTAATAACAGATAGTGTAACAGCAAAGGAAAGTTCATTATGGTTTTAATATGGAGTCTGTTCGTTGAATTAAAAAATAAGTCAATTCCTCTAATTATTATTTACAGACCCCCAGGGCCATATACTGAATTCCTTAGTGAATTTGAAGATTTTTATCTCAAACCTGGTTGTTTCTCTAGATAAAGCATTAATCGTTGGTGATTTTAATATTCATTTTGATAACCCAGAAGACCCTCTGAGAACAGCGGTTGTGTCCATTTTAGATTCAGTAGGGGTCAATCAAAGTGTAATAGGACCTACTCATAATGGTGGTCACACTCTTGACCTGATACTAACATATGGTTTAAATGTAGAAAATATAGTAACACTTCCGCAGTCTGAAGTTGTCTCAGACCATTATCTTATCTCGTTTGAAAGACATCATAATATTTGCACCTCACTACCGCGTAAAACATACATTCACGTCAGCTACTGCACCGAGCTTCATCAATAACCTCCCAGAGACTATCAATTAGATTTGGATCACCGTCTGATCCCAGGGAACTCGATTTGGTGACTGAATGCTTAGAGTCAACGCTCCGCTACACACTAGATAGAGTGGCTCCACTCAAAAGGAAAATAATTAGAGAGAAAAATCTAGCACCCTGCTATAACGATCAAACGCGTACCTTAAAACAGACCACTTGACAATCAGAACGTAAATGGTGCCAAACCAAATTGGTAATATTTCAAACAGCATGGAAGGAGAGCCTCCTGAACTATAGAAAATCTCTTAGTGATGCTAAAAAAGTCTATCTCTCCACCTTAATAGAAGAAAACAAAAACAATTCTAGACTTCTATTCAACACGGTAGCAAAATTAACTAGGAATAATACCACCACAGAAATTGGCACACAATCATTACATAGCAGCGAAGATTTCATGAATTGTTTCATTGGTAAAGTTGAAAATATTAGATGTGAAATTCAGACTATTAAATTAAAACCAAACAGTTTCATAAGTAACCCTGTAGATGATAATATAGCAATATCAGATCAAAGTTTAGAATGTTTTACTCCCCTTAGAGAGACCGAACTAGCTTCATTAATCTCTTCAGCAAATTCATCAACTTGTATACTAGATCCTGTACCTACATGTTTCTTTAAACAGATTTGTCCTGGAGTAATTGAACCCCTTCTAAAAATAATCAATTCTTCCCTTAACACTGGCTGCGTACCTAAATCATTTAAACTAGCGGTTATCAAACCCCTGATTAAAAACCTGACCTCAACCCCTTACAACTGTCCAGCTATAGACCTATATCAAATCTCCCCTTTTTCTCCAAGATATTAGAAAAGGTTGTAACACAGCAGCTATGCTCATACCTACATAGGAACAACGTTCATGAAATGTATCATTCGGGATTTAGGCCTCATCATAGCACAGAGACAGCACTGGTTAAAGTGATAAATGACCTACTACTGGCCTCTGATCAGGGTTGTGTCTCCTTGCTTGTGTTACTTGACTGTAATGCGGCTTTTGATACCACTGATCATACTATTCTCCTTGATGGACTAGAAAATGTTGGCATTAAGGGAACGGCCCTCTCCTGGCTCAGGTCTTATTTGACTGATCGCTATCAGTTTGTAGATGTAAATGGAGACTTCTCCACACATACCGAGGTTAAATTTGGAGTTCCACAAGGTTCTGTTTTAGGCCCATTGCTTTTTACTTTATATATGCTACCTCTAGGTCAAATTATTTGTAAACATGGAATTAGCTTCCACTGTTATGCTGATGATACACAGCTGTATGTATCAGTAAAGCCAGATGACAGACAGCAACTTAGTAAAGTTGAGGAATGTGTAGAGGACATTAGATGTTGGATGCTTATTAACTTCCTCTTACTTAATTCTGACAAGACAGAAGTACTTGTACTAGGACCACGTGTAGTTAGCAGTAAGCTTTCTGATTACATAGTAACTCTGGATGGCCTTTCTGTTTCATCAGGTGCAGCAGTAAGAGACCTTGGTGTGATTATTGACTCCAGTCTTTCATTTGACGCTCATGTAGATAATATTACTAGGATAGCCTTCTTTCATCTCAGAAATATTGCTAAGATAAGAAATATAATGTCACTACATGATGCAGAAATACAGTGCATCCGGAAAGTATTCACAGCGCTTCCCTTTTTACACATTTTGTTATGTTATAGCCTTATTCCAAAATGGATTAAATTAATTATTTTCCTCAAAATTCTACAAACAATACCCCATAATGACAACATGAAAGAAGTTTGTTTGAAATCTTTGCAAATTTATTAGAAATAAAAAACTAAAAAAGGACATGTACATAAGTATTCACAGCATTTGCTCAATACTTTGTTGAAGCACCTTTGGCACCAATTACAGCCTCAAGTCTTTTTGAGTATGATGCTACAAGCTTGGCACACCTATTTTTGGGCGGTTTCTCCCATTCTTCTTTGCAGGACCTCTCAAGCTCCATCAGGTTGGATGGGGAGCATCGGTGCACAGCCATTTTCAGATCTCTCCAGAGATGTTCCATCAGGTTCAATTCTGGGCTCTGGCTGGACCACTCAAGGACATTCACAGAGTTGTCCTGTAGCCACTCCTTTGTTATCTTGGCTGTGTGCTTAGGGTCATTGTCCTGTTGGAAGATGAACCTTCACCCCAGTCTGAGGTCCAGAGCACTCTGGAGCAAGTTTTCATCAAGGATGTCTCTGTACATTGCTGCATTCATCTTTTTCTCGATCCTGACTAGCCTCCCAGTTCCTGCCGCTGAAAAACATCCCCACAGCATGATGCTGCCACCACATGCTTCACTGTAGGGATGGTATTGGTCAGGTGATGAGTGGTGCCTGGTTTTCTCCAGACATGACATTTGCCATTCAGGCCAAAGAGTTCAATCTTTGTTCAATCTTTGGTCTGAGAGTCCTTCAGGTGCCTTTTGGCAGACTCCGGGCTGTCATGTGCCTTTTACTGAGGAGTGGCTTCCATCTGGCCACTCTACCATTCAGGCCTGATTGATGGAGTGCTGCAGAGATGGTTGTTCTTCTGGAAGGTTCTCCTCTCTCCACAGAGACACACTGGAGCTCTGTCAGAGTGACCATCGGGTTTTTGGTCACCTCCTCGACTAAGGCCCTTCTCCCCCGATTGCTCAGTTTGGCCGGGCGGCCAGCTCTAGGAAGAGTCCTGCTGGTTCCAAACTTCTTCCATTTACGGATGATGGAGGCCACTGTGCTCATTGGGACCTTCAATACTGCAGAAATGTTTCTGTACCCTTCCCCAGATCTGTGCCTTGATACAATCCTGTCTCGGAGGTCTCCAGACAATTCCTTGGACTTCATGGCTTGGTTTGTGCTCTGACATGCATTGTTAACTGTGGGACCTTATATAGACAGGTGTGTGCCTTTCCAAATCATGTCCAATCAACTGAATTTACCACAGGTGGACTCCAATCAAGTTGTAGAAACATCTCAAGGATGATCAGTGGAAACAGGATGCACCTGAGCTCAATTTTGAGTGTCATGGCAAAGGCTGTGAATACTTATGTAAATGTCCTTTTTTAATTTTTTTATTTTTTAATAAATTTGCAAAGATTTCAAACAAATTTCTTTCATGTTGTCATTATGGGGTATTGTTTGTAGAATTTTGAGGAAAATAATGAATTTAATCCATTTTGGAATAAGGCTGTAACATAACAAAATGTGGGAAAAGTGAAGTGCTGTGAATACTTTCCGGATACACTGTATTAGTTCATGCTTTCATCACCTCTAGACTAGATTATTGTAATGCCTTACTGTCTGGATGTTCCAGTAGGTGTATAAACAAGCTCCAGTTAATCCAGAATACAGCTGCAAGAGTACTTTATAGAACCAGAAAGTATGACCACATCACCCCTATCTTATCCACACTGCATTGGCTCCCAGCGAAATTTAGCATAGATTATAAAATACTACTATTGATATATAAAGCACTAAACGGTCCTGCGCCACAGGACCTAAGTGAACTTTTGGTCTTCTATGATCCGCCACGCCTACTTAGATCAAAAGGTGCAGGCTACTTGTCGGTACCGTGAATAGTGAAGGCAACAGCAGTGGGAAGAACTTTCTCTTACAAAGGGACTCAGACACAGTCAGTGTTTAAGTTTAAGCTGAAAATGTATTTGTTTACTCAAGCCTACCATGAGTAGACTTTCTTTTACTCAAAGCACAGCCTTACCGAACAATCTCTCCCTCTCTTTACCTCCCTCTTTCCTTTTTTCAAGCAACACATGATTTTATGGAGATTCTAGTGATCCTGACCCTTTCTGCTTTCAGGACCTGGCTGATCCATTTGGATGCCCCACCTCTGGATGGAGCTCTCATCTACTCCAATTCCCCATGGACATTCTCACTGTGGTTGCTGGGACTACGGTTGCTGTTATGGCCTTGGGACTGCAATTACCACATGGAGTTTTGCACTTGGGTCTTGTTTGAACAGTGGACTAGTTCAACAGAGACTTCATATAAAAACCATAATGCACTTTCTTTTACTTTCACACTATCCGTTGTTACCCAGATGAGGACGGGTTCCCTTCTGAGTCTGTGTCACGTTTCAAGGTTGATGCAGAAGCAATCGCAGATTTTCAAACAGTTTAATAAACGAACAACAACAAAAACAAATACACTAAGACAACTTGGCAAAATACTGTGGCAAAAAATAAACATGGAAGCGTGGACAAAAGCATAGAAGACAATTACGTGAGACAAGGAGGCAGTACAAACAATGGCTATATATAGGAGTGCTCATTAACAGAAACGTGATTCAGGTGCAGGTGGTCATGTGACATATTGTAGTACAGTGCAGTGGCTGATGGGAACTGAAGTCCAGAGTTACCTCCTTGATATATGACAGAACCCCCCCCAAAGGCGCTTCTCCCGGACCGCCCAAAAATGCACTCCCTCCATCTGGTGGTCCTGGCCCCTTGGGCAAAAAGTCCCCAGCAGAACTAGGAGACTGAGCGGTGTCCTCAGCGGAGCAAGAAAGCAACGCAACGTCCTCAGTGTAACAGGTAAACAGAGCGATGTTCTCAGTGGAACAGGAAATCAGAGAGACGTCCTCCTTGGAACAGGTAAGCAGAGCGACATCCTCAGCGGAACAGTAAGCAGAGTGACATCCTCAGCGGGGCTGGAGCTCAGAGCGACGTCCTCAGCGGGGCTGGAACTCAGAACGACGTCTGCGTGGCAGGACAGCGGGACAACTTCCTCTGCAGGACAGGAGAGGGGAGCAATGTTCTCCGCGAGGCCCAAGGGAAGCTCCAAGATTTCCGTGAGGCCATAGAGAGGAGCGAGGTTCTCCGCGAGGCCAGGGAGAGGAGCGAGGTTTTCCACGAGGCCAAAGGGAGGAACGATGCTCTCTGCGGAGCATGAGGGGGGAACGATGTCCTTTGTGGAGCAGGAAGGGGGAGTGACATACGGCGTGCGGCAAAGAAGAGGAACGACGTCTTCAGTGGAACATGGAGGCAGTGCGAGGTCCTCAGCGAAGCAGTATGGCAGAGCGATGACCTCAGCCGAGCAGGAAGGCAGAGCGATGACCTCAGCTGAGCAGGAAGGCAGAGCAACGTCCTCAGCCGAGCAGGAAAGTGGAGCGAGGTCCTTAGCCAAGCAGGTAGGCAGAGAGACTTCCTCAGCCAAGCAGGAAGGCGGAGCAATGTCCTCAGCTGAGCAGGAAGGCAGCGCGACGTCCTCAGCTGAACTGGCAAGCACAGCGGCGTTGTGCGTGGGGTTGGCGAACAGAGGGGAGCACTTGGATATGTCAGGACACGGAGCAACGTCTTAAGCCAACCCGGGTGACTGAACGGCATCCTCAGCTGACCCGAAAAGCTGAGCGGCGTCCTCAGACAAGCAGGGAGGCTGACTTTCGTTCTCTGATGATTCCGTTTGCTGAACTAGATCCATTATAGGGGAGGGGGGGTGGGAGATGGTACTAGCCCTGACCACAGACTCCCACTTGTACCCAGATTCCTCCTCCTGTTGGTGTGGCGTGGCGTAGTCCTCCGCGAACATAGGTGGTAGATTGAAGCCCAGGTACTTCCTGGTGACCTGCTGCTTACATGGCTCAGCTTGGTACTCCTCCTCCTGTTGTTGTGGCGTGGCATAGTTCTCCGTGGACATAGGTGGTAGATTGAAGCCCAGGTACTTCCTGGCGAGCTGCTGCTTATGTGGCTCAGCTTGGTACTCCTCCTCCTGTTGTTGTGGCGTGGCATAGTTCTCCATGGACATAGGTGGTAGATTGATGCCCAGGTACTTCCTGGCGACCTGCTGCTTACATGGTGCAGCTTGGTACTCCTCCTCCTGTTGTCGTGGCGCGGCATAGTTCTCCGTGAACATAGGTGGCAGATCGACGCCCAGGTACTTCATGGCGATCTGCTGCTTCTGTTGTAGGTCTCAAGTTCTGTCATGTTTCAAGGTTGATGCGGAAGCAATCGCAGATTTTCAAACAGTTTAATAAACAAACAACAAAAAAAAATACACTAAGACAACTTGGCAAAATACTGTGGCAAAAACTAAACATGGAAGCGTGGACAAAAGGATAGAAGACAATTACGTGAGACAAGGAGGCAGTACAAACAGTGGCTATATATAGGAGTGCTCATTAACAGAAATGTGAATCAGGTGTAGGTGGTCATGTGACATATTGTAGTACAGTGCAGTGGCTGATGGGAACTGAAGTCCAGAGTTACCTCCTTGATATATGACAGTCTGTTTCCTCTCAAGGTTTCTTCCTCATGTCATCTTAGGTAGTTTTTCCTTGCCACCATCGCCACCGGCTTGCTCAATTGGGATTAATGCACACATTTAAAATCTGTACCCTGTGTTTATATGTTTCTGTAAAACTGCTTTGAGATAATGACGTTGTAAAAAGTGCTATACAAATAAAATTTTATTGAATTGAATTGAACATACTTTTCAGAAGGTTGACATTTCTGTATTATAAATTCTTTTTTTTCTAATATTTTGAGATACTGGATTTTTGATTTCCATGAGCTGTAAGCTGTAATCATGAAGATTAAAACAAAAAAGGCCTGAAATATTTCACTTTATGTATAATGAATTTAGAAAATATGAAAGTTCCACTTTTTGAATTAAATTACGAAAAAAAAATTTACTTTTCCACAATATTAATTTTTTTTTTTTTTTAGATGCACCTGTAATTTTAAATAATGTGCATCAACTCTACAAGTTTGTGTTAGTGTTTTATGGATTGCTTTGTAACAGCAATAAAGATAGCATGGCTTCTTCTTAGGTTTCTTGTAGTAGATCTAGTTATCTCAAAGGACATAATATAAAAATACCAATGGGGCCAATAGCTTAACATAGAGTTTAGTGATCTCTTACATTGGAAATGTAACAGTTGTCAGGTAACAGTTGTCAGGTAACAGTTGTCTGACCTGAGATCAAGTAACATCAAGGAGCATATAAACAAACACTGGTGTCTCTCTGCATTCTTTGATCCAGTTGGAGCCTCTCAACTTGCCTGTCTGGTCTTTAAGGTAAGATTGCCATGACATTACAATGACACAATGTACTGCACATTATTATGATTAACAGTAATAGGAAGTTCTCCTCCTTCCTTTTTAAATGGAAAATAATGAACCTATGCAAATTTTGCACAACTGTTTTTGTCTGTTCTGCCCCCCCCCCCCCCCCCCCCCCCCCCCCGAAAGCTCATAAAAAATCTAGTCACGTAAATGGTTGCAATCTCTTTTGTTGTAGAATTTTGGTCATGGAAACAATCATTTCCTGTGAGATAATCCACCCAACTATTACTCAAAACATGTGGTGTGATTAACTTGTGTATATTTCCACTATGTAAAATATTTCCTGTAAACTTAAAATTTACAACAAGGTAATATAATGTAGTATTTATTCTAGGATTGATATTTGAGATCGAGTTTTCTTTGCTTTTAAAAATAAAACACAGCACACAATAGACAGGAATAATAATATAATAATAAATTAATTTGTGTATTCTATTTACAGAAGTTCAATCATTATTAATGCTATAACGAGCAGAATGTAGAAGCCTCTGTTTTGCCTACTGGAATACATGTGGTATTAGAAATACCCATAAGAACGGCCTCAGAAAACTTCAGGCTGATATTGTCTTTAACATAAAAGTGTTAAAAGTGTTAACAAATCTTTGACACAGCCCTCAAAGCAAAGGAGTTGCAATACTGATGAAAAAAGACAAAGTTTGAGTACATATGCCATGATGTGGATTGTAGTGGAGGTTACATTGTGCTCTTCTGTCATCTGTATGGTGAACTGAACACTCATGTAAACATATACAATCATAAGAGAGACTGAATTGTCTTGGGAAGACTAAAAGAGTATTTGATGGTGACAGCTGAGGGTGTGCTAGTGGTTTGAAAAAGTTAAAAAAACAAAACAAACAAACAAACAAACAAAAAAAGAGCAGTTTTAGATCCCAACAAGTCATTGACTGACTCAGAAAAAAGCAAACCTGATGAATTGGATGTGAAGTACTATAAAATGTATTGCAGTCCACTGACTGAGACCTTAAAGATAAAGTACAACAAAATGTTTAAAGAAAAACAGCTACCTGAACAATGAAAAAAAATTCCTATTGTCCAGAAAACAGACACATCTTCAGTGTGGACCATTTATATAAACTTAAAACAGCAGTACATAAATCATAGAGGACCAGCCAATATAAAGTGTTAGTTCTTAATAGACAATAATTAACAATGTGTTAGCGCTAAATGAAATACATGGCATTGCATTTTTTTTTTTTTAAAGAAAATAGTATATGAAATGGATGTTTATACTGTATGTATTTTAGCTTTGTGTTTGACATTTTTATTTCAAATATGTTAAAATGTATTTTTCAATGAATCATAGACTGTTCATTCTTAACGACAATTAAGATAACATTATTAGCATTATTATTAGATTATTATAATATTATTAGATTAACATTACTTGGTTTCTTGTAGTAGATCTACTATTTGAATGTGCTTAATATAAAATATCAATGGGGTCATTAGCCTAGAGCAGTTAGGGGAAAGTTCCACTAAACAAAATCACTTACTTACAATGAACATTTTTATTTAACAGTGGCCCAACCTGAACTAAGATTAAGTGATCAACCAGCAACAAAAACAAACACTGGTGTTGCTGCATTTTTTAATCCAAATTTGGCTCCCAAGTTGTCTGTCTGTTTTTTTTAAGGTAAGTCTCATAGTAAAGAGAGATGTCAATACCATGACATTACACATTCTACTATACACTAAGGGTGTGTTCACACTTGGGCAGAATACTTGAGTCTGCACCTAGGACCAGTTTTGGGTCGGTTCAGGGAAGGGCTCAAAATCCCAAATTTGTTTCCATTTTGAAGGATTACTTCCAAACTATGGCTCGATTACCCAATTCTGCATCACTTCTGTACTAAGAAGTGTTTTAAATCTCCTCATCAAATATATAAAGTTAGTAAGTGTTGGCTACAAACAAACTAGGACTAGCTAGCTTACGGTTTACCAGATAAACTTAATAAAATAAAAAAGATTTGTACATACAACCAGAATGTTTATTGGTGTTCTTGTCACTTTCATTTCTCCAAAAAATCCCGCCTTGAAGTAGGAAAAATCGTCAAAGCTTTTGTATGCCTTCAGGCTTCAGGTACATATAAATGTGGGGAAAACCGATTTCTGGCCACATGCCAATGTCCATGGACTACAGGTTCTTGAGCAAGTTGTAAGGGTCACTGTCGAGTCCAACTGCCTTTAATTTAAGCTGATAATCATTACTTATACTAGAGTTTTTGCAGCTTCCCCTATTGAAACCAGCCATTTAGCTGGATGTTTTGCCCCTCAGTCTGGTCGAGGGAGCAGGAACATGATGTCACTGCATACCCTTCATAGTAAAATTCTGTCATTTGCAGAACAAGTTCTTTTATTTTTATTTAATTATGAAGATTTGGTGCATGTGAAAAGAGAAAAAGATTTGTGGAATTGCAATGTCTGAGAAGAGTGGTGCAAGCTGAAAACATCAGTGGATGGTGAGCCTATAAGTCCATGCCTGAAGAAAGATTTAGAATTGGGATGAATGAGGAGGCTAAAACAGTAACCCTGAAATTCATACAGGCTGACATTGTGTAATGTTCATATTGATTCCAGTGTTATACTATAGTTATAAACTATAAAATAAAGAGAGAGAAAAGATGTATTACCAGCACAGAATCATCATTATCATAATCATAAACACAACATTTCCACAGTTTCCATTAGTATAATAAGAATAAGAAAGAAGGGAAAAGTCCAAAACAAAAGAAGATTTTAAATTCAATAGCAAAGTGGTTTTAAAATATACAAAATACATTATCCAGAGAAATAACACAGACTTATAAATGCTCACACAAATCTGTAATCTAATAGAAACACTATGACCTAATTAATTCTTGATTGTATATATAATGTTCAAATTATATTGATGCTCAAGCACCGATATTTTTCTTTGTTTCTGTTTTAATTCTGTTCACTAACTTTTTTATTGTATTGTGTCTGTTAAACAAGTCCTTGAGTATTCAATTGTGCTGAAAAAAAAAAAAACAACTTACTTGTTTTGTGGCGAAACCTGACACTTTGACATGTCATATACCATCTCCTCACTGCAGTCTTACCATCACACACCTTGGATTGTCTTGCTATCAGATGAAGTGTAAAAAAAAAGGCCACAAAGAAATGATTGTAATTAAGTGGTTTAATATAAAGTATATCATACTTTATATACAGTTTAAATAGTACTATATTAATGATATACACTCACAGAACATTCAGTACACTCGATATACGCTCACGGAATTATTCAATCAGCCAATCATGTTTCCCAAAGAGCAATACATAAAATCATGCGGATTCAAAAGCTACTAATGTTTTTAATTAAACATCAGAATAGAGTTTACACAGATGTTGCACAAAAAACAAACAAACAAACAAACAAACAAAAAACATCCAGTGAGCCTCTGTTCTGCAGGTGGAAATGGAAAAATAAAACGTTCTGCACCATAATCTCTATGATTAAAATGTGGTTTTATTAGTCTGAACATGTCTTTCTCTTATCACCATTTATTAGTTGTTTGATGAGCTTAAAAGATTGCTTAGTAAGAAATTGTCACATACAGTAGAACCTTATAAAACCAGACACTATTCGAACAGAATAATAGGGTTCTATCTGTGTTTGGCCAGTGTTCCACTAAAAATTTCCATCCGTCTCAGAATTTCCGTCATGTAAATTTATAAATAACTTTAAAATGTACACATTGCTGAGTTGTAAATATAAATTAAAAAAAAGCAAAACTGTCTGATGGCATAACTGCAATGTGTTCTCTGAACCACTCTTGGGCTCAAAAACAGCTTTTGCACTCCACCAAATAGACCACAAAATCAGGGTAAATGGCCCCAGGTCCATTAAAACCTCAAGTGGGAACATGACCTTACACAATATACTGTACAGTAATAATGGTTCTTTCTTCCTTGTGACACACAGTGTCATGGGGAGCCTGGGGCCTAACCCAGGAAACTCAGGGCACGGGCAGGGGGACACCCCGGATGGGGGGTAAGCCCATCGCAGGGCAAAATAAGTGTAATTTTAAATAACAAGACATTTCATCCAACACATGATGTGATTTAGTTGTGTACAATATTTCCACTATGTACAAATATTACTATAGACTGATGCTCCATGTGACAACCTCAGTTCTTAAATCTTATTCCTTCATTTCTTGTACCACCAGGTGACTGCTGACACAAGGCTTCCAGCCAGGTAATCTATATAATATAGTATTTATTTAGTGTTAGTAAGTAGAGATGCACCGATACTAAATTTCTCAGCCAATACCAATAACCGATTATTCAGAGTGATATCAGCCGATACCGATAACCGATACCGATAATTCTGCCTTTTATGCCTTCTTTTAAATTAATCATAATTAATTCCACAATTCTGAAAGAAATGCAAAGAAAACCTTTATTCTCTCCATTTCAACAAGTTGTTTCACAGTAACCGGTCTTAAACAGAAAACACATTACTCAAATTAACATTAACGCATGAACTAAATTCTGAAGATTAAAGTAAGATTTCTTAACTTATTGAATGTTATTAATTCATATTAACAGAATTAATTGACTGAATTCTAAAAAACCTCCTGTTAGTCTCACATTCACTCACCACAAACAAAAACATTTCTACTTCATCACTGACATCAAACTGGTAATATATAATATCAACTTTTTCATATATTAACATTAAATGGATATGAAATATACTACTCTACAAATATATTTTTCTGTGCAATATATACTTTTTTTGTCAACTCATATTCATTTAAATCTTTCAACAGTGTACTGGTGCGTTAATTCAGCTCGAGCAGCGTGGAAATAAAAAAAATTAGACTTGACGTCGAAACTCCCGTTCCACTGCTGCAGTGTCCGGTGTAAAATTTTAGCAATGCAGAGATTACAGACTGCAGTTTTGTCATCATTCCACACAAAAGACATCTTTACACACAGCATGAAATCAATGTGTTTTCCTGCCCTCTTTTGATTGACAGGATATAATTGCTCCTGATCACTGGATGTTTTTAAATTATCGCACGATGGCCGATAGCGTGAAAAATTGCCTTTATGGGCCTATACATATCATTGGCTGATACATCGGTGCATCTCTATTAGTTAGTATTTACTGAAAACTGTATTGAGAATACATAATGAATAGATAACTGTGTTCATAAAAAGACATATTGTCAAAATTCATTCATAAATGTATGGCCTGATATGAAAGAATTAAAAAAGCTGTAGTTTGATGCTTGCTTTTAAACATACAATACATAACAAACATAAAATATATAAAATAATTGTTATTTTAAATTGTCTATTTTATTTACAGAGGTTTAATCAAAAATGACATCAAACGCCGAAACAAACCTCTGTTTTGTCTCCTGGAACACAAATGGTATTAAAGAAAAGATTGTAGAAATATTGGACGTTCTCTGTAACCTTCAAGCTGATATTGTTTTTCTACAAGAAACACATGTTGGGCCAACAACAAAATGTCTCCAAGCCATTAATAAGGCTAAAAACTGGAAAGTCTACTTCACTGAATACAGTTCTCAAAGCAAAGGAGTTGCAATACTGATAAGAGACTCTGTACAGTTTGAGTACATATGCCATGATGTGGATAGCAGTGGAGGCTACATTGTGCTCTTCTGTCATCTGTATGGTGAACTGTACACTCTTGTTAACGTGTACAAGCATAAGAAAGACAAAGTTGTCTTGAATAGTCTGAAGGACTATTTGATGGAGAGAGCTGAGGGTGTGCTAGTGGTTGGAGGTGATTTCAATTCACTTTTAGATCCCAGAGTAGATCGCAATCCTCCAAAGTCAAGAGAATCACCATCAAAAGTTTTAGAAGACTTTATTGCATCACTGAACCTCAGAGACACCTGGTCAAACATACATACTGATAATGATACAGAGAGATTTACATTCAAATATCCTCGTGGTTATTCCAGAATAGACATGTTTTTCCTGCAAAATGCCACAATAAATCAAGTACTTAGCATTACAGTTGAAAAAGGTTTGGAGGGACAAAAAATGGATCATTTCCCTCTTGTCCTAAAACTCCACACAAGGTTAAGGACATATGAATACAATCCTGACAGGTGCCAAGGGAAGATTAGTCTTAAAGAAATACTGAGTGCTATAAAGTATTTAACTGACAAAGAAGAACACAGACCAAATATGAATGATGAGATGGACTACAAAACAAAATGCTGTACATTGAAGATTAAGTACAATAAAATATTAAATACACTGAAGGTACCTAAAAATTATAAACCTTCAGGAGACAACAACATGGAATATTTGATATTTTCAGAAATTTTGGCCAAGCGCCTCTTGCCATTCAGTTCATGTGAAACTGATAACTGTGCCCCTGTGAACTTTGAGAGCCCACAGGAAATCAGGTGGTCTTACCTGAAGACAATATTTGATAAGCTAGATTATTGTTATTATAAAGAGAAAGACCCAAAACAAGCCCCGTTTGCCCCCCCACCAGACCTCCGCATTCTGGATTGTCTTCTTCCTAAAGTCCAAAGCTCTACTGAGGATCTCAGAGTTTTACAGCTTGACTGTCCAGTAGCCAAAGCTATCCTCAATCTGGCAAATAAACAGCTGGTTGATATGCTTCAGTTGTTCCAGAATGATTCAGGACTGAAGTTAAATACTGTACTTTATGTACTCAAACACACACAAATAAGTCACTTTGAGCCTAAATAATTGAAGAACTTTTAAAGGGCCTTTAACAGCAATTACAATATTAAGCACAAGACAGGTTAAGAAGTTTTATTCCCCCTCTACAGCAGCTACATCACAAATTGTGCTACAACCTCTCTATAAACATCAGAGGTACACATCTATTTTTATGTCCAGATGAAAAAAAAAAAACAATACTTATGCTGGCTTTTATCTCTTATGTATTTCTTTATCATATTTTATTATGATTTTGTTGATAGTAGCACAGTGGGTCATCACTGTCCATCACCAGTCTGAATTAAAATAGATTCAGAAAATATCAGGGATTTCAGGCACTATCTACAGTTACTTTGATTTGCTTAGAATGGCGTAGTTTTGCTTCACGAGCTGGGGATATTGTATTAATCTGTAAGATGTTAGGGTGTATTTGTACACATAAAATGTAACTTTTTATTTAAAGTGTTTAAAATTTAAACAGGATATAAGTGTTGTAATTAATTTTGTTGCCAAGTTTTGTAAATTATTGCAGCAATGGTGCAGTGCTTTGTGCAATCATTATATATACATAATTTTTTTTTTTTTTGCCTTTGTCAAGAACAATGCTACATTCATGTGTACTGTGTTTATGAGATACTTGTATTTGAAAAAAAAAAAAGGCATCCTTAATATGTCATATTTCTTTCTTGGAGATGTTTGGCTATACTAATAAACATTATGGAAGTTTGTACAGAATCATGTCTGCTCGGTTGTGTATTAATCTGTAACTTCCATCCCAGCTTTAATTGAAGACTTTCTGCTGCAAGGCATTCACCACTAAGTATTATTTTAGAAGCTTTTACGGCATCTCTGAATCTTAGAGACATCATGCCTTCACTTTACTGATGAGGGCTTTACACAGTTTCACAACAAGTCATTCCAGGATAAACTTTAAACACAATGGGAAAATGCAAACTACAGAGCCATAGAGTTAAACTACAGAAAGTTTTTGATAAATTTCCTCTTTTACTAAAAGAGCAAATAATAATAATAATAAAAAAAAAAGCTCTGGAGAGAGATACAGACACAAATAGAAAAATGTCCACTGATGATGTCATTAAATCTACTGTAGTAACGGTTTCGAACTAGGAAGTGAAACGTTTATGTGGTGAACACAGACGAGAGGAGTGATACACAGTGAAACATTCCAGTGCGGTTATAGACTTATATTCGCTCTTGTAATGCCACTTGACCAATCAGATTAGTGGACCAGAACTAACTGTTGTATAAAGGTTCATAATCTATCAGTATATATGCTTCTCAACTTCCTGTGTATGTTAGCACAACATTAATGGAATAAAAACAATTACTGTATAATCATCTTTGGCTACATCTTTGCATGATTTAGGCATGTCCATGCATTCTCCGAATCATATTTATATATTGTATGTTATTCACTGTTAAATATTTTAATTACATATTTACACTATTTGCAATTATCTGCAGGCATAATATAACTTTTTTTATCGTTTTGCCATCAGCCACAAATGTATAGGTCTACTACGAAAAGTAAATATTTGATTGCTGTAAAGAATATAAATCAAGTAGCTTTCAGAACTAATATGTAACCTGTGACATCACCATTAAAAAAAATGTCCATGATGAGACGTATTTGCATGACGGTAGTGAGAAGAAACCATACTGTGCAGCAAAAGTTGAGTCTAGCCAGTCAGCAAGGGCTTCACTAAGGGAAATGTTTTTAATTCAAATAAGACTAAACATGTCAAGACTAATTCACAACAAGGAAAAGCAGGTTAACATCACATGTCTATACTATAAAATCTATCATAACATGGCTAGACAGTTATACATTACTACCACCACAATGTATCGGAGAAATTGATGTTAGGTGTATTAGCCCATGTAGATTACTACTTGTGAAAAATATCACAATATCAAGTAACATGACCATGTGACAGCTTAAAATCCCCCTAACAATTTAATGCATGACCTTTGTTTTTAATTTACAAATTGTAGTATGTACACGGATATGAAATAAATAAGAACATGAAGAAATACTCACTCACTGCATAGTTTTCTGTCTGTGTACGCTATCTACTGTCACGAATCATGACGGTGCAGAGATAGGACGGATGCAAGTGCAGGATGAACAGTTGTTTATTTGAAAGAGAGACAGGCAGACAAATCCAAAACGTGATCCAAAACGTAATCCACAAACATGCAAGAGGTCAGGCGATTGGCAAACAGGTATACACGGGGCAAGGCAGGAATCTAGGTCGTGGTCACGGAAAATAGGGTCGATAAACAAAACAAGAAACGAACTATGACGAGGGACTGGAAGCGGATAATCCAGCGCGAACTAATTCTAAACATGGACAGTGACTATGACTACTATACGAATTAAACTAATTCTAAACATGGACCGTGACTGTGACTACTATACGAATTAAACTAATTCTAAACATGGACCGTGACTGTGACTACTATACGAATTAAACTAATTCTAAACATGGACCGTGACTGTGACTACTATACGAATTAAACTAATTCTAAACATGGACCGTGACTGTGACTACTATACGAATTAAACTAATTCTAAACATGGACCGTGACTGTGACTACTATACGAATTAAACTAATTCTAAACATGGACCGTGACTGTGACTACTATACGAATTAAACTAATTCTAAACATGGACCGTGACTGTGACTACTATACGAATTAAACTAATTCTAAACATGGACCGTGACTGTGACTACTAAACGAACTTAAACGAACTTAAACGAACTTAAACGAACTTAAACGAACTCTAAGATAATCTTCCGCGTTGTGTGCTGGGAGGCGCTCGGTATATATGCGGACATAATCAGCGTCTAAACTGCTAGCAGCTGAGAGCAATACAGACCCACGTGAAATCCCAGCCAATGACAGAACAGGGAGGAGACATGACAGAAACATAAACAAAACACACGTGTCCAGATGTCACTACGGTCAACAACGGAAAAGCAGGTGCTCGTGCATTCGCGCTTAGAGCACGCTGCTTCAAGGGGGAATCGTGACAATCTACAGTATGAACTCCTTTTCACACAAGCCATAGTATATGGCAGATGCTGTCTCAGAGTACTGGTTAAGTATCCTCTCCTGATTTGCTCTGAAAACTTGCTGATGATGGGAGTAACCAACAGAAAGGTTCTTCATCACTCCTTCCTCGTCCTTTTTTTTCCTTCAATGTGATAAATCTATGGAGTGTTACATGACAGATTCCACAGCTCCTAGTCACACCACTTATTGACTTGGCTTGCCTGTCATTATTGACTTATTGACTCATGTCCTGCCATTGACAAAACAGCAGCAGCTACAGTACACCCCTGTCCGTCTCCTTTGGCCTGTTTCTCATGCTGCAGTAAATAAAATCATAGATGGGAATTGTGTGAATTTTCATGGCTACTGTAACTGCATGAAATAGCATAGTTTTAATAGCGGGGCAAGTTTTAACACAGCGTTACAGTATGCCCCCTGTGCACAACTGAGATTCAGACCTGACTTTCTGCAGACTATATAAGCATTTGGAGACTATGTAGATTATAATTGAGAGATTAAAGATTAAAATGATACTAAATTTGCCCTATTATGAACATAGATCTGAAAATTAACATGTGAAATTTTATTTACACTATGGTAAAATAATCTTCCCTTGATATCTTCCAAAGTCTTTTGAATTTTGGTGTGACTTTTTTTTACACACACTGTTGGTATGACAACCAGTAAAGACAGCAAGTTTTGTTATACCAGTGTAAATGGAAACTTCTAAATAAAGTCTGCGTCTGAAATCACCCTACTACACAGTAGGAGAAAAGCATTATGACAGAGGGGTAGTATGTCCGAATTCTCAGCCGGTGAGAAATACTTGGATGACGTATTGCTTCTGGCGAGATTTTGCAGTATGCAACCGCAAGTCAAAAATCCCATAATGTAACGGGACTGGTGCAAAAGAGCTCAGAAAAAAAAATTGTGGAAAACAGCGCATCGGCTCTTTTTAACTATTAAACCTTGGTTAAACAGGACTTGTTTATCAATACCCGAATATATTGTTCACTTGTTGAAGGTTTAAACAAGAAATCAGTTGTCACAGCTTTTAAAAACTTTTTTGCGATCTCCTTAGCTGGCCAGGCTAATAGCAACAAATTTACCTCAACCTGTTAACACTGTCCACATTACATTACTAATTCATGATGTGCATTTTGCCATTCCTGATGTAGTTGTGATTCCTGATGTAGGAATGACTAGTTCCTGATATGCATTTTGCCGTTAGTGCGGTTTCTTTAATCTAGTGGTCCCTCTTAAGATTTTTGTGTTTATGATGACATTGAAGGTCACATGACAATGCCAAATACTATATAGCAGATGTAGTGCAGTGCAGTAGGTACTGCATCGAATAGAGTAGTATTGTCACAGTACGGGATTGACTCAGAACGCAGACAAATTCTATTAGAACATGCCCCCTGTTAAGTTGTGCCCCATCCATCTTCTACCGCTTACTCCTTCTTCAGGGTCACGGGGGAACCTGGAGCCTATCCCAGGGAACATCAGGCACAAGGCAGGGTACACCCTGGACAGGGTGCCAGTCCATCACAGGGCACAATCCCATACACACTCACACACCCATTCATACACTACAGACACTTTAGATACACTTTAGACACGCCAACCATGCACGTCTTGGGGAGGGAACCGGAGTACCCGGAGGAAACCCCAACAGCACGGGGAGAACATGCAAACTTCGCACACACATGGTCCCGGCGGGAATCGAACCCCGGACCCTGGAGGTGTGAGGCGAACATGCTAACCACTAGTTATATTAATTTAAATAATGTCTGTTATCTACACAAAGAACGAATGGACTAGCACTGTATTATAGAGCCTACTATACTGTATAAGAAACTCATAATTCAAGAACAATATGGAACCGACCAATAGGAACAATTAACTAACAATTAATTATCAGTCGGCGCTCAGTCGCTTGCCTGGTTTGGCCGACTGTTTGGGCTGACATTGGTTCAAAACGACATTGGGCCAAGTCTGTTTTCTGACTTTGGGTCGACGCTGACAGACTGGCAGAGTCAGAATGTGACGCAGTGACGCAGGACAGAACTGGAAAACTTGTGGATATGGTGCGGAATAAAGGGGATCAGGCCAGTTTCATAATGATATCTGTTCTGGAACAAAGGGACAATCTGCTCGCCAGAGACCTGGGGCTTCTCACAGACTGCATTGAAGAAGCCAGAATGAATCGTGAGTCAAATCACTTAAAACTTTGTAAAACTTTATAAGTGAAGTTTATAATCATCCGTCATTATGTACATAATCATGCTTTGTCTACAGGTTTGGATCGCAGCATAAATCCCTAATATGGCATTTGGAAGAGGGGAATCAAATCGAAAGTGAAACTAACAAGGACGGTCGACTTTAGACTGTAGAAGTACATGGACCAAATTTTCTACAACATATTTTCTTTCCCAGAGCAGCCACACCAAAAAGAATTTAATGTTGCTCAGTTGAAAAGATTATGTCTGTGTGAATCAGTTATTACTAAATGACAAATAAAATACACTTTAGCAAACTGACCATGAAAATACTGTGTTGTTTCTTTAAAAATTTCTCTCTTTCTACTTTTTACTGTCCTGACTTACAGTATGTGCTGAATAATTTAATAAATAGAAACATTTGGCAGTAGGTTGTTAAATCTGGTTGAATCATTTTAACTTTAAATTGTGGCACAAATAGAACTGAATAGCCATTTTGGGTATTAGAAAATGCTATGACTCTAAACTTCTACAGTAGAAGGTACTGTAGCACCTACACTTTATTAATATATCACCATTTGTAGATAACACTTTGGCTGTCATTATAAGCATTATATAGGCTCAGTCCTAACAGTTTCTGAGTGGCACCTCAGGACCTTTGTACATTTTCATTAAAGTTTCTGTGCAATGAGAAAAAAAAATACATAGGTGTTAATATTTATTTATTTTTGGTGGGATGTGCTTAATGATGCTGAAAGCCCAAACCACATTTCCTACAGCCCCTCACAAACAGACTACTGTAAACTGTAATGCACAAACGCACAGATATTCAGAATTGTTTATAGCGTGAACGAGTAATGATCGTACACTAATGACAACATGGTTAACACGGCTAAGTGACATTAAAATCTCGTTGTGGTCTAAGCCAGAATCAGCGTCGGCATTATGGGCAGGCCTTGGGGGTCCAGTCGTGTCCCAAAAGGTCACTGTGCCCCCTCAGCTGAATTACTTCCCTGTCAAATAAACAAAACTGAAAAACTTTCACATCTATAAGCAAAATTAAGTTATACAGTTTGGTAATGGGGGAGTTAACACTGTAATGCATAATAAAGCACAAAACACTGATAGATTGCATTTAGGAAATCATTTCTGACAATAAGTAACAACCCCCTGCCTAGCGTAGCCAATTACAAACAACTACCATATCTGCATTGTATGGTGCATTCAATGACCAGCCAATCAGTTAGTACATTACAAGGTTGAACTTATAGTTAATAGTGATATGCAAAACCTAGCCATTATTCAATTAATATGGACGTAATACAGTGGTTTGGAACAGCACCAACATCAGCAATAAATGATTGCAGTGACAACCAAGTTTAAGTGAATGATTTGGCTAATAATAGCTCCTTTATTAGTGCATCTGATCCTGACACACAGACAAGCTGCAGCGATTGAGGTAATGTTAGCATTACTGAGAACATTGATGCTGCCAGGCTAAGCGGCCGATGGAGACTGACATGTGCCCCGATGATTTGAGAGTGGATGGGCGTATGCAAGTCAGACTTGAGAAGTACCCTTCACGTCTCTTTGGGATTAAAAAGAGGTTATTCATGCCATCATGGTATCACAAGTGAGAGTGGCTTGAATATTAATAATACCCGTGCAGAAAAGTTCAGTCTTCTCAGACCAAGTCAGTGTGGGTGGTCAATAGGGGGAGCTGGGGCACCGTTCCTTCAAGTTATCCAGAGAAACATGTTAAACATAAGGTAAATATATATTGCAAAATAATTATGAAATAAAATTATTTAGTCATACTATTTGCCTTTTAGTCATGTTAGCATTTATTAAAGAATTAAAAAATCTAAATTGTATTTCATTCATATCTGTCTGCAGTGTGCCGGCCAAATGAATGCGTATGTAGGTCCTTAAACTTCTGAAGAGCAGGTGACTTGAGGCTGTTCTGTAATTGACTTGCTTCATATTGTCGTAGGGGAACAGCTCATTGCGCCCCAGACACTCACACTTTTGTTGTTAACGAATCAATGTTGTTTTTTAAGATATTTTTTCACCTCATGTGATTGGACTGTTCTCAATGACTCTCTCTCCCACTCAGCAGCTTGTCAGCTGACCGGTACTGCAAGAGATTGTTAACAAAGTAGAAGTAGGCACAACATTTCTTCCAGATGAAATAAAATTCGGTTTTATTTTTTACAAAAAAACCCTTTCACAAGGCTTTCAAATGAAGAAAAAAAATTATAAAGGAGCTTGGACCAAATCGACCTAACTTACAAATTCAGCAGCAGTCAAGTGATCGTGGACGAGCTTACACCAACGTTTCTCCAGCAGCTGTTATGGCAAACAGAGTTGCTACTGGCCATTGTTTAGGCAACATTACAGTGTATTTTTTTTTTTTTTGATTGATTACAGTTTTTTGAGTGATTATCTTGATTACTTTATTACTGATAATAAACCCACATTAAACTCAAAGTCACTGATTCGTGGTACCTTATTGCATAGTTTAACAGTTAAATTTTCCATTTTTAGCTAAGCAGTGGTGATACATTGTTATATCACCTGTTATTTAACAATTACATTCAGTCCTGCATTACTAAAGGTGTGATTTTCAGTTTGTTTGTATCCTCCCCAAAATTTTTAGCACCAGCCATCACAGGTCCAAATGTGATCCAGCTTTCACTAGCAAAGGCTTCACTGACTGGAAACACAGCAGTGAAGTCTAATAAGGGACTTAACAGACATGGGACTTCCAAGGAACATTTGGCCTGTTTCAGTGAGTGGAAAGAAAGAGAGCAGAGTATAGAGAAATGGAAACAAATCCCAATGCTAGTTAGTGCAGATCAGCTCCAGAAAAAAAAAAACAGTACTACCTTTCTATTATTGATGTCATTGAGTTTGTAGTTTCTAACCTGTTGCCTTCATGGGGTAAATTAGATGCATTTGGTGATATCTCAGAAGGAGGAAGTGGGCTTTTTCTATCTTTATTTTACTTAAGGATAGAAAAAAGCATAAGGAGAGACCCCCAGTTGGCCCAAATTATGAAGTCGAATCCCCAACATGCTACTTACACAAGTCATGGGATGCAAAATAGATCTTATTTGCATAATGAGCAGTTTTGTGACTGAAGCAATTGTGAAAGAAATTGGAGACTCTTGGTTCACAATAATAAAAAAAAGATGTAACAAGGTATCCTGCTGGAAAAAAATGTCTCCATTGTTATTCTTTTTTTCAACAAAGAAACAATGGAAATAACAGAATGTCTGCTTGTGATGGCCATCGCAGACATGCAACGCTTTCTACAACTTTTTCTGTAAACCCACCAGTGCCACACATTACAGAGGTGAAAAACTGAAATGTTTGCTGGACCAGTGGGCTGCCTGTAGTGGCTCCATACTGTGGGAATATTGTGGGCCCATAATAGGCACCAGTGGGGCCCACCATATGCCCACACTTGGGCTGGTTGTGGGATGCCCCACTGCAGCCCCACCTGGGCCTCATAGTGTGTGGCCCGCACATGCCCCACATGGCCCCCATAGCCTGTGTGGGGCCATTGCAGGCATACTATATACCTGCACACTCTAGGCATACTGTAGGCACACCGTGGGAGCACTGGGCATACTATGGCCATACTGTAGGCACGGATCTGGGCCCACAGTTTACCCTGTGGGCATGTTCTGTGGGTCCTTAATAAATAACAAAATTAGTTTGGTCCTACTTTGCACCTGCAGTATACCACAACATTACTATTAATGCATATGCAGAAAAATTGCACTTGTAGACTAACTAAAACTATGTTTTAAGAAAAAGGAAGAAAACAAAAAATTTGTACAAAACAGAGCATGTGGATACTGAATGCTTTTTAGTAAACAGAATCACATATGAAGCACATTTTAAAACAAAAAAGAACAAACATAGAACCACATTGTGCGTGTGTGACCTTTCAGTGGTTTTATTGTTTAAAGCTATCTATCTATCTATCTATCTATATATATATATATATATATATATATATATATATATATATATATATATATATAAAAACAATAAAACCACTGACAGGTGACACACACACACACACACACTGTGCTGTGTTCTTAATGTCTGTATAGAAGATTTGGCAATACAAATGTTAATATGTGGCAGGCCAATAAAGCAACATTTGAATATGAATCTGACAGAGTCAGCTAGAGAGAGTGACATCATCATGTAGCGAACTAACGAAATTATATTATCCAAATGCATTGTTCAATTAATTTAATTATCTGTTAATTATCTATAGATTTATTTATGACTCATCCTTTCCATTGACGTGTGTGTTCAGACGACACGCCTATAGTTTTGATCTAACAAGTTTACACAAACTTGTGGAGTCTGTTTCAGCTCGAGTGCACACTGTTATTAATGCAAAAAGTGGACATACCAAATATTAAGAAACTCTAAACTTCATGTAAATATTTATAAGATTCTACTTTTCACTGAGGTTGTTAAGGATAAGATCATTTGTAATGCAAACATTCGTGCTAAACTGATGAAATTACATCAAGCTGCTTTTTGTTCTTTCATTTGTTAAGATGGTAGTAAATATTGATAACTTTGTATAACAAATATTACCACCTTTATTTAGCTGTATCGTATGTAACAGATACTTACACAATAGTTACAAAAGTGACGTGCTTTTAATTGACATTTCCTATAAATAATATGACTCATTTGATTTTTCTGTTCTGCCATCAGCTGAGTGCACAAGTTCCAAACAAGGGAAATTATATAATAACATTGATCATATTTACTGAAAAAGAAGAATGTTATATTATAAATAAAACTACATGTATATAGTTCTTAACTGGTAATAATCAACCGTGTGTTAGCACTAAATGAAATACATGGCATTACATTTTTTAAAGCAAATTGAATGTGAACTGGATGTTCATATGTATTTGAGTTTTACACAAGTACTTTACAAATATCAATGTTTGTTTTAGTTTGAAATTTTAATTTAAAATACATTAAAATGTATTTTTCCTTGAATCATAGTCTCTTCATTCTGAACAACAATCAAGATAACATTATTAGCTTGTAGTACATGTAGTATTTTTATGTGCTAAATATATATAATATCAATGCGGTCATTAGCCTATAGCAGTTGGGGGAAAATTCCAGTAAGCAAAATCACTTACTTACAATGAACATTTCCATTTAACAGTGGCCCAACCTAAACTAAGATTAAGTGATCAACCAGCAACAAAAACAAACACTGGTGTTGCTGCATTCTTTGATACAAATTTTGCTCCTAAATTGCCTGTCTATTTATTAAGGTAAGGCTCAAAGTAAAGACAGATATCAATACATTACACATTCCACTGTACATTAAGGGCGTGTTCACATTTGGGCAGAAGAATACTTGAGGCTGTACCTAGGACCAGTTCTGGGTTATTTCAGGGTAGGGCTCATAATACCATAATTTTTTCCATACCACTATAACTTTTTATTCTGTTGAGCTTCAAATTTTTCTCCACACACACACACACACACACACACACACACACACACACACACACACACACACACATACACACATTCTAACACTTTCAGAACTGTTGAGTTGTGACTGACGCTTCATTCTATACATTGATCATTGATAAGGCATCATGTTATGGAACAACAAAAGTGTCACATTTCCCCACAAAACAAGGATCTTTTGCTTTGTTTACAGCATATAAACAGTGCTTTTTCAGATTTTACACAATAACTTACACTTACACTGTCCTCTAAAACTGGTGACAGATTCCCATCATCTTCCTCTCATCTCTTATCATTTCTTTAGGTCGTGGTAAGTGCATACTAATGAATTTTTGGAGCCATTTGAACATCTAGGCTGCTTTCTTTACATAGGTGTAATTATGAAAATGATCAAGTTCCCAACAAGGGAATTTATAATAATGTTTATATTTACTAAAATAGAAGAAAGTTTATATATCGTATCGTTAAATTATTGTTCCTTCATAAAACTTACATTTACAAATTTACATTTACATTTATATTTTTTCATTTAGCAGATACTTTTATCCAAAGCAACTTACAAATGAGGAAATGCAAGCAAAGCGATATATCAAGAGGAGAACAATACAAATAGTGCTACCATACAAGATCTTTAATTGAGTTCTAGAAAAGCAAAGTGTGCAGAGTAGAGATGTAAGAGCCAGAGTAAGTTTTTTTCAAATAAAAAAAAAAAGATAATGTGGGGTTGGAATTTTAGGGGTTAGTTAAGTGCTCACTGAAGACGTAGGTCTTTGGCTGTTTTTTGAAAATCGTGAAAGATTCTGTGGTCCAGATTGAGGTTGGAAGTTCATTCCACCACTGAGGGACAGTTAGTGTGAAGGTTCTGGAAAGGGACCTTGAGCCACGCTGAGTAGGCACTACTAAGCGTCGGTTGTTAGTCGATCGCAAATTGCGTGAGGGAACGTAAGCCTTCAGGAGAGTGTTGAGGTAGGGGGTAATGTTCTCGACAAGGTCTTGTAGGTGAGCATCAAGGCCTTGAATTTGATATGGGTGGCTACAGGAAGCCAGTGGAGGGAGATGAAGAGGGGTGTGACATGAGTCCTTTTGGGCTGGTTGAAGACGAGGCATGCTGCTGCATTCTGAATCATCTGAAGGGGTTTGAAGGAGCTCATTGGGAGGCTCGAGACTAGTGCATTGCAGTAGGCCAGTTTTGAGATGACAAGAGCCTGGACTAGTAGATGTGTAGCCTGTTTGGTGAGATAGGGTCTGATTCTTTTGATGTTATACAGAGCAAACCTACAGGACAATGCAGTTGTTGAAATGTGGTCTGTAAAGGTGAAGCTGTCATCAAAAGTCACCCCAAGGTTCCTGGCTGTCCTGGTTGGCTTGAGTGTAACAGGCAATACTTATGTAGTGTCTTAGCACTAAATGAAATACATGTCATTACATTTTTGAAAGAAAATAGTATATCAAATGGATGTGCATATGCATTTCAGTTTTACACAAGTACTTCATAAATATTGATTAGTTTGTTTTAGAATTAAATTTTAATTTAAAATTTGTTAAAACGTATTTTTTTAATGAATCATAGTCTGTTCTTTCTTAACTACAATCAAGATAACATTATTAGCATATTATTAGTATTATTATTAGATTATTATATTATTATTAGATGAATATTATTTCGTTTCTAGTAGTAGATCTAGTATTTTAATGGGCTAAATATAAAATATCAATAAGGTCATTAGCCTAGAGCAATTAGGGGAAAGTTCCAGTAAACAAAATCATTTACGTACAATTAACATTTTTATTTAACAGTGGCCCAACGTGAACTAAGATCAAGTGATCAACCAGCAACAAAAACGAACATTGGTGTTGCTGCATTCTTTGGTCCAAATTTAGCTCCTAAATTGCCTGTCTTTTTTTTTTAAGGTAGGGCTCATAGTAAAGAGAGATGTCAATACCATGACATTACACATTCTAATGTACACTAAGGGCATGTTCACAATTGGGCAGAATACTTGAGTCTGCACCTAGGACCAGTTTTCAGTCGGTTCAGGGAGGGGCTCAAAATAGATTTCTATAATGTCCTCAATTAATATCATTTCTTTATCTCCTATGGAACTCCTATGGAACCCAATTATCTGGGTTCCATCAATAGCTTTCTAGACATGTTATCACAACTTCCACATTGTCCACGTCTGATCTGTTGCTCAGTCTGGCACTAACCTCTCAGTTCATTGCTGAAAGGGTAATGCCCCTATAGTGGCCATGTGGTTTTTCCCTCACCATTTTGTGCTCTATACACTACTGAGTTTGCAAAATTAGCTCAAGAGAAAATGCATACAGGGGCTAGAGTTGGGTTTCCTTCCTGTGTATCTGCATTATTGGAACCTCCCTTGGCACTACAGATGAATTACAAAGCACTGAGTAGAGGTCCTGTGGCTAAGCGTGTTGCTACTAGCTGCTTGTAGCTTGATAATTAACAACAGACTGGAGTTGAAGCTGAGTTTTCACAGCTACTCCCCCATTATTTCTGCCGAGGAAGAGAAAGGTAATTAATTTAGTTTTCACATCGCCTGGCATCTAAAATCTAGCTGGCCTGTGGCTTCATTCTACCAGACTATCACTAACAACAGAATGGGGTTGAATCTGTATATTCTCTGGTAATCTCATATTATCTCTCCCACACTGTTTTAAAAATGATATATTTTACTTTCTAAAATAAATAGTTTGGGAATTTTACACTGAATAAGATAATGAGTCTTTATTTATCACATATACATATGCACAGTGAAATTATTTTCTTCGCATACTTTGCATCAGAGCAGCCATGATGCAGCACCCCTGGAGCAGAGGGGGTTAAGGGCCTTGCTCAAGGGCCCAACAGTGGCAGCTTGGCAGTGCTGGGGCTTGAAACCCCAACCTTCGGATCAGTAACCCTGAGCCTTAACCACCAAGCCACCACTGCGCCCTCAAGGTCTGTTTCTGGAAGAAAGGGGATTGGTTGAGACTGACCAATCACACTAGTGAGAATTTGTCTTTGCCATATGTTTTTGTGATAATAGTGAATTTATTTAATGGACCTAATTGAAATGTATATGTTTTTGTGAATGGTTCCTCCCAATACATGGCACATATGACTTTATTTAAAAATCCTGGAAGAAAAGGGTCTACCTGTTGGTCAGTTCAGGAATGATCATACACTATATAATATTCCATTAGTAGCACAGTGAGTAATCACTGTCCATCAGTAGAGTCAGAATTAAAAGAGATTTAGAAAATTATAAAGGGGTTTCAGGCTCTGTCTACAGTTACTTTGATTTACTTAGATTTGTTTAGCTGTGAGTCAAGAGCTGGGAATAGTGTATTAATCTGTAAGATATTATGATGTATTATTATGCATAAAATGTAACATTTTTATTTTGAATGTTTAAAATGTTAACACGATATAAGTGTTGTAATTAATATTGTTGTTGAGTTTTGTAAATTATTACAGCAATGGTGCAGTGCTTTGTGCAATCATTATATATATATACATAAACAACATGTTTTAACCTTTGTCTAGCTTAATGCTACATTCAAATGCAGAAAATTTTATTTGAAATAATAATAATAAAAAACCCTAATACGTCATATTTCTGATTTGGGGGTGTGTGGCTAACACAGTAAACATTATTAGGAAGTGTGTACATGTGTGCATGTACCCTCTATTGTGTATTAATCTATTACTTCCATCCCATGTTTAATTGAAGACTTTCAGCCTCAAGGCATTCACTACTATTGTTACCCTGGAGAGAGATACAGACAGGGAGACAAATACAGAAAAAGAAAAAAGTCTGCTGATGATGCCACTAAATTCACTGTAGTAACTATTTCAAACTAGTAAGAGGAAAGTCTACAATGGATCTAAAAAGTCTACACACCCCTGTTAAAATGGCAGGCTGAACTGCAGATAAACTCCTGGAGACTGAGATAAGGGGATAACACAGAAAAAAAAAAAATTCCTTCAGAAAGTTTCACCGAAAGAACAACAGAACAACAAGCACTTGAGAACAGAGGCAAAGGCAGGGGCTAGGTAATCACATGAAGAACACAAGGACTGAGCAATGAACTAAGAAAATGGAGGGTATAAATAGTCTAGTAAATCAGGGGAAAACAATAACAGTCCAAAATATAGTCCAAAATCCGAACATACAAATGATGAATTCATCAAATGGTACAAATTTCAAACTGAGTCCCTGCATGTAGAGTTCTGTAAAACCATCTCAAAGGTGCAAATGAACATCACAAACAATGCATGCAGGGCAGAATTAAACCAATATACATTACTTATAAATACAAAAAAAAAGCATTCAAATTTTGAAAAATCAGCAGCCCACACTCCTATCATAATAAAGCCCTGCAGTGACAGGTGTTGGGCAAAAACACCAGTCCCCTTATCCAAGTCCTAGTTCTTAAAGCCTGCTAACACTGCAAAGACTCAGGACTGGATGAAATCTGCAAACTTAATTAAAATCCACCAAGTTACAAAAGAAAACTATGTGGCATATTGGGAAAGCCAAATTAATTACAAAATAAAATGCAGTGTTGTTTGGTGCTAAAAAACAGGACACCATGGCAGATTATCTGACCGCATGATCCTACACTAAGACACACTACAGCAAACGACAGACTGAGTGATTATTGACTGCCATAGAGATGGGCAGAGACAGAAAATTCCTGCTACCCATTGCACACAGTACTTACACACACACACACACACACACACACACACACACACACACACACACACACACATATGAAAACACACATATACTTGCACGTCATCCAACTGTAATTTCTTTTCTGTTTTAGAAGCATGTTAACTGCTCATAAATGTATCTGAACAAACGACAAAATTTCTGGAACAATATCCTTTGGACTAATGAGACCAAGGTGTAAATATGTGGTCATCATTCACAATACCATGTTTGGTGACAACCAATCACAGCATATCACCATAAACATCTCATACCAACTGTCAAGCATGATGGTGATGTTTTGGACTTCTTTACCAGCCACAGGACCTGGGAAACTTGCAGTCATTGAGACAACAATGAACTTCATATCATAGATGAATATTCTTGAGACAAATGTGAGGCCATCTGTCTGAAATTGGGTCATGCAATAGGACAATGATCCAAAACACACCAGCAAGTTGATATCTGAATGGCCAAAGAAGAATAAAAAAGAGCAAGATGTTGGAATGGCCAAGTCTAGACCTCAACTGCACTGAGATGCTGTGGTGGGATCTTAAGAGAGCTGTGCCTAAATCAATGACACATCAATCAACTGTAGCAATGTTGTAAGGAAGAGTGGGTCAAAATTTCTTCAACAATGATGTGAGAGACTGATAAACTCCTACAGAAAACCTTTACTTGTTGCTAAATCGATTGTTACTAACGATAATTCTACATGTTACTGAATTATATGGATGACATTTAAAAAATTTTAATCTGGGAATAAACAGAAATGGAAATGTTGAAAATTCTAAAACAAAAAAGAAAATGTGCATCATCTTGACTTCAGTATTCAAGATGTTGCACAAATTCTAGCTCACTATTTAAATTTTAAAAGTATTTGTGATCTTGACCACGTTAACTCCTTCAGATTTTTTTCATGACTCATCCTTTCCACTGAAGCATGTGTTCAGATGACACTCTGATAGATCTGATCTAACATGGATCATCAGGTTTTACACAAACTTGTGGAGTCTGTTTCAGCTTGAGTGCACACTGTCATTAATGCAAAAAGGGGACATACCAAGTACTAAGATACTCTAAAACTCATGTAAATATTGATAAGTTTATAAATATTTATAAATATATATAAAATTCCACTTTTCACTCAAGCTGTTGCTGAAGATATAATTTATAATGCAAACATTTGTGTTAAATTGATGAAATTAAAGCAATCTGCTTGTTTCCTTTACATTTGTTAAGTTGGCACTAAATAATTATAACTTTGTGTAATAAATATCGCCACCTTTATGTAGGTGTGTCTTACGTAACAGATACTTAAGCAGCAGTTACAGCAGTGACGTACTTTTACATTTCCTATAAATAGTATGGCTCATTTGATTTTTTTGTTCTGCCATCATCTGAGTGCACAAGGTAAGTTCCATACAAGGGAAACTATGTAATAACATTTACTGAAGTAGAAATAGAGGAACCTGTACATTCTCTCTCTCTTTCTTTCTCTCTCTCTCTCTCTCTCTCGTTCTCTGTGTATATATATATATATATATATATATATATATATATATATATATATATATATATAGAGAGAGAGAGAGAGAGAGAGAGAGAGAGAGAGAGAGAGATAGCATTATTATTAGATTATTAAATTATTATTAAATTAACAGTTTTTGGTTTCTTGTAGTAGAGCTACTATTTGAATGTGTTTAATATAAAATATCAGTGGGGTCATTACTTACTTACATACATTAATCACTTACTTACAATTAACATTTTTATTTAACAGTTGCCCAACCTGAACGAAAATCAAGTGGTCAACCAGATACAAAAGCAAACACTGGAGTTTCTGCATTCTTTGGTCCAAATTTGGCTCCCAAGTTGCCTGTCTATTTTTTTAAGGTAAGGCTCATAGTAAAGAGAGATGTCAATACCATGATATTACACATTCTACTGTACACTAAGGGCATGTTCACACTTGGGCAGAATACTTGAGTCTGCACCTAGGACCAGTTTTGGGTCGGTTCAGGGAAGGGCTCAAAATCCCAAATTTGTTCCCATTTTTAAGGATTACTTCCAAACTATGGCTCGATTACACAATTCTGCATAACATCTGTGCAAGCAAGTTTACATAATGATAAGGAGTAATGTCAGTTTCTTCTTTTTTAAATTGTTCATTCATTTCTTGTTTTGAAGGTCACTTCAAAGTAAGAACACTGTCTAATTTGCCATTCCATTGTAATACTCTCTTCTGTTGAGCATCACACGTTTCTCAGTGAAATTCACACTTTCAAATAACACTGAGAGTTTTTACTTTACCGTGACACTTAAAAATTAACATTAAAAGAACTGATTGGCCTTTTTGTGACTACTATTGGAGCTACAGAGATCCTGTGTTCTAAAACTGGCGATAGATTTCTATAATCTCCTCATCTTCTATCATTTCTTTATCTCCTACGGAACTCCTATGGAACCCAATTATCTCGGTTCCATCACTAGCTTTCTAGACATATTAACTCCCACACTGTCCACGCCTGATCTGTTGCTCAGTCTGGCACTAACCTCTCAGTCAATTGCCGAATTTATAATGCCCCTATATTGGCAAATACTGTGCTCTGTAGATGGCTGAGTTTGCAAAATTAGCTGAACTGAACATTCATACAGAGCTGGAGTTGGGTTTCATTCAACGTCTGTGTATGTGTTATTGGGGCCTCCTCTGACACCACGGCTGTTATTACAAAGCTTTGAGTAGATGCCTTGTGTCTAAGCGTGTTGCTGCTTGAAGATTAATTATTAACAACAGTCTGGAGTTGAGCCAAGTTTTCTCAGCTGCTCCCCCATTCTTTTTGCTGAGCAAGAGACAGGTAATTAATTAAGTATTCACATTCTATTAAGCTATCACTAAAACAGAAAGGGGTTAGCTTTCACATCACCTGCCATCTGACTACTAGGGTAGGCTAAAATTAGGGTAAAACCAGAAACCAAATGAACTGTTGTAATCAGCCCTGGCCACAGGGAATTTCAGTGTGCCACAGTGTAAATGTGATATTGAGAACATTTAAGGAGGTTTATAGAACCTCTACTGCAACATGCTTGAACTCTGTGGTGTGCACCTTAGCTAACCTAATGGATTGTGAACAGGTCTGGCTGACAGCTTGCCTACTGTTGACACTTGAGTCACATCACTGGTGATTTCACTGTATGAAGCACTAATTCCTATCTCCTAGGTCAACCCACTACTTTGTGGGATGACCTCCAAAAGATACCCCCATAACATGAAAGAGCACTGTGGAGCACATCCAAGAAAGACAGGGGCTGCTGGCAGGACACTTTACTAATTGGATCATTGGACAATTACTACTTCAGACCAGTGGGTCCTCTTGACAAGTTTGTGGGAGTGTAAACTGTTGGCTCCAGCCTTCAAGGCTGAGTGTTTGGCCAATTTCCAGTCCAATCAATTTGCCACTCTGCTCCAATAAGTTACTTCTCTCTTGGGGAGAGTCACAATCAAAAAAGTAGACCCTACTCTCAGAGCAAAGGGTATGTTCCAGAGCTCCACATACTTTCCAGTTTAGAAGAGAGGCTTCATGTATGGTAATTGTATCAGATATTATTTATGTCGTGTAGCCACAAGACTAGGTCATATCTGTACAATGCATATTTTCATGTCCCCGTTCCTCTGCATATGCTTTGGAGGTGATTTCAGAGACAAGTATTCTATATCAAACCCTTTGTCCTCACTCTAGCATCACACGTCTTCTGGAGATTGTAGGTCACACACATGGTGCTCAGTCTCATAGTGAACTGGAAAACATCCCTAGTACTGAAGCACCCCGCACATAATCTTAACGTAATCTACTAGAGACAATAATTTCAGAATAAGTCAGAATATAATCAAGTCTAATAATTTTTTTGTGAAGGTAGGAACATATCCAAATCTAATAATACTAACAATAATAATAAGAAAGAATGACATTCATCATTACTCAAAATTACCAATCAATTTCAAACATACTAATACAACATAAGAAACTCAAACTTGCATACCTGATAGAGAAAAACTTCACAGAGCAACTGGCCAGCTCTCCCCTAAATACCCAGATACTCTGTAGGTCCACCAAATGGTGCTGTTTGTGGTTAGAATTGGAATTTGGGTCTGTGGAAGGATGTATCTTATTTACATACAGGAGGTAAATTATGTGAAGGACCTCGGGAAGGTATGCCTTTAACTTCATGCAATATTTTTCTCTAGATCTTATGTAGTGATTTAAACTGCTGAATGAGATCATATTTTCCAGATGCACTGAGACCTTTTGAATGATGCTAAACATGCATAGTTAATTACATGACAACCTTAAACATATTATGTAATGCATACAGACGTTGTGTGAATTTAAGGTGATCTCAATACAGAGAGAGAGAAGGGTGTGGAAAGAGAGGAATAAGGAAGCAATGTAGTGATGTGCAATCTTCTCGTCTCCACTCAGTGTGATGTGTTATCTCAGGTGAAGCTGCTAATTCTGAGGGTGAGAGTTCAAGTGTTAATTCCTGTAAGAGTCCTTTTTCCTAAGAGAACAGTTCTCTCCAGGTTCAGATATCTTGGCACCAGCCATTTTGTACATATTGTACAAATATTTCCAATTTTGGACATTTACTGGTGTCATAAACTTGTGCTGCATAAGCGTAGTTGATGTTGTTCTGGCTCACGTTGGTAAAATTCTGTCATTTGCCAAACAAATTCTTCTATTTCTTAAATAATTGTGAAGATTTGGTGCACTGGAAAAGAGAACAAGATTTGTGGAATCACAATGTCTGTGAAGAGTGGTGCCAGTTGAAAATGTCAGTGCATGGTGAGCCTGTAAGTTCATGCCTGAAGAAAGATTTAGAATTTAGGATGAATGAGAAGGCTAAAACAGTAATCCTGAAATTCATACAGGCTGATGTTGTGTAATCTTCATATCAATTCCAGTGTTATATTATAGTTATAAACTATAAAATAAAGAGAGAGAGGAAAGAAGATGTATTTCCAGCACAGAATCATCATCATCATCATACATACAACATTTCTACAGTTTCCATTAGAATAATAAGAATAAGAATGAAGGGAAAAGTTAAATTTTAAATTCAACAGCAAAGTGGTTTTAAAATATACAAAATACATTATCCAGAGAAATAACACACAATTCTTGATTGTATATATATAATGTTCAAATTAATTTTCAAGCACCAATGGTTTTCTTTGTTTCTGTTTTAAATCTGTTTATTACGTTTTTTATTGTATTGTGTCTGCTAAACAAGTCCATGAGTATTCAACTGTGCTGTAAAAAAAGTACTTGTTTTGTGGAGAAACATGACACTTTTGCCATTTCATATACCATCTCCTCACTGCAGTCTTGCCATCAGACAGTTTGGATTGTCTTGCTATCAGATGCTAAAGTGTAAATAAAAGGCCACATATATTGATCATAACTATAAAATCAATTAAAAAGCATGACATGTACTTCTTAAATATTATAAAGTTGTTAACATTGACAAATTTGGTACAAGAGATATAAAACTATTCAGGACATGCTGTTCTTGGAAGATATTAAACTTCAAGGTGGTCCTCATTAGTAAGTCGCTTTGGATAAAAGCGTCTGCTAAATGAATAAATGTAAATGTAAATGTAAATGGTACTATATTCACGTGATGTCACGGCATCACATGTAAGTATGTTTTGGTACCAGCAAGTGGCACTGCATCAGCACAAAACTAGAACAGTCACCACTTCTGGTTTAAAATGACTGCAGGAGAAATTTAAAACTTGCTAATTACACCCAATTAATTACTGCATAGTTAATAGTGACCTCCTACTAAATTATTTACTGAGTAATTAAATAGTAATTCTTAGTATTTTATAAGAATAAGATAGTTGTTAACAAAGAACTACCCATTTGTTCCCGCTTAGTTCCTGGATATTTATCTATGAATAGTTGAACAGTACTGTAAAGTTTTACTTCATTTAATAGTTTATAATGTGTTTTATTGTTTAAATGTTCTATTGTAACTTTATTCAGTGTATTATATTCTGTAGATTTTTGCTAATTTTGCAGTTAAATGTAAAAACTAAAATTTTTACTAAACTTATTTAAACAAACACGCATATTTCCAAGCTTAGGTTTAGGTCTTAAAGGGTTAAAGAATAGATCACAGAAACAGACAAATCCTCATGCAAATGTGTGTTTGTATGTGTGTGCATCAACCTGCTTTTTCCTTTTGCTCTTTCTTTTCTTGCCATATATTACATGGAGAAATCACTGCCGATATTTACCCAATAGTTACAATGTTTTTGATATGTTTCCTGTAGGTAAAATACTTCCACTTTCCCGTAATTTGTGCGACTAATTTGATTCTTCATCTGAAACACTTCTTCATTTCTGCCACCAGCTGAGAGCACAAGGTAAGTTCCCAAAGAGGGAAACGGCATAATAAATTGTAATGTAAAACTACATAATAATTTGTAATACTTTTTTTTAAAAAAAGAAAGAAGAAAATCTTTAGAACACATAATGCATAAAGGATTCTATTAAGGAAATGGTGTCTGAACTGGACATTTGTGTGCAATTTATGTGTTTATACACATTTATGTAATTTTTAGTATTTCTCAAATACTGGTATGTTTTAGTTTAAGTTATGTAAATTTAAATAATGAGAATCAACTCTACAACTTTGTGTTAGTGTTTTATGGATTGCTTGATTTTTAATGTAAACAAATAATAGTCTATCAATTTTTAACAGCAATAATGATCATGGCTTTTTCTTAGGTTTCTTGCAGTAGGTCTAATTATCACAAAGGACATAATATAAAAATACTAACAGGGCCATTAGCATAGCATAGAGGTTAGGAATCTCTTACATTGGAAACTTTTACTTTACAGTTGTCTGACCTGAGAACTGAGATCAAGTGATTAAGGAGCATCAAAACAAACACTGGTGTCTCTCTGCATTCTGTGATCCAGTGTGGCCTCTCAAGCTGCCAGTCTGGTCTTTAAGGTAAGATTGCCATAGCATTGTACATTGTACTGTACATTAATGTGATTAACAGTATATGAAGGTTCTCCTTTCTTTCTTTTTAAATGGAAAGTCATGAAGAACCTACATAGATTGTCTACAAATGTGTTTCTCTGCTCTGATTTTTCTGAAAGCTTCTTAAAAAAAAAAGAAAGAAATCACATAAATGACATCACAAAAAAATGTCATGAGAACTAAAATTTTCAGTAAGATAATTCACCCAACACATGTGATGTGATTAACTTCCACAGTCATTCCTGTAAACTTAAATAATGAATTATTTCATAATTTCTTAAAGACGTATTTCTTCATTTCTTTCATTTGCACCAGCTTTCTGCTGCGTACAAGGTACATTTCCAACAAGGCAATTATTATGATATAGTATTTATTTTGGGACTGATATTTGTGATTAAGTTTCTTTATTTTTAAAAATACAACACAACAATAGACATAAATAATATAAAATAATTGTGTTTTAATTTGTGCGTTTTATTTACAGAAGTTCAGCCATTAATAATGTCATCACAAGCAGAACATGAATACCTCTGTTTTGTCACCTGGAACACAAATGGTATAAAAGGTAAAAAAACTTCAAAGTCATCGGCAAAGATTTCAAAACTGTTGAACAGCCTCAGTAACCTTCAGGCTGATATTGTCTTTATGCAAGAGACACATGTTGGACCCAAGTGTTACCAAATCTTCGAGAAAGTTGAAAAGGAAAACTGGCATGTATTCTTCACTGTATACAGCCCTAAAAGCAAAGGAGTTGCAATACTGATAAAAAAAGACATACCATTTGAGTACATATGCCATGATGAGGATTGCAGTGGGGGTTACATTGTGCTCTTCTGTTCTCTGTATGGTGAACAATACACTCTTGTAAATGTGTACAATCATAAGGAAGACAGAATTGTCTTGGGTAGACTGAAAGAGTATTTGATAGAGACAACTGTGGGTGTGCTAGTGGTTGGAGGTGATTTCAACACAGTTTTAGATCCCATCTTAGATCGGAAACCTTCAACTTCAAGGCATTCACCATTTAGAGCTATTTTAGAAGATTTTGCTGTTTCTCTGAATCTCAAGGACACCTGGTCATATAAATTCCCAATTGAGGAGGGCTTCACACGACGTCAAAAGAAGAGTTACTCCAGATTAGACATGTTTTTCATGCCGGAGGACAAAATGAAACGGGTGTATGACATTACTCCTCGTGAACAAGACATTTCTGATCATTATCCTCTTGTCCTAAAACTCACCGTTCATAAGCAAACCCCAAATGTTGCCAAACGGTTGGAGGAACATAAATTCAATTCTGACGTGACAGCAGGGAAGATTAGTGGAGCAGAAATATTGAGTGTGATCAAGTCTTTGACTAACTCAGAAGAACACAGACTTGATGAATTGGAAGTATGCAACTATAAATGGTTACAATGTTCAATTACGGGAATCTTAAAGATACGCTTCAACAACATGTTAATGAACAAATGTCTAGATACATCTTTTGATGAGTCTTATTGTTCAGGAGACAGACACATCTTCAATGTGAACTATTTGATATTCACTCAAATTTTGGCCAAGCGCCTTGATGCATTCATTACCCCTTCTTTCAAGGGGAAGATAGAAAAAAATCTTCACACTGTATTCAGCGTGACCTTTGAGACAGGTGAACAAGAAATCAAGTGGTCTTTCCTGTTAGACACCCTCAACAATCTAAAACAGATCCCCTCCACCCCCCCACCAGACTTCGACATTCTAGACTGCATTCTTCCTAGCGTCCAAAGCTCTAGAGAACTCAAACGTTTGCGACTTGGCTGTCCTCTCACCAACACTATCTTAAATCTGGCTATAAAGCACCTAGCAGATCAGATTTTTCAATTTAGATACAAGTGTAAGGAGGACAGACACTTAAGTGATACGTGTCATAAGCGCAACTGTAAGGAGATCATATCTATGGCCACTGTTTGCTATCAAAGACGAGTTCTGCTCATACATACAAAATTAAAAGAGCATGAACTGAATGGTTTCAAAGATCAAGTGAAAAATTCAGGGCTTAAATATAGACTTAAACAAAACACAACATTCTGAGCAGAACACAGAGGACTGTCCAGTATACAATATAAGACCATTATTAAAACATATACATTCATTAGTCAACTTTTTTGCAAACTCAAACTGATGTCAAATTCACAAGCAAATATTTTTTACAGAACTTTTTTATACTCAGCTTTATTATTCCTACATTTAAACACAGAATTCGCACTGTTTTTTTGGCTCTTCGCTGCTGTAATTAAGTAAATTTTGGTGTGGTACATGTGACACTGCCTCCTAGAGGAGTATGTTGCTTATGTTACATGCAAGTATTGATACTTTACCATGTGCAAGCATTAGCATGACTTGCAGAGATGGGCTCGCCAAAGAATAAATCAGCCTTTAATGATTAAAAAAAAATTCCAGAAATTTGAGTTTTATCAAATAAATAAGACAAAAGGATGTTAAAAAGTCTGTTATTATGAATAGTATTAAATATGGCAGTCCTGCATTTTGCTTCCTTGTAAAATACATTTAAGTTGCTTTCCACTAGATTTTGGAAACTAGATTATTACTGTGCACATATTTTCCTGTATCCCTTTCAATATATTTCTTTATTACTAAATGAGCTGTAACTATTTGTATATGTTAATAATTTGCGTTAAAAAAAATCATTAAGATATAGATTTAAGGCTTATTCAATCTGTTTATTTGATGACAAAACATTTGTTAATATTTTAATAATGTATTTGTATTGTTAAACGGCAGTTAACATTTAAACATCTGTAATCTATGCTTATATAAGGTATGTAGCTAAAAATCTTGAAATCTTGTTAACAACTGTGCAAGACATGAATTTAGTATTTAATAGACTTTTTAGCAATAGTTAAACTTACAATGCCCTTCACTGGTAAATATGAGCAAAGAAGACTGTGAAAAATTCTCTTTATTGTTTAACCATTTTATCTTTTGTTAAACAAAATTCACAAAAAATACTCTACTCTCATGGACATCACACGTTTATCCAAAATATATAAATATCTTTGTTAAATATAGGTCTGCAACAATTATTGACACCCCTATGAATTCATATGAGAAAAATATATTTGAAGTATATTTCCATAGATATTTTAAATATTTTTAGTACACTGGGTGACTAGAAACAGGAAACCATGACTTCCTGTTTCACAGGGGTATAAATATGAGGTAACACATAGGCCAAATTCCCTTAAACATTCATAACAATGGGTAAGAACAAGGAATATAGCTGTGATTTGTGGCAAAAGGTTGTTGAGCTTCACAAAATGTGAATATGCCATAAGAAAATAGCACAAGCATTGAAAATACTCATTTCCACCTTCAGAGAAGTAATTAAGAAGTTCCAGTCAACTGGAAATGTTATGAATCAACCTGGAAGAGGACGTGTGTATATTGTCTCAATGTCCTGTGAAGAGGATGGTTTGAGTGGCCAAAAAATCTCCAAGGATCACAGCTGGAGAATTGCAGAAGTTAATTGCGTCTTGGGGTCAGAAAGTCTCCAAAACGACAAAACGAAGTCACCTACATCACCACAAACTCAAGTGTCTTCAGTTTGCCAGACACTACTGGAACTTCAAATGGGATCGGGTTCTATGGTCAGATGAAACCAAAATAGAGCTTTTTGGCAATAAACATCAACGTGGTTTTGGCACATACAGAGAGGTAGCCATATGGAAAAGTACCTCATGTCCATGGTTAAATATGGTGGTGGTAATGTTTTGGGGCTGTTTTTCTGTCAGAGGACCTGGACATTTTGTTAGAATACATGACATCATGAACTCTATCAAATATCAACAGATATTAAATGAAAACCTGACTGCTTCTGCCAGAAATCTTAAAATGGGCTGTGGTTGGATCTTCCAGCAGGATAATGATCCAAAAAATACATCGAAATCAACATAAAAATGGTTTACTGACCACAGAATGGATTCTGTATAGAGGAATGGTCTCAGATCCCTTGCCATGTATTCTCCAACCTCATCAGGCATTATAGGAGAAGACTCAGAGCTGTTATCTTGGCAAAGGGAGGTAGCATAAAGTATTGACTAAAAGGGTGCCAATAATTGTTGTACACCTATATTTAACAAAGATTTTTTAAAAAAAATAAATCTCTGTTTTGTTTGCAATTGTTTGATATCCATGAGAGTATTTTTGTTAATTTTTTAACAAAAGATCAAAAAGGTAAACAATAAAGACAATTTTAATAGCTTTCTTTACCCATGTTTACTAAGGGTACCAATATTAGTGGAGGGCACTGTACATGTATTTAGTTAATGTGTCTAATGATTTGTAAATGTATTTACATTTCCTGTCTATGTTAACACATAATTAACTGAAAAGTGTACATTTATGTTTGGCTAAGTCTTTGCATGACTTTACTTCTCTCCAAATCATGTGTATGACACACAAACCCTTCTAGAGAGCTTTTTACAACATCTAATATGACAGAACTTACAACAATTGTATTTCTTCTCTTCTCTGTCACTAGATTTTATGTCAAAATTTTAGTTGCAGTGTAATAAATGTTGAGACAAGGATATAAGTGTGAATTTAATTATTTTAAATATACACAGTCCAAAATCCCCAATCACAAACATTTAAAGGTACATTAGTTAAGATTAGCCAAGAATGGAGCTCTGGTGGTTAATTAGGTACAACAAAAATGGATCGATTTTGTCTCCTTGGACCCACTTTCCATGTACGTGAAGCACAACTACAGAATGTACAGTGGCCAACACAGTTCAGTTAGCTGGGAGTGGGTGTTAGCATAGTCAATTAATCTTGACATGTCGTTTGCCCACTAGGCCACTTATCTTGTTATGGATGTTATAACACTTTCAACACAACATATTTGTTTGAGACTGATTTGCTGTCGTCAAGTGCCATTCCCGTCCTGTTTTTAATTGAGGTTTTTTTTCGTTCAGTAATACCTAGACCACCACTGCAAACACAAGCACTTGTCATTAAAAAATAAAAAATGCAAAGAGAATGTAGAGAATATGCAAAGATGGTAATAGTATTTTTTTCCTGTAAAAAAAAAAAAAATGTTACATAAATGCAAAAGACAAATTAGATATAAAATATTAATATGATGATATATGAAAGATGAAAAGCATTCAAATAAATATCTAATCTAGTAATCTAATCTAATCTAGTCTAGTAAATTTCCAGTATATTGCTGCAGGTATAGTCTTAGTTGTAATTATCACTTTAATTATTGCAAATTTGGTTTTATTTAACAATATGGCTTCCATACTCATTATTCAGCAGCTTATAAAATAGCTAAAATATTTTTTTAAAAATAAGAATTTTTAATATTGTGCCCATTAGTACTTATTTGTACACACATTTATGAAACCATGACATATTACATCAAAGTCATGAAATCATAATGTATGCATGGGATATAAGCAAGGTCTGATTAAGATGAGTTTCCTCTGATGTCTTTTATGCAAATCAAACAAACAAGAATGCACCTCAGCCTATGGATTGTATCATAAAAAAGTAAAGTTCATATTTTTCACTGTTAATTTGTCCCATTTATTGTATTAATTGATAATAAAAAGAACAAAAACAACTGCTTGTCATGTTTATTCACTATTATGCTTATTTATTATGTTTAATAAATATATTACATTTAAAAATAAAAAGAGAATAAAAAACACTACTGCCTGTCATAGTTATTTGATCTGTTTGATCAATTTAATCTATTTAAAAAATATAGAAAATAACTATTTCCACAGGCTTTCATTTTCACTGGGTTTCCTGTCAGTGTCCTCAAGCTGACTCCTGAGGTAAACTCTATCTAAAATGCACTCTGTCTTGCTAGTTTTGGTTTTGGTGAAACTTTCTGAGGAGTAGAAGAAGGTGTATTTTAGAAAGAACAACCATATTTACCCCCATCCGTCCCTAAATCAATTAAACAGTCATCAATACATTATTTTCTAATATGTATGTGAATACATTACATACCAGTGTTAATTAATACAGTCAATCCACCAAATTTCTGTTTTGTTAATGTGTTTTCTGATTTGTCGTTGTGTTTTCTGATTTGTTGTTGTGTTTTCTGATTTGTTAATGTGTTTTCTGACTTGTTAATGTGTTTTATGATTCATCATTGTGTTTATAATTTGTTGTTTTGTTTTTGGATTTGTTATTTTGTTTTCATATTTGTGTTTTGCTTTGCACTTCTCGGCCACCGTAAGCTGCTTTCTGTTTTTCACTTTCATTTCTCTTGCTTTGTAAGTAGGAGCAAAAAAATAAAATAAAAATCTTGCCATAATCATCAACTTTTGTTGTAAATACTAAGGAACAGATATTTTCAACATCTGTGGCATATTTTCCTATGTAAAATGCTTCCACATTTTTTTTGAGCTCTTGTAAATCATGTGCCTAATTGGATTCTTCATCTGACACACTTAATTTCTGCAACCAGCTGACTGCACAAGGTAAGTTATATATAATATTTTATACACCATATTTTCTAACTTTCTTAGACAATATTATATGATTCTTTTATAATATACTCTTTTACCTAAAAGCAGAAGTCAAACACATAATAACACAATGCACAGAACACAGTTTAAGTAAATGTCTGTGATGTATGTGGATGTTCATATGTATTTCTGTTTTACACAAGTACTTCCCAAATACTGATTTGTTTTATTTTTAAATTATGTAATTTAAAATAATGAACTTCAGCTGTGTTCAAATTTATGTTAGTGTTTTATGGATTATTTGATTTTTAATATCAACAAATCATTGTCTATAAATTTGTAACTACAACCAAGATAACATCATTTGCCTTGTTTTGTTGCTGTAGATCTAATTATCCTAAAGGACTTAATATAAAAGCTTAACATAGAGGATAGGCGAGCAAGGGGAAAATTCTAATTGGTAAACAGAATCACTTCCAATGGAAACATTTACTTAACAGTTGTCTGAACTAAGAACTGAGATCAAGTGATTAACAACTATCAAAAACAAACACGGGTGTCCCTCTGCATTCTTTGAGCCTATCTTGTGCTTTCAAGTTACCTATCCGGTCTTTAGGATAAGAATGCTAAGACATTGCCTAACCCAATTTCCAAAAAAGCTGGGATTTTTTCTAAAATGCAATAAAAACTAAAATCTGTGATTTGCCAAGTCTCTTGAAACGTTAATTAACAGACAATAGTACAAAGAAAAGATATTCAATGTTTTCATTGACCAACTTAATTGTATTTTGTAAATATAAACAAATTCAGAATTTGATGCCTGAGTCTTACCTTCCAGGAGTACCAGGCTGCAGCACCCCAACCGATCCATCGGGAGGATCTGGTGTACCCTGTCTCCTCCACAATACCAAAAATGTCCACCAAGGGCAAAGTGCCATTTACTAAATCAGGCAACTGTATACGATCCATCGATGAGTCTGAACACGTGTACTCTGTATTCTTCTCACACTGGGTGTGGGTAGACACCATAGAGATGAGGGCTGGCTTAATGTGAGTACAGTTGCTAGATATGTTGCCTACAAAATCAAGGCCTTCCTCAGAGCAAACACGGAGAGGAAAGGTGGATGAGAAGCCAACATATACTGGAATAGAAGCATCGAGAGGGGTACTCACTGGGCAGAAATAATAGCTTTGGCTAACGTTACACATCCAAACTGGGCCATAATTAAAGGAAGCTGCCCTCAACAGGCAGACCATAGGACACAAGTAGTGTTCATTGTAAGGTTCTACTAAACATTCATCCAAATTTCCCAAAGGTTGCATGAGTGGGGGTCGAGCAGTATGCTCATGACATACGAGACGTGTGATTGGTAACTGTGTGAGCCGTGTGAAACATCCAATCCAAATACAAATTACTGCGGAGGCAGGTAGCCTCCGCATAAATGCTATATCTCTGCAGCTTTACCATTTGGGTGGCGGTCCTCTCGATTATGATGGTTTGGGGGTGATCACTGCATGCCATGTGGTTAAAGTGAAACTAAAAGTGGAGGTGCGATATTGTATTCAGGCCCCTAATGTGAGTAATCCCTTGCCTTGGTAATATTACTGACTATGAAGGCACCGGCCAAGCAAAGAAACAACTTTGGGCAACCAGCAATCTTTAATGGACCTACTTGTGCAACGAATTGGAGGAATATCGCATGCCTGCCATCTGCTGCAAAAAATCAGTTCCACTTGTTCTACAATGGACTGTATTGATTATGTCTGCTTTACACAACTTTGTACCCTTGGCCAATTTAAGCAAAGCTAAGGCACATCTATGGTCTATATTATCAAGAGTAGTAGGCCTCGTCGATAAGGGCAAGCCATTAGTGTGTTAGTGTTGTCGGTGAGGGAGTATAGTGTCAGCCTGCCTGGTGTTAGGCACTCACAAATGAAAGATTGTGCTGCTGTTTCTGACAGTAGTGTGGTGCAATGATGTTTCAGTCATGGGTACTATTTTCTGGACCTTAGTGGGTACTATTTTCTGAACCTACAATGACAATAACAAGTGCAGTCATTCCGACAACACTTATTAGAACAATGGCCGCAAGAAGCACCCGTTTTTAAGTGCGATGGCTGGTGCGGCTCAGCCGCATTCGGGGGTATGGCCACTGGGCCAGCTTGGGGTATGGCATCTGGTCCAACTGCATGGGCTGCCTGCGGCAATGGAACTACCAATTCAGGCAAGAGGAGCTGTAGAATCTGCTGGTTTTTATCTAGGACAGGGATAGTGTTCAGGTGCTATTGGGGTCACTGGGGGTCAGGAAGGATGTTGAGATCTCTCAGATCCTATAGATCTAGAGTCCAAAATGGCTGCTCGTATGGGTGACAGTCTTCCTCTAACAACTGCATCACTCCCTCTTCAATCTCAGCATCAAGTATAAAAGGGTCCTCAGGAATCTGGCTTGGGTCTAGGAGGGGGGCCGGAGGTGCAGGGACTTCCCCAGGTGGTATGACAGCCACTTCTGGTACTGCCCGTGTGGAGTCTCTGCCTGGAATAATCAACGCCCTGTGCTCTGGAGTCTTACCAGCTGGTGTGTTCGTAGGGGTGTTGCTGTCACTTGCTGTCTATCGGCATGCTCTGCGATCTTCAACCTCCTAACTTGTCCACATGTTCTGTGGGATGGACCTGCCTAGGGGTCATCTGGATCGCTGTCATTTGCATCTACAGATCATCTACAGAGAGTGTGCCGCCTGTTTCTCCGGCAGGATGCAGGAGTCTACCTTTCCCTCCTTGATTAGGATACTGGAGCCTATCTTCCCCATTCTCAGTAGGGTGCAAAAGTCTGCCCTTTCCAGCCCTGCGGCTACAGTGGATTAAGTGGTACCAGTGATCTTTGCCTTCGACTTTTACCACAGTTGGAGTTGCTCCAACAACCTCGAATGGGCCTTCTCTTCGAGGGTCATTGAAGTGCTTCCTTTTGAACGTGCGTATGTACACGTAGTCCCCTGGTTCCACCAGTCTCTCTGGTGTGGTGACGTCTTCACCATGGATTGCCTCATGAACCTGCGAATACAAATGCCTCTGGTTTTGGGTTAGGTGGTGCACATATTCCTGCATTTCGCCCTCTAGCTGTTCAAGAGGTGGGCCCTTGGAGAGGCCCAGAGTAAACAACATAGGCATAGGGTAGCCCGTCAACATTTTGTGTGGGGTTAAATGAGTAGTACTGTTAGTCTGGGAACACATTTTCATTAGGGCTAGTGACAATGCTTGAATCCAGTTAAGCCACAAGCTTTCACAGATATTTGCATCCTTGTTTTTCAGTATTCCATTTGCCCTTTCTACCATTCCATGTGACTGTGGATGGTACACACACCCCAGCTTATTCTCCATACACAAGGCCTTAGCTACAGCGTCTATAACCTGATTAACAAAATGAGGAGCATTGTCTGAGCTGATGAAATCTGGGACTCCAAACTGTGGAATAACTTCCCTACACAGAAACTTAGCTACTGTTAACGCCTCCTGATTGGCCAGTGCAACAGCCTCTACCCAATGACTCAAGCGGTCTCATGTCTCGCAATTGGTTGAGTGCCTGATTAATCATGCTAGCTAAATAGGGGGACCACCAAACATCCCTCATTTTAAATTTAAAACGGTGTTTTAAAATTAAAATAATCCTCATCCACACTGGCGTTTCCGCTGTGTTTCAGAAAGGATCTCCGTCCTCACTACACAACTAAAAACGTTTGTCACATGACCATTCAAGCACACTGGACATGCGCATGCAAGTATGAACAGGAAGTTGGTTGCTAGTCACCGGCAGGCACAAAAACCGGTGTTCCATGGGCTTACGCTGCTTGAAATGAGATTTGTTGCTGATTGCTCTAATAATAGCTCGCCTCTTGTGCATGTAGGCAGCTGCAGTATTATAAAATACAGAATTTAACTGCACAATGGCTGCTAAGAATGACAACAAAGTCAGCAAAGCTTGCAGTTCAGTCTCTGTGGTGTTGTGTATACGATAAAGGTAGTGTAATGGTCATTTAGTAGGGGCTTGAGAAATCAGGGAAAGATACGCAAAATTCAGAAGACCCAATCAGGGGGCGAATGTGGACGGAGCCTCACCTTCGTTTTCAAAAGTCTTCTTTTTGGTCTGTTTACACTGAAATGCAAGCCCGGAGTTTTCAAACTAAAACGGCGTTTTCAGCGTGTCCAAAAGTCTACGTTTTTGAGAGTCGAAAACGCTGGAGTAGTGTACACGACAGCCATCACCATACCAAAAGTTATGCGTAAAACGAAACTGGGCCTAAGAGTTATTTTAGAAGATCATACTGCTCTCTGAATCTGAGAGACACAGTACCTTCACTTTTCTGATAAGGGATTTACACAATTTCACAATGGGTCATTACAGAATAGACTTTATTTTTAATGCCAGAGGACAAAATGGGAAAATACAAACTACAGAGCTATAGAGTTAAACTACAGAAAGATTTTGATAAATGTCCCCTTGTCCTAAAACTAAGAGTTCAGAAGCAAATAAAAAGAAACCTCTGCAGAGAGATACAGATGGAGAGAGATTAACAGAGAAAAAGAAAAATTTCCCCTGATGATGTCACAGAATCTACTGTAGTAACAATTTCAAACTCGGAAGTGAAACGTTTATGTGGTGAACACAGACGAGCGGAGTGATACACACAGTGAAACTTTCCAGTGCAGTTAAAGGAAATATATTCACTCTTGGAACGCCGCTCGACCAGTCAAATTAGTGGACCAGAACTAACTGTTGTATAAAGGTTCATAATCTATCAGTATATATGCTTCTCAACTTCATGTGTATGTTAGCACAATATTAATTGAATAAAAACAATTTCTGTATAATCATCTTTGGCTACATCTTTGCACGATTTAGGCATGTCCATACATACTGCAAATCATATTTATATTGTGTATGTTATTCACTGTTAAATATTTTAATTACATATTTGCAATTATCCGCAAGCATAATATAACTTTTTATCTTTTGCCATCAGGCCACAAATGTATAGGTCTACTATGAAAAGATAATATTTGATTCCTGTAAAGAATATAAATCAAGTAGCTTTCTACTTCTGAACTCTGGAAAAAGAGTAACTAATATGTAACCTGTGACATACATGCTAATAAGATCAACAAATTGCTTTTTTTCCTCCCTTTTTTGTTTAAGAAACTAAAAATGAAAGCTGTTTATATTTAGTTTATGTTTATAAATGTTTGTAATTTATCAGTAAATAATATTTATATATAATACATTATATATAATATATATTGATTGACAATTATTTACTATGCATGTTATCACAACATTAATTGAATAAAGACATGTACAATCATTCCGGGCTACATGATTGAATGATTTGTCATGTCCATACATACTCCAGATAATATTTACAGTGTGGGAAATAAGTATTGGACGCATCAGCATTTAAGAAATATATTTTCAATGAGGCTATTCACATGAAATTTTCACCAGGCATCAGTATTAACTCAAGAAATCCGGAAATATAAAGAAATCACAAAATTAAAGTCCATAAATTAAGTTATGTGTAATACAGGGGAATGATACAGGAAAAAAGTATTGAATATACTAACTGAAATTTATTTAATACTTAGCAGAGAAGTTTTTGCTTGTAATGACATCTTCAAGACGCTTCCTGCGTGAAAAAATTAATCATGTTTCTCCAAACATGGTGTGTAGTATGACAGCTAAAATTGTTCAATTTTGCTCTCGTCTGACCGGACTACACTCTCCCAGTATTGCATAGGCTTGTCCAAATGAGTTGCAGCAAACTCTAAACGAGCTTCAAGATGCCTTTTCTTTAGTAAGGTCTTGCGGGGTGAGCTTGAGCATTGCCTATTGTTTTCTCTGTGACGATGGCACCTGCTGTTTCTGGGGCAATTTCTGAGTGGTCCTTGGCTCTTGGGCTACTCTTCTGACTATTCTTCAGACTCCCTGGTCAGAAATCTTGCGAGGAGCTCCTGTGCGTGGCCGGTTGATGATGGAGTGATGTTGCTTCCACTTGTGGATAATGGCCCCAATGGTGCTTACTGTTTTTGAAATATGTCTGTATCCAATTCCATCAATATGTTTTGCAACAATAAGGATGAGAAGGTCTTGGGAGAGCTCTTTGCTTTTACCCATCATGAGTTGTTTCTTGTGTGACACCTTGGTAACGAAAAGCCTTTTTATAGACCATCAATTTACTAACCCAGCTGATATTAATTTGCACACATAGGGGGTATAATTACTTACAGATTTCAGCTTGTTCCTTGCCTTACCTTGCCTTGGAGAACTGCTTTTTTTTTTTTTTTTTTTTTAGCATGTTCAATACTTTTTTCCTGTGTCATTCCACTTTATTACACATCACTTTATTTATAGACTTTAATGTTGTGAATTCTTTATATTTCTTGATTTCTTGAGTCTGATGACTGCCTCATTGTAAATACATTTACTGAGCATTTTTTGATGCGTCCAATACTTATTTCCCCCACTGTAAAATTCATTATAAGCATGGGCTTCATAGAAAGTGTTACCAAACACTCTAACAGTGATCATTAATGTTTTCTCCAAGTTGCTTTTCCTGCCATATATTACATAGAGTAATTATTTCCTTTCTTCTGCTGTATGGACCAATAACTACATCACCTGTGACATGCTCTTATGTTTTCAAAGCTCCTCTGAATTGTATGACTCATGTGACTGTTTGTTCTGCTACTAGGTGGGTGCACAAGGTAGCTTTCAGAAGAGGAAATCTATAGAATAACGTTTAAAATATTTACTGAAATTTATGTGAATTACAACATTACAAATACATACCTTACAATAGTTCCTGAATGCTATTAAATTATTGTTCCTCAATAGAATTGAATGTTTTTCTAAATACATTTAGTTATTAGCAGGCAATAATAAATTCTAATGAAATATGTGCCATTACATTATATTTTGAAACAATTGCCGCGTGAACTGGATGTTCATATGTATTACAAAAGTATGGCTTAAATAATGATTTGTTTGTTTTAATTTTAAATTCCGCATTTTAAAATTATTTTAATATCAATGATAAATAGTCTAACAAAGTAATCATTCACAATCATTCTTAACTTCAACCCAGATAACAGCATTTGTTTTGGTTTCATGAAGAAGATTTAGTTATTTTGTGGGCATCCTGGGAAAAAATTCCATTTGGTAATAAACAGAATTACTTACATTGAACATTGGACAGTGAACAACAGTTGTCTGAGCTGAACTGAGATCAGCAACAGCAAACACTTATGTCTCCCTGCATTTAATATAATATACAATATATTTATTGTTTGCAATGTCAAGTTCATCCATTTATCATTTGAAGTTCATTTGTATGCTGAGAAGAAAAAATGCGGTCTAATTTGTCATACATTTGTAAGTTCAATTTTTTTTTTTGAGTATCCTGTTTTCCTCAGTGTATGACTTACTATCAAACACTGCTTATAGAGTTTTATATTTTACTTTAACTTGAGTCTTATCAACTGTTCAGAGCCTTTGAGTTGAAGCTGCTTGTGTGTTGTCTGGTGTTAAGTAGTGTTATGGTGTTAGTGTTGACTATAGCACCTAGACCACAATTTAGAATTTCCACTTTGTCTGTTATTTTGCTATTAATAAAACATAGACCCTGACACAACTGCAAGGTTTTGACTATTTACAAATGACATAAAAAAAACAAACATTTATATCATATTCTGAAGCGGCATGACTTACCCTTTTGTTAAAACTGACAGAAAGCCTCTTTAAATGTGTCATGGAGTTAAATGAATTAATTATTTAATTATATTATTTGGCACGTGCAAATATTTCGACACACTTCTGTTTGTCAAAACTTATTAGGCCTTAAAGCATGAAAAACTAAACTACATTTTCTGAGATTTTAACACAGGCGTACATGTCTCACATCATAAAAGACAATTTTAGTATCCGTTAATTTTATTGTAGGAGAAAACTGGTTAATTTTGAGCTTTTTTTCCGCTATTTTTGTCTTCGGGGTTTAAAATGTCGTTACAGGCAGTGACGTGGCAATGTACTATAATACATCGATGACGCGTTGGTGTCACATAACTATTCATGAGACTGTGTGTTATTATCCTATGAGAAGATGCTGTCTCTTAATTATTCATGGCCGGCCCAGTGTACGATTTTACACTTTTCACTTCCGGTGCAAGAACACTTTGCACCTGGACTTTTGTTTGTTTTGTCTGACTTGTATGTGCCTTGTGGGAATTATTTAGCTTTTTTGGACCTCTACTATATATATATATATATATATATATATAGTATATATATATATATATATATATATATATATATATATATATATATACACCATTGACTACATTTACCCATCCTGCACTGTGGCTTACAAACATGGCCGCCATGGATCGCAATTCCCAGAACACTCACATTCATTGTAATCATGCACACCTGCATCCGATCTCACGCACAATCACACCACACATTATAGAGACTGTTTGAACACTAAATATTTGCGAAGTATTACGTGAGTTTCCATATACCAAGCGTTTGTTTCTCGATACGTGTGTGATTGTTTTGATATTGTTCTCGCGCTCATTCTCGATTCTTGTTTTGCCTTGTTTGCCGATCGCCTGACCTATTGCCTGTTTATGAATATGTCTATGTTTCACGATTTGAATTTGTCTGCCTGTTGCTCATATAATAAAGCTTTTATCTGCATTTGCATCCTTCCTACCTCCTTTACATCCATTACGTGACAGCTATACAGCTTGTAGATCTGCTCCCACTCTCCAGACTGGTCCACTATCAGCATGTGTCAATGAAATAAGTCCAATTTAAAAAACTTAACAATGACAAAACTGAGATCATTATTATCGGAACACCAACACTTACTAAACATATCCTCTATGACCTTAGTTGTGACATTGATAGCACTCTCATAAACCAACTAGTACTCTAAAAAATGTAGGCATCATCTTTGATCCCTCCCTCACCTGTGAAGCTCATATAAACCCCGTTCCTAAAATTGGTTTCTTTCACCTGAGTCGCATTGCTCGCCTCCGTCCCTTCTTTAGCCTCAAAGACGCTGAAACACTGGTTCATGCATTTATTTTCTCACAGCTTGACTTGTAATGCTCTCCTCATTGGTCTACCTGCTAATTCTATTGCTAGGTTGCAATATATTTTAAACTCTGCCGTTAGACTTCTCACACATACCAAGCGCTCAGCTCACATTACTCCAATCCTGTCTGAACTGCATTGGCTACCGGTTTCATTTCGTATTAAATATAAAATACTCCTGCTCACATTTAAATCACTTCATGGTTTGGTACCTTTCTATCTTAGTGCACTGCTTCTTCCCTACAACCCGCCCCGCTCTCTCAGGTCCTCTGGGCTCGGAGTGCTCTCTGTCTCTTGATTTTGTCTCTCAGCCATGGGTGGCAGGTCTTTCAGTGTTGTAGCACCTAAAATCTGGAATTCTCTCCCTCTAACTCTCCGCAGCATCACATCCATCTCCGCATTCAAAACGCAATTAAAAACGTATATGTTTTCTCAGTGTTATCTGTCCTAATCTGTTATAATACATTTTCTCAGTGACTGTATTGTGTATTTCTTTTCTGTGTTTGGTTGCTCTTTGTTTTTCACATTGTGTATTTGTGCATGATTGTTCATTGTTTATGTATCATTGTATTGTAAAGTGTCCTTGAGCTCTGGAAAGGCGCTATATAAATTAAACATATTCTTATGACAGCACATGGTGCTTTCCTACAACAGATGTTGTAGATGAGTGAGGCAGTCAAATGGATCACAAGTGTTTGTTTCAGTGGTGTAAAAGTTCAAGTGTGTTTTCTTGGGACAGCTATGAGAATTGGAGAAAGATGGACTTCTGACTTGCTCATGAAGGCAGTTTGTGTCTACACAATGATGCGGTACTAAGTCCTGTGGACTTTTCCATCCCTTCAAATGAGGCATGTGTCTAATTTTTAACCATGACAGTTTTAATTGTCAATTGAGCTAATTAAACCTCTGAAAGCTCCACGAGTGCCGATGGGCCATTGCATGTAAAACTATACAATGAGAGTCCATTTGTTTTATGTTTTTGTTTTATGTTTTCCTCCATAGTCACACCAGGGGCTATAGATAGGGCAGAGGACCTGCAGTGCAATCCATTGTGTCTCCATTTAGCCCTGTGAATTCAGGAGGAGTGAACTCCTCTACTTCATCAGAGCCCTGTGCACTGCTGCCACTGCAAACTTTTTGTCACTGATTATTGTGAGTGTTCTGAAGGCTAGCCCCCCTCTTCCTCCCCTGCCTGTCCCTGTCATGCCCACTCCCCCTCCCTTCATTGCATAGCCATCCACACCCATTTAAAATATTGCATTTTTCAAAAACATTTCAGAGGTAGACTTGAGCTGAAAGAGGGAGGTTTCATGACCCTTTAATTGATTCATTAAGATTTATTGCCTTGTTACACAGTTGTCAAACCATGTGCTCCTTTAAAAAGCTGACTGAGGATCTAAAAAAGAAACAAATTGATGCATACAAAATCAGGGGAAGGCTATAAGAAGATATCAAAGTGATGTTCTAGCTCACAATTTCCACTGACTGAATTGTCATTAAGAAATGGTCGTTAAGGGGAAATTTGGAAGTCAAGGCAAGATCTGGAAAACCAAGAAAGCTCTCAGATAGAAGTGACTTTATACGCTGCAGTAAGTAACGTAACAGTGTTGTTTAGTAGCTAGGTTCAGTTGGGTTCAGTTCAGCTAAGCCAACACACATACACACACATGCTTCATGATGGTTATTATTAAACGACCATCCAAAAATAATCAGGTGTACCACATTCATTTGATCATTCCCCCACACTCCTGCTAAATCATGCCCCAACTTGCCACATCCTCATTTCCACCACTTCTGATGTGAGTGCTAAGTTTTGTGAGTTTTCTCATTTTAATAATAATAATAATAATAATAATAATAATAATAATAATAATAATGAAAGCTGCAAGCAGCATTTTCAAGGGCCAAGCACCCAGACTCAGTGACTACGTTTACATGGACAGCAGTGAGCTAATTATTGACCTTATTCTGAGTAAGACAATATTGCAATTAAGGTGTTTACATGAGTTGCTTTTAGAATACTCCTTTCATGTTCCCATTTTACATGTTATAGAACATAGCTATGAAGGGCACACATCATTACGTCCCCACGCCATGCCGTCTGATGTTCCCTCCAGAATTTCACGTGTCAACATACAGTTCATCTTCGTTATGGTACCGTATACAGTTTTGGGTTTTTTTATTTTTTATTTTTTACGAACGCATCAAGTGCAGTTAATTATTTGTCATGTTATACGTGCAAATAGACGACTGCTTGAAGCCGTGGGCTGCATCTGAAACTGTGTACTTACCTAGTATATAGTAGCTGAGATACATGTATTACACCTACTATATAGTACGTAAGTACGCAGTTTGGGGCACAGTCGTGCTTTCTTGTTTGATGTAAAACTGTTGAGCATTGCCATGTGTTTATGTGTCCTGTCGCAACATTAATAATGTGATTAAGGTGTTTACATGTCTGTAATACATGTCGATAATGAGACTAAAACATGGGTCCTCATACATGTAGAGCTGCAACAACTAATCGATAAAAATCGATAATATTCGATTATGAAAATCGTTGTTAATGAATCTCATCGATTAGTTGGTCTGAGCGCAGTACGGGGAATGTTTACTCATTACGTTACTTCTGCTTACGTTGTTCAACTTACGTTGTTCCGAAAACACGCTTCAGAGAGTAAATACTAAAGTTGTGTCCCAAATGAAGTACTATACACTTACACTGTGCACTCTGCACTAAAGTCCAGTAAGTGGATTTTAGAAAGGTAATATCATCTCAAATATAACAATAGCGTTTTTTTTTTTACTAAGCCGCGACAGCGCATAACGTCATATGCACGCTAGCATTAGCAAAAACCCAGAGTCAATAACAATGACTTACGTCAGTTTACTTTCTGTCAGCGTTGCATTTTATTCCCAACATGACCTCAGTCCCCATCAGACGGAGTAGAAATCGTCACGTGACGATTATAGTATATATTTATTAAATAGTATATATTTATTATATTTCTGTTCTGCCATCAACTGAGTGCATAAGATAAGTTCCAAACAAAAGGAAACTATTTAATAACATTTACTGAAATAGAGGAGTGTTTATATTAGCACTAAGTGTGTTAGCACTAAATGAAATATGGCATTACATTTTTTTAAAGCAAATTGTATGTGAACTGGATGTTCACATGTATTTGAGTTTTACACAAGAATTTCATAAATATTTATGTTGGTATTATTTTGAATTTTTAATTTAAACTATGCTAAAATGTATTTTTCAGTGAATCATAGTCTGTTCATTCTTAACTACAATCAAGATAACGTCATTAGCATTGGTATTAGATTATTACATTATTATTAGTATTATTATTAGATTATTACATTATTATTAGATGAATATTATTTGGTTTCTTGTTGTAGATCTAGTATTTTAATGGGCTAAATATAAACTATAAATAGGGTCATTAACCTAGATCAGTTAGGGGGAAGTTCCAGTAAACAAAATCATTTACTTACAATGAACATTGTTATTTAACAGTCGCCCAACCTGAACTAAGATCAAGTGATCAACCAGCAACAAAAGCAAACACTGGTGTTGCTGCATTCTTTGGTCTAAATTTGGCTCCTAAGTTGCCTGTCTGGTTTTTTAAGGTAAGGCTCATAGTAAAGAGAGATGTCAATACCATATTACATTAAACATTCTACTATACATTAAGGGTGTGTTCACACATGGGAAGAATAATTGAGTCTATACCTAGGACCAGTTTTGGATCGGTTCAGAGAGGGGCTCAAAATACCATATTTATTTTCATGCTGAAGGATTACTTCCAAACTATGGATTGATTACACATTATTTTCTTGCTTTTAGGGTCACTTGTAGTCCAGGAAGTAAGAATACTTTCACATAGCATTGACAGTTTTTACTTTACCTTGATGGTTCAAGTCACTGAAATTGAAGCTGCTCACATAAACACTATAGAACTGTCGAGCATGTGGCTACTTCTTCACTCTATACATTGATAAGGCATCATGTTGTGGAACAAAAAAGTGTCACATTTTACCACAAAGCAAGGATGTTTTCTTTGTTGGCTGCATAAAAACAGTGCTTTGTCAGTTTTTATGCAGTAAATTACTCTGTATCATTTTAAAATGCTGTAAAAGTGAGGCATTAAATTTACAAATCATTAAAATGCTGTGTTATGTGATTACTTAGAAATTCTTCTAATCCACTGATTGATTTTTTTGTGACTTTTTTATGACAGTTGGAGTTACAGGGAGCTTGTTCTCCTCTCCCATCATCTTCCTCTCATCTCATATCATTATTTAAGTTGTGGTAAATGCATTCTAATACATTTTTGGAACCATTTGAACATATGCTGCTTTCTTTTTCTGTTAAATTTTTAAGTAGGTATAATTATAAAATGATCAAGTTCTTAACAAGGGAATATATAATAACATATATTACATAGAGTAATCACTACTGCTGTATGGACCAATAGCTACATCACCTGTAATGTGCTCTTGTGTTTTTAAAGCTCGTCTGAATAGTAAGATTCATTTGATTGCTTGTTCTGCTAAAAGCTGGGTGTGCAAGGTAAGTTCCCAATGAAGGAATCTATATAATAACATTTTAAATATTTACTGAAATAGAAGATATGTTAATTACAACATTACAAATACATACCATACTATAGTTCCTGAAAGGTATTACATTATTGTTCCTCAATATAATTTAATGTTTTTCTAAAAACAGTAGCACGTAAATCATAGGAATGTCAATATAAAATATTAGTTCTTAGCAGGCAATAATCCATTCATATGAAATATGTGCTATTACATTATATTTTGAAGCAAATGGTATGTGAACTTTGAGTTACTTTTTTTTTCTTCAATTTTACACAAGTGTGGCTCAAATATGAATTTGGTTCAGATTTCAAGATTTGGTTCAGACAAGTGATATCATTTTAAACAATGTCCATCAACTGAGTACAAATGTGTGTTAGTGTTACACCACGGCGAACTCGCCGCCACCGAGCCCGCATGGACTACATATCCCAGCCACGCCCACGCTCAAGTTCGCCGGACTACTGAGTGCCAACACCTGTGCGCCACCCAAGGTTATTTAAGACCTTGTTAACAACAGCGTGGCGTGAATAACGCTCAGTTTTCCCCAAATGCTAGTAAGTTACCAAGCTTCCTACTACGTTTCGGACTTTCATGGTTTAAGGACTTTAGCCTCGTTTACGACTTACGATTCCTGGATCTTGTCCTGTATTCTTTCTATTGCTTCGGACTGTGTGCTTTGTGCTTCACGCTTCCCTGTCACTGCTCGGCCCGCACTTGCCTCCCACCTGGTAATGTAAAAGTTTACTTCGCCCATCATGGAGGCAGCGGGTGACCCAGATTGGGCACGCGCTGGTCAGGAACAAAGTAATGTGATGAGTGCGCAGCGTGAGCAGATACCATGCCTCACCAAACAACTGGAGCGTCTCCGCGTCGCCGAAGGGCAAACCATGACCCTTCCCGCTGCTGCTGTCTTTCCTCCCGCGTCTCCCCGTGCATCTGCTCGAGCTGCGCATGCGGCACTTGCACCAGCCCTGCCGGTGGTGCACTACCCGCCCCTGCCGACACCAGAGCGCTATGCCGGCGAGCCCGAACGATGCAGGGGTTTCATACTTCAGTGCACTTTGTTTTTTGAGAACAACCCGGAGATGCCGGAGGCACGCCGGTTGGCACACTTCATAGAACTACTCACCGGACGCGCCCTGGAGTGGGCCACGGCAGAGTGGGCGCGAGGAGGCATGGTCAAACCCCCGCTAACGGAGTTCTTCACCCACTTCCAACGCACATTCGATCATTCCCCAGATGGCTGGGAGACCGGTCAGAAGCTCCTTATGATCGCGCAGGGCCCCCGCGAAGTGTTGGATTACGCCCTGGAGTTCTGTACCATTGCTGCAAGGAGTGGGTGGAATGAGCCGGCACTAAAGACTGCTTTCCGTCGGGGCCTCAACCCTGAGCTGGTTCGAGAATTAGCGTGCCAGGGTGAACAGCTGACCCCGGATGAGCTCATCGACCTGGCAGTACGGCTGGACCGCCTTCGCCGCACTAACTGCCCTGGCTCCAGTAGCCACCACCACAGTGGAGAGCCCCCTGTCCCCTGTCCCTGTCACTGTGCCATCAGAGTATCATGACCTCCGTGAGGTATTCAGTAAGGAACGAGCAAGTGTCCCACCTCCACACAGGGCCTATGATTGCGCCATAGACCTCCTCCTCGGAGCCAGCCCGCCACGGGGTCGAGTGTACCCGCTCTCCCAAGCAGAACAGGGGGCCATGAACGCATACATTCAAGAGGCACTCTAACAGGGGTACATTCGGCCATCCACGTCACCCATGTCCGCTGGTTTCTTCTTCGTGGAGAAGAGGGGAGGGGGTCTGCGACCATGCATCGACTAAAGGGGTCTCAACCAGGTGACCGTTAAGTACCGTTACCCCCTGCCACTAGTGCCCGCAACCCTTGAACAGCTGAGGTTCGCGTCCTTCTTCACGAAGCTGGACTTACGCAGAGTGTACAATCTGATCCGCATCAGGAGGGCGACGAGTGGAAAACGGCTTTTAGCACCACTTCCGGGCACTATGAATATTTGGTCATGCCATATGGACTCGCCCTCAGTGTTCCAAAATCTGATCAATGACGTCTTGAGGGATCTATTGGGGCACTGCGTCGTTGCGTACATTGACGACATACTGATCTATTCAATGTCCCTGAAGGAACACATCAAGCAGGTCCGAGAGGTGCTGTTCCACTTGATGGAACAGCAGCTGTACATGAAGGCCGAGAAGTGTGAATTTTACCAACGCACCATAATGTTTTTAGGGTATGTCATCAGTCCGGAGGGGGTCGCCATGGACCAAAGCAAGGTGAGGGCAGTGGTGGAGTGGCCCATGCCCCGAACCGTCAAAGAGCTGCAACACTTCCCGGGCTTTGCGAACTTTTATCGGCGGTTCATCCGAAGTTTTAGCAAGATCGCACAACCCCTGACGTCCCTCCTAAAGGGGAAATCCCAGTGCCTCGCCTGGACCTCTCACGCCCAGGGGGCCCTGGAGAGGCTTAAGCGGGTGTTTACCACTGCCCCATCCTATGACACCCGGACCCCTCCAGACCGTTCGTCGTGGAGGTTGACGTGTCTGAGACGGGAGTGGGGGCCATCCTGTCTCAGAGGTTCGGGGACAGACCCAAGCTGCACCCTGTGGCCTTTTTCTCGCAAAAACTGTCTCCGGCGGTGCGTAATTATGATGTAGGGAACCGGGAGCTCCTGGCCGTCAAATTGGCCCTCGAGGAGTGGAGACACTGGTTGGAGGGCGCCGACCATCCATTCATGATCTACACTGATCACCAGAACCTCGAGTACCTGAGGACGGCTAAGCGGTTCACACCCCGCCAAGCACGCTGGTCTTTGTCCTTCTCCAGGTTCCAATTCAAGCTGTCATACAGGCCAGGGACTAAGAACATGAAGGCTGATGCTCTGTCCCGCATCCACTCTCCCGAGGGCCTGGAAGATCAGGAACGGTACATCGTACCCCCCTCCTGCATTGTGGGCGCCATCGAGTGGGCCCTGGACCAAGCCCTAGCTTGCCTCCCCAGCTCACGAATCCCAGCAGCCTGTCCCCGAGGGAAGCAATTCGTGCCAGAATGTTAACGCGTGGAGCTTGTCACCAGGGCTCACACGACGTGAGCGACGGGATATCCGGGGGCCCCACGCATTTACAAACTGCTAGCCGAAAAATATTGGTGGCCCCACATGCCCAGGGAGGTACAGCATATCATGTCCTCCTGCTCCACCTGTGCCCGCTCAAAGATGCACCGTGCCTTACTTGTTGGGAAATTGTTACCACTTCCCATACCCGCACATCCGTGCGCCCATCTGGCCCTGTACTTCCTAATGGACCTGCCAGAATCACAAGGCAACACGGTTATACTAGTGGTTGTGGACCGATTTTCTAAGTCCCTGCGACTGATTCCACTGCCGGCCCTTCCCTCTACCTTCGCCATGGCCGACCTGTTGTTCCAGCATGTGTTCCGCTACTTCAGCATCCCAGAAGAAATCGTGAGCGACAGGGGCCCCCAGTTCACATCTCGAGTTTGGGCCAGCTTCGTGGAGAAGCTGGGGGTCTCCGTTAACCTCACCTCTGGCTACCACCCGCAAGCCACAGACAGGCAGAGAGGGCCAATCAGGAGATCCTCCGGTTCCTCCGAACCTTCTGTGCCACCAGCCCGGAGGACTGGAGTCACTTCCTCCCGTGGGCAGAGGAACTTGCTGCGACATTCCACCACCCAGCTAACCCCGTTCCAGTGCATCTTGGGTTATCAGCCACCGCTATTGCCCTGGAACGCCGCCACCACTGACTCCCCGGCAGTGGACGAGTGGTTTCGCTGTAGCGAGCAGGTCTGGGAACGCGCCCATCAACAGCTGGTACGGGCCTCCCGCACCGCCAAACGAAGGGCGGACAGGCGCCGTGGGACTCAACCCGATTATCAGCCCTGGGACAGGGTGTGGCTTTCAACGAGGAAGCTCAGGGCACCTCTCTCGGGCAGCAAACTAGGACCTAATATGCCGGGCCTTTTTGGATCCTGAAACAGGTAAACGAGGTCACTTACCGCCTAGACCTCCCCAAACACAGCTGCATTGCCCCCTCATTCCATGTCTCTAGAGATCGAGGGCCGCCCAGCCTACCGCGTCCGGGAGATCGTGGACTCCAGACGCAGGAGAGGGGGACTTGAGTATCTGGTGGATTGGGAGGGTTACGGCCCAGAGGATCAGTGTTGGATCCCATCCCGGGATATTTTGGACGCAAGCTTGCGCGACAACTTCCACGCGGCTCATCCAGAAAGAGCGGCACCCCGGAGAAGAGGACAGCCTTGGAGGAATTCAGCTCCCGGAGTGAGCCCTTTGTGGGGGGGCTCTGTTAAACCACAGTGAATTTGCTGCCACCCAGCCGGCGTGGACTACATATCCCAGCCACGCTCGCGCTCAAGTTCTCCAGAGTACTTAGTGCCAACACCTGTGCGCCACCCAAGGTTATTTAAGACCTTGTTAACGACAGCGCAGCGCAAAGTAACGCTCAGTTTTCCCCAAACGTTAGTAAGTTACCAAGCTTCCTACTACACTTTGGACTTTCATGGTTTAAGGACTTTAGCCTCGTTTAAGACTTACGATTCCTGGATCTCGTCTTGGATTCTTTCTATTGCTTCGGACTGTGTGCTTTGCGCTTCACACTTCCCTCGCCTTTCTGTCACTGCTCGGCCCTTGCTTGCCTCCCACCTGGTAACGTAACAGTTAGCATTTAATTTAACACTTGATTTCTACATAAGTGAATCTTAAAAAAAAAAAATATTTAAAAAATATTTTATTATTTTATTTAAAATATTAATTTGTAACTACAACCATGATAACTTGCTTGCTTTGGTTTGTTGCAGTAGTTATCTCAAAGTACTAAATATAAAAGCTTATGTAGCAATGTGCTTGTTTTCATAGCAATTACACCACCCCGAGAAAACGGGGAAAATAACCCAAATAGAGACACACAAATACGTTCCACTTAGAACAGGCACGAGGAATGGGTTTCCATACTAAAATACATTTTATTTTGAAGTTAAAAAGACTGGCCAAGAATTATTTTTAAAAAACAGCAGCCAATGCAGTCATACATTGGTAAAATAAAACAGTCACAAGAAGAAATTAACAATAATCATAGGAGGACTGAGGCTTCCTGTATGAAGGGCAGGCTAGTACGACAGCACCAGCTATACAAAAGGGAAAAGCACCCCACTAATCAGGGTTATACCCACAAAATTCACTGCAAATTAACACAGCAATAATAACGACCCTTGGTTAAGTAAAGCCTAAGGTGCAGCAAAGAACTCCCTCCCAGCCACAGGAAGCACTCAACTCCTACAAGGAGAAAACAAAAACACAAAATCATTTACAATATGCTCAAAGCAAACAAACAAAAGAATAAAACAAAACAAAAACAAACTTACTGTCACAAAAACACAGAGATAACCCCGAGCTCAAACTGATTACAGGTAGCAAGTTTACCAAGACTGACCAAAACCACTACTACCACATAGCAGTATCACCATAATTGATAAAGACTGTTACAAAAGTTGAGTTCAATAAAACTGATCTTAGTGACAGTAACAAACATAAATAAAAGCAAAACAAACTGATGCAGCAAAACCAAACAGAATCAAGCAGCCCAAAGCAGCAACGTGGCTCCATGAGTGAGGGGGAGGAGCTATACCGAAACGACCATATCTCACTCAGCCCACCTTAACGCATGCAAAATCGAGGACCCGTGATCCAACGACATGATACTCACGATGGCACATACGAAAGTCATAATAGCGTCTTTAATAGTTGTGACGGCAACAGCTGGCGCTCCGACCGGAGCTACGTTAAACCACCATGCTACACAGTTGGGAGCCTTGACGGCACACCGCAATGAGAGTGAGCAGCACATCACACCTGCACACAGTCTCAGTAGCCCAACATCACACTCTGTAGTCCATAGCAACGAAAGGAAGGGGCGGGTTGTCGACCATGACACATTCTGGGAGGCCTAAACAACCACTTATATACAGTGGTAGGGAGAGAGCCTATTGGCCACATAGTTAATAAGGGTGACGTTTTAATCACGACACACACCCCACTACGCTTAACATAGACATTAGGAAAAAAATAAGTTAAACCATATCATTTTCTCAAAATTAAACCTTTTACTTAACAGTTGTCTGACCTGAGACCTGACAGCAAGTGATTAAGGAGCATCAAATATAAATCAAATACTGCATTTTTTGATCCAGTGTGCGCTCACTAGCTGCCTGTCTGGTCTTTAAGGTAAGTACAGGTTGCTTTTTAAATGGAAAGTCATAAACCTATGCAGATTTTGCACAAATGCATCTGTTTTTCTATTTTTAACGGATATATAATAAATAAAACAAAAAAGCAGTTGCAATCTATTTCTCCTTTATAGAATTTCATGCAATAAAAACAAAAAAAATTTCAAGTTCGAAATAATTTCCCAACTGTTACCCAACACATGTGTGATGTAATTGACTTGTGTACAACATTTCCACTATGTACATTAAATCTTATGTGCAATAATGCCTTATTTCTTAATTTCTTTTAGTTGTACCGCCAGCTGACTGCTGAGAACAAGGTATGTTTTTAACAGGCGAATCTTTATAATATAGTACTTACTTTGAGATTGATACTTATTGAACCAAATTATATCTTTCAATCAGAATTACCCAATTCTTCATTTATATACTGTAAGTGAAAAAGTGAGTATGTATTGAAAACAGTGAGAGAACACAATGAATAGAGAACTGTGTTCATAAAATGACCTCCTCTCAAAACTCATTCATAAATTTATGGTCCGATATGAAATAACTGAAATAGGTGCTGTTTGATCCTTTAAATATACAAAACATAATATATAATAGACCCCTTTTTTTTTTTTTTTTTTTACATCTGTGATTTTAAATTCTGTACTTTATTTACAGAGGTTCAATCATAAACTATGGCATCACTAGTGAAAAAAAAGGCTCCGTTTTGTCACCTGGAACACATGTGGCATTAAAAGCCCACCCCAAAATAAGATTTTTAAGATTTATTGAGCAGCCTCATTTGCCTAAAGGCTCATATTGCCTTCATACAAGAGACACATGTTGGGCCAACATGTTACCAAATCTTGGAGAATGTTGAAAACTGGAATGTCTACTTCACTGTACACAGCCCTCGCAGTAAAGGAGTGGCAATACTGATCAGCTATGATGTACCATTTGAGTACATTTGCCATGATGAGAATTGCAGTGGAGGTAACATTGTGCTCTTCTGTCGTCTGTATGGTGAACTGTACACTCTTGTTAATGTGTATAATCATAAGGCAGACAAAAATGTCTTGGCTAGATTGAAAGACTATCTGAGGGAAACAGATGAGGGTGTGCTAGTGGTTGGAGGTGATTTCAACACTGTTTCGTATCCCAGCATTGATCTGTTATCTTCAGCTGTTCTCACAAAGCAGTCTTCACTAAGAGCTATTTTAGAAGACTTTACTATTTCTTTGAATCTCAGAGACACCTGTTCATACCTTCACTTTGCTGATGGAGGCTTTACACGACGTCAGAATGAGAGTCACTCCAGGTTGGACATGTTTTTCTTGCACAATGACACCCTGGTACGAACACGTAATATCACTGTACAGGACAATGACATTTCTTTATAATCCAGTTGCCCTGGAACTTGAAGTGCAGCAACAGACGGAAAACAACATTTCCAAAAGTTTCCTTGTTTTTTAAGCAAATTCCGAATAACAGAACACCCAACAGGATATCAGGGAAGATTAGTGGGGCAGAAATCCTGAGTGCCATCAAGACTTTGGCTGACTCACAAGAACAAAGACCTGCTGAAAAGCAAGTGGGCTACTATAAAAGCAATCGATGCCAAGTGACAGAAAGCTTAAAGATAACTTACAACGACATGCTAAAGACAAATCATGTATCTGAAGCTTTTAAAGAATCTTATCATTCACAAGACAGATATGTCTTCAGTGGAGAATATTTGATATTCTCTCAAATTTTAGCCAAGCGCCTTAGGGCATACATTTCCCCCTATATCAAGGAAAAGCCAGAAAAAAAATCTTGATAAATTTCCCACTGTGACATTTGAGAAAGGCATACAAGAGATTAAGTTTTCTTTCCTTGAGACAAGCCGTGAACTTCATAAAGACTTGAGGTCCTCTGTCCCCCAACCAAGTATTCTGGGGCACCTTCTTCCAGAAGTCCAAGGCTCTTCTGGGAAACTCAGACATTTGCTGCCTGGCTGTCCACTTACCAGCACTATCCTTAATTTAGCTCTGAATAAGCTAGATTGGATTCTCAATAGTGAGAAGGAGTGCAGGAGTACTGTTTGTTTCCACAGACAGGCTCTGCTCATACATGCACACCCGAGCAAACAGGAGCGAGTTGTTTTTAATGAATATAATCCGGCCTAGGATACAGGAAGACCTTAGTTAATCCAGGGGAAAAGGCAAGGCAGGAAGGAGCAACTGAGAGAGCTTGTAGGTCTACTACTCGCTTGAGAGATGTCAGGGCCTGCAGAAGAGCTACCTTTAGAGGCAGAAGCTTCTCAGAGGCTGACTCTAAGGGCTCAAATGGGGCACCTGACAAACCTTCCAGGACCACAGAAGGTCCCAGGAAGGTATGCGCTGCCTGCAGATAGGCCTCAGCCACCTGACACCATGCCGAAATGGTGGCCACATAAGCCCTGATTGTAGAAGGAGCCCACCCCACTGAGAAACGTCTTTGTAAGAACTCCAGGACTGTAGCTATTGCACAATTCACTGGGTTTAGCTGGCGTTCCTCACACCACAAGACAAAATGCTGCCACTTGAGCACATACAATTTCCTTGTGGATGGTGCTCTAGGGTCTAACATGGTCTCTACAACCTCAGTTGTGAGACCAGAATCTGCCCCTCAGGGGCCAGATCCACAGTTTCCATAGTTCTGGCCGAGGTTGATAAATCAGCCCTCCGGCTTGAGACAGTAGATCCAGTCTAATGGCTCAAATGTGGCACCTGACAGACCTTCCAGGACCACAGAAAGGTCCCAGGAAGGTATGCGTGGCCTACAGATGGGCCTCAGCCACCTGACACCACGCACGAAGTTCAAAGTTAGAGGCTGTTGCCCCACAGAGGCCCCATCAACAGGGTTGTGGCTGGCCAAAATAGCAGCCACATAAACCTTGATTGAAGAAGGAGCCCACCCCGCTGAGAAATGCTCTTGTAAGGACTCCAGGACTGTAGCTATTGTGCAGTTCACTGGGTCTACAGAGGATCCCTTCGGATAGGAATCTCACAAGGAGTGCCATCCAGCAGGGATATTATCTCGGAGAACCATATTCGAGCTGGCCAATAAGGTGCTACTAGCAGCAGACATAGACTGTCTTGGTGAACTCTCGCTAGAACTTCTGGGAGCAGCGTGATCGGGGAAAAGCATATAGATGTGACCTCAGCCACATGTGCACCATGGTGTCCAGCTCTAATTGTGTGGGAGGAGTGAGAGCGAACCACAATGTGTTGTCTCCTCAGAGGCGAACACAAATCCGGCCCCCTTGGCCAAAACTCCGCCATATGGACTTCACGACTTGTGGATGGAGCCACCAATCCTTGGGCCTCAGCCCCTGCCTCAAAAGGATGTCTGCCTCCACATTCCAGTTGCCCAGAATGTACATTACACTCACAGACAAAACTTTCCCTCTGCCCAGAGAAGAATTAGTTGCGCCTGCCTGAACAGGGGGTGAGGACATAATCCTCCCTGGTGGTCAATAAATGAGACCACCGCTGTCTTGTCTGTAAACACATGGTGACCTCTCAATTGACCAAGAAGGAATTTCATTGCTAAAAATATGGCCCACATTCCTTGGCAATTTATATGTCGCTCCAGATGAGGGCCACTCCAGAGACCGTGAGCTGGACAGCTGTCTAAGACTGTGCTCCAGCCCGTGAGAGAGGTGTCTGTCATTACCACCTTGCACTAAGGAGAGACACCTAGAGTGTGACCCAAGGCTAGAAACCAGGGACACTCAAATTCTCAGAGCACGTAGGCATCGCTGCGTGACACTGATTACTCTCAGAGGTTTCATCCTTGGACTAAACCCCCAACTTCTCAGCCACCACTGAAATGGTATGACATTGGCTGCCAATAGTCTCCCATAGAAACTGGAAGGGATGCCAAGATCCAGCTTTATCTTGCTCAAATTTGATAGGATTGACCCTATACATGTCGTGGATAGAAATGCCATCATCGTAGTAGAATCCTTATAACCCCTAGAAAAGTTGTTGTTTCTGAGGTTCAACCTGAGCCCCAACCTCTTCATGTGGGTGAGAACAACATCTCGATGTTGAACCACCAGTTCCCTAGATCATGCTAGAATTAAGCAGTCATCCAGATTGTTTAGTACACAGATGCCCTGCAGTCACAGTGGAAGTAGAATGACATCCATGCACTTTGTGAAGGTGTGATGGGATAAAGCTAGCGATATTTCTATGTTGAAATATGCACCTTTTAGATCTATCGTCACAAACCAGTCCTCAAACTGAATCTGTGGAACAATAAGTTTGGGCATCAGCATCTTGAACCTGTATGTCCTAAGAGTACAGTTCAGATAACACAGATTTAAAATTGGCTGCATACTCCTCTATTTCTTGCGGAACAGGAAATAACGGCTGTAAAAATCTCCCTCCCTCAGGGAACGGGGTACATGTGCTATGGCCCCTTTGTCCAAGAGGCACCTTACTTCCTGTGCTAACGTTGGGCTCTGGTCTGTGCTGACTACTGTGGTGAGCACACCTCTGAACTTTGGGGGTCGAGCTCTAAACTGGTCCCGGTAACCCTTTTCTATGGTAGACAGAACCCATGGAGACACATTTGGCAGTAGTTTCCATGCTGCCAGATGGTCTTTTAGTGACATTAACTATTCCACATTCTATTGGAGGGAAAGCATCAGATTTTCATTGCCCTGTGACAGCTAGCTGACCAAAGAACACTGAAAACTTGGGACAGCCTTGGCTAGGGGAGGCCCTACGGTAGCACTGGGGGTTAACTGCCCTAACAACCTCATGTTTCCTGATACGTTCCTCCATGGCCCCTCAGGAACGTTCTTCTTTGTCTACTTGGCCTTTATGACCATTCTCAGATCAGGCCTAGTAGCAGGCTGCAACTGTGTCCACCCAGTTCCCCTGGCTGTCTGCAGGGGTTGGCGGGCTTCCATATTCGCCTTCTGTGTCTCCCTCGCACTAGTGCTGGCCCACGCTCCACTCGTGGATACTCAGGTGAACTCGACACAACATGGAAGGAACTGGCTGAATGCCGCCATATGTCGAGCTCACTCAGCATGTCTGCTTGGTAGGCCTGCAACACTGTCATTGACTGCAGTGACCCACATGCAAGACTAATACTGCATAGGCCTTGCCCACCAATGGTGGCCTTACACGGTGGCTTGGATGGCAAAGCCGACACCCCTAAATTACCTGCCGTCGATGGAGAGAGGTAGCTCGCAAGCACCTCCTCCACCTTCAGCATAGCTAAATAGCCATGCCGTTCATTCCCCACAGTGGCCGAATAATCCAACATCATGGGGTTATAAATACAGCTTATGCATGGTTTTCCCACAGATGCCTGATATTTTGTCATGCACTTCTGGAAGAAAGGGGGAGTTTTCTGCAGTGAGAGGGATTTACTTTCACTGGGGAGAAAAAAGCTCATCCAGCCTTAGTAATCACTTCAAGCAGCTCCTTATATGCTGGTCTCAGTTTTTAGCACATCCTTCTGGCTCCTCGGAGTCAGAGAGGAATTATTACTGTTATTTTTGTATGTGTGTGTGTGTTTTTTTTTTTTTTTGGCTTTCCATAGGAGGAGTGAGATGCGAGCTCCAAAATCCGTCTCCGGCTCCTCCTCCAGATCCATAAGAGATCCCCCGGACCTAAGATGGCTAGCTGCCTCGGCAGCTGCCAGCCCAGATCCGCGAGGCTCTGAAACCCAACTTGCTTCGTCTTCTGAGAAGAGAGCAAGACGCGAGCGGAGCTGCCTAATGTAGGCGTTACAATGCACAGCCTCTCGAGGCTGCCATCGCATGCTCCACAACTAGACACTTCACACAGAAAGTGTGCACTACTCCATGTGATGAAACAGGAGCAAGATGTAACACACTTCCTGAATTCTCTCACTCATATTTTTCTCTCTTGCTCATTCCTTTTTTTCTTCTCTTTTTTTAAAGGGATGGAAAAGTCCAGAGATTTCGAGAAAAGACAGAGAGGAAATGAAGCATCTTTTTGTTTCTTTACACAAACAACTGACATGCAGTCTCACTGAAGATAATAAGGCTGATGGCACGGTTCACAGGTGCCATATATATATATATATATATATATATATATATATATATATATATATATATATATATATATATCACGCAACGCGCTTAATTGCCACGTCACCTGATCATGGCAGGCCTTTAAATAGGCATGATTTTACAGAATATTCAGATGCCGGTTGTGTGTGAGGAGTGCTCCCATAGTGTTATGCTAAACGCAACGTGGAGTTCCCTTTCAAAAAGGGAACTCCCACACGATGTTAATAGTGTGATTAAGGTGTGTACATGTCTGTAATGCACTTCGATAATGCAACTAAAACAGGAATACTCCACATGCCTTAATTCGATTTGTGTTTACTTCGAGTATGACTTTAGTCGGATTAAGATCGTCAGAAATCTGTGTTTACGTGGTAGTTTCTTAATCAGAGTATTGTCTTAATCGGGTTAATATCGGATTATTGTTGTCCATATAAATGTACTGATAGACGTGAATGTAAAAAGAAGCAAGTGCATGTATCCCACTGTCATGGCTAATGAGATGCGCCCTTCATCCCAATTTGCATAATTCGTTTGTGAATGTTTTTAGAATGCAAGATGAAAGTAATGCAACATGTTTTACATGTAAAATAGTCCATGTTAGTACAGCCTAGTTCTCTTGTTCAAAGTAATTATAGTGTTCAGAAACATTTTATATCATTCATGCTCCATACCTGTTCGTTATATAGTTTTATAAAAGTAATAAAAACAGATTATAGATTAGGTATATGCCACATGATAGGGGAGGCTTGGAGAGGCTTTATTTACAAAAGGTTGAGAACCTTTGCTCTACAGTATACAGTATGTTGCTCTCCATCCATCCATCCAATTTCTGTACCGCGTATCCTTACTGGGTTGTGGGGAGCCTGGAGCCTATCCCAGGGGCACAAGGCAGGGGAGATCCAGGACGGGGTGCCAATCCATCGCAGGGCCAGTATGTTGCTAATCTATAGTTAAAACTTAGAAATTATTATTATTTTTTTTTTTAATTTTGGAAATACATAAAAACTTATCAACTGTTCTTAAAATTAGATATAATGAAAACAATACTACCACTATGTATAATGTATCACTAATGTATAAAGTCAACCTGTATGACCTGTCTTTAATTTACAGATATGTTGTGTTCATACATGCACCTTGGCAGCATTTATGTTGGATGCTTATTAGCAGATGTCCTCCTGCTAAAATTAAATGTCTTGCCCTGTTTGTCTACAATTACAAATACACAGAAATTTCCTTTCATTTTGTACCTTAGTTTCACATTGAATCCAGAATTTGCGTTGTATGGAGATTATATTTGACTATAACTGGATGTGGACATTTGCATCAGTTTGTGTTCATGGAACACCATCATGGCTCACATGATGTGAGCAGCAGCTGTTCTGTCAATAACACAATCTTAAACCTGATCAAGAAAACCTAGAGTACATTTTCATTTTTGTTTCTAAACTTGACTTTAAATGCCCAAATCATAGAAACAGTCACAGGGTTGTACAGTAGCACAGAGACCTCCAGTAACATTTACTAATTTGTAAAGTGTTTTATTGTTTATTGGTCTTTTGTAAATTGTAATTTTATTCATTCCATATATTATATTCTACATGTTCTTGCAATATTTACAGATGAAAATAACCCTTTTTTTTTTCTTGGGCACACAATTTCCCCAGTGTTTAGTGTTCAAAAACACACATATTCCCAAGCAAGCTTAGGTTTAGTTCTTTATGGGTTAGACAATACATCATGGAAAGAGGGATGTGCTCATGCAAACATCACATGAATGTTTGTGTGCGTGTGTGTTTGTGTGTGTGTGTGTGTGTGTGTGCGCACGCATTTCCTGCTTTTTGTTATTCGTTTTGTTTCTCTTGCTTTGTATGTAGGAGCTAAAAGTCTCCTTTTCTTTTTCTTGCCATAATCACCACATTTTGCGGCAAGGTAAGTTCCCAACAAGGGACTCTATATAATAACATTCATAATATTTTTTGAAAAATAGGTTAATAATACACAATACGTAGAGACCATTTTTTTTTAAGGAAATGGTATGTGAACGAATTTATGTACTATTACACATTTATGCAATTTTTGGTATTTGATTATTAAATAAACAAAAACACTAACAGTAAACAAAGACACTAACTTACAATGCAAACTTTTACTTTACAGTTGTCTGACTTGAGAACTGAGATCAAGGGATCAAGGAGCATCAAAAACAAGTTACTTGTCTGGTGTTTAAGGTATGTAAGATGTACTGCACACTAACATGACAAACTTTCTTCCTTTTTAAATGAAATCCATGAACCTACCGTGCCCTCCACTAATATTGGCACCCTTGGTAAATATGAGCAATGAAGGCTGTGAAAATTTGTCTTTATTGTTGAATCTTTGGATCTTTTGTTGAAAAAAAGTCACAAAAATAATCTGCTCTCCTGGGTATTGAAAAATTGCTGACAAAACACATGTTAAAAAAATATTTTTTAAATATAATTGTGCAACAATTATTGGCACTCTTTTAGTCAATAGTATGTTCTACCTCCCTTTGCCAAGATAACAGCTCTGAATCTTCTCCTATAATGCCCGATGAGGTTGAGAATACATGGCAAGGGATCTGAGACCATTCCTCCATACAGAATCTCACCAGATCCTTCAAATTTTGAGGTCCACGCTGGTGGACTAAGTATCCACTCTGCTAAGTATTAAATAAATTTTAGTTACCATGGTCAGTACTTTTTTCCTATGTTATTCCACTTTATTACACATCACTTTATTTATAGATTTTAATGTTGTGAATTCTTTATATTTCTGGATTTCTTGAGTTAATACTGATGACTGTATAATTCCCCCACTGTATAATTCATTATAAGCATTGGCTTCATAGAAAGTGTTACCAAACACTCTAACAGTGATAATTAATGTTTTAAAGTTGCTTTTCCTGCCATATATTACATAAGAGTAATCATTTCCTTTCTTCTGCTGTATGGACCAATAACTACTTCGCCTGTGACATGCTCTTATGTTTTCAAAGCTCCTCTGAATTGTATGACTGTTTGTTCTGCTACTAGGTGGGTGCACAAAGTAGCTTTCCAAAGAGGAAATCTATATAATAGCATTTAAAATATTTACTGAAATAGATGCGAATTACAACATTACAAATACATACCTTACAATAGTTCCTGAATGCTATTAAATTATTGTTCCTCAATAGAATTGAGTGTTTTTCTAAAAACAGTAGCACAAAAATCATATGAATGTAAATATAAAATGTTAGTTTTTAACAGGAAATAATAAATTCTAATGAAATATGTGCCATTACATTATATTTTAAAACAATTGATATGTGAACTGCATGTTCATTTGTATTACAAAAGTATGGCTTAAATAATGATTTGTTTGTTTTAATTTTAAATTATGCATTTTTAAATTATTTTAATATCAATGATAAATAGTCTGACAAAATAATCATTCATAATCTTTCTTGACTTCGACCCAGATAACAGCATTTGTTTTGGTTTCATGCAGAAGATTTGGTTATTTTTTGGGCATCCTGGAAAAAAATTCCATTTGGTAATAAATAGAATTACTTAGATTGAACACTGGACAGTGAACAACAGTTGTCTGAGCTGAACTGAGACACTTATGTCTCCCTGCATTTAATATAGTATACAATATATTTATTGTTTGCAATGCCAAGTTCATCCATTTATCATTTGATGTTCATTTGTATGCTGAGAAGAAAAAATACGGTCTAATTTGTCATACATTGTCACAGCTCAGTCAGATCGGAGCTCAATTTCCTCAATTTCCTCGATCGGAGCTCAGTATACGTTCAGTCAACTCGTTTCTCTGTGTTACCAAGCCGATCTAGTTAGTTTGTCAGTCTTCTCGTTATCCTCGACCCTTGTTTCCAGTTTCGACTACGCTCTCTGCCTGACCCCGTTTGTATTGTTCGTCCGATCGCTTGACCATTGCCTGTCTTACGACTACCTTTCTTGAACTTCCGATACCACGCTCTACACCTGCCGCCCGCTTCTGCTTCCGTGCCGATTCGAGGTGCGTGACAGAATACTTCGCCTTCCAATGGAAGCAGAGGGAGATCCCCGTTGGCCGCAAGCCATCAAGGGACTTGGCCGGATGATTAGTGACCATGATCACCGTCTCGCAAGCCTGACTGAGCAGGTAGCTCGGCTAAACCAAGCCGCGCAGTTTTCTACGGCACCGACCACACGCTTACCTCCCACTCCAGCGCCGGAGAGGTACGACAGAGATCCGGCACACTGCCGAGGTTTTTTACTCCAGTGCTCACTGTTTTTTTCAACGTACCCAGACATGACGGAGAATCGGAAAATAATCCACTTCATGGAACTCTTAACCGGGAGAGCTCTCCTCTGGGCCACAGCGAAATGGGAACAGGAAGGGAACGTCATCAGCACATATGATCGGCTGACATCACGTTTCCGCACTGTATTCGATCATTCTCCAGACAACCGGGAGACTGGGGAGGAATTATTATCCTTGACGCAGGGATCACGTTGTGTGGCGGATTACGCTCTTGAATTTCGTACTGTGGCCGCTAGGAGTGGATGGAATCAACCCGCTCTAAAGACTATGTTACGCCAGGGATTAAATGCCGACATCGTAACGGAGCTGGCGTGCCGCGATGATCAGCTGACTCTCGACTCACTCATTAACTTAGCTATACGCCTGGATCGTCTACTACGGAGCCGCCGCTTCATACGCAGCGAGGCGGAAGTACCAGCGTCTGAGAGCCCTGGTGAACCCATGCAGCTGGGACAGACTCGGGTGAGCATGCAGGAGAGAGAACGATGGCGCCGTGAACATTGTTGTTTCTACTGAGGCGAGAAGAGCCACTTCATGCAACAATGCCCTCTCAAACAGTGCTCTACCCGAGGGGAAACCAAAACTCACAAACAACCTCAGTCAGGGGTGAGTTTAGAACCCATTGCCCAGTACTCAGTTCAGTCAGCATTTGTATTACCAGTTATATTAGAATACTCAGGCGTTTCCTGTATTTTAGAAGCGCTAATCGACTCTGGAGTGGCAGGGAATTTCATCGACCAAGAGACCATACACCAATACAACATCCCCGTTCGTCCTCTCAGCACCCCCGTCCGTGTCCAAGCCATTGATGGAGCCCCCATTGGAGATGGTTTAATCACCCACTGCACCGAACCTATTAACCTCCGCACGAGCGCTCTTCATCAGGAAAAAATTACGTTCCATGTCATTGTGACGGCCCGGCATCCAGTGGTTCTCAGTCTTCCTTTGCTCGAACATCACAACCCACAAATTTCATGGAAACAAAGGGAGATCACTCGCTGGTCAGCTCACTGCATCAATCACTGTCTCCAAATCCCTGTGATCACCTTAGCGTCCACATCTGTTGAGAGCCCTGACAAGGTGGACAGCGTTCTGATCCCCAGTGTTTACCACGACCTCATTGAAGTATTCAGTAAAAAGAAGGCTAGTGGGCTACCTCCTCATCGAGATTACGACTGCGCAATCGATTTGCTTCCAGGCACTGCCCCACCGCGAGGGAGAGTCTATCTGTTAACAGTAACTGAACAAAAAGCCATGGAGGAGTACATTCAGGAAGCATTGCACCAAGGTTATATACGACCATCTACTTGTCCAGCATCAGCGGGGTTTTTCTTCGTAGAGAAGAAGGGAGGAGGTTTACGACCATGCATCGATTACCAAGGACTAAACCGGTGTTGTGTCAAGTACCGTTACCCACTACCTCTAGTACCAGCTGCTCTGGAACAACTACGCACTGCCACCATCTTCACAAAACTGGACTTACACAGTGCATACAACTTGGTCCAGATTCGAGAAGGAGATGAATGGGAGACTGGGTTCAGCACGACTTCAGGTCACTATGAGTATCAGGTCATGCCGTATGGGCTTTCTAACGCTCCCTTGGTCTTCCAATGTCTAATTAACGACGTGTTACATGACATGCTGGGACGCCATATGATCACCTACATAGATGACATTCTAATATATTCTAACTCCCGGGAGAAACATGTTCACCATGTCCGCCATGTTCTACAACGACTGCTCCATCATCAGCATTTCTGGGATACATCATCAGCCCTGAAGGGATCTCCATGGACCAGGAAAAGATCCAGGCAGTAGTAAACTGGCCCACACCCATGACGATCAAGGAACTACAGAGGTTTCTGGGGTTTGCAAACTTCTACAGAAGGTTTATTAGGAATTTCAGTGCCATTGCCGAACCCCTAACGTCCCTGCTAAAGGGGAAACCCAAACGGCTGTCATGGGATCCAACCACCCAAACCGCCTTCGACAAGCTCAAGAAAGCTTTCACTACTGCACCCATCATCAAACATCCGGACCCATCTAGACCATTTATAGTGGAGGTGGACGCGTCAGAGACCAGGGTAGGAGCCATTTTATCCCAGCGGTTCGGAGAGAGGCCAAAGCTCCATCTAGTGGTATTCTTCTCGCAAAAGCTTTCCCCCTCTGAGAGAAACTATGATGTGGGAAATCGTGAACTCTTGGCAGTTAAGTTAGCGCTGGAGGAGTGGAGACACTGGTTAGAGGGTGCTACACATCCCTTTGTCATCTTCACAGACCATAAGAACCTGGAGTATCTTCGCACTGCAAAGAGACTCACACCCCGCCATGCCCAATGGGCCCTGCTCTTCACCAGGTTTCACTTCATGTTATCATACAGACCATGGTCCAAGAACATAAAAGCTGATGCCCTGTCTCGTCTCGACCACACAGAACGTGTCAACAAGCACGGGGAGTATATCATCCATCCTTCATGTATCATCAATGCGCTAGAGTGGGATCTGGACCAGGAACTAGAGGAGATTCCCCAGTCACAAGTACCCATAAAATGTCCCCCGAACAAACTTTTTGTACCCGAAGAGTACCGTCAAGAACTCATCTGGGCGCACACGGTACTCGGTACAGGGCATCCAGGGGCACAACACACACACCATCTCCTAAAAGAGAAGTACTGGTGGTCCAATATGGAGGGAGATATACACAAGGTGGTGGCATCCTGTTCATCTTGCGCACAGAATAAGGTACCTCGGACCCTCCCAGCTGGGAGGCTCAAGCCCTTACCCATACCCGAACACCCATGGTCACACATATCAGTTGACTTCGTAACGGATTTACCAAGATCCCAAGGAAATACCACAGTTCTAGTCACAGTGTGGTTTTCCAAGTCCGTATGTTTTATTCCATTACCCGCTCTCCCCACCACCGTCGTGACAGCCGAACTTCTATTCCAGCATGTTTTTAGATATTTCGGCATTATCTGTGACAGGGGCCCGCAGTTTACTTCCAGAGTGTGGTCCAGCTTCATGACTAAGATGGGAATAACAGTGAATCTCACCTCCGGATATCACCCACAAGCCAACGGACAAGTTGAACGAATCAATCAGGAATTGGGGCGATTCCTCCGTACTTTCTGTGCCAATAACCCAGAGGACTGGAGCAAGTTTCTGCCATGGGCCGAGTACGCCCAAAATTCACTACAACATTCAGCTACCAACCTCACTCCTTTCCAGTGCGTACTAGGTTACCAACCTCCACTGTTCCCATGGAACGCGACTCCCACCGCAGCTCCTGCCGTTGACCAATGGTTTGAACGTAGTGAGCGTGTCTGGGCTGACACCCACCGACGCCTGAAAGAGACCACAGGCACATACAAGCGCAAAGCAGATCGCCACCGCAACGAACACCCTAATTACCAACCAGGCGATAGGGTGTGGTTGTCCACCAAGGACTTAAGATAACCTCATAGCTGTAAAAAAGTAACGGCAAGATACACTGGACCATTTAAGATCCTCAAGCGAATCAATGAAGTCACTTACCGTCTGGAACTGCCACGACACAGCCGCATCTCCCCCTCATTCCACGTATCACGTCTCAAACCTGTTGTCAATGGTCCATTAGCTACAGAAGTACCATCTGAAACTCCTCCGACCCCTCTGGAAATTGATGGACAACCGGCTTACCGTATCAAGAAAATCATCAAATCTAGACACAGGAGAGGCAAGCTGGAGTATTTGGTCGAGTGGGAGGGTTATGGACCTGAGGTACAATGCTGGGTTCCCGAGCAGGACATACTGGATCCACAGCTTACTAAAGACTTTCACGCAACTCATCCTGATCTCCCAGGTCCACGACCCCGGGGGAGGCCAAGAAAGAACTCGGCTCCTGGAGTGAGCCCTTTGGGGGGGTGGGTTCTGTCACAGCTCAGTCAGATCAGAACTCAGTTTCCCAAGATGCAACACTCACTTCTCATGCACGCATGCGCTCACCATCCCCGGAGTTCTGATCAGACACACCTGGCACCAATCACACACACACACTCTCACCACTAGTACTTAGGGATGTCATTCACCTAGAGTCAATGCAAAGTATACGTTCAGTCAACTATTTTCTCTGCGTTACCGAGCCGATCTAGTTAGTTGGTCTTCTCGTTATCCTCGACACCTGTTTCCGGTTTCGACTACGCTCTCTGCCTGACCCCGTTTGTGTTGTTCGTCCAATCGCTTGACCATTGCCTGTCTTACGACTACGTTTCATGAGCTTCCCGATATCATGCTCTACACCTGCCACCCGCTTCTGCTTCCGTGCCGATTCGAGGTTCGTGACATTGGTGTGCTCGCCATCGAATTCATTGAAGCGCCATTCGAAAACGGTACGGTTTATCAAAATTCTGTTAACTTTTTGTCATGTGTTTCTCTAGATGATGCAAGCCAATTTTTGTGCAAATTGGAGAAATGGCCCAGGACAAGTTAAAAAAAGTAGGTTTTTCAGAAAATTCAAAATGGTGGAAAAATTTCCATGATGGAAAATGACGTCATAGGGTGCAATCAACAGATGGTTCAAATGTTATTAATATAAACATGAGTGCAAATTTTGGACAGTTGGTGGCGTGAGAGGGATTGAGAGACTCTAAAGTTGCTGTATTAACAGTTCTGACTGTCCTCAGTGTACCAAATGTCAGAACTTTCCTTCAATGGTTTTATGGGCTGCCACAGACATAAGAATGGAAGCAGAATAATACTAATAAGAAAACTAACAAAAACAATAGGGGCCTCCACCCCTTTGGGGCTTGACCCCTAAATATAATTTCATATGTTTTTTAAAAGCAGTAGCACATAAGTCATAGGAATATCAATGCATTATGTTAGTTCTTTGCAAGCAATAATCAATTCTAATGAAATACATGCTGTTACATTATTTACATTATATACATTTAACATTTAATAGCTTTTAAATTGTTTTAAATTATGTCAGTTTTAATTGTTTTATTTTAGTTATTATAGTTATTTTAACATCAATTTAATGTTGCTGGGGATTTCACATATCCATTCAGGCACTTATTATATACCTTCACCTATCCTCTCTTCACTTAAGACTGTCTCAATTTACCTGAACCATGCTATCTTGAAAATTATTCAATTGTAAACAGCTGTACATGATGTGAACTAACTTTATTTTAATTATGTATATGTACAATCTATTCTGTTTAATGATTGTGTATACAACATCAATATGTGGAGCAGATTATTTATGACAATTTTATATCCTTATGAACATAACTACCCAAATAATGTGTTTGATGCTGACCTCACTCCCTTATAGAATGGCATATCAATTATCAGTTAAGTTATGCGAAAGCAAACAGTGGCTTATTTTTTCATTTCTTGCTGCCTAGATTTAAAACCACAATCAAATAACCACTCATGTTTTATTTGTTTTATACTGACACAAAAATGTAATGACCAGAAGGCTTGTGGAACCTGCACACACTGTGGCCCCTTTTAAGATATTCTTTTATTTTAACATACTTTTTCTCACTTAGCTATCTGAACTAAATTTGAAATCCAGCCGCCAAGACATTTGGTTTTGAGTGATAATAAATTTTAATACAAATTATGTAAATGTTTGTTTATAAATAAATAAAAATGTATGAAGAGTTTGAAGACTGTGTTCACAAAATTTTCAGTTAAAACAACTTTATAACAACAAAGTAAAATACTGTCTGATCCACATAGAGCACTCTTGAAAATTAACATTTTCTGCAAATGTTAATGCACACTTATTTTATATTTGATTAACCTAAAAAAAGAAAACAAAAACAAAACAGCATGTGCAAAAGTTTGTACATCCTTCCAGTTGTGAAGTCTTAACACTTCATTAACTTGTTAGGCCTAAATTGACTCATTAGGATTTAAAAACTTGATATTAAGGTCAAGTATTGTCACTAGCATTTGATAAATGACAAATTATCTGACTTTTTAAACTTTGTGCTAACACTGAGGACGTCAAGACAAGATCTGGAAGAGCAAGAAAGCTCTCAGATAGAACTTCCTGTATGTGCATAGAAAGGAAAAACAAAACCCCAAAATGATAGCAAAGACCTGCAGGAAGGTTTAGCTGACACAGGAGTGATGGTGCAGGGGAGGCGCTATTGAGGCCCAGGGACAATCTTTTTGTAAGTCCTCATGTTCACCACTTCTGATGTGTGTGCCATGTTTTGTGAGTGTTTTTTTTAAAGATGCCAAGCACCTCAGAAATGCTTGGCATTCAGAACACCCTTGCCTGTGACCTCAATTAATGCTGCCTGAAGTCAGTAACACCGGGTCCCCTCGCCAAAAGAACTGACCCCCCCCCAGCACCCCCCCAGCACCTGTCGTGCTACCCATACCCTACACTACCCATAGCACCATGTGGCCAAAAACATGGCTACCAAAGACTGCAACTCTGTTCTCGCACATTCTCGCTCACCTGACTACTGATCACCTTCACCTGGAACTCATTTCAGACTAGTATTAAAGAGTCCTAATATTAAAGGACTCATATTCATTCGTCATTATATACGTTCTGTGTTGTTTTTTTTTTTACCAGTCGTTAACATGCAGTTCATGTTCTTAAAGTCTCTCTGTTTTTATGTTTTTTAATTTTATATCTAGTATAGAATTCTCAATTCCTATTTTTGCCTTGCCCTTTATGCTGTTTGCACATAGCCTGACCACTGCCTGTTTTTTTTTTTTACTTTTCCCTGCCTCAAGTTTTTGATCTTGTTGAAATCTTTCTAATAAAGCTGTTGAGTACCTGAGAATTAGAATCAAATAGAATAATTACTATTTTGTGTAGCATTTTCCAAAACTGGTATTTGCCTTACAAATGATAAATGAATTCAGGTAAAGAAGCACATTTAACAGTTTTTAGCATTTATTATGTTGTATTTGATGTATCATGTAATGGAAGCTGAAGCTCTTCTGGGGAACTCAGACATTTGTCCATTTACCAACCTCATCCTTGATCTGGCTCTGAGGAAGCTAGAAGATCTGATTCTCAAAACTGAGACAGAGTGCATGGCCTGTCTTTCATTTACAGACATGTTGTGCTCATACATGCACCTTGGCAGCATTTATGTTGGATACTTATTAGCAGATGTCCTCCTGCTAAAATTAAATGTTTTGCCCTGTTTGTCTACAATTACAAATACACAGAAATTTACTTTCATTTTGTACCTTAGTTTCACATTGAATCCAGAAATTTGTGTTTTATGAAGCTTATATTTTACTATAACTGGATGTGGAAATCTGCGTCAGTTTGTGTTCATGGATCTTCATCATGGATCACACGATGTGAGCGGCAGCTGTTCTGTTAATAACAAAATCTCAAACCTTATCAAGAAAACCTAGAGTACATTTTCATTTTTGTGAAAATGAAATTTTGGACTTTAAATGCCCAAATCATAGAAACAGTCACAGGTTTGTACATACACACCTCCAGTAACATTTATTCATTTATAAAGTGTTTTATTGTAACTTTATTCATTCCATATATTGCATTCTACAGTTCTTGCAACATTTACAGATGAAAATAAACCTTTTATTTCTTGGGCAAACAAATAAGTGTTTAGTGTTCAAAAACATACATATTCCCAAGCAAGCTTAGTTTAGTTCTTAAAGGGTTAAACAATACATCATGGAAATAGGGATGTGCTCATGCAAATATCGCATGAATGTGTGTGTGTGTGTGTGTGTGTGTGTGTGTGTGTGCATTTCCTGCTTTTTGTTATTCTTTTTGTTTCTCTTGCTTTGTAAGTATGAGCTAAACATCTTCTTTTTATTTCTTGCCATAATCACCACATTTTAATTCAAGGTAAGTTCCCAAAAGGGGACTTTATATAATAACATTTATAATATTTATTGAAAAATAGGTTAATAACACACAATACACAGAGGCAATTTTTTAAAGAAATGGTATGTGAACTAATTTATGTACTTTTACATATTTATGCAAATTTTTTTTTGAATTTCTCAAATATTGATTTGTTTAAAGTGATGTAGTTTTGTGAAGTGAAGGATAAGTGGTATAGAAGATGGATGGATGGAACTTTACAAGTTTGTGTTAGCGTTTTATGGAATACTTTTATGTATTTCTAATGTCAATTAATTAATTATTAATTTGTAATAACAGGGAAACATTTCGATCTTTTGATATTTTGTTAAAATAAATCTCAAAAATTCTCTGTTGTCATATAGGTGTGCAGCAATTATTGACACCCCTATCAATTCATATGAGAAAATTATATTTGAAGTATATTCTCATTGATGTTTCACATTTTTTTACTATAATTTTTTTAGTACACCTGGGTGACTAGGAACAGGAAATTGTTCCACCTTGACTTCCTGTTTCACAGGGGTATAAATATGAGGTAACATACAGGCCAAATTCCCATAGTCAATAATAACAGTGGGTAAGACCAAGGAATATAGATGTGATGTGCGGCAATAGGTTTTTGAGCGTCACAAAATGGGAAGTGGCTAAAAGAAAATAGTACAAGCATTGAAAATGCCCATTTCCACCATCAGGGCAATAATTAAGAAGTTCCAGTCAACTGGAAATGTTCTGAATCAACCTGGAATTGGAAAGGCATCTACATTGTCTCAACGCACTGTGTAGATAATGATTTGAGTGGCCAAAAAATCTCCAAGGATCACAGCTGGAGAATTGCAGAAGTTAGTTAGTCTTGGGGTCAGAAAGTCTCCAAAACTACAAGCTGAAGTCACCTACATCACCACAAGTTGTTTGGAAGGGTTTCAGGAAAAAAGCCTCTACTCTCATCCACAAACAAACTCAAGCGTCTTCAGTTTGCCAGACACTACTGGAACTTCAAATCGGGTTCTATGGTCAGATGAAACCAAAATAGAACTTTTTGGCAATAAACACCAGAGGTAGCCATATGGAAAACTATCTCATGTCCACGGTTAAATATGGTGATGGCTTTCAATGTTTTGCGGCTGTTTTGCTACCAGAGGAGCTGGACATGTTGTTAGAATATGGCATCATGGATTATCAAATGTCAACAAATAACTGGACTGTCTCTGACAGAAAGCTTAAAATGGGCTGTGGTCGGATCTTCCAGCAGGTCAGTGATCCAAAATATACATCAAAATCATCACAAAAATGGTTTACTGACCACAAAATCAAGGTCCTGCTATGGCCATTCCCCCTGACTTGAAAACCTGTGAGGTGAAATGAAGAGGAAGAGGGGAGTCCACCAGCGTTTGAAGGATCTGGAGAGATTCTGTATGGAGGAACGGTCTCAGATCTATTGCCATGTATTCTCCAACCTCATCAGGCATTACAGGAGAAGATTCAGAGCTGTTATCTTGGCAAAGGGAGGTAGCACAAAGTATTGACTAAAAGGGTGCCAATAATTGTTGCACACCTAAATTTAACAAATACATACACACACACACACACACACACACACACACACATATATATATATATATATATATATATATATATATATATATATATATATATATATATATATATATACACTGATAAACCTGTGTTTTGTTTACAATTGTTTGATATCCATGGGAGGACAGTATTTTGTGTTTTTTTTTTTTAAACAATAGATCAAAATGTTACACAATAAATACATTTTTTCACAGTTTTCTTTGCTCATATTTACCAAGGGTGCCAATATTAGTGGAGGGCACGGTATATATTATTAGCTTAACATAGAAGCATAGAGGTAAAGAGAGCCAGGGGAAAATATTTCAGAAAATTTCAATAAACAGTTGTCTGACCTGATACCTGAGATCAAACGATTCAAGATCATCAAAAACAAAAACTATGTCTCTCTGAATTCTGTGATCCAGGGTGGGCTCTCAAGCTGCCTGTCTGTTCTTTAAAATAAGATTGCTATGACATTACATATTGTACTGTACACTGACATTATAAACAGTTTTAGGAGGTTCTCCTTTCTTTCTTTGGAAATTGAAAGTCATGAACCTGTGAATTTGTCTAGTGCTTTTATCTGTTTTAAGCTAATGCATAAGAAATAAAGCAGAAAACAGTTGCAATCTATTTTTCCTTGGTAGAATTTTAGGCAGTGAAAACTTTATGTAAGTGTGAGATAATTTACCCAACTGTTGCCCAACACATGTGCTGTAATGTACTTGTATACAATATTTCCACTACGTACTATAATTCCTTTAGATATAACAAATGCCTTATTTCATAATTTCTTACATATATGTTTTTCATTTCTTTTATATGTATCACCAGCTGATTGCTAAGTACAAGGTAAGTTTCAAACAAGAGAAACTGTATAATATAGTATTTATTTTGAAACAGATATTTATTAAACCAAATTATATATTTCAATCAGGATTACATAATTCTTCACTTACACATTGTAAATGAAAAAAATGGTTAGTGTGTATTTACTGAAAACTGTATCGAGAACACAATGAATTGAAGACTGTTAATAAAATGACCTCCTCTCAAAACATGAAAAAATTGCCTGAAGGAATTAAAATATGTGCCATTTCATCCTTGCTTTTAGACATACAATACATAATACTCAATTAACAGAAATATTATAAAATTATTAATTTATTTATTGTATTTCATTTACAGAATTTCAATAATAAATAATGATGTCACAAGAAAAAACAAGCCTCCGTTTTGTCTCTTGGAACACACGTGGTATAAAGAACTCACCCCAAAAGTTTTCAGATGTGTTGAACATCCTCAGAATTCTTCGGGCTGATATCGGCTTTATACAAGAGACACATGTTGGGCCAAATTGCTTCTTTAAAAACATAGAAGAAGACAAGACTGGAATAAAATGGAAAGTCTACATCACTGTACACAGCCCACAAAGCAAAGGAGTTGCAATACTCATAAAAGACAACATACAATTTGAGTACATATGCCATGATGAGGATTGCAGTGGAGGTTACATTGTGCTCTTCTGTCATCTGTATGGTGAACTGTACACACTTGTTAACGTGTACAATCATATGTCAGACAGAATTGTCTTGGGTAGGTTAAAAGACTATTTAAAAGAAACAGCTGAGGGTATGCTGGTGGTTGGAGGTGATTTCAACACTGTTTTGAATCCCAGCACAGATTGTAGCTCTTCAGCTGTTAACAAACAACAGTCTCAACTAAGAGATATTTTAGAAGGCTTTACAGCTTTTCTAAATCTCGAAGATGTACGCCCTACTAATGAAAGATTTACACGACGCCAGAACGAGAGTTACTCCAGGATAGACATGTTTTTCCTGTCAAAGGACAGAATGGGACGGGTGAGAAATATTAAAATAGAGAGCGAGATACCTGAAGTACAGCGTATTTCTGATCATTACCCACTCCTCCTAAAATTCACAGTTCAGATGCAAACTGAACGACAGAAACCACATGTTGCCACATGGTTGAAGGAATTGAAATACACACCTGACATAAGACCAGGGAAAATTAGTGGGGCAGAAATATTGAGTGCCATTAAGTCTTTACCTGATACAGATCCTGTGAGGGACTACAAAACAAATTGCTGTCCACTGACTGAGACCTTAAAGATAACGTACAATAAAATATTGACTAATCAGCCGGGACCTGGACATTTTAAAAATTAAGAGGACAGACTTAATAAAGTGGAAAATTTAATATTTTCAGAAATTTTGGCCAAGCGCCTCACTGCATTCATTTCATGGGAAACAAACCGTGATATCGGTGTCATTGTGACCTTTGAGAGAAGCCCACAGGAGATCAGGTGGTCTTTCCTGGAGACATTATTTGAGAAGTTAAATATTGAATATGCAGGCAGTAAGCTAAAACAGACCCACTCGGCCCCACCACCAGAGTTCAGCATTCTAGATCACCTTCTTCCTCAAGTCCAAAACTCTTCTTGGAATCTCAGAAGTTTGCAGCCTGACTGTCCACTAACCAATGCTATCCTCAATCTGGTTCTGCACCAGCTACAAAATCTCTGTACTAAGAAATGCTACAGATCCAGAGTTTGTTATCTCAGTCAAACTCTGCACATAGACATACAACAGGACTCATGGGAGGAAGTTATTAAGCTCGTAGAAAAATTCCAGGATGATTCAGGAATTAGACTGAGATTCACATAATAACGGTACAACAAACTGGTTCATTTTACACTAGATTTAAATATCATAACAAGTATAAATACTTTATGTACAACCTAATAAGGTACTGTACCTTGATACTAAATAATTGTGTTATAAAAAAATAGAATATAAAACATAGAACAATTTGCAAAGCCTTTTTTTCTGTACAGAAATGTCAGAGGTACATTTCTATTTTTAGGTCCAGAGTAAAAATTAATATAATTATGCTGGCTTTTATCTCTTATGTATTTCATTATTATGTTGAATTATTAATGCTATTATGAATTTGTTCATTGTCCTTCTTTGCTTATTATTATTATTTTTAAAAAAAATTTTTGCTTATCCTTTGCTTATTGAAAACATGTTTTAAACAATTTACTGTATTTTCTGAAGTGAGGTCCATTCTGAAATAATGATATAGTACATCCTGGTGTTCCTTCATGCTGGGATTGAAAGAAAGACATTTGGAATGCATTTAATTCATGTGTGCTAACTTGGCTTAAACATGGAGGAAAATAATTATACTGTACTTACATTTTTTTTTGTTAATCTGACCTTACTGAACTGCCTACCACTAACAATATATTGTGTTCAGAGATCAGATGCTGCTATCAAAGTGAGACACAATAGTATATTAGAACAAACGATCACTATAAAACAAGCCATTTAAAAATTTCAGTTAAATACCAGCAATGAATGTATGAATTTATGAATGTTAATAACAAACCATATAAATGGAGCAGAATAGCTCTTAACTGATAGTAAATGAGCAACATGCCTAAAGGGAATTTTACACTGAATGAGATCATTGGAACATGTTTTGCCATATATTTTTGTGATGATACTGAATTTATTTCAGGGATGTAATTTAAATTGATATGTTTTTGGCAGTACTTCCTCGTCATAGATGGCACCTATAACTTTATTTTAAAAAATCCTAGAAGAAAATTGTCCATCTGTGGGACATTTCAAGAATAACCATACAGTATATAATGTTTCATTAGCAGCACAGGTGATCACTGTCCATCACTAGTCAGATTTAAGACAGAAAGAAAATCAGAAAATAATAAAGGAGTTTCAGACTCTACAGTTCTCTAGATATCTACAGTTACAGTTTTGATTTTCTATCTGTAAGATGATAGGTTGTATTTGTATGCATAAAATGTTATTTTATATTTGTATAATATATATAATATATGTAAATTATTACAGCAATGATACAATGCTTTGTGTAATCTTTATATATTAGGGATGCACCGAAATGAAAATTCTTGGCCGAAGCCGAAACCGAATATAATGAAAAGCTTGGCCGAAAGCCGAAGGCCGAAACCGAACACGTTTTTTTTGCGTTTTTTCCATTTATTTTGCCATTTTTTTCACCATTGCATAAATTAAATAGTCAAAATGTGCTTTTTACTATTTTGTCTTGCTTTTCAAAGAAAAAAATCTATTACAAAAACTACAATTTCAAAATATTTATTTAACACTGAACATTTTTTTTTCATTGCAGCAGGCACAGGCTACCAATAAGGCACAATATAACTTTAAATAAATAAAAGAGTAAAAAATATTTTGATGTGGTCATCTTTGAGCCCCCCTTGAATAGCCTATGTTAGGCCTATAACTGACTGCCGAAAGAATGTAACACTCTGTAGCCTACAACTAAAAAGTGCATTGACGAGTGCAAAAAATGGTTCTATTGGGTTCTATACGGCTGATTATATTGGGGTTATATACCGCTTGCGTCCCTGTACACCTCGCGGAGTATTATAGTGGATATAGTAGAGTTAGATACGTTGTTAATGTTATGTTCCTTTAAATAAATATGTCTTTACCTGCTTCCGTACTCTACTCACTTACGTCTCGCGACGTGACAGAATACTCCGGAACAGAAACAAATCAAACGCACGTCTCCACAGTAAACAATGTAACGGTTGTCAACATCTGAAGAGCATGCGCTCGTGCATGTAGCACGTGCATGCGCGCGCCCCCTCATCGCTCCAAGCGCGCTGCCGGAAGTGGAGGTTGTGAAATTCGTGCATCTCACTCTGGTTGCTAGGCTATTTGGCGCGTCATCAAACACGTCATTGTTCGGTCAAATTTATTCGGCCTTTTCACTTATTCGGCTGAACACTGAAAGTGCTTTTATTTTTTTATTATTTTATTTTTTTTTTGCTATTTTCGGCCGAATAATTTTGGTTGCCGAACACTCGGTGCATCCCTATTATATATACATAACCAGCAGTTTTTAGACTTTTTCTAGCCTAATGATACATTCCAGTGCAGTCATGTTTACTATGTTTATGGGAAAATTGTCTTTTAATTAAATTAAATTAAAAATATGTTTTTTTTCCCTTGAGGTGTCTGGCCAACATTGGGCCAAGTCTGTTTTCTGACTTTGGGTCGACACTGACAGACTGACAGAGTCAGAATGTGACTTTGCACCAGTGTTGCACCAGCACTGCTTGGCTGTGTGGGCAGGCAAATCCCTCACAGATTCTGAGGCCGTTATTACTTTTAATTAACCTCTGCACATTTTCGTTATTAAAGCTTCCTGTGCAGTGAGGGAAAAATCACATCTGTTAATACTTTCTTATAGACAAACAGATTTTTTCCCGGTAGGATGGGTTTAACCCGCCTATCATGTTATTATGTTATTTCCACATTTGAGATGTCTGAAATACTGGTTAATCTCTCTTTTTTTGTTTGAAATTTTTTGACTTTCCTCATTTAGGGTCATGAACTTATATGCAAATATTTCATCTTAATAAAGGTTTACTGTTTTACACCGTTCTTTGCTGTTTTTTTTTTGTGTGTAGTTAAACTGTGGAAGTCAATTTGACCCATAACATAATGGATGTAACTTTGTTTTTCCAACATAAAAGGAGGGGGTTAATGATGCCCCTCCCCCTCCCACACACAGGCTACCATAAACTGTAAAGCACGTGCACAAATATTCCTAGTAAGAAGGTGAATGTGAGGCACAAACTCAGAGCTAAAGATTTCATTGCTAAGAAAACATGGCGCGTAAGTATTAATAAACCACACTTAGAAGACATATTTGTACAGATAAAAAAGAAGAAAAGATTCAAGTCCTGGACTGAAAAATTTTATGCTTTTCTTAACGCTTTTCCTCTTTTAAATCCAGAAGAGTTGTTGAAAGCCCGGCTTGGCCTCATCCAGGGAGTATCTGACGGTCTCCTAAAGGATCTTACTGATTGTCTCAGGGCTACAAACCCTCCAGTTCTTAATGAAAGGGAAGTAAATGAGATTCTTCAGGCTCACGCAGTGACGCAGGACAGAACTGGAAAACTTGTGGATATGGTGCGGAATAAAGGGGATCAGGCCAGTTTCATAATGATATCTGTTCTGGAACAAAGGGACAATCTGCTCGCCAGAAACCTGGGGCTTCTCACAGACTGCATTGAAGAAGCCAGGATGAATCATGAGTCAAATCACTTAAAACTTTGTAAAAGTTTGTAAGTGAAGTTCATAATCATCCGTCATTATGTACATAATAATGCTTTGTCTACATGTTTGGATCGCAGCAGTAATCCCTAATATGGCATTTGGAAGAGGGGAATCAAATCGAAAGTGAAACTAACAAGGAGGGTCGACTTTAGACTGTAGAAGAACATGGACATGGCTCAGTCCTAACAGTTTCTGAGTGGCACCTCAGGACCTTTGCACATTTTCGTTAAAGCGTCTGTGCAGTGAGGAAAAAAAATACATAGGTGTTAATATTTATTTATTTTTGGTGGGATGTGCTTAATGACGCTGAAAGCCCAAACCACATTTCCTACAGCACCTCACAAACAGACTACTGTAAACTGTAATGCACAAACACACAGATATTCAGAATTGTTTATAGCGTGAACGAGTAATTACCGTACACTAATGACAACATGGTTGTCAGCTGAATTATTTCCCTGTCAAATAAACAAAACTGAAATACTTTCACATCTATAAGCAAAATTAAGTTATACAGTTTGGTAATGTGAGAGTTAACACTGTAATGCATAATAAAGCACAAAACAGTGATAGATTGCATTTAGGAAATCATTTCTGACAATAAGTAACAACCCCCTGCCTAGCGTAACCAATTACAAACAACTACCATATCCGCATTGTATGGTGCATTCAATGACCAGCCAATCAGTTAGTACATTACAAGGTTGAACTTATAGTTAATAGTGATATGCAAAACCTAGCCAGCGTTCAATTAATATGGACATAAGACAGTGGTTTCGAGCAGCACCAACATCGGCAATAAATAATTGCAGTGACAACCAAGTTTAAGTGAATGATTGGGCTAATAATAGCTCCGTTATTAGTGCATTTGATCCTGACATACAGACAAGCTGCAGCGATGGAAGTAACGTTAGCATTACTGAGAACATTGATGCTGCCGGGCTAAGCGGCCGATGGAGACTGACATGTGCCCCGATGATTTGAGAGTGGATGGGCGTATGCAATTCAGACTTGAGAAATACCCTTCACGTCTCTTTGGGATTAAAAAGAGGTTATTCATGCCATCATGGTATTACAAGTGAGAGTGGCTTGAATATTAATAATACCCGTGCAGAAAAGTTCAGTCTTCTCAGACCAAGTCAGTGTGGCTGGTCAATAGGGGGAGCTGGGGTGCCGTTCCTTCAAGTTATCCAGAGAAACCTGTTAAACATAAGGTAAATATATATTGCAAAATAATTATGAAATAAAATTATTTAGTCATACTCTTTGCCTTTTAGTCATGTTAGCATTTATTAAAAAATCTAAAAATCTAAATTGTTCATTCATATTTCATACATTCATATCTGTCTGCAGTGTGCCGGCCAAGAATGCATATGTAGGTCATTAAACTTTTGAAGAGCAGGTGACTTGAGGCTGTTCTGTAATTGACTTGCTTCATATTGTCATAGGGGAACAGCTCATTGCGCCCCAGACTCTCACACTTTTGTTGTTAACGAATCAATGTTGTTTTTTAAGACATTTTTTTCACCTCATGTGATTGGACTGTTGTCAACAACTCTCTCTCCCACTCAGCAGCTTGTCAGCTGACCGGTACTGCAAGAGATTGTTAACAAAGTAGAAGTAGGCACAACATTTCTTCCAGATGAAAGAAAATTCAGTTTTATTTTTTACAAAAAAACCCTTTCACAAGGCTTTCAAATGAAGAAAAAAAATTATAAAGGAGCTGGGACCAGATCGACCCAACATACAAATTCATCAGCAGTCAAGTGATCATGGACGAGCTTAAACCAACGTTTCTCCAGCACTTGTTATGGCAAACAGAGTTGCTACTGGCCATTGTTTAGGCAACATTACAGTGTATTTTTTTTTGATTGATTACAGTTTTTTGAGTGATTATCTTGATTACTTTATTACTGATAATAAATCCACATTAAACTCAAAGTCACTGATTCGTGGTACCTTATTGCATAGTTTAACAGTTAAATTTTCCATTTTTAGGTAAGCAGTGGTGATACATTGTTATATCACCTGTTATTTAACAATTACATTCAGTCCTGCATTACTAAAGGTGTGATTTTCAGTTTGTTTGTATCCTCCCCAAAATTTTTAGCACCAGCCATCACTGGTCCAAATGTGATCCAGCTTTCACTAGCAAAGGCTTCACTGACTGGAAACACAGCAGTGAAGTCTAATAAGGGGCTTAACAGACATGGAACTTCCAAGGAACATTTGGCCTGTTTCAGTGAGTGGAAAGAAAGAGAGCAGAGTATAGAGAAATGGAAACAAATCTCAATGCTAGTTAGTGCAGATCAGCTCCAGAAAAAAAAACAGTACTACCTTTCTAGTATTATTGATGTCATTGAGTTTGTAGTTTCTAACCTGTTGCCTTCATGGGGTAAATTGGCATTTGGTGATATCTCAGAAGGAGGAAGTGGGCTTTTTCTATCTTTATTTTATTTAAGGATAGAAAAAAGCATAAGGAGAGACCCCCAGTTGGCCCAAATTATGAAGTCGAATCCCCAACATGCTACTTACACAAGTCATGGGATGCAAAATAGATCTTATTTGCATAATGAGCAATTTTGTGACTAAAGCAATTGTGGAAGAAATTGGAGACTCTTGGTTCACAATAAAAAAAAGATGTAACAAGGTATCCTGCTGGAAAAAAATGTCTCCATAGTTATTCTTTTTTTCAACAAAGAAACAATGGAAATAACAGAATGTCTGCTTGTGATGGCCATCGCAGACATGCAACGCTTTCTACAACTTTTTCTGTAAACCCACCAGTGCCACACATTACAGAAGTGAAAAACTGAAATGTTTGCTGGACCAGTGGGCTGCCTGTAGTGGCTGCGTACTGTGGGCATATCGTGGGCCCATAATAGGCACCAGTGGGGCCCACCATATGCCCACACTTTGGGCTGGTTGTGGGATGCCCCACTGTAGCCCCACCTGGGCCTCATAGTGTGTGGCCCGTACATGCCCCACATGGCCCCCATAGCATGTGTGGGGCCATTGCGGGCATACTATATACCTGCACACTCTAGCCATACTGTAGGCACACCGTGGGAGCACTGGGCATACTATGGCTATACTGTAGGCACGGATCTGGGCCCATAGTTTACCCTGTGGGCATGTTCTGTGGGTCCTTAATAAAGAACAAAATTAGTTTGGTCGTACTTTGCACCTGCAGTATACCACAACATTACTATAAATGCATATGCAGAAAAATTGCACTTGTAGACTAAATAAAACTATGTTTTAAGAAAAAAGGAAGAAAACAAAAAATTTGTACAAAACAGAGCATGTGGATACTGAATGCTTTTTAGTAAACAGAATCACATATGAAGCACATTTTAAAACATAAAAAAGAACAAACATAGAACCACATTAGAACACAATAAGTATGAATCAATCCCCTCAGGGGCACCAGTGGATATGTGCTATCTAAAAGAGAAAGAAAGAGACAGAAAGTGAGAGAGACAGAAGAGAAACAGATAGAGAGAGAGACAAATAGACAGACATAGAGAGAAAGAGACAGACAGACATACAGACAGACAGAGGAGGAGACAAACAGACAGAGACCTAGACACATCATTCACAATAGTACAACATCGATGCAACAGTAATAATAACAATAGTAATAATAATACAATAATATAATTTTGAGTGCAGGACTTCAACATGCTACTTGTTTATACAATGTTGTATTATTACGTTTACTTAAGTAAAGAATGAGTACTTCTTCCACCGGTCTTAATTCTAAATAATCAAAGTAAAAACAAAGAAATTCACTGCAGATTATTCGATTATACGTACATACTCTGCTTTTTGCTACTGGCTCTAGCACTTTGACACAATATACCTAATTAATGGTCCTTAATGCCTTGAAGTTCGAGCACTTTTTGGATTTGGAGTAAACTTACATTTTTCACTTTATTATTATTATTATTATTATTATTATTATTATTATTATTATTGTTATTATTATTATTATTATTTTTATTTTTATTTTTTTTTACACTTTTCCATTAAGAATAATTGGGAAATGTATGGAAAGTTTGGGGACTTAAGCTCCTGATGTGTTGTCAAAAGCCACTGATCTTCTTGAAGATTGCACATGTTTAACTTCACAAATAAAACAAGTTTTATGCCTTTTATTTGTTCTCCCAGTAATAGAAATCCATTTGTCCATGATGAAAAGCAGTCGGCACTGGCCGTGGTAGATTACCACTTACGTTACACGTTCATTCTGCAGTTTTGTATCCCTCATTTTACGTATCAGGTATTTAAATAGCCAGCCAGTAGCAGTACCTGTTCCAGCTGGCAGGTGGGACTGTTGTCAGTCGGCAGGTTTCAACAAACCGTCATTGTACAGTCGTAATTTATTCATTCAAAGAGCTGAAGAGCTAATTATACAACTGTTTAGTGAAACTAAGAACTTATTTCTACCTTCTAAGATTAATAATTGATCACAGTTTACAATGTCACATTGTAAGTTTGTAGTTTTGGTTAAATGAAATAACTTTAACCACTAAAATGTATATCATAAATGCATAAATACACTTACATTATTCAGAGCAATGTTGTTGTCTGTTTATATAGTGCTGTAGTCAGATTATATGAAGCACACTCCAATCAATGTGCTACAAGGCTACAAACATATTAATTTGGACAAAGTGAACTGATGTTTAAATTAATCAAACTGATCAAACTAATTTTCCCAACACTAGATAACATTGCAGTAACAGACATTTGTCTAATATCTGGTACTGTAATTTTATCTAGTGTTGGGAAAATCAATTGTTCCTACTTGGGCAAGCTATAACTAATAGTTAAATCAGAGATTGGTTGGCTAGCTTGCTACAACTCAGTTAATTAATCACTTTGTCCAAATTAATATGTTTGTAGCCTTGTAGCACATTGCATGGAGTGTGCGTCATATAAGTTAACAACTTACAACATATCAAAGACATATCAAAACACAAAATATTTGAAGTATGCACAATAAAGTGTAAAGTAATGTTTTTCTTCTTAACCAATGAAATGATTATTATTACTTGAATCTGGTCAAAAGTGAAATATCTCAGGATTACTATTAACATGGATTTCTCTTATGTTTTTGCCTAGACAGGAAATATACTTTCATTTTGTACCCTAGTAAATCCTGAATTTGTCTTTCATGTAGGATAGATTTTACTATGCAAAAGAAAGCTCAAGTTATTTCTTATTCATATCTTAGCAAATGAAAACATCATTTGCTTAGGCACAATTTGAATACTTATCTGCAAAGCTGAAAGCATTGACTAAAATGAAAATGAAAGTGGATGTGGGAGGTGTTGTGTCAGTAGCATCAGTCTAGGTCTATTCAGTTTGTGTTTGCATTACAGGCACTCTAGTCTATGACACATGAAATGATCTAGGTGTAGTTAGCTGTATACTGGGCACCAGGGTGCTAGGCATTTTATTAATCTTCTTATATTATGTCTTAATTCTAATATGAATGTCTTAATCGTATTATTCTTATCTTATTGTATTATTATTAATTTTAGGGTCTTAGGCAATTGCCATCTTTTAGTTATCTACAATGAAACATGCCTTCATCAGTCAGAGGTGTCTAAGAGTAACAGTGCAGCAGGGAATAATTTAACAAAAACAATGCCTAATGGCATAATATGCTCTGTCCCCATCCCAGTGCAGTGTGGCAAATTTAGATTACAACAAGTAAGGATCACTGAACTGCTGGATGTCCAAGTGATGTGAATTTGTGTTTTATACATGTACACAATTGTCCAATCATTCCGGTTCTATATATGTTATATTGGGACAGTGTCTGATTTCCAAATTACAACAAAATAGAAACTATCAGAAAGTTTGCTCTAACAATCTATCCCTCCAGCATCCAATGTAAAATTACAATATAACAGGATCCACTCATTACGTATATACAGTGCCCTCCACTAATATTGGCACTCTTGGTAAATATGAGCAAAGAAGGCTGTGAAAAATTGTCTTTATTGTTTAACCTTTTGATCTTTTGTTAAAAGAATTCACAAACATACTCTGCTCTCATGGGTATCAAACAGGTTTATAAAAAAATATCTTTGTTAAAAATAGGTGTGCAACAATTATTAGCACTCCTATGAATTCATATTCGAAAAATATATTTGAAGTATATTCCCATTTATAATTAACATTTTTTTTAGTACACTTGGGTGACTAAGAACAGGAAATTGTTCAACTGTGACTTCCTGTTTCACAGGGGTATAAATATGAGGTAACATATAGGCCAAATTCCCTTAGTCATTCATAACAATAGGTAAGACCAAGGAGTATAGCTGTGATGTGCGGCAAAAGGATGTTGAGCTTCACAAAATGTGAAGTGACTATAAGAAACTAGCACAAGCATTGAAAATGCCCATTTACATCAGCAGGGCAATAATTAAGAAGTTCCAGTCAACTGAAAATGTTCTGAATCAACCTGCAAGAAGACGTGTGTCTATATTGTCTCAGTGCACTGTGAAGAGGATGGTTCGAGTGGCCAAAAAAATCTCCAAGGATCACAGCTTGAGAATTGCAGAAGTTAGTTGCATCTTGGGGTCAGAAAGTCTCCAAAACTACAATCTGAAGTCACCTACATCACCACAAGTTGTTTGGAAGGGTTTCAAGAAAAATGCCTCTACTCTCATCCAAAAACTACCTCAAGCATCTTCAGTTTGCCAGACACTACTGTAACTTCAAATGGGATTGGGTTCTATGGTCAGATGAAACCAAAATAGAGCTTTTTGACAATAAACACCAGAGGTGGTTTTGGTGCACACAGAGAGGTAGTCATATGCAAAAGTACCTCATACCCACGGTTAAATATGGTGGTGGCTCTTTAATGTTTTGGGTCTGTTTTTCTGCCAGAGGACCTGGACAGTTTGTTATGATACATGACATCATGGACTCTATCAAATATCAATAGATATTAAATGAAAACCTGAGTGTCTCTGCCAGAAAGCTTAAAAATGGCCCTGATTGGATCTTCTAGCAGGAACATGATCCAAAACATTCATCAAAATCAACACAAAAATGGTTTACTGACCACAAAATCAAGGTCCTGCCATGGCCATCCCGGTCCCCTGACTTGAAACCCATAGAAAACCTGTGGGGTGAACTGAAGAGGAGAGTCCTCCAGCATGAACCTCAAAATTTGAAGGATCTGGAGAGATTCTGTATGGAGGAATGGTCTCAGATCCCTTGTATTCTCCAACCTCATCAGACATTATAGGAGAAGACTCAGAGCTGTTATAAGGGAGGTAGCAAAAAGTATTGACAAAAATGGCAATAATTGTTGTACACCTATATTTAATAAAGTTTTTTTTTCATATATATATAAACCTCAGTTTTGTTTGCAATTGTTTGATATCCATGAGAACAGATTATTTTTGTGAATCTTTTTAACAAAATAATCAGAAGTGTTAAACAATAAAGACATTTTTCCCAGCCTTCTTTGCTCATATTCACCAAAGGTGCCAATATTAGTGGAGAGCACACATTTGTATTGCCAAATCTTCTATACAGACATTAAGAACACATCAAAAAAGAACAAGAGAAATAAATAAATAGATACAAATACTTTTTATTTGTGTGTGTGTGTGTGTGTGTGTGTGTGTGTGTGACCCGTCAGTGGTTTTATTGTTGATATCTATCTATCTATCTATCTATCTATCTATCTATCTATATATATATATATATATATATATATATATATATATATATATATATATATATAAACAATAAAACCACTGACAGGTGACACACACACACACTTTTTTTTTTATGTGTTCTTAATGTCTGTATAGAAGATTTGGCAATACAAATGTTAATATGTGGCAGGCCAATAAAGCAACATTTGAATATGAATTTGACAGAGTTAGCTAGAGAGAGTGACATCATCATATAGTGAATTAACGAAACTATATTATCTAATTGCATTGTTCAATTCATTCAATTATCTGTTAATTATCTATAGATTTATTTATGACTCATCCTTTCCATTGACGCATGTGTTCAGACGACACGCCTATAGATCTGATCTAACAAGTTTACACAAACTTGTGGAGTCTGTTTCAGCTCGAGTGCACACTTCCATTAATGCAAAAAGGGGACATACCAAATATTAAGAAACTCTAAACTTCATGTAAATATTTATGTTTCCACTTTTCGCTGAAGTTGTTGCTGATGAGATCATTTGTAGTAATTTCATTAAATTAATGAAATTACATCAAGCTGCTTTTTGTTCTTTCATTTGTTAAGTTGGTAGTAAATAATGATAACTTTGTATAACAAATATCACCACCTTTATTTAGCTGTATCTTATGTAACAGATACTTACACAATAGTTACAAAAGTGATGTGCTTTTAATTTACATTAATAATATATAATAGTATATATATATATATATATATATATATATATATATATATATATATATATATATGTGTGAGTGTGTGTGTGTGTGTGTGTGTGTGTGTGTATATATATATATATATATATATATATATATATATATATATATATACATATACATAAATAATATGACTCATTTGATTTTTCTGTTCTGCCATCAACTGAGTGCACAAGTTCCAAACAAGGGAAATGATATAATAACATCGATCATATTTATTGAAATAGAAGAACGTTTATATTATAAATAAAACTACATGTATAGTTCTTAATTGGTAATAATCAACTGTGCGTATTAAAATGTATTTTTCATTGAATCTTAGTCTCTTCATTCTGAAAAACAACCAAGATAACATTATTAGCTTGTAGTGCATGCAGTATTTTAATGTGCTAAATATATCAAATATCAACGGGGTCATTAGCCTATAGCAGTTAGGGGAAAGTTCCAGTAAGCAAAATCATTTACTTACAATGAACATTTCCATTTAACAATTGCCCAACCTGAACTAAGATTAAGTGATCAACCAGCACCTCAAAGCAAACACTGGTGTTGCTGCATTCTTTGGTCCAAATTTGGCTCCCAAATTTTTTAAGGTCTGTTTCTTTTGATGTTATACAGAACGAACCCACAGGACAATGCAGTTGTTGAAACGTGGTCTGTAAACGTCAAGCTGTCATCAAAAGTCACCCCAAGGTTCCTGGCTGTCCTGGTTGGCTTGAGTATAACAGGCAATACTTATGTAGTGTCTTAGCACTAAATGAAATACATGTCATTACATTTTTGAAAGAAAATAGTATATCAAATGGATGTTCATATGCATTTCAGTTTTACACAAGTACTTGATTAGTTTGTTTTAGAATGAAATTTTAATTTAAAATTTGTTAAAACGTATTTTTTTAATGAATTATAGTCTGTTCTTTCTTAACTACAATCAAGATAACATTACTTGCATTATTATTAGTATTATTATTAGATTATTACATTATTATTAGATGAATATTATTTGGTTTCTAGTAGTAGATCTAGTATTTAATGGGCTAAATATAAAATATCAATAAGGTCATTAGCCTAGAGCAATTAGGGGAAAATTCCAGTAAACAAAATCATTTACGTACAATTAACATTTTTATTTAACAGTGGCCCAACCTGACTAAGATCAAGTGATCAACCAGCAACAAAAACGAACATTGGTGTTGCTGCATTCTTTGGTCCAAATTTAGCTCCTAAATTGCCTGTCTTTTTTTTTTTTTTAAAGGTAGGGCTCATAGTAAAGAGAGATGTCAATACCATGACATTACACATCCTACTATACACTAAGGGCATGTTCACAATTGGGCAGAATACTTGAGTCTGCACCTAGGACCAGTTTTCAGTCGGTTCAGGGAGGGTTCATTATAAAAAATAGATTTCTATAATGTCCTCATCTTATATCATTTCTTTATCTCCTATGGAACTCCTATGGAACCCAATTATCTGGGTTCCATCAATAGTTTTCTAGACATGTTATCACAACTTCCACATTGTGCACGTCTGATCTGTTGCTCAGTCTGGCACTAACCTCTCAGTCCACTGCTGAAAGGGTAATGCCCCTATAGTGGCCATGTGGTTTTTCCCTCACCATTTTGTGCTCTATACACTACTGAGTTTGCAAAATTAGCTCAAGAGAAAATGCATACAGGGGCTGGAGTTGGGTTTCCTTCCTGTGTATCTGCATTATTGGAACCTCCCTTGGCACTACAGATGAATTACAAAGCACTGAGTAGAGGTCCTGTGGCTAAGCGTGTTGCTACTAGCTGCTTGTAGCTTGATAATTAACAACAGACTGGAGTTGAAGCTGAGTTTTCACAGCTACTCCCCCATTATTTCTGCCGAGGAAGAGAAAGGTAATTAATTTAGTTTTCACATTCCCTGGCATCCAAAATCTAGCTGGCCTGTGGCTTCATTCTACTAGACTATCACTAACAACAGGATGGGGTTGAATCTGTATATACTCTGGTAATCTCATTATCTCTCCCACACTGTTTTAAAAATGATATATTTTACTTTCTAAAATAAATAGTTTGGGAAGTTTACACTGAATGAGATAATGATAATGAGTCTTTATTTATCACATATACATATGCACAGTGAAATTATTTTCTTTGCATACTTCGCATCAGAGCAGCCATGATGCAGCACCCCTGGAGCAGAGAGGGTTAAGGGCCTTGCTCAAGGGCCCAACAGTGGCAGCTTGGCAGTGCTGGGGCTTGAAACCCCAACCTTCGGATCAGTAACCCCGAGCCTTAACCACCAAGCCACCACTGCGCCCTCAAGGTCTGTTTCTGGAAGAAAGGGGATTGGTTGAGACTGACCAATCACACTAGTGAGAATTTGTTTTTGCCATATGTTTTTGTGATAATAGTGAATTTATTTAATGGACCTACTTGAAATGTATATGTTTTTGTGAATGGTTCCTCCCAATACATGGCACATATGACTTTATTTAAAAATCCTGGGAGAAAAGGGTCTACCTGTTGGTCAGTTCAGGAATGACCATACACTATATAATATTCCATTAGTAGCACAGTGAGTAATCACTGTCCATCAGTAGAGTCAGAATTAAAAGAGATTTAGAAAATTATAAAGGGTTTTCAGGCTCTGTCTACAGTTACTTTGATTTACTTAGATTTGTTTAGCTGTGAGTCAAGAGCTGGGAATAGTGTATTAATCTGTAAGATATTATGATGTATTATTATGCATAAAATGTAACATTTTTATTTTGAATGTTTAAAATGTTAACACGATATAAGTGTTGTAATTAATATTGTTGTTGAGTTTTGTAAATTATTACAGCAATGGTGCAGTGCTTTGTGCAATCATTATATATATACATAAACATGTTTTACCCTTTGTCTAGCTTAATGCTACTGTCACACGTCGTGACGGAGCAGAGATAAGGAGGATGCAAGTGGAGGATTACAGTTGTTTATTTGTAGAGACAGGAAGTCAGACAAATCCAAAACGTGATCCAAAACGTAATCCATAAACATGCAAGAGGTCAGGCGATTGGCAAACAGGCATACACGGGGCTAGGCAGGAATCTAGGTCGATAACCAAAACAAGACACGAACTAGAACGAGGGACTGGAAGCGGAGAATCCAGCACTAACTTATGACTATGACTATGACGCGAACTAAACTAACGCTAAACATTTACTTACGACTTATTAATCTTCCGCGTTGTGTGCTGGGAAGCGCGCGGTATATATGCGGACATGATTAGCGTGTAAACTGCTATCAGCTGGGAGCAATACAGACCCACGTGAATTCCCAGCCAATGACGGAACAGGGAGGAGACATGACAAACATAAACAAAACGCACGTGTCCCAATGTCACTACGGTCGACAGCGGAAAAGCATGTGCTCGCGCATTTGCGCTTAGAGCACACTGCTTCAAGGGGGAATCGTGACAGAACCCCCCCCCCAAGGGCACTCCTCCCGGAGTGCCATGAGTCATCCCACTTCATTGGCGGCCCCGGCCCCCTGGGCTGAATGTCCCAAGCAGAGACATGAAACTGCACGGTGTTCTTGGCGGCGTAGGGAAGCAGAGCGACGACCTCAGCCGGACAGGGAGGCTGAGCGACGACCTCAGCCGGACAGGGAGGCTGAGCGACGACCTCAGCCGGACAGGGAGGCTGAGCGATGACCTCAGCTGGGCATGAGGGCAGAGCGACGACCTCAGCTGGGCATGAGGGCAGAGCGACGTCCTCGGCGGAGCAGGGAAACAGAGCACTGTACTCGGCAGAGCAGGGAAACAGAGCACTGTACTCGGCGGAGCAAGGAAGCAGGGTGACGTCCTCGTCGGAGCATGAAAGCAGAGTGACGTCCCCAGCTGAACTGGGAGGCAGAGCGAAGTCCCCTGTAAGGCCAGGGAGAGGAGCGTGGGTCTCCGTGCGGCCAGGGAGAGGAGCGTGGGTCTCCTCGAAGCAGAAGGGGGGAACGCTATTTGCCATGGAGCAGGGGGACTGAGCGACAACCTCAGCTGAACAGGCGGGCTGAGCGACGACCTCAGCTGAACAGGCGGGCTGAGTGATGTCCTCAGCTGAACAGGCGGGCTGAGCGACGTCCTCAGCTGAACAGGCGGGCTGAGCGACGACCTCAGCTGAACAGGCGGGCAGAGCGACGACCTCAGCTGAACAGGCGGGCTGAGCGACGACCTCAGCTGAGCAGGGAGGCTGAGCGACGTCCACAGCTGAGCAGGGAGGCTGAGCGACGTCCACAGCTGAACAGGGAGGCTGAGCGACGTCCACAGCTGAACAGGGAGACTGAGGCTCTGAGGTCACTAGGTGAACCTTGGGCATGGGCGGAGCTTGGCTGGCCGTGTCGGCGGACTGGGGCATGAACGGAGCTTGGCTGTGCGTGTCAGCAGACTGTGGCATGAGCAGAACTTGGCGGTGCATGTCAGCAGACTGTGGCGTGAGCAGAGCTTGGCGGTGCGTGTCAGCAGACTGTGGCGTGAGTAGAGCTTGGCGGTGCGTGTCAGCAGACTGTGGCGTGAGCAGAGCTTGGCGGTGCGTGTCAGCAGACTGGGGCGTGAGCAGAGCTTGGCGGTGCGTGTCAGCAGACTGGGGCGTGAGCAGAGCTTGGCGGTGCGTGTCAGCAGACTGTGGCGTGCGCAGAGCCTGGCGGTGCGTGTCAGTGGGTTGAACTGGGGCAACCGGGTCGGTAGACTTGGGCGTGAGCAGCATTTGGTCCTTAGGCTGAGATATTAGCAGAGCTTGGGCCTCTGAGCCTGGAGGCTTGGCTTGGGCGTCAGAGCCTGGAGGCTTGGCCTGGGCGTCAGAGCCTGGAGGCTTGGCTTGGGCGTCAGAGCCTGGAGGCTTGGCTTGGGCGTCAGGGACGTGAGACTTGACCTGGACCTTCCTGACTGGAGGCTGGACCTGGAGCTCAGGGACTGGAGGCTGGACCTGGAGCTCAGGGACTGGAGGCTGGACTTGGAGCTCAGGGACTGGAGGCTGGACTTGGATCTCAGGGACTGGAGGCTTGACTTGGAGCTCAGGGACTGGAGGCTTGACTTGGAGCTCAGGGACTGGAGGCTGGACCTGGAGCTCAGGGACTGGAGGCTGGACCTGGAGCTCAGGGACTGGAGGCTGGACCTGGAGCTCAGGGACGTGAGACTTGACTTGGATCTCAGGGACATGAGACTTGACTTGGATCTCAGGGACATGAGACTTGACTTGGATCTCAGGGACGTGAGACTTGACTTGGATCTCAGGGACGTGAGACTTGACTTGGACCTTTTGTTGGAGCTCGGCGGGTGAGCCCACCTCGTGGGGCTCAGGTTCGAGCTCTGAGGTCACCCTGTCGGTCCCGGGCTGGGTCTCTGCACGGGCTCTCCGGTGGAGTTTCTTATGCTCCCGCCAGCTGCTCTTGAAGCATTCCTGAGAGCAGAAGAAAGCTTCCTGGAGGCCCAGCTTCCTGCAAGTGGGACATTGAAGCTGAGTCTCTCTCCCGCAGCCCTCGGTCATACATCTCGGGGATTTCGCCCCCGTGTTGGCCGGAAACTGAAGTGGATCGCCGGTTACTGCCCTGTCCATCTCCTCATAATAGAGGTTGAATGGGGGGTCCACCTGGGGCTGTCCATTGACTCTCCACCCCAGTAAATCAAGACCACGAAGTTGTCCAGGCTGTGAAAACTCCTCCATAAACAGCTCTGTAAACTGAGTGACATCATGGAGGGCTGGCGACCCAGCACTCACCAGCTGCTCCGCCCAGTCACGGGCCGGGCCGCAAAACCTGGACACCAGGAACCCGATCCACTCTCTCTTAGTAGGCTTGGGAACCGCCAAGCTGCAGAAATACTCCTGGCAGCTGAAGAGAAACTCCAGCGGGTAGCTCCCCAATCCCGCTGTCTCTGGCGGCAATTCAATGGCGTACCTTTGGGGAAATTGCACGGATGAAAAATGCGGCCAGTAATCCGAGCGTTCCCTGATGCGGTATTGTCCTACGATTTTCCTGGTTGCTGTGGCGTGCCCTCTCTCTAGTCCTCCTGCTGCATCCATGTTAGGGCGGAAGATTGTCACACATCGTGATGGAGCAGAGATAAGGCGGATGCAAGTGGAGGATAACAGTTGTTTATTTGTAGAGACAGGCAGGCAGACAAATCCAAAACGTGATCCAAAACGTAATCCATAAACATGCAAGAGGTCAGGCGATTGGCAAACAGGCATACACGGGGCTAGGCAGGAATCTAGGTCGATAACCAAAACAAGACACGAACTAGAACGAGGGACTGGAAGCGGAGAATCCAGCACTGACTATGACTATGACTATGACTATGACTATGACGCGAACTAAACTAACGCTAAACATTTACTTACGACTTATTAATCTTCCGCGTTGTGTGCTGGGAAGCGCGCGGTATATATGCGGACATGATTAGCGTGTAAACTGCTATCAGCTGGGAGCAATACAGACCCACGTGAATTCCCAGCCAATGACAGAACAGGGAGGAGACATGACAAACATAAACAAAACACACGTGTCCCAATGTCACTACGGTCGACAGCGCAAAGGCAGGTGCTCGCGCATTTGCGCTTAGAGCACACTGCTTCAAGGGGGAATCGTGACAGCTACATTCAAATGCAGAAAATTTTATTTGAAATAATAATAATAAAAAAAAACCTAATACGTCATATTTCTGATTTGGGGGTGTGTGGCTAACACAGTAAACATTATTAGGAAGTGTGTACACGTGTGCATGTACCCTCTATTGTGTATTAATCTATTACTTCCATCCCATGTTTAATTGAAGACTTTCAGCTGCAAGACATTCACCACTATTGTTACCCTGGAGAGAGATACAGACAGAGAGACAAATACAGAAAAAGAAAAAAGTCTGCTGATGATGCCACTAAATTTACTGTAGTAACCATTTCAAACTAGTAAGAGGAAAGTCTACAATGGATCTAAAAAGTCTACACACCCCTGTTAAAATGGCATATCACGGTAGTAATAACTGCTGTAAAAGTTAATTCTGGCTATGATAAAAAGGAGTCAGAACACACAGTGCATTGCAGCTTGTTGCGTATCGGGCTGCATAGCCGCAGACTGGTCAGAGTGCCCATGCTGACCCTTGTCCATTGCCAGAAGTGCCTACAAGTCCAATCCATAGAGGCCCCACCTCACAATTTACAGGATTTAATGGATCTGCTGCTAATCTTTTGGTGCCAGATACCATAGCACACCTTTAGAGCTCTTGTGGAGTCCATGTCTTGACGGGTCAGAGCTGTGATCACCTACACAAGGCAGGTGGTTATAATGCTATAAACTGACATAAACGAACATTTATGAAGTATGCACAATATAAAGTACACTGCAATGTTTTTCTTAAGCTTTGAATTCAGTACTAATACTTGAATCAATGGCCTGAAGTAATAAAGCATGAAAATTTTGTGGTTAATCTCATCATAACTATTAACATAACATTATTGCCTAAATAAGAAATATACTTTTGAACCTTGATGCGTTTTGAACCCAATTTTTAACACTAAATCTGGAATTTGTCTTTCATATAGATTAGTCTTTACTATGCAAAAGAAAGTTATTTCTTATGCATATCTTAGCAAACCTTGTTTAGGCAAGGTTTAACTAATTATCTGAATGGAAATAGGACTAAAATGACTAAAATGAAAATGAAGCTGAATATGAACAGGTGTCGTGTCAATAGCATCAGTCTATGTCTATTCAGTCTATGTGTGCATTACAGCATTGAAAGGCACTACAGCTTTCTGACTGGATCAAACTGTGAATGTGTTTGTATTTGATTAGTAGCAGATAATTAAACCATAAGTTGGAGGTAACTAAGAGTAACATTTAAAGAAGTATGTATATTAACAACCACAAATGTATAACAGTGAAGTGTGGGATCCAAATTGTAAGGGCCGGTCAATTGAATCCTGGTTGTGGTCCTGAAGACCCAACAACTTAAGCACTGCTCCACAGGCTAGGCTGGACCAGGCTGAACTGCAGATAAACTCCTGGAGACTGAGATAAGGGGATAACACAGAAAAAAAATATTTCCTTCAGAAAGTTTCACCGAAAGAACAACAGAACAACAAGCACTTGAGAACAGAGGCAAAGGCAGGGGCTAGGTAATCACATGAAGAACACAAGGAGTCAGCAACGAACTAAGAAAATGGAGGGTATAAATAGTCTGGTAAATCAGGGGAAAACAATAACAAAGTCCAAAATATAGTCCAAAATCCGAACATACAAATGATGAATTCATCAAATGGTACAAATTTCAAACTGAGTCCCTGCATGTAGAGTTCTGGAAAACCATCTCAAAGGTGCAAATGAACATCACAAACAATGCATGCAGGGCAGAATTAAACCAATATACATTAATTATAAATACAAAAAAAAAAAAAGCATTCAAATTTTGAAAAATCAGCATCCCACACTCCTATCATAATAAAGCCCTGCAGTGATAGGTGTTGGGCAAAAACACCAGTCCCCTTATCCAAGTCCTAGTTCTTAAAGCCTGCTAAAACTGCAAATACTCAGGACTGGATGAAATCTGCAAACTTAATTAAAATCCACCAAATTACAAAAGAAAACTATGTGGCATATTGGGAAAGCCAAATTAATTACAAAATAAAATGCAGTGTTGTTTGGTGCTAAAAAACAGGACACCATGGCAGATTATCTGACCGCATGATCCTAAACTAAGACACACTACAGCAAACGACAGACTGAGTGATTATTGACTGCCATAGAGATGGGCAGAGACAGAAAATTCCTGCTACCCATTGCACACAGTACTTACACACACACACACACACACACACACACACACACACACACACACACACACACACACATATGAAAACACACATATACTTGCACGTCATCTAACTGTAATTTCTTTTCTGTTTTAGAAGCATGTTAACTGCTCATAAATGTATCTGAACAAACCACAAAATTTCTGGAACAATATCCTTTGGACTGATGAGACCAAGGTGTAAATATGTGGTCATCATTCACAGCACCATGTTTGATGACAACCAATCACAGCATATCACCATAAACATCTCATACCAACTGTCAAGCATGATGGTGATGTTTTGGACTTGTTTTCCAGCCAGAGGACCTGGGAAACTTGCAGTCATTGAGACAACAATGAACTTCATATCATAGATGAATATTCTTGAGACAAATGTGAGGCCATCTGTCTGAAATTGGATCATGCAATAGGACAATGATCCAAAACACACCAGCAAGTTGATATCTGAATGGCCAAAGAAGAACAAAAAAGAGCAAGATTTTGGAATGGCCAAGTCCAGACCTCAACTGCACTGAGATGCTGTGGTGAGATCTTAAGAGAGCTGTGCCTAAATCAATGACACATCATTAAACTGTAGCAATGTTGTACGGAAGAGTGGGTCAAAATTTCTTCAACAATGATGTGAGAGACTGATAAACTTCTACAGAAAACCTTTACTTGTTGCTAAATCGATTGTTGCTAAAGATAATTCTACATGTTACTGAATTATATGGATGACATTTAAAAAAATTTAATCTGGGAATAAACAGAAATGGAAATGTTGAAAATTCTAAAACAAAAAAGAAAATGTGCAACATCTTGACTTCAGTATTCAAGATGTTGCACAAATTCTAGCTCACTATTTAAATTTTAAAAGTATTTGTGATCTTGACCACGTTAACTCCTTCAGATTTTTTTTCATGACTCATCCTTTCCACTGAAGCATGTGTTCAGATGACACTCTGATAGATCTGATCTAACATGGATCATCAGGTTTTACACAAACTTGTGGAGTCTGTTTCAGCTTGAGTGCACACTCTCATTAATGCAAAAAGGGGACATTTGATTTTATTGGCTGTTTTTATTTAATGCATTTGTTTATTATTGAATTGACTACTGGTTGTAAATATGTTTACTGTAATGTCTTGAATGTGGTCCATTCTAAAGTAATGATATCTTACTTCATTATGGTCTTCTTTATTGGGATTGAAAAAAAGTATTTTGACATGCACTTCAGTTTATAAACACTTGGAGGAAAAGGGGTTTTCTGTTGGGCTTTTCAGGAATGACCTTAGATAAGGGCCCATTAGTAACACAGTGGGTGATCACAGTCCATCACTGGAACCACAATTAAAATAGATTCAGTAAAATATAAAGGGTTTCAGACACTGTTATACAGTTGCTAATGTTAACATGTGCTTCATGAGCTGGGATTACTGGAGTTATCTGTAAGATATAAATATATATTTGACTGCAATCAATGTATTTTTGCTTAAAATGTTTTAAGGATTATCATTTGACTTTTGTCTTTCAAATTCTTGTCCAGTTCTTTGTCAATTATTACAGCAATGGTCCAGGACTTTATGTTTGCAATCATTATAGATATATAAACAGTAGGTTTTATCTTTTGTTGAATCTAATGCTACATTAAGTCATCTTTACTCTATTTATGAGGATATTGTTTTTTTGGGAAATTCTTAATGTCATATTTCTTTCTAAATAAATAAAAGCTGTGTCGTGTAAAACGTGTCAGTTGTCTTGAAATTTACAGTCAGGTTCATAAATGTTTGGGAAATATATAAAATCTTGAATATAAATTTTAATCCTGATCTTGGCTGCCTCGGACAGTCTTCAAATCTGTTTTTAAATCACATTCTCAACATTCCAAAACCAATACATTATGGTGGAAACTGGCAACCAAATGTGTACATTAACGCAGTTTGTTTTCATACAGCTAGCATGATTTAATCATGCTTTTTCAAAACCCTGGAATAAAATCAAACACTGCACTCTCACCTGAGCTCAAACCTAGGACCCTGTCAATTGATCACACTCACAATACACAATTCTAACTAGTATATTAGATACTTGTTTAAATTAAATTTACTATAAGCAATGAAATCACATTTTGATGAGAAACTAAATATTTTATGTAAAATATAAATAGTATTTTTTCTTAAATCTGACTGACCGCATATTCCCTTTGTTCAGTGCATCTAATGTCTGGCTGCAGTAAGATTTTTAACCAAACCCATTCCCATGTTAGTGAATGGGACAGCTGACAATCTATCATTTGAAGTTACAGCTCTACAAATTATTTATGGGGCTGACACAACTTACAGCAAAAGTATTTAGCTGTATATTTTCAGTCTTCTCTATCAATAGATTATGTCAGTATTTAGTAGTAGTGCAATATATGTGGAGACCTGGATACACTTGTGAATGGATTTTTTTGAATGCCAAGAGTCCAAAATCAACAATCATCTACACACATTTCAGCCATACAGGTATGGCCACCACAGACTACAATCCACAGAGAGTTCTAATCGAGCACACGTGTTTCCAATTACACTCAAACTCTATATAAATAGATCTTGGACATTCAAACGGTTACAAAGTATAACTCAGTAGTGTTAACTCTGATCTTACCAAGTCTTTTGTTCACGTATCACGTACGCTGGTTTTTGACTAGGATTGTTTCCTGGTTTCTGTATTTTGGTTTTTCTACATTGTGCTGTTTGCTGATCGCCTGAGCCTTTTCCTGTTTTTGACCTTGAACTTGCCTCACGTTATGGATTTGTCTGCCGATTGTGATTAAACTGCCTCTACTGCATTTGCATCCATCTCAGTCTTTCTGTTGTGACACTGCGTCTATTAATGGAAGAAACACCTGACCATAAAATTGTAAAGAAAACAAAAGTGAAACCAAAATGAAATATTTGAACAATGCACAGTATAAATTTATGTTTTTCTTCTTAACCATTGTAATAAATAATATTACTTGAATCTATGGTTTAAAGTGATAAACTGTCTAAAATGTGTGGAAATATCTCAGCATTACTATTAACAGGGATTGTTTTTATGTTAGAGAGGAAAGATACTTTCATTTTGTATCCTAGTAAATCCTGAATTTGTCTTTCATGTAGGATAGATTTTACTATGCAAAAGAAAGCTCAAGTTACTTCTTATTCATATTATCTTTGCTTAGGTACAATTTGAATACTTATCTGCATGGAAGCTGAAAGCATTGACTAAAATGAAAATGAAGGTGGATGTGGGAGTTGTTGTGTCAGTAGCATCAGTTTATGTTTATTCAGTCTGTGTTTGGATTACAGGCACTCTAGTCACACATGAAATGATCTAGATGTAATTGGCTGTATAGGAACTTATTATTCTTATCTTGTTGTATTACCTTATTATTACCTTAGGGTCTTAGGCAAATGCCATCTTTTAGTTGTCCATAATGAAACATACCTTCATCAGTCAGTTAAACTATCGTTTTATTATGAAACATATTCTAATATCAATAATTTTAAAGATTACCAGCTATTATCTTGCCATCATATACTTTATCCTGTTAAAATTCCAATGGTCAGCACGCTGTCACCATGTTATGAGCAAATCCATCTACACAGATTCTGTGTGTACGAAGGTACTCATACTTTTGGAAAGCTAAGCTTCTTGTGCTTGAATATAAATATAAACCATTTCAAGATACAAACAGCAGAAACAATCAACCTTTCTGTCAGACCACCGATATACAAAGAAACACTTACGAAACGGAGGCAACTCACCTCATATGAATCCTCATAGTAATCCACTGATCAATGGTCCTGACAAAAACAGTCTTGTTATACTGGCAAAGGTCCAGACAATTCGGTTATGAAGTATATTTAGTCCACCTTTCAAAAAGAGACCTTTTATTTTTAAGCAGATGTAGGCACCTTATGAATATAATCCGGCCTAGGATACAGGAAGATCTTGGTTAATCCAGGGGAAAAGGCAAGGCAGGAAGGAGCAATTGAGAGATCTTGTAGATCTACTACTCACTTGAGAGATGTCAGGGCCCGCAGAACAGCTACCTTTAGAGGCAGAAGCTTCTCAGAGGCTGACTCTAAGGGCTCAAATGTGGCACCTGACAGACCTTCCAGGACCACAGAAAGGTCCCAGGAAGGTATGGGTGGCCTACAGATGGGCCTCAGCCGCCTGACACCACACCTCAAAGTTAGAGGATGTTGCCAAACAGAAGCTCCATCAACAGGGGTGTGGCTGGCCGAAATAGCAACCACATAAACCTTGATTGAAGAAGGAGCCCACCCCGCTGAGAAATGTTCTTGTAAGAACTCCAGTACAGTAGCTATTGCACAGTTCACTGGGTCTACAGTGGATCCCTTTGGATGGGAATCTCATAAAGTGTGCCATCTAGCAGGGATATTATCTCTGAGAACCATATTCGAGCTGGCCAATAAGGTGCTACTAGCAGCAGACATAGACTGTCTTGGTGAACACTCGCTAGAACTTGCGGGAGCAGAGTGGTCGGGGGAAAAGCGTACAGATGTGACCTCAGCCACATGTGCACTAATGCGTCCAGCCCTAATTGTGTGGGAGGAGTGAGGGTGAACCCCAGTGTGTTGTCTCCTCAGAGGCGAACACATGCAGTCCCGCTTGGCCAAACCGCCGCCATATGGACTCCACCACTTGTGGATGGAGCTGCCAATCCCTGGGCCTCAGCCCCTGCCTCAACAGGATGTCTGCCCCCACATTCCAGTTGCCCAGAATGTACATTACACTCACTGACAAAACTTTCCCTCTGCCCAGAGAAGAATTAGTTGCCCCTGCCTGAACAGGGGGCGCGGACATAATCCTCCCTGGTGGAAAATATATGAGACCACCTCTGTGCTCCTCTTCCGGATCCATAAGAGATCCCCCAGACCTGAGACGGCTAGCTGACGGCAGTGGCCGGCCAAGATCCGCGAGGCTCTGAAACCCAACATGCTTCGGCTTCTGTGAAGAGAGCAAGACGTGAGCGGAGCTGCCTAATGTAGGCATTACAATGCACAGCCTCTCGATGCTGCCTCGCATGCTCCACACCTAGACACTTCACACAAAAAGTCCAGAGATTTTGAGAAAAGATAGAGAGGAAATGAAGCGTCTTTTGGTTCTTTACACAAACAACCGACATGCAGTCTCGCTGAAGATAATAAGGCTGATGACGCGGTTCACAGGTGCCATATATATATCACGCAACGTGCTTAATTTAAACAGGCATGATTTTATACAATCTTCAGATACCGGTTGCGCGCGAGGGGTGCTCCCATAGTGTTATGCTAAACGCAACGTGGAGTTCCCTTTCAAAAAGGGAACTCCCACACAATGCTAATAGTGTGATTAAGGTGTGTACATGTCTTCGATAATGCAACTAAAACAGGAATACTCCACGTCTTAATTCAATTTGTGTTTACTTCGAGTATGACTTTAGTCGGATTAAGATCGTCAGAAATCTGTGTTTACAAGGTAGTTTCTTAATCAGAGTATTGTCTTAATCAGGTTAATATCAGATTATTGTTGTCCATGTAAACGTACTGATAGACGTGAATGTAAATAGAAGCAAGTGCATGTATCCCACTGTCATGGCTAATGAGATGCGCCTTTCATCCCAATTTGCATAATTCGTTTGTGAATGTTTTTAGAATGCATGATGAAAGTAATGCAACATGTTTTACATGTAAAATAGTCCATGTTATTACAGCCTAGTTCTCTTGTTCAAAGTAGTTAGAGTGCTCAGAAACATTTTATATCATTCATGTTCCATACCTGTCCGTTATATAGTTTTATAAAAGTCATAAACACAGATTATAGATTAGGTATATGCCACATGATAAGGGAGGCTTGGAGGGACTTTAGTTACAAAAGGTTGAGAACCTTTGCTCTACAGTACACAGTATGTTGCTCTCCATCCATCCATCCAATTTCTGTACCGCGTATCCTTACTGGGTCATGGGGAGCCTGGAGCCTATCCCAGGGGCACAAGACATGGGACATCCTGGACGGGGTGCAAATCCATAGCAGGGCCAGTATGTTGCTAATCTATAGTTAAAACCTAGAAATTATTATTATTATTATTATTATTTTATTTTGGAAATACATAAAAACTTATCAACAGTTCTTAAAATTAGATATAATGAAAACAATACTACAACTATGTATAATGTATCACTCCTGTATAAAGTCAACCTGCATGTTTTTTAACAACATTATAATAAATATAAACAATAAACAATAAGTACAACCAATGGAACAATACAATAAATACAACACAGGACATTAAATATAACACAACAGGATGGTATAGTGTGTGGTGTGTGGTGTGTAGCACATAATCACCACTAGCAGCACAGAAGTCCCTGTGTTATAGAAATAAAGTGTCAGTGCTGTAACTGATAAGAAGATGGGATGGAAATTGGTTAAAGTGGCTTAGGCATGATGGGGTTGTGTCCATTAATTTTGAGGTAAGTGAGCCGCAGAGAGTTTATTATTGAGGGTCCTGACAGCTTGTTGGTGTAAGAAAATGTGGAAATTTCTAGAATATATGAGAATGCAGCTTTATTTGTATTCATCCTTCAAAAGGCAGATGGTCCAGGAGTCAGGGGGTGTCCCCGCTCTGCGGTTAAACATGGTGAAACTAGAGGGGAAGAGAAACAATTTGGCTTCACTTTTCAACCACTGTACACCATATATAGTGCCACTGGTTCACACACACACAAACACATAGAAATCTACTTTAGTAATGATTCATATTAACATCAGATTCATGAAGGACACCTGATTTGTGTTAAATAGTTTACTGGATGCTTGTTAGCAGTGCATTTATGTATCTAATAGTAATGCACATGTTTTCTGTAGTAGAACCGAGAATAGAATTCGTAGAAGTAGAATTCGAGCAGATGCTCAGTGCAGCTTTAAAGCTCTCACATTCCATCAAATATACCAAATTCTCAGTCCTGGGTCTTGAAAAACCTCACATGAAACATGTCATCACATGTCTCATGAGGAACCACACTTAATAGTGATATCTGCTGGCTTTGTGACGGTTTAAATGTTTTGTTTTTTTTCCCCCTCAGGGCCAGTTTAACCACTGTGTCGATGCATCAAGATGGAACCATTACAGTCTGAAAAGCACTGTATTTTGTGTAACGGGGAATGGAATAGATATTCCAAGATAATGCAGGTTATTTTGTATGTATTTTGATAACTTACCACCTGTTTTTAAACGGGTCTTCACACTGTCCTCCAGCTTAACCACCTCCAGGGCTTTGATACTGAAGCTCTCATCTATGTAAGATAAAGATTTCAGTGAATCATGAGAAACAACTATAAGAGGCAATTCCTCAGAGAAGCACCTGACATTTCCTCAGTCACATGAGAAAGCTGACCTACAAACACATGTATTTGAAGATCAAACAGGGCATATAGGACGCTGAGAAACATTCAGATTAAGCTAATTTTCAATTGAAATTTTACCTTTGGCTGGGAGAACAGTACACCCTCTGATGGACCATGGCTTCTCAGGCTTAAAGACGTGATCCTGTTCTTTGCAATGGCCTTGATGGTTTTGCTGTGACAGTAAAGTGTGCTGTTAGTAAGATAACACATGCCTATCTTTAAGATTGACATAACCTTTCAAAAATGTTAAGCTAATATATTGTACAGTCCTTGTTCCTGGGGTGATACCCTTCCCACTCTCACCTCCTAGGTTAATAACAATCACAATTTACATCTGGACTTCTATAAAGCTACTTTGTCAAAATGTCTGTTGAGTCCTAGTTGATGCTCTGAAAGTGCAGACACTCCTTGAAGGTTTCATCTTTTTGCCAGGTTTCACATCAGAAGGTGATGGATTTTCATTCAACTTCTGAGACTCAAATGGCACAAATGCAATAATATGAATGCATTGCAGATAACTAAGGATGTTAGTATAGTAAGTGAGATGTATATCTTTCTAATACATTTAAATAGTTATTCAATGTGTATATAATAAAATATTTGTAAATATTGAGATAATGCATTTATAACAATAAACACTAGCAGCAGATCTGTAGTTGTAGTTGTATGTGTTGTAAAAACTTGTTAACAAGTGTGTGTAAGACATGAATTCAATAGTTATAAATGTGCAATACCTATACATATACCAAATACCTATTTTATAGTAAAATGTGATTGTATTTATGTTTCTAAAGATTTGTAATCTATCAGAAATTGCATCTCAATTTCCAGTGCATTTTAATACAATATTAATGAAATAAATATGTGTACATTTACATTTACGTTTTATTAACAAGTGTGTACAGTTCACCATAGAGATGACGTTTCTATGCCAACAGTTCAAAATCCTCAATCATTAAAAAATTTAAGGTACATTAGTAACGATTAGTCAAGATTGGCAATCAAGTAGGTGGTTAAGTACAACAACATCAGAATGATTTTTACTCCTTCAACCTGCTTTCAATTTCCACCCATGTACACAAAGCACATTCGGCTCATACTGATTTTCTGTGGTCAAATGCCTTCACTATCTTGTTGTTCATCTGAAACTTGTTTTTTTGTTTTCCAATTAAATATCTAGACCACCGACTTTAAACACCAGCTCTAACACTCCAGAGAAAAATTATTTCACACTTCAACAGCTTCCCACTTCAAAGTATTTCACAGTTAGGTATAATTTATATTTATGTAGCAGTATGTAGAATTTTTGATGTTTTAGATGATGATTTTTAGATTTAAGAGTGTGAAAACTTGACTGAATTTTGTGTTTGTGAATACATTAGAAGTGAGAGTGACCAAATGACTGAATGGAATTAATAGTAAGTGCATAAAGTTGTAAACATATGTGTATCTTTTCAATAAGTATTTAGATGAACTTTCTGAAACTCTGTATGGAAGACTTAACATGAGAATTAGACTCGAATAGATTGGTAATTCAGTTTATAATTTTATTCATAATTCATACAACACTTCACAAGTATGAAGCACTAAATAATGATTTTCCAAATCCTTTATTTGTCTACACACCTGCCTTTTGTAAATGCCTGTTTAGTTAAAGAAGCATATTTAACCATTGATTGGTTTTAGATTGTTATATTTCTTACAGTGTACAATTTCTCTTATACAATTGGCAAGAGTTAAAAAAAGATACTTTCGTTTTGTGCTTTATTTTACAGTGAATCCAGAATTTGTCTTTCACATAGGTTAAATTTGACTATGCAAAAGCAAGTTTATTTCTTATTCATATCTTTGCAAATGTATGTAGGCTTAAACAAATTACTGAGTATCTGCATGTGGACATTTGCACCAGCCTGTGCTTATGGATCACAGTCATGATGTGAGCAGCAGCTGTTTTGTGATCAAGAAATCAAGAGAACTTAAACGTGCTCAAGTAAACCTACACATTTTCATTTTTGCTTTCAAATTTGACTTTACATGCCCAAATCATTTGTACATATAGCACAGATACATGAACACTTCTTGTAGCATTTATTAGTTTATAAATGGTTATAGTTTCTTTTTTTTTAATTCTAACTTTTAACATCTTATATATGGCATGTTCTTGCAAGATTTGCAGTAAGAATATATATATATATATTTTCTTGGGCACACAGTTTCCATATTGTTTTATGCTCAGAAACACACATTAGATTCAAGTCTTAAAGGGCTAAAAATCCATCACAGAAATGCTCATGCAAATGGGACACAAATGTGTGTGTGTGCATCGAGCTTCTTTTTCTTTCCCTTTTTCTTTTCCCTTGCAATTTGAATGGGACCTACAGTATAAATTATTTTTCCTGTCATATATTACATAATCACTGCTCTTTGCTGTAAATATTATGGACCAACTATTTATCCAATAGTTACCACACCTGTGATATGATTTTCCTATGTAAAGTGTTTCAACTTTTTTTTTTTTACAGAGTTCCTGTAAACCATATGGTTCATTTGATTCTTCGTCTGATTCACTTCTTCATTTCTGCCCCCAGCTGAGTGCAAGATAAGTTCCTAGGTACCAGATAAGTTTTTTTCAGATGAACACCATTTTATCTTGGATGGATCTGATGGTAGAGTTTTTGTGTGCAGAAAGCCAGTAGAATTCCAACCAAACACAGAGAGAGCTGGGGCTGTTTTTCTTACAGTGGTGTTGGTGAGCTTGTGTTCATTGATGGCATTATGAACTTAAAAGTGTACATATATGTATAAGTGTATATATATATATATATATTGAAAAAAAAAAATAAATAAATATATATATATATATATATATATATATATATATATATATATATATATATATATATATATATATATATATATTTTTTTTTTCAATAACAACAACAAAAAAAAAGCTACTTCTCAGAATGTTTGTCGCATATGAGGCACTGTTCTGAAACTGCTCAGGTAACATCTGGGCATGATGGTTATCCTGCAGGAAAGCATACAAGAGTTATAAGCCAAAAAAGCCATTTTGCTATCTACCGATCAGTTGGAAGCAGTGTGTCGAAACTCTGCAAGTAACTTCAGGATCTAATGTTGATTTACCAAATTATGTCAAAATCCCTCAAAGTGTTGCGGAGATATAGCCTCAAGTTAAATTTTGCGCGTTCTTTGCCAAATTCATCGAAGACGGTATGGTTTATGAAAATTCTGTGAAAAACTTTTAGTCAGCAGTATTGCCAGATGATGTAGGCCAATATTTGTGCAGATGAGACAAACAGTCTAGGAGGAGATAAAAAAAAAAAAAAAGTATATTTACAAAACATTTAAAGATGACAGACAGGAAGTTTGCTCAATCATGACATAATTGGTATCATTTTTCTCGGCATGAGACAGGGAATCTATCAAGCCCAGTATCATGACAGTAAGCAAAAGTAGTCAATAGCTATTAGCATTTTTATAAATAGCATTATTATTTTTGACCACAGCATACATATACCGATTTTCATAATGATACGCATAGTTGTTCTTAAAGTACAGCATTTTATGAGTAAATTCAAAATGGCCAACATCCAAAATGGCCAACTTAGGAATTGTTCATATCGTTGGACTTGGTATGCCCCACTGAATACATTGAAACCAATTTGATGATTTTGTGAGAAACCGTTCAGAAGTTATATGCAAAAATGTGCTTTTTCATATCTCATGACCACTAAGTGGCACTGTGTTCAGACAGAGCAGGCACCCTCAAGTCATGATGCCTAAGACAATTAATAAGTTTGGCATGCATATTACATTTACATTTACGTTTATTCATTTAGCAGATGCTTTTATCCAAAGCAACTTACAAATGAGAAAATACAAGCAAAGCGATATATCAAGCAGAGAACAACACAAGTAGTGCTACTATACAAGAGCCGTTACTTGAGTTCTAGAAGAAGCAATGTGTGCAGAGTAGTGGTATAAGTGCCAGAGTAAAATTTAATTTTTTTTTTTCATTTTTTTTTTTTTATGGGTTGGTTAGGTGTTCATGGAAGAGGTAGGTCTTTAGCTGTTTTTTGAAGATGGTGAGAGATTCTGTGGTCCAGATTGAGGGTGGAAGTTCATTCCACCACTGAGGAACAGTTAGTTTGAATGTTCTTGAAAAGGACTTTGAGCCACGCTGAGCAGGAACTACTAAGTGTCGGTCGTTGATTGATCGCAGATTGCATGAGGGAACGTAATCCGTCAGGAGAGAGTTGAGGTAGGAGGGTGCTGTTCCAGAGAAGGTCTTGTAGCTGAGCATCAATACCTTGAATTTGATGTGGGTGGCTGCAGGAAGCCAGTGGAGGGAGATGAAGAGGGGTTTGACATGGGTTCTTGTGTGACTTGGGCTGGTTGAAGACGAGGCATGCTGCTGCATTCTGAATCATCTGGAGGGGTTTGATGGAGCTTGCCGGGAGGCCTTAGAGTAGTGAGTTGCAGTAGTCCAGTTTTGAGATAACAAGAGCCTGGACTAGAAGTTGTGTAGCCTGTTCGGTGAGGTAGGGTCTGATTTTCTTGATGTTGTACAGGACGAACCTACAGGACATATGTTAAGATTTGGGAGATATACCCTCACATCCATTTTGTCGTGCTCGCCATTGAATTCATTGAAGCGCCATTCAAAAATGGTATGGTTTATCAAAATTCTGTGAATAACTTTTTGTCGTGTGTTTCTCTAGATGATGCAGGCCAATTTTTGTGCAAATTGGACAAATGGTCTAGCACAAGTTCGAAAAAGTCCTACTGTCCACTGTGTGCCAAATTTCATAACTTTCCCGCAATGGTTCTATAGGCTGCTATAGACTCAAGAGCAGAAGCAGAATAATACTAATAAGAAAACTAACAAAAACAATAGGGGCCTTCACCCCTTTGGGGCTTGACCCCTAAATATAAAATAAGATAATGTTTTTTTAAAAGCAGTAGCACATAAGTCATAGGAATATCAATGCATTATGTTAGTTCTTAGCAGGCAATAATCAGTTCTAATGAAATATGTGCTGTTACATTATTTACATTATATACATTTAACATTGATTTTTAAATGGTTTGTTTTAAATTAAGTAATTTTTAATTATTTTAACATCAATGATTAGTAGTCTAACAAAGTAGTCATTCATAGCAATTCTTAACTGCAACCAAGATAACAGCACTGACTACTGATCAACTTCACCTAGAACTCCTTACACATGAGTATTAAAGAGTCCTAGTATTAAAGGACGCACATTCATTCAAGTCGTTATATACACTCTGTGTTTTTTACCAGTCGTTACCATGCAGTTCATGTTCTTAAAGTCTCTCTGTTTTTATGGTTTTTTTAAATTTTATATCTAGTACAGTATTATCAATTCCTATTTTTGCCTTGCCCTTTAAGCTGTTTGCACATAGACTGACCACTGCCTGTTTTTTGACTTTTCTCTGCCTCAAGTTTTAGATCTGGTTGAAATCTTTCTAATAAAGCCGTTGAGTACCTGGGAATTAGAATCAAATAGGATAATTACAATTTTGTGTAGCATTTTCCAAAACTGGTATTTGCCTTACAAATGATAAATGAATTCAGGTAAAGAAGCACATTTAACAGTTGTTAGCATTTAGTATGTTGTATTTAATGTATCATGTAATGTAAGCTGAAGCTCTTCTGGGGAACTCAGACATTTGTCCATTCACCAACCTCATCCTCGATCTGGCTCTGAGGAAGCTAGAAGATCTGATTCTCAAAACTGAGACAGAGTGCATGACCTGTCTTTCATTTACAGACATGTTGTGCTCATACATGCACCTTGCTGGCATTTATGTTGGCTGCTTATTAGCAGATGTCCTCTTGCTAAAATTGTCTTGTCCTGTTTGTCTACAATTACAAATACATAGATATTTACTTTCATTTTGTACCTTAGTTTCACATTGAATCCAGAATTTGTGTTTTATGGAGGTTATATTTGACTATAACTGGATGTGGACATTTGCATCAGTTTGTGTTCATGGATCATCATCACGGATCACGTGATGTGAGCAGCAGCTATTCTGTCAATAACAAAATCTTAAACCTGATCAAGAAAACCTAGAGTACATTTTAATTTTTGTTTCTAAACTTTACTTTACATGCCCAAATCATAGAAACAATCACAGGTTTGTACATACACAGGAGCACAGAGACCTCCAGTAACATTTATTCATTTGTAAAGTGTTTTATTGTTTTTTGTTCTATTGTAACTTTATTCATTCCATATATTATATTCTACATGTTCTTGCAACATTTACAGATGAAAATAAACCTTTTTTTTTTCTTTCTTGGGGACACACTTTCCCTAGTGTTTAGTGTTCAAAAATACACATATTCCCAAATAAGCTTAGGTTTAGTTCTTAACGGGTTAAACAATACATCATGGAAAGAGGGATGTGCTTATGCAAATATTGCATGAATGTGTCTGCACTGGCTGCTTTTTGTTATTCTTTTTGTTTCTCTTGTTTGTAAGTAGGAGCTTCCATTTCTTGCCATAATCACCACATTTTGCGGCAAGGTAAGTTCCCAACAAGGGACTCTATATAATAACATTTATAATATTTATTGAAAAATAGGTTAATAACACACAACACACAGAGACCATTTTTTAAGGAAATGGTATGTGAACTAATTTATGTACATTTACACATTTATGCAATATTTAGAATTTCTCAAATATTGATTTGTTTTAATTGATGTATATTTAAACGATGAGCATGAACTTTACAAGTTTGTGTTAGTGTTTTATGGATTACTTTTATGACTTTTTAATGTCAATTAATTAATTATTAATTTGTAACTAAAGTCAACATAGCATACAACAACCTACATTTTAGTTTGTTGCAATACCTCTTGTTATACCAGTGGACTTAATATCAATTGTGGCCATAAGCTTAACATAAATGTTAGGAAAGCCAGGGAAAATTTTCACTCAGTAAACAAAGACAATAACTTACAATGCAAACTTTTGCTTTACAGTTGTCTGACTTGAGAACTGAGATCAAGGGATGACTTACTATCAAATACTGTTATAGAGTTTTATATTTTACTTTAGCTTGAGTCTTATCAACTGTTCAGAGCCTTTGAGTTGAAGCTGCTTGTGTGTTGTCTGGTGTTAAGTAGCGTTATGGTGTTAGTGTTGACTATAGCACCTAGGCCACAATTTAGAATTTCCACTTTGTCTAAGTTATTTTGCTATTAATAAAACATAGACCCCAACACAACTGCAAGGTTTTGACTATTTACAAATGACATAAAAAAAACAAACAAAAAAACATTTATATCATATTCTGAAGTGGCATGACTTACCCTTTTGTTAAAACTGACAGAAAGCCTCTTTAAATGTTTCATGGAGTTAAATTAATTAATTATTTAATTATATTATTTGCCACATGCAAATATTTCGACACACTTCTGTTTGTCAAAACTTATTAGGCCTTAAAGCATCATGAAAGACTAAACTATATTTTCTGAGATTTTAACACAGGCGTACATGTTGCACATCATAAAAGACAATCTTGGTATCCGTTAATTTTAATTGTAGGAGAAAACTGGTTAATTTTGAGCTTTTTTTCCGCTATTTTCATCTTTGGGGTTTAAAATGTCGTTACAGGCAGTGACGTGGCAATGTACTATAGTACATCGATGACGCGTTGGTGTCTCATAATTATTCATGAGACTGTGTGTTATTATCCTATGAGAAGACGCTGTGCCTTGTGGGAATTATTTAGCTTTTTTGGACCTCTACTATATATATATATATATATATATATATATATATATATATATATATATATATATATATATATATATATATATATATATATATATATATACCATTGACTACATTTACCCATCCTGCACTGTGGCTTACAAACATGGCCGCCATGGATCGCAATTCCCAGAACACTCACATTCATTGTAATCATGCACACCTGCATCCGATCTCACGCACAATCGCACCACACATAATAGAGACTGTTTGAACACTAAATATTTGCAAAGTATTATGTGAGTTTCCATATACCAAGCGTTTGTTTCTCAATACGTGTGTGATTATTTGGATATTGTTCTCGCGCTCATTCTCGATTCTTGTTTTGCCTTGTTTGCCGATCGCCTGACCTATTGCCTGTTTATGACCACATCTATGTTTCACGATTTGAATTTGTCTGCCTGTCTCTCATATAATAAAGCTTTTATCTGTATTTGCATCCTTCCTACCTCCTTTACGTCCATTACGTGACATCTATACAGCTTGTAGATCTGCTCCCACTCTCCAGACTGGTCCACTATCAGCATGTGTCAATGAAATAAGTCCAATTTAAAAAACTTAACATGGACAAAACTGAGATCATTATTATCTGAACACCAACACTTACTAAACATATCCTCTATGACCTTAGTTGTGACATTGATAGCACTCTCATAAACCAACTAGTACTGTAAAAAATGTAGGCATCAGCTTTGATCCCTCCCTCACCTGTGAAGCTCATATAAACCCCGTTCCTAAAATTGGTTTCTTTCACCTGTGTCGCATTGCTCGCCTCCGTCCCTTCTTTAGCCTCAAAGATGCTGAAACACTGGTTCATGCATTTATTTTCTCACAGCTTGACTTGCAATGCTCTCCTCATTGGTCTACCTGCTAATTCTATTGCAAGGTTGCAATATATTTTAAACTCTGCCGTTAGACTTCTCACACATACCAAGCTCAGATTACTCCAATGCTGTCTGAACTTCCTTGGGTACCGGTTTCATTTCGTATTAAATATAAAATAATCCTGCTCACATTTAAATCACTTCATGGTTTGGCACCTTTCTATCATAGTGCACTGCTTCTTCCCTACAACCCGCCCCGCTCTCTCAGGTCCTCTGGGCTCGGAGTGCTCTCTGTCTCTAGATTTTGTCTCTCAGCCATGGGTGGCAGGTCTTTCAGTGTTGTAGCACCTAAAATCTGGAATTCTCTCCCTCTAACTCTCCGCAGCATCACATCCATCTCCGCGTTCAAAACGCAATTAAAAACGTATGTTTTCTCAGTGTTATCTGTCCTAATCAGTTATAATACATTTTCTCAGTGACTGTACTGTGTATTTCTTTTCTGTGTTTGGTTGCTCTTTGTTTTTCACATTGTGTGTTTGTGCATGATTGTTCATTGTTTATGTATCATTGTATTGTAAAGTGTCTTTGAGCTCTGGAAAGGCGCTATATAAATTAAACATATTCTTATGACAGCACATGGTGCTTTCCTACAACAGATGTAGTAGATGAGAGGGGCATTCAAATGGGTCACATGTGTTTGTTTCAGTGGTGTAAGAGCTCGAGTGTGTTTTCTTGGGACAGCTATGAGAATTGGAGAAAGATGGACTTCTGACTTGCTCATGAAGGCAGTTTGCATCTACACAATGATGCGGTACTAAGTCCTGAGGACTTTTCCATCCCTTCAAATGAGGTATGTGTCTAATTTTTAACCATGACAGTTTAATTGTCATTTGAGCTAATTAAACCTCTGAAAGCTCCACGGGCGCCGATGGCCCGTTGCGTGCAAAGCTATACAATGAGAGTCCGCATTGAAAGGAAGACTCTTCCCCCTTATATTCATGAAAAGCTCGAGCCTATTAGCTAGCTACCATTGCGACACTTCTCCCATCTGTGCTGACTCCGATTTTGTTTTATGTTTTCCTCTATAGTCACACCAGGGGCTATAGATAGGGCAGAGGACCTGCACTGCTATCCATTGTGTCTCCATTTAGCCCTGTGAATTCAGGAGGAGAGAAATCCTCTACTTCATCAGAGCCCTGTGCACTGCTGCCACTGCAAACTTTTTGTCACAGATTATTGTGTGTTCTGAAGGCTCGCCCCCCTCTTCCTCCCCTGCCTGTCCCTGTCACGCCCACTCCCCCTCCCTTTTTTGCATAGCCATCCACACCCATTTAAAATATTGCATTTTTCAAAAACATTTGAGAGGTAGACTTGAGCTGAAAGAGGGAGGTTTCATGACCCTTTAATTGATTCATTAGGATTTATTGCCTTGTTACACAGTTGTCAAACCATGTGCTCCTTTAAAAAGCTGACTGAGGATCTAAAAAAGAAACAAATTAATGCATACAAAATCAGGGGAAGGCTATAAGAAGATATCAAAGTGATATGTTCTAGCTCACAATTTCCACTGATTGAATTGTCATTAAGAAATGGTCATTAAGGGGAAATTTGGAAGTCAAGGCAAGATCTGGAAAACCAAGAAAGCTCTCAGATAGAAGTGACTTGATACTGTGCAGTAAGTAACGTAACAGAGTTGTTTAGTAGCTAGGTTCAGTTGGGTTCAGTTCAGCTAAGCCAACACACATACACACACATGCCTCATAATGGTTATTATTAAATGACCATCCGCAAATAATCAGGTGTACCACATTCATTTGATCATTCCCCCACACTCCTGCTAAACCATGCCCCAACTTGCCACATCCTCATTTCCACCACTTTCCACAGTTTTCTCATTTTAATAATAATAATAATAATAATAATAATAATAATAATAATAATAATAATGCTGCAAGCAGCATTTTCAAGGGCCAAGCACCCAGACTCAGTGACTACGTTCATATGGACAGCAGTTTGCTAATTATTGACCTTATTCTGAGTAAGACAATATTGTGATTAAGGTGTTTACATGAGTTGCTTTTAGAATACTCCTTTCATGTTCCCATTTTACATGTTATAGAACATAGAGCTATGAAGGGCACACATCATTATGTCCCCACGCCATGCCGTCCGACGTTCCCTCCAGAATTTCATGTATCAAAATACAGTTCGTCTTTGTAATGGTACCATATACAGTTTTGGGTGTTTTTATTTTTAATTTTTTACGAATGCATCAAGTGCAGTTAATTATTTGTCATGTTATACGTGCAAATAGATGACTGCTTGAAGCCGTGGGCTGCATCCCAAACTGTGTACTTACCTACTATATAGTAGCTGAGATATATGTATTACACCTACTATATAGTACGTAAGTACGCGGTTTGGGGCACAGTCGTGCTTTCTTGTTTGACGTAAAACTGTTGAGCACTGTCATGTGTGTACGTGTCCTGTCGCAAAATGGGGTGAAAAGTCCCACACAACGTTAACAATGTGATTAAGGTGTTTACATGTCTGTAATACATGTCGATAATGAGACTAAAACATGGGTCCTCATACATGTAGAGCTGCAACAACTAATCGATAAAAATCGATAATAATCGATTATGAAAATCATTGTTAATGAATCTCATTATCGATTAGTTGGTCTGAGCGCAGTACGGGGCATGTTTACTCATTACGTTACTTCTGTTCCGAAAACACGCTTCAGAGAGTAAATACTAAAGTTATGTCCCAAATGAAGTACTGTACACTTACACTGTGCACTCTGCACTAAAGTCCAGTGAGTGGATTTTAGAAAGGTAATATCATCTCAAATATAACACTAGCGTTTTTTTTTTTTAGTAACTGGAAGTATAAGCCACGACAGCGCATAACGTCATATGCACGCTAGCATTAGCAAAAACCCAGAGTCAATAACAATGACTTTCGTCAGTTTACTTTCTGTCAGTGTTGAATTTTATTCCCTACATGAGTCACCATCAGACGGAGTAGAAATCGTCACATGACGATTATAGTATATATTTATTAAATAGTATATATTTATTATATTTCTGTTCTGCCATCATCTGAGTGCATAAGATAAGTTCCAAACAAAAGGAAACTATTTAATAACATTTACTGAAATAGAGGAATGTTTATATTAGCACTAAATAAGTTAGCACTAAAGGAAATACATGGCATTACATTGAGTTTTACAGAAGAATTTCATAAATATTGATGTTGGTATTATTTTGAATTTTCAATTTAAACTATGCTAAAATGTATTTTTCAGTGAATCATAGTCTGTTCATTCTTAACTACAATCAAGATAACATTAGCATTAGTATTAGATTATTACATTATTAGTAGTATTATTATTAGGTTATTACATTATTATTAGATGAATATTATTTGGTTTCTTGTTGTAGATCTAGTATTTTAATGGGCTAAATATAAACTATAAATAGGGTCATTAACCTAGATCAGTTAGGGGAAAGTTCCAGTAAACAAAATCATTTACTTACAATGAACATTGTTATTTAACAGTCGCCCAACCTGAACTAAGATCAAGTGATCAACCAGCAACAAAAGTAAACACTGGTGTTGCTGCATTCTTTGGTCCAAATTTGGCTCCTAAGTAGCCTGTCTGGTTTTTTAAGGTAAGGCTCATAGTAAAGAGAGATGTCAATACCATATTACGTTACACATTCTACTACACATTAAGGGTGTGTTCACACTTGGGCAGAATACTTGAGTCTGCACCTAGGACCAGTTCTGGATCGGTTCAGAGAGGGCTCAAAATACCATATTTATTTTCATGCTGAAGGATTACTTCCAAACCATGGATTGATTACACATTATGTTCTTGCTTTGAGGGTCACCTGTAGTCCAGGAAGTAAGAATACAGTCTAATTTGTCATTCCACTGTAACATTTTCTTCTGTTTAATGTCAAAATTTTCTTAGTGAAATACACACTTTCAAATAGCATTGACAGTTTTTATTTTACCTTGATGGTTCAAGTCATTGAAATTGAAGCTGCTCACATAAACACTTTAGAACTGTTGAGTTTGTGGCTGCTTCTTCACTCTATACATTGATAAGGCACCATGTTGTGGAACAAAAAAGTGTCACATTTTACCACAAAGCAAGGACATTTTCCTTTGTTGGCTGTATAAAAACGGTGCTTTGTCAGTTTTAATGCAGTAAATTACTCTGTATCATTTTACAATGCTGTAAAAGTGCTGCATTAAATTTACAAATCATTAAAATGCTGTGTTATGTGATTACTTAGAAATTCTTTCAAATCCACTGATTGATTTTTTTGTGACTTTTTTGTGACAGTTGGAGTTGCAGGAAACCTGTTCTCTTCTCCCATTGTCTTCCTCTCATCTTATATCATTGTTTAGGTTGTGGTAAGTGCATTCTAATACATTTTTGGAACCATTTGAACATATGCTGCTTTCTTTTTCTGTTAGATTTTTAAGTAGGTGTAATTATAAAATGATCAAGTTCTTAACAAGGGAATATATAATAACATTTACATTCTATAATTTAGTTATATATATATATATATATATATATATATATATATATATATATATATATATATATATATGTATAGATAGATAGATAGATATAGATAGATATTTATTTATTCTATCAAGGTGTCATGAAATGGAGATGCAGACAGAAGCAAGTCCAGGTATGGCAGTTTAATTAAACAGGTACGAAGGATTAGGCAGAAGTCAATAATCATAATAGGCAGAGGTCAGGTGATCAGACAAAGAGAACAAACAGGACAGGGCAAAGAGAAGAGGTCGAAACAGAATAAACAGACACGGTATAAAAGCTTGGTATAGACAGAGACACTAGGCAACTGAGTGTATACTTTACAAATTGATGAGTGAAAGAGAGTCTCTTAAAAGGAGTAGTGTGAGTGTGTGTGTGATTGGAAAGAGGTGTCTCTGATTAGGACTCCGTGGATGGTGAACGTGTCCATGTGTGTGTTTGGGAACTATAGTTGTCATCTGCCATGTTTGTAGTTTCTTGCCATGTTTTTGGATTTCTTGAGTTAATACTGATGTCTGGTGAAAATTTCATGTGAATAACCTAATTGGAAACATATTTACCAATGCTTATTTCCCCAACTGCAAATACTAAATCATTGTAAGTGTGATATTTAATGTTTGCTCCAAGTGGCTTTTCCTGTCATATATTACATAGAGTAATCATTACTGCTGTATGGACCAATAGCTACATCACCTGTAACGTACTCTTGTGTTTTTAAAGCTCGTCTGAATACTAAGATTCATTTGATTGCTTGTTCTGCTCAAGCTGGGTGTGCAAGGTAAGTTCCCAATGAGGGAATCTATATAATAACATTTGAAATATTTACTGAAATAGAAGATATGTTAATTACAACATACAAATACATACCATACGTTCCTGAAAGGTATTACATTATTGTTCCTCAATATAATTTAATGTTTTTCTAAAAACAGTAGCACGTAAATCATAGGAATGTCAATATAAAATATTAGTTCTTAGCAGGCAATAATCAATTCATATGAAATATATGCTATTACATTATATTTTGAAGTAAATTGTATGTGAACTTTGAGTTACTTTTTTTTTCTTCAATTTTACACAAGTATGGCTCAAATATTGATTTGGTTCAGATTTCAAGATTTGGTTCAGACAAGTGATTGTGAGTACAAATGTGTGTTAGCATTTAATTTAACACTTGATTTCTGCATAAGTGAATCTTAAAAAAAAAAAAAAATGAAAAATATTTTATTTTTTTTATTTAAAATATTAATTTGTAACTACAACCATGATAACTTGCTTGCTTTGGTTTGATGCAGTAGTTATCCCAAAGTACTAAATATTGTCACGAACCTCGAATCGTCACGGAAGCAGAAGCAGGCGGCAGGTGTAGAGTGTGGTATCGGGAAGTTCAAGAAACATAGTCGTAAGACAGGCAATGGTCAAGCGATCGGACGAACACCACAAACGGGGTCAGGCAGAGAGCATAGTCGAAACCGGAAACAAGGGTTGAGGATAATGAGAAGACTAACTAACTAGAACGGCTTGGTAAGAAACAGAGAAATGAGTTGACTGAACGTATACTTCGCATTGACTCTAGGTGAATGACATCCCTAAGTACTAGCGGTGAGAGTGTGTGTGTGTGATTGGTGCCAGGTGTGTCTGATCAGAACTCCGGGGATGGTGAGCGCATGCGTGCATGAGAATAAGTGTTGCATCTTGGGAAATTGAGTTCTGATCTGACTGAACTGTGACAGAACCCCCCCCCCCCCCCCCCCCCCCAAAGGGCTCACTCTGGGAGCCGAGTTCTTTCTTGGCCTCCCGCGGGGTGGTGGACCTGGGAGATCAGGATAAGTTGCGTGAAAGTCTTTAGTAAGCTGTGGATCCAGTATGTCCTGCTTGGGAACCCAGCATTGTTCCTCAGGTCCATAACCCTCCCACTCGACCAAATACTCCAGCTTGCCTCTCCTGTGTTTAGATTTGATGATTTTCTTGACACAGTAAGCCGGTTGTCCATCAATTTCCAGAGGGGTCGGAGGAGTTTCAGATGGTACTTCTGTAGCTAATGGACCGTTGACAACAGGTTTGAGACGTGATACGTGGAATGAGGGGGAGATGCGGCTGTGTCGTGGCAGTTCCAGATGGTAAGTGACTTCATTGATTCGCTTGAGGATCTTGAATGGTCCAGTGTATCTTGGCGTTAGTTTTTTACAGCTATGAGGTTGTCTTAAGTCCTTGGTGGACAACCACACCCTATTGCCTTGTTGGTAATTAGGGTGTTCGTTGCTGTGGCGATCTGCTTACTGTTACTCCCATCTTAGTCATGAAGCTGGACCACACTCTGGAAGTAAACTGCGGGCCCCTGTCACAGATAATCTCCTCCAGAATGCCGAAATATCTAAAAACATGCTGGAATAGAAGTTCGGCTGTCACGAAGGCGGTGGGGAGAGCGGGTAATGGAATAAAACGTACGGACTTGGAAAACCGGTCCACTGTGACTAGAACTGTGGTATTTCCTTGGGATCTTGGTAAATCCGTTACGAAGTCAACTGATATGTGTGACCATGGGCGTTCGGGTATGGGTAAGGGCTTGAGCCTCCCAGCTGGGAGGGTCCGAGGTACCTTATTCTGTGCGCAAGATGAACAGGATGCCACCACCTTGTGTATATCTCCCTCCATATTGGACCACCAGTACTTCTCCTTTAGGAGATGGTGTGTGCGCTAAGCCCCTGGATGCCCTGTACCGAGTACCGTGTGCGCCCAGATGATGAGTTCTTGACGGTACTCTTCGGGTACAAAAAGTTTGTTCGGGGGACATTTTACAGGTACTTGCGACTGGGGAATCTCCTCTAGTTCCTGGTCCAGATCCCACTCTAGCACATTGATGATACATGAAGGATGGATGATATACTCCTCATGCTCGTTGACACTTTCTGTGTGGTCGAGACGAGACAGGGCATCAGCTTTTATGTTCTTGGACCCTGGGTATGATAACATGAAGTGAAACCTGGTGAAGAACAGGGCCCATCGGGCATGGCGGGGTGTGAGTCTCTTTGCAGTGCGAAGATATTCCAGGTTCTTATGGTCTGTGAAGATGACAAAGGGATGTGTAGCCCCCTCTAACCAGTGTCTCCACTCCTCCAGCGCTAACTTAACTGCCAAGAGTTCACGATTTCCCACATCGTAGTTTCTCCCAGAGGGGGAAAGCTTTCGCGAGAAGAATGCCACTGGATGGAGCTTTGGCCTATCTCCGAACCACTGGGATAAAATGGCTCTTACCCCGGTCTCTGATGTGTCCACCTCCACTATAAACGGTCTAGAAGGGTCCGGATGTTTGATGATGGGTGCAGTAGTGAAGGCTTTCTTGAGCTTGTCGAAGGCGGTTTGGTCGGTTGGATTCCATGACAGACGTTTGGGTTTCCCCTTTAGCAGGGACGTTAGGGGGTTGGCGATGGCACTGAAATTCCTAATAAACCTTCTGTAGAAGTTTGCAAACCCCAGAAACCTCTGTAGTTCCTTGATTGTCGTGGGTGTGGGCCAGTTTACTACTGCCTGGACCTTTTCTTGGTCCATGGAGATCCCTTCGGGGCTGATGATGTATCCCAGAAACGCAATGGTGGTTCTATGAAATTCGCATTTCTCAGCTTTAACATATAACTGATGATGGAGCAGTCGTTGTAGAACTTGGTGGACATGGTGAACATGTTCCTCCCGGGAGTTAGAATATATTAGAATGTCATCTATTTAGGTGATCACATGGCATCCCAGCATGTCACGTAACACGTCGTTAAATAGACATTGGAAGACCGAGGGAGCGTTAGAAAGCCCATACGGCATGACCTGATACTCATAGTGACCTGAAGTTGTGCTGAACCCAGTCTTCCATTCATCTCCTTTTCGAATCCGGACCAAGTTGTATGCACTGCGTAAGTCCAGTTTCCTGAAGATGGTGGCAGTGCGTAGTTGTTCCAGAGCGGCTGGTACTAGAGGTAGAGGGTAACGGTACTTGACACAACACCGATTTAGTCCTCGGTAATCGATGCATGGTCATAAACCTCCTCCCTTCTTCTCTTCGAAGAAAAACCCTGCTGATGCTGGAGAAGTAGATGGCCGTATATAACCTTTGTGCAATGCTTCCTGAATGTACTCCTCCATGGCTTTTTGTTCAGTTACTGTTAACGGATAGACTCTCCCTCGCGGTGGTGTAGTGCCTGGAAGCAAATCGATTACGCAGTCGTAATCTCGATGAGGAGGTAGTCCACTAGCCTTCTTTTTACTGAATACGTCAATGAGGTCGTGGTAAACACTGGGGATCAGAACGTTGTCCACCTTGTCAGGGCTCTCAACGGATGTGGACGCTAAGGTGATCACAGGGACTTGGAGACAGTGATTGATGCAGTGAGCTGACCAGCGAGTGGCCTCCCTTTGATTACATGAAATTTGTGGGTTGTGATGTTCAAGCCAAGGAAGACTGGGAACCACTGGATGCCAGGCCGTCACAATGACATGGAACGTAATTTTTTCCTGATGAAGAGCGCTGGTGCGGAGGTTAATAGGTTCGGTGCAGTGGGTGATTAAACCATCTCCAATGGGGGCTCCATCAATGGCTTGGACACGGCGGGGGGTGCTGAGAGGACGAACGGGGATGTTGTATTGGTGTATGGTCTCTTGGTTGATGAAATTCCCCGCCGTTCCAGAGTCCCCGCCGCTCCAGAGTCGATCAGCGCCTCTAAAATACAGGAAACGCCTGAGTATTCTAATATAACTGGTAATACAAATGCAGACTGAACTGAGTACTGGGCAATGGGTTCTAAACTCACCCCTGACTGAGGTTGTTTGGGAGTTTTGGTTTCCCCTCAGGTAGAGCACTGTTTGAGAGGGCATTGTTGCACGAAGTGGCTCTTCTTGCCGTAGTAGAAACAACAATGTTCACGGCTCCGTCGTTCTCTCTCCTGCATGCTCACCTGAGTCTGTCCCAGCTGCATGGGTTCACCAGGGCTCTCAGACGCTGGTACTTCCGCCTCGCTGCGTATGGAGCGGTGGCTCCGTAGTAGACGATCCAGGTGTATAGCTAAGTTAATGAGTGAGTCGAGAGTCAGCTGATCATCGCGACACGCCAGCTCCGTTACGATGTCGGCATTTAATCCCTGGTGAAACATAGTCTTTAGAGCAGGTTGATTCCATCCACTCCAAAGTACAAAATTCAAGAGCGTAATCCGCCACACAACGTGATCCCTGTGTCAAGGATAATAATTCCTCCCCAGTCTCACGGTTGTCTGGAGAATGATCGAATACAGTGCGGAAACGTGATGTCAGCTGATCATATGTCCTGATGACGTTCCCTTCCTGTTCTCATTCCGCTGTGGCCCAGAGGAGAGCTCTCCCAGTTAAGAGTTCCATGAAGTGGATTATTTTCCGATTCTCCGTCATGTCTGGGTACGTTGAAAAAAACAGGGAGCACTGGAGTAAAAAACCTCGGCAGCGTGCCGGATCTCCGTCGTACTTCTCCGGCGCTGGAGTGGGAGGTAAGCGTGTGGTCGGTGCCGTAGAAAACTGTGCGGTTTGGTTTAGCCGAGCTACCTGCTCAGTCAGGCTTGCGAGACGGTGATCATGGTCACTAATCATCCGGCCATGTCCCTCGATGGCTTGCGGCCAACAGGGATCTCCCGCTGCTTCCATTGGAAGGCGAAGTATTCTGTCACGAACCTCGAATCGGCACGGAAGCAGAAGCGGGCGGCAGGTGTAGAGCGTGGTATCGGGAAGTTCAAGAAATGTAGTCATAAGACAGGCAATGGTCAAGCGATCGGACGAACAGCACAAACGGGGTCAGGCAGAGAGCGTAGTCGAAACCGGAAACAAGGGTCGAGGATAACTAGAAGACTAACTAACTAGAACGGCTTGGTAACGCAGAGAAACGAGTTGACTGAACGTATACTTCGCATTGACTCTAGGTGAATGACATCCCTAAGTACTAGCAGTGAGAGTGTGTGTGTGTGATTGGTGCCAGGTGTGTCTGATCAGAACTCCGGGGATGGTGAGCGCATGCGTGCATGAGAAGTGAGTGTTGCATCTTGGGAAATTGAGTTCTGATCTGACTGAGCTGTGACAAATATAAAAGATCATTAGCTTATGTAGCAATGTGGCTTGTTTTTTCGTAGCAACTACGCCACCCCGAGAAAACGGGGAAAATAACCCAAATAGAGACACACAAATACGTTCCACTTAGAACAGGCAAGAGGAATGGGTTTCCATACAAAAATACATTTTATTTTGAAGTTAAAAAGACTGGCCAAGAATTATTTTTAAAAAACAGCAGCCAAGGCAGTCATACATTAGTCAAATAAAACAGTCACAAGAAGAAATTAACAATAATCATAGGAGGACTGAGGCTTCCTGTATGAAGGGCAGGCTAGTAAGACAGCACCAACTATACAAATGGGAAAAGCACCCCACTAATCAGGATCATACCCACAAAATTCACTGCAAATAAACACAGCAATAATAACAACCCTTGGTTAAGTAAAGCCTAAGGTGCAGCAAAGAACTCCCTCCCAGCCTCAGGAAGCACTCAGCTCCTACAATGAGAAAACAAAAACACAAAATCATTTACAATATGCTCAAAGCAAACAAACAAAAGAATAAAACAAAACAAAACAAAAACAAACTTACAGTCACAAAAACACAGAGATAACCCCGAGCCCAAACTGATTACAGGTAGCAAGTTTACCAAGACTGACCAAAACCACTACTACCACATAGCAGTATCACCATAATTGATAAAGACTGTTACAACAGTTGAGTTCAATAAAACTGATCTTAGTGACAGTAACAAACATAAATAAAAGCAAAACAAACTGATGCAGTTTCAAGCAGCCCAAAGCAGCAACGTGGCTCCGCGAGTGAGGGGGAGGAGCTATACCGAAACGACCACATCTCACTCAGCCCACCTTAACGCATGCAAAATTGAGGACCTGTGATCCGATGACATGATACTCACATTGGCACATACGAAAGTCATGATAGCGTCTTTAATAGTTGTGACAGCGACAGCTGGCGCTCCGACCGGAGCTACGTTAAACCACCATGCTACACAGTTGGGAGCCTTGACGGCACACCGCAATGAGAGTGAGCAGCACATCACACCTGCACACAGTCTCAGTAGCCCAACATCACACTCTGTAGTCCATAGCAACGAAAGGAAAGGGGCGGGTTTTCGACCATGATGCATTCTGGGAGGCCTAAACAACCACTTATATACTGTGGTAGGGAGAGAGCCTATTGGCCATATAGTTAATAAGGGTGACGTTTTAACCACGACACACACCCCACTACACTTAACATAGACATTAGGAAAAAAATAAGTTAAACGATATCACTTTCTCAAAATGAAACCTTTTACTTAACAGTTGTCTGACCTGAGACTTGACAGCAAGTGATTAAGGAGCATCAAATACAAATCAAATACTGCATTCTTTGATCCAGTGTGCACTCACTAGCTGCCTGTCTGGTCTTTAAGGTAAGTACAGGTTGCTTTTTAAATGGAAAGTCATAAACCTATGCAGATTTTGCACAAATGCATCTGTTTTTCTATTTTTAATGGATATATAATAAATAAAACAAAAAAGCGGTTGCAATCTATTTTTCCTTTATAGAATTTCATGCAATAAAAACAAAAAAAATTTCAAGTTCGAAATAATTTCCCAACTGTTACCCAACACATGTGTGATGTAATTGACTTGTGTACAAAATTTCCACTATGTACATTAAATCTTATGTGCAATAATGCCTTATTTCTTAATTTCTTTTAGTTGTACCACCAGCTGACTGCTGAGAACAAGGTATGTTTTTAACAGGCGAATCTTTATAATATAGTGCTCACTTTGGGATTGATACTTATTGAACCAAATTATATCTTTCAATCAGAATTACACAATTCTTCATTTATATACTGTAAGTGAAAAAGTTAGTATGTATTGAGAACAGTGAGAGAACACAATGAATAGAGAACTGTGTTCATAAAATTACCTCCTCTCAAAACTCATTCATAAATTTATGGCCCGATATGAAATAACTAAAATAGGTGCTGTTTGATCCTTTAAATATACAAAGCATAATATATAATAGACCAATTTTTTTTTTTTTAATATCTGTGATTTTACATTCTGTACTTTATTTACAGAGGTTCAATCATAAACTATGGCATCACTAGTGAAAAAAAGGCTCCGTTTTGTCACCTGGAACACACGTGGCATTAAAAGCCCACCACAAAAGTTTTCAGATTTGTTGAGCAGCCTCATTTCCCTGAAGGCTCATATTGCCTTCATACAAGAGACACATGTTGGGCCAACATGTTACCAAATCTTGGAGAATGTTGAAAATTGGAATGTCTATTTCACTGTACACAGCCCTCGCAGTAAAGGAGTGGCAATACTGATCAGCTATGATGTACCATTTGAGTACATTTGCCATGATGAGGATTGCAGTGGAGGTTACATTGTGCTCTTCTGTCGTCTGTATGGTGAACTGTACACTCTTGTTAATGTGTACAATCATAAGGCAGACAAAAATGTCTTGGCTAGATTGAAAGACTATCTGAGGGAAACAGCTGAGGGTGTGCTAGTGGTTGGAGGTGATTTCAACACTGTTTTGGATCCCAGCTTTGATCGGTTATCTTCAGCTGTTCTCACAAAGCAGTCTTCACTAAGAGCTATTTTAGAAGACTTTACTATTTCTTTGAATCTCAGAGACACCTGGTCATACCTTCACTCTGTTGATGGAGGCTTTACACGACGTCAGAATGAGAGTCACTCCAGGTTGGACATGTTTTTCATGTGCAACGATGCAATGGGACGGGTGTGTAGTAGCAAAATACAGAGCAATGAAATTTCAGATCACAAGCCTCTTGTCCTAGAACTCAAAGTGCAGCAACAGACTGGAAATATAATTCCAAAGGTAGCCTTGTTTTTGAAGGAAACTAGAGTTGATGAAGAACCCGACAGGAGATCAGGGAAGATTAATGGGGCAGAAATACTGAGTTCCATCAAGTCTTTGATTGACTCCAATCAAAGACTTGATACAATGGATGTGGATTACTACAAAAAGTTTTGTTGTCAGTTGACTGAGACCTTAAAGAGAAAGTATAACCTCATGTTAAAGAATAAGCAGGTACCTGAAGCTTATTATTCAGGAGACATTTTCAATGTTGACTGTTTGATATTTTCAGAAATATTGGCCAAGCGCCTTAGTGTGCTCATTACTCCTTCTCTGAAGAGAGAGAAGAAAGCAAAGTTTGATATTCTTCTTACCATGACCTTCGAGCCAGGCCCACAGGAAATTAGGTGGTCCTTCCTGGAACAAACCCTCAGGAGACTAAAACAGATACAATCTGTCCCTCCACTAGACTTCAGCATTCTGGACTGCCTTCTTCCTAAAGTCCAAAACTTTTCAGGAGAACTCAGACGTCTGCAGCCTGGCATTCCCCTCACCAACGCTATCCTCAATCTAGCTCTGACACAGCTAGAAGATCTGATTCTCAGGAGTGAGACAGAGTGCAGAACCAGTGTTTCCTTTCACAGACAGGCACTGCTCATACATGCAGACCAGAGCAAACGGGGGAAAGTTGTTAGGGTACTAGAGAAATTCCAGGATGACTCAGGAATTAGGCTTACAGAATGCCACATAATAGATTGAAATGATTAAAGCACAAGTGTAGAAAACTAGACACAATCAGAAGGAAAGGGTGATCAGGAGCTGGAACTTATTAAATGCTTTACACATTACTATTATTATTATTATTATTATTATTATTATTATTAGTAGTAGTAGTAGTAGTAGTAGTAATAGTAGTAGTAGAAGTAATGTTATTATTATTTTACTATATTACCACAGTTTAATTTTACACTATACTTATATAGTCATATATATAGTTATATATATAGTTTATACATATAGATATGTATAAACTATACATATACATATACATAAACTATACATATAGATAGTTAATCACATGATCGTGTACATTTTTATCACATGACTCAAACCTCAGATCTACGCAGCGCCGTCCGTCTCACGACCACATCACTATCTATATGTATAGTTTATACATATAGATATACATATAGTTTATAATCATGCAGATTATAAAAGACTTTATTGTTGTACAGATTTAGAGACTGGGATGCAAGCATGAATGTTTTTGTTTAATACTGGGCATAATGCACAGCTTGCTAATACTTGTGGGGATGTTTGCCATGTTTTCAAAACTATACAGAAAGACGTGAAACTCATCCCAAAATGTTCAGGCATAGGACTAGGTACAAGTATTCTCCCTCTTTTTCTTGGTCTTTTTCAGGAAAAACAGTTAACAGTGGTCCACGTTTATGATTTCAGTATCTATCTTCAATACACAACATATGCGGAACTTGGCAACAATGTTCATGGACCTTTAGAAAAGAGCTACTTCATTTTTTTTTACTAATGGGAAGTTGATTTTAGTTGAATGCCTGAACTCCAAAATATAATTATATTTCTAGCATATTTCTATTAAAAAAAAAAAAAATCATTCATTGAACTGTTGCTCCTTATACTGTAGCTCACACACCATGCACAGTGCACAGAGATGCACATCTCTCTCAACAGAATTAATAATTTAATATTGTATTAAAAATGTATTTTATATAATATGTTAAATATTCTAAAACTTGTACATTAATTGTGCATGTTTTTGTTGTTCTTAAATAATCGTTATCCAAATTTATTGAAAGAAATTGTTTTCATAAATTCATACGGTCGTTATAATGAAATGCTTTGCAAAGAATCCAAACAATTTTGACTCAAGCAGCACTGTAAGGGTATTCAAGTTTTATAGTAGGTTCTCACATTTCCAGCAAACTCTTCTGATTTTTCTGCAATGCAACAAACCCAAAAATGGCATTGGGAGACACACCAAATATAGCCTCTGGATGGGACACCAGTTCATCACAGAGTACCACGCAGACATACTTTTACAGGCTCATTCATACCTAGAGACAATTTAGAATAGCCTCCTGGCAATGTGAGGACACCAGAGAACCCAGAAATAAACCCATGTGGAAACAGGGAGAACATGCACATGAGAAACTCCACACAGACAGTAACCTGAGCTCAGGATTGAATCATGGACTGTGAAGATGTAAGGAGGAAATGCTGTGTGCTGAGTCACTTGTTTTATGCCTTTCGTTATTATTTTGTTCAATACTGTATTTTCTTGGAATGTGGGAAATTCTGTAGTAATCACATGCTTCATGCATATTTGGGTATTTGCCTTTTATTTTTTGGGATTAAATGATAGTCATTTGGAATGCATTTCATTTCATAAAATCTTGGGTCCATCTGTTGGCCGTTTCAGGAATGACCACATACTGTATAAGGGCCCACTGGTACCACAGTTAGTCATTAAAGTCCAGCATCAAGTGCTGGCATCTCTAGATCCAGAATTAAAACAGATTCAGAAAATTATCAAGGGTTTTAGACGCTGTCTACAGTTACTTATACTGAGAGTCACTTTATGAGCTCACATTACTGGATTCATCTCTATTCTATAAGGACATATACTTGTATCTATTAACAGCAACAAGTATAAATGGTAGCAATTTGACAGTAATAGTAGATTTGGTGATCATGATATATACATAAACTGTGGGTTTTTTGTTTAGTTTTTTGGTTTTGTTTTTAGCCCTTGTTTAGTCTAGTAGTATTTATTTTTACATTTAAATTACATATACATTATATACAGTACATTCAAATTAATTTTTTTTGTTAGTAAGATGTATTTTGTTGGATTTACTGACTCACACTGGATGAGATGTCTCATTCACCTCCCACATGATATATTAATCTTTAAAATTCTCCATCAAATTAGATTAGATTCACCATTAAACGAGCTATATAGTAAGGTTTTATACATTAGTTAGTTTGTTAGCTAGCTAATTAAGATTTGCAATTTTTATTGTTGAATTAGCTAGCTAGTTCTTTTTTTCATTGCTGTTGTGGCTTAGCATTCATTTCAAAAGAGTTATTAAACAAAGGTAGATTTTTTTTTCTGATAACTAATTTCTTAGTGAACCAGCTTAATGCTTAATTAATCAGGTGTGATGAACTTGTGGTCAGCTCTTTTAATCAGTTAAATACGTATTACTCTTTAGACATTTGATTTTAACTCAGTGGATGTTTACCTTTATACAGTACTCCGTGAGTAAGGGTTGGGTCCAAGGGTTGGAATGATATTAAAACAAGACGTGTATAAGGCATAACAGGCACAAGGACTGAGTAAATGGGCTTACTCCAGTAGTTCTGGAGGAAACTGCACTGGCAGTTCAGAATGTAAATGTAATGATATGTAAAACTTGAATGTAAAACTATGATAATAAAAATATTTGTAAATATTGATATAATGTGTTTGTAACATTAAACACTAGATCATTAGCTCTGTAATCTCTAGTTACAGTATATACAATATGTGCCGTTGTAAAATTGTGTTAACAAATGTGTGTAAGGCATGAATTCAATAGTTATAGATCTATTTGCAGTACCTATAATAAAATAAAGGCTGATCTAAATATTTTCAATCTATCAGTAGTTACATCTCGGTTTCCTGTGCAGGTTAATACAATTTTAATTGAATAAAATGTGCACATTTATCTTTGGCTACATCTTTGCACAATGTATGACCATGCATACTCCAAATCAAGAGTAGGTGCAGACAGTCATGTGACATAGTCAGGTGAGGTGCAGTGGCTCATAGGAATTGTACTCACTAGTTCCCTTTTCCGGTATTTCCATGACATTATAGAAATGGGTTTAGTTCAAGTTTGAGTTAAAGGAACTACTTCACCACAAGTGATATTTGTTTTAGTTTGAAACATTAATTTAAAATAAGTTAAAATATATCTTTCAATAAAACATAGTCTGTTCATTCTTAACTACAATCGAGATAACATTATTAGCTTTGTTTTTTGTAGTAGATCTAGTATTTTAATGGGCTTAATATAAAATATCAATGGGGTCATTAGCCTAAGGCAGTTGGTAAGCAAAATCATTTACTTACAATGAACATTTCTAACAGTTGCCCAACCTGAACTAAGATCAAGTTATCAATCATCATCATCAACAACAAGAACAACAACATTTTTTTTACATAGGGCTTATAGCAAATAGACCTGGCAAAATATTACACATTCTACTGTATACTAAAGACATGTTCACACTTGAATCTGCACATAGGACCAGTTTTGGGTCGGCTCAGGGTGGGGCTCATAATTCCAGATTTGCACACACACACACACACACACACACACACACACACACACACACACAATTATTATTTCTACATTCATGTAAATTCCATCAGTGCACCATTTAGCTATAGCCATTGCTGTATGTTTCATACATCCACTCATGCATTTATTATATCCTTTCATTTCTCATATCTCCACTTAAGGCAGTCCGATTTTACCTGAACCATTCTATCTTGAAAAGTATTGAACATCTGTACATGATGTCCATCTGTACATGTGAAATAACTTTATTCTTATTTTATAACAACAGTAACAACAGCTTATTTACAATATATAATGTACATCATAAATATGTGGAATGCATAATTCCTGACAAGTTTATACATTTATAAAATTTACATCAAATTTATAATTGTATAAAAATTCATATTAATTAAGTCAATGAAAAAAGCTTGTTTTTCATTTCTCCTGCCTGGATTTAAAACCACAATCAAATAACCATTCATGTTTTTATCTTTTAATTGTTACTGACACAAAAATAGAACAACCAAAAAAGCTCAGAAACTTTAATGTAACATTAATGTAATCAGTTTTGACACAAAGTATGTAATCCTTTGTAAAATATTACTGGTGTAGGAAATGAATTTAAATTTGTTTATTTTAAATATTTTTTTGTAATTTTGTACACAATCACAAAAAAATTATTGTCCAGTCCTCATAGAGCACTCTTGAAAATCAACAATTTCTGCAAATGTTAATTCACACTTACTTAATGTGTGATGGACTTTAACCGTGGTTTGGATTTAGTGTTGTATTGATTACAGTGTACAGTTTCTCTTATACTATTTCCAAGAGAAGAAATATGATTTTGTGTTGTGCCTTATTTTACATATCATCCAGATTTGGCCTTATCATATAGGTACGTTAGATTTGACTATGAGGTCATTTGACTATGAGGTCATTTCTAATTCACATCTTTGCAAATGTATTTAGGCTTAGGTAAGGCAATTTGACTATCTGCATTGAGTATCCGTATGGGAGTTTCACGCAGTGACTAAACATGGTGAAGAAACTGGATGTGTACATTTGCATTAGTCTGTGTTTATGGATCACAGTCATGGACCACATGATATGAGCAGCAGCAGTTTTGAGATCAAAAATGAGAGCTTAAATGTGATCAAGCAAACCTACAGTACCTTTTAATTTTTGCTTTTAAATTTGAAAACGTTACATGCTGAAGTCATTTGTACATATAGCAAAGAGACACGGGGTTCAGCTCTTAAATGATTTTAAAAAATCCATCACGGAAATAAACAAGTCCTCAGGTAAATTGGGTACAAAAGTATGTGTGTGCCTCAAGCTGCTTTTCTTTCCCTCTTTCTTTTCCTTTCTGTTTTAAATAGGAGCTAACGATATTTTTTCCTGATATATATTAATTAAAGCAATCACTGCATTTTGCTGTAAATCTTATGCAGCAAGTATTTACGCAATAGTTACAACCCCTGTGATGTGCTTTTCCAATGTAAAATGCTTCCACTTTTTCAGAGTTCCTGTAAATCACATGGCTCTTTTGATTAGTCTAATTCACTTCTTCATTTCTGCCACCAGTTGAGAGCACAAGATCAGTTCCCAGATACCATATAAGATAAGTTATTTTCAGATGAATCCAATTTTAACTCGGATTGATCGGATGGTATGGTGTTTGTGTGGAGAAAGCCAGGAGAAGAATTTAAACCAACCTGTTTTGTTGGCTAAAACATGGAAGAAACTGCCACTTGATTCATTGTTCAGACACTGTCAAAACATTTAGCAAAACAAAGGATGGCAAACTACAGTGGGGGAAATAAGTATTGAATGCATCAACATTTTTTTTTCAGTAAATATATTTCCAACGAGGCTATTCACATGAAATTTTCACCAGACTTTGGTATAACTCAAGAAATCCAAACATATAAAGAAATCCAAACATTAAAGTCTATAAATGAAGTTAGGTGTAATAAAGTGTAATGACAAAGGACAAAAGTATTTAACTCCATCCATCTTCTATACCGCTTATCCTTCTCAGGCTCATGAGGAACCTGGAGCCTATCCCAGTGAGCATGGGGCACACAAGGGGTAAACTCTGGACAGGGTGCCAATCTATCGCAGGGCACAATCACCTACACATTCACACACCCATTCATACACTACGGACAATTTAGACATGCCAATCAGCCTACCATGCATGTCTTTGGACTGGGGGAGGAAACCAGAGTACCCAGAGGAAACCCCCACAGCACGGGGAGAACATGCTAACTCCGCACACACAGGGCCACGGTGGGGATCGAACCCCCAACCCTGGAGGTGTGAGGTGAACGTGCTAACCACTAAGCCATCGTGTGACCAATATTGAACACGCTAACTGAAATTTATTTAATCCTTAGTGGAGAAGCCTTTGTTTATAATGACAGCTTCAAGATGCTTCCTGTATGAATAAATTAATGGGCCGCAATATTCAGGTGTGATTTTGGCCCATTCTTCTAAACATATTGTCTTTAAATCTTGTTCAATTGGATTCAAGCCAGGTGAGTGACTGGGCCATTCTAGCACCTTCATGTTTTTCTCTGAAACCAATTGAGAGTTTCTTTTGCTGTATGCTTTGGATCGTTGTCCTGCTGGAAGGACCATCCATGTCTCATCTTCATCATCCTGGTGGATGGCAGCAGATTCTTCTCAAGATTCTCCCGGTAAAGGGCTCCATTCATCATTCTTTCAGTTATATGAAGTCTGCAGGTACCATGTGATGAAAAACAGCCCCACACCATGATGCTTCACCTCCAAACTTCACTGTTGGTATAGTGTTTTTAGGGTGATGTGCAGTGCCATTTCTTCTCCAAACATGGTGTGTAGTATGACAGCCAAAAAGTTACATTTTGCTCTCATCTGACCAGACTACACTGTCCGAGTATTTCATAGGCTTGTCCAAATTATTTGTACCAAACTGTAAATGAGCTTTGACATGCCTTTTCTTTAGTAATGGAGTCTTGCAGGGTGAGTGTGAGCAGTGGAGTGCATTGCCTAGTGTTTTCTCTGTGAGGATGGCACCTGCTACCTCCAAGTGTTTCTGGAGCTCTTTCCGAGTGGTCCTTGGCTCTTGGGCTACTCTTTTGATAATTCCCCCCCCCCTTTTTTTTTTTTAAATTTCAGCTCAAACAAACAACTCTTTTGATAATTCTTCAGACTCCCTGGTCAGAAATCTTGTGAGGAGCTCCTGTTCGTGACCGGTTGATGATGGAGTGATGTTGCTTCCACTTGTGGATAATGGCCCCAATGGTGCTTACTGGAGGATTCAGAAGTTTTGAAATATGTCTGTATCCGATTCCATCAATATGTTTCGCAACAATAAGCTTGTGAAGGTCTTGGGAGAACTCTTTGCTTTTAACCATCATGAGATGTTTCTTGTGTGACACCTTGGTAACGAAAAGCCTTTTTATAGACCATCAATTTACTAGCCCAGCTGATATTAATTTGCACAGATAGGAGGTATAATTACTTACAGAGTTCAGCTGGTTCCTTGTCTTACCTTGCCTTGGAGAACTGCTTTTTCTTAGTGCGTTCAATACTTTTTTCCTGTGTCATTCCACTTTATAACACATAACTTTATTTATGAACTTTAATGTTGTGAATTCTTTATTTTTGCACATTTAATTGCAATATTAGTTCTTAGCAGGCAGTGATCAATTCAAATGTGTTATTCAAATGTGCTATTACATTATATTTTGAAGCAAACGGTATGTGAATTGTGTGTTAATGCTTTTCAGTTTTACACAAGTATGGCTTAAATCTTGATGTGTTTCAGATTTAAGTGATATCATTTTAAACAATGATCATCAACTAAGTACAAATTTGTGTTAGTGTTTTATTTACCACTTGATTTCTACATAAGTGAAACTTAAAAAATAATAATAATAATAATTTGTAACTACAACCATGATAACTTGCTTGCTTTGGTTTGTTGCAGTAGTTATCCCAAAGTACTAAATATAAAAGATCAGTGAGGCCATTAGCTTAACATAGACATTCGGGAAAAAAAAATAAGTTTGTAAACAAAACCACTTACTCACAATGGAGCCTTTTACTTAACAGTTGTCTGACCTGAGACCTGACAGCAAGTGATTAAGGAGCATCAAATACAAATCAAATACTGCATTCTTTGATCCAGTGTGCGCTCACTAGCTGCCTGTCTGGTCTTTAAGGTAAGTACAGGTTGCTTTTTAAATGGAAAGTCATAAACCTATGCAGATTTTGCACAAATGCATCTGTTTTTCTATTTTTAACCGATATATAATAAATAAAACAAAAAAGCAGTTGCAATCTATTTTTCCTTTATAGAATTTCATGCAATAAAAACAAAAATTTTTCAAGTGCGAAATAATTTCCCAACTGTTACCCAACACATGTGATGTAATAGACTTGTGTACAACATTTCCACTATGTACATTAAATCTTATGTGCAATAATGCCTTATTTCTTAATTTCTTTTAGTTGTACCGCCAGCTGACTGCTGAGAACAAGGTGTGTTTTTAACAGGTGAATCTTTATAATATAGTACTTACTTTGGGATTGATCCTTATTGAACCAAATTATATCTTTCAATCAGAATTACACAATTCTTCATTTATATACTGTAAGAGAAAAAGTGAGTTTGTATTGAAAACAGTGAGAGAACACAATGAATAGAGAACTGTGTTCATAAAATGACCTCCTCTCAAAACTCATTCATAAATTTATGGCCCGATATGAAATAATTAAAATAGGTGCTGTTTGATCCTTTAAATGTACAAAACATAATATATAATAGACCAATTTATATATATATATATATATATATATATATATATATATATATATATATATATATATATATATATAAATATATATATATATCTGTGATTTTAAATTCTGTACTTTATTTACAGAGGTTCAATCATTCACTATGGCATCACTAGTGAAAAAAAGGCTCCGTTTTGTCACCTGGAACACACGTGGCATTAAAAGCCCACCACAAAAGTTTTCAGATTTGTTGAGCAGCCTCATTTCCCTGAAGGCTCATATTGCCTTCATACAAGAGACACATGTTGGGCCAACATGTTACCAAATCTTAGAGAATGTTGAAAACTGGAATGTCTACTTCACTGTACACAGCTCTCGCAGTAAAGGAGTCGCAATACTGATCAGCTATGATGTACCATTTGAGTACATTTCCCATAATGAGGACGGGTGTGTAGTAGCAAAATACAGAGCAATGAAATTTCAGATCACAAGCCTCTTGTCCTAGAACTCAAAGTGCAGCAACAGACTGGAAATATAATTCCAAAGGTAGCTTTGTTTTTGCAGGAAATTAGAGTTGATGAAGAACCCGACAGGAGATCAGGGAAGATTAATGGGGCAGAAATATTGAGTTCCATCAAGTCTTTGATTGACTCCAATCAAAGACTTGATACAATGGATGTGGATTACTATAAAAAGTTTTGTTGTCAGTTGACTGAGACCTTAAAGAGAAAGTATAACCTCAAGTTAAAGAATAAAGAGGTACCTGCTCATACATGCAGACCAGAGAAAACTGGGGAAAGTTGTTAGGGTACTAGAGAAATTCCAGGTCGACTCAGGAATTAGGCTTACAGAATGCCACATAATAGATTGAAAAGATTAAAGCACAGAAATGTGTGTGACAAGTGTAGAAAACTAGACACAATCAGAAGGAAAGGGTGATCAGGAGAAGGAACTTATTAAATGCTATACACATTTTATTATAATAATAATAATAATAATAATAATAATTATTATTATTATTAGTAGTAGTAGTAGAAGTAGAAGTAATGTTATTATTATTTTACTATATTATAATATAGTAAATAGAATATTTTACACTATACTTAACTATCATGCAGGTTATAAAAGACTTTATTGTTGTACAGATTTACAGATTTAGGGACTGGGATGCAAGCACGAATGTTTTTGTTTAATACTGGGCGTAAAGAACAGCTTGCTAATACTTGTGGGGATGGTTGCCAAGTTTTCAAAACTATACAGAAAGACGTGAAACTCATCCCAAAATGTTCAGGCATAGGAATAGGTACAAGTATTCTCCATCTTTTTCTTGGCTTTTTTCAGGAGAAACAGTTAACGGTGGTCCACGTTTATGATTTCAGTATCTATCTTCAATACACAACATATGCGGAACTTGGCAACAATGTTCATGGAACTTTAGAAAAGAGCTACTTCATTTTTTTTTACTAATGGGAAGTTGATTTTAGTTGAATGCCTGAACTCCAAAATATAATTATATTTCTAGCATATTTCTATTTTTTAAAAAAATCATTCATTGAACTGTTGCTCCTTATACTGTAGCTCACACACCATGCACAGTGCACAGAGATGCACATCCCTCTCAACAGAATGAATAATTTAATATTGTATTAAAAATGTATTTTAAATAATATGTAAAATATTCTAAAACTTGTACATTAATTGTGCATGTTTTTGTTGTTCTTAAATAATCGTTATCCAAATTTATTGAAAGAAATTGTTTTCATAAATTCATACGGTCGTTATAATGAAATGCTTTGCAAAGAATCCAAACAATTTTGACTCAAGAAGCACTGTAAGGGTATTCAAGTTTTATAGTAGGTTCTCACATTTCCAGCAAACTCTTCTGATTTTTCTGCAATGCAACAAACCCAAAAATGGCATTGGGAGACACACCAAATATAGCCTCTTGATGGGACACCAGTTCATCACAGAGTAGCACGCAGACATACTTTTACAGACTCATTCATACCTAGAGATCATTTAGAATAGCCTCCTGGCAATGTGAGGACACCAGAGAACCCAGAAAAAAAAAAACATGTGGGCACAGGGAGAACATGCACATGACAAACTCCACACGGACAGTAACCTGAGCTCAGGATTGAATCATGGACTGTGAAGATGTAAGGAGGAAATGCTGTGTGCTGGGTCACTTGTTTTATGCCTTTCGTTATTATTTTGTTCAATACTGTATTTTCTTTGCATGTGGGCAATTCTGTAGTAATTACACGCTACATGCATATTTGGGATTTGCCTTTTATTTTTTGGGATTAAATGATAGTCATTTGGAATGCATTTCATTTCATAAAATCTTGGGTCCATCTGTTGGCCATTTCAAGAATGACCACAAAGTGTATAAGGGCCCACTGGTACCACAGTTAGTCATTAAAGTCCTGTGATTAAGAAGCATCAAATCTGTCATCTCTAGATCCAGAATTAAAACAGATTCAGAAAATTATCAAGGGTTTTAGACGCTGTCTACAGTTACTTATATTGAGAGTCACTTCATTAGCTCACGTTACTGGATTCATCTCTATTCTATAAGGACATATACTTGTATCTATTAACAGCAACAAGTATAAATGGTAGCAATTTGACAGTAATAGTAGATTTAGTGATCATTATATATACATAAACCGTGGGGGTTTTTTTTAGCCTTTGTTTAGTCTAATAGTATTCATTTTTACTTTTAAATTACATATACATTATATACAGTACATTCAAATTAATCTTTTTGTTAGTAAGATGTATTTTGTTGGATTTACTGACTCACACTGGATGAGATGTCTCATTTGCCTCCCTCATGAAATGTTAATCTTTAAAATTCTCCATCAGATTAGATTAGATTCACTATTAAACGAGCTATATAGTAAGATTTTATACACTAGTTAGTTTGTTAGCTAGCTAATTAAGATTAGCAATTTTTTGTTGAATTAGCTAGCTAGATCTTTTTTCATTGCTGTTGTGCTTTGGCATTAATTTCAAAAGAGTTATTAAACATTAGCAGAATTTTATTTCTGATAACTAATTTCTTTGTGAACCAGCTTAATGCTTAATTAATCAGGCGTGATGAACTTGTGGTCAGCTCTTTTAATCAGTTAAATGCTTATTACTCTTTAGACATTTGATTTTAACTCAGTGGATGTTTACCTGTATACAGTACTCCGTGAGTTAGATTTTACATTTACTTAAGTACAATTTTTCTGCACTTTTTCCACCCTTGCCCTTTAGGCACACGCCAATTCAAGAAACAAAATAAGCAATGCTTACTGTATAATCAAAGGTGTACACGTATATAGCCCAAGGGTTGGAATGATATTAAAACAAGACATGTATAAGGCATAACTGGCACAAGGCTTACTCCAGTAGTTTTGAAGGAAACTGCACTGGCAGTTCAGAATGTAATGATCGACTGGACAAACAGGAAACTTTTTTCCTCATCTTTGCGCACTAACTTTGCAGACAAATACATATGTGGTATAGTACATAAATACAGTAGACGAATACAGTAAAAAATGTATTCATCCATTAAAAAGAAAGAAACAAACAAGCTTTTTAAATGAAGCTGGACAGTTTATTCATCAAATCACATTGCCTTTATTATGCATCCAGCCTGGTAAATATTATGTTATGCTACTGTTCATTTCAGTACCCTAAGTACTATGAATAAATAAATGATGTCCTATGTAAAACTTATCAATTATCCTTAAAAATATGAAACATATGTTTACACATGGTTGGTAACTCATTATACTAACTTTCATAACTACATCAATAATAGATATGAAAATATTAATCAGAATTTGACTATTAATAAATAATACATACCAGTTCATGTAGTTGCCCATGTGTGTAGTCATAATTATAATTGTAATGTACATATTTTCACAGACCCTTGAATATACTGTATTCCTTCATTACTAATTGAGCTGCAATATATTGGTACCTGTTTAAAATCATTTCAGTTACAAAGAATCAGTAAGATTAGCACGTTCGCCTCTCACCTCCAGGGTCTGGGGTCCGATTCCCGCTGGGGCCATGTGTGTGCGGAGTTTGCATGTTCTCCCCGTGCTGCGGGGGTTTCCTCCGGGTACTCCGGTTTCCTCCCCCAGTCCAAAGACATGCATGGTAGGCTGATTGGCGTGTCTAAAGTGTCCGTAGTGTATGAATGGGTGTGTGAGTGTGTATGTGATTGTGCCCTGCGATGGACTGGCACCCTGTCCAAGGTGTACCCCGCCTTGTGCCCGATGCTCCCTGGGATTGGCTCCAGGTTCCCCCACGACCCTGATGAAGGAGTAAGCGGTAGAAGATGGATGGATGGATGGAGAATCAGTAAGATGTATAGCTTTCTAATAAATTAGATTGCTATTCAATGTGAAACTATGATAATACAAATATTTGTAAATATTGATATAATGTGTTTGTAACATTAAGCACTAGATCAGTAGCCCTGTAATCTCTAGTTACAGTAGTACAGTTGTAAAATTGTGTTAACAAATGTGTGTAAGGCATGAATTCAATAGTTATAGATCTATTTACAGTACCTAAAATAAAATAAAGGCTGATCTAAAGAGTTGCAATCTATCAGTAGTTACATCTCAGTTTCCTGTGCAGGTTAATACAATATAAATGGAATAAAATGTGCACATTTATCTTTGGCTACATCTTTGCACAATATATGACCATGCATACTCCAAATCATGTTTATGACACACAATCTCCTGTACAGAGATTTTTATTTTTTTGACAGAACTAAGAAATGTATTTCCTCTCTTATCTGTCACTAGATTTTATGTCAATATTTTAGTGGGATTTTAATAAACACGGAGACTTGGATTAGTGTGAACGTTTTATTTACAAGTGTGTGCAGTTCACTGTACAGATGACATGAAGGCCCTCTCCTAACTCATCCATCTGCTTCACACCAGCTCTAACACTACAATGAAAAATTATTTCACACTTTAACAGCTATTTCTTTTCCAAATCATTCATTTGTCTTCTAATCTATCTTATTAATGTCTGTTAAATGTACAATTTCTCTTATACTATTGCCACAAGGTTAAATATCCTTTCGTTTTGTACCTTATTTTACAGTGAATCCAGAATTTGTCTTTCATCTAAGTTAGATTTGACTATGCAAAAGCCAGTTGAGGTCATTTTTTATTCATATCTTTGCAGGTGTTTAGGCTTAGCTAAGGCAGTTTGACTTATCTGCACTGAGCATCTGAATGGGAGTTTCAAGCAGAGATTATATGCTAAAGAAACTGCTTGAGGACATTTGCACCAGTCTGTGTTTATATCTATGTATATGTATATGTATCTATGTCTTAAAGAGTTAAACACATCATCACGGAAATATAAACATGCTCATGCAAATGGGGCACAAAAGTGTATGTGTGCACGCCCAAGGTGCTTTTTCTTTCCTTCTTTTTTTCCATTGTGTTTTAAACAAGAGCAGGCTTGGCGTGGTGTCAAACGTTTAGAAGTGCGGAGATATTTTAGGTTCTTATGATCTATGAAAATGATGAATGGGTGTGTGACCCCCCTCTAGCCAGTGTCGCCTTTCCTCCAGGGCTAAGATTACTGCCAAAAGTTATCTGTTTCCCACATTATAGTTCCTTTCTGCTGAAGACAACTTTTTGGAATAGATAGCGACTGGGTGAAGCTTAGGTTTGTCCCCAAACCTCTGAGACAGCCCAACACTGACTCCAGTCTCTGAATCATCTACCTCGACAATGAAGGGTTTAGTGTGATCTGGATGCTTGAGAAGAGGAGCGGTGGTGAACACTTGTTTGAGTAGTTCGAATGCCACTTCGGCAGCTGGGTTCCATGGCAGCCACTTAGGTTTTCCCTTCAGCAGGGACATCAAGGGGTGTGCTATGGTGCTGAATCCTCTTATGAAATGCCGGTAGAAGTTAGCAAACACCAGGAATCATTGCAACAGAAATGATATGGTATGTGTTGGTGGAATTCACATTTCACTGCTTTGACATAGAGTTGATGCTGGAGAAGCTTTTTTAACACCTGCAGCTTTAACACAAAAGCAGTTTTAATGCAGCTTTACAGAAACATATAGACACGGGATACAGATTTTGAATGTGTGAATTTATCCCTACTGAGCAAGCAGGTGGCGACTTTGGCAAGGAAAAACTCCCTAAGATGTTAAGCGGAAGAAACCTTGAGAGGAGCCAGACTCAGAAGGGAACCCGTCCTTATCTGGGTAACAACGGCTAGTGTGAATGTAAATGAAAGTTCATTATGGTTTAATAAAAATCACTGCTAATGAAATGCTAGTCCACTGCAGGGCACCATGCACACACACACACATTCAAAAGCAATTTAGTGCAGCCAGTTCATCTACCTGAATATTTTGGACAGTGGAAGAAAACTGGAGAATTAGAAGGAAACCCACACAAACACAAGGATGTGAACACATGAAACGTCACACAGACAGTAACCTGAGCTCAGGATTGACACAGGGACCCTGGAGCCGCTAGTTGGCAACACTATCCACTGAACCAACAACAACGGCATCATATTGCGCCCTTGGTGCTTTGGCCCTAATGATGCTAACCATACAAAGTGCTTAAAATGATCATGAGTTTCCTCAAGGCCTCCTGACATGAAGGAGTATCTAGCACACCCTTGCTTGTGACCTCACATGACACTGCCTGAGTTCTGCACTAAATTCTATGTTTGTGTGTCCATTAGAAGTGAGAGCAGTTGAATCAACTATATAGTAAGTAATTAAAGTTGTGCAATAAATCTTCATCATCATCATCTATTGAGTCAAATTTTCTGTAAAGCAGGATGGAAAACTTGACTTGAGAATTAGAATCAAATAGATGAAAAAGTACAATTTTGTGTAGAATGAAGCCTTGAATGGACATTTTCCAAATCTGGTATTTTCCTTCAAATATGTTTTATAAATGCATCTATAGGTAAAGAAGCACATTTAACAGTGATTTGAATGTAGAGTGTTGTATGTATTATGTAATGAAACCAAAGTTCTTCTGTAGAACTCAGACATTTGTCCATTTATTAACCCCATACTCAATCTGGATCTCAGGAAGCTAAAAGATCTGATTCTCAAAACTGACACAGTTCTCGACTAGTGTTTTCTTTAACAGACATGTACTTTAATTTTGTACCTTATTTTCACAGTGAATCCAGAATTTGTCTTTCACATAGGTTAGATCTGACAATGCAAAGAAAAAGTAATTTCTTATGTTTCCATATGAATGTAGGCAATTTGACTATATTGACTGTCTGCATGGGAGTTGGAAGCAGGGACTAAACATGACAAGTAAACTGGATGTGGACATTTAGATCAGTCTGTGTCTAAGGATTACCGTCATAACATGCTGTGAGCAGTAGCTGTTCTGAGGTCAATAGTGAGGACTTAAATGTGATCAAACAAACCTACATGTAATTTGTGGTTCCAAACTTGACTTTACATGACTTGACTTTTAACAAATTGTAAAAACATGCACAGATTTGTACAGACACATTAGATTTGTAGTATCATTTATTAGTTAACAAAGTGTTTAATTGTTTATTATTATTATTGTTTATTGTTTTATTGAACATACCATTTCCATAGTGTTTAGTGTTCAAAAACACACATCTTCCCAATCTAGCTTAGTTTTAGGTCTTTAGAGGGTTTTTAACACTACAGACATCATTTAAAATAGAGCTGAGCTCATGCAAATGCACAAATAAGCGTACATGTGCACCAAGCTGCTTTCTGTTTTTCACTTTCATTTCTCTTGCTTTGTAAGTAGGAGCAAAAAGAAAACAAAATCTTTCCATAATCGCCAACTTTTGCTGTAAATCCTAGGGACCAGATATTTACAACACCTGTGACATGTTTTCCTATGTAAAATGCTTCCACTTTTTTTTTTCAAGTTCCTGTAAATCATGTGACTAATTGGATTCTTCATCTGGCACACTTCATTTCTGCAACCAGCTGAGTGCACAAGGTAAGTTATATATATATATATATATATAACTTTTTTATATATATAACTTAAGTTATATATATAACTTTTTTGTATAAAAAATATTATATATATATATATATATATATATATATATATATATATATATATATATATATATATATATATATATATATAATATTTTTTATACAAAAAGTTTCAAACTTTCTTAGACAATATTATATCATTCTTTTATAATATACTGTTTTACCTAAAAGCACAATGAACAGAACACAGTTTAAGGAAATGTATGTGATGTATGTGGATGTTCATATGTATTTCTGTTTTACACAAGTACTTTTTAAATACTGATATGTTTTAGTTTGTAATTATGTCATTTTAAATTATGATCATCAGCTGTGTTCAAATTTGTGTTAGTGTTTTATGGATTATTTGATTTTTAATATCAACAAATCATCATCTATAAATTTGTAACTACAACCAAGATAACATCAGTTGCCTTGTTTAGTTGATGTAGATATAATTATCCCAAATGACTTAATGTAAAAGATCAGTGGGACCTTTAGCTTAACATAGAGGATAGAAAAACCAGGGGAAAATTGTAATTGGTAAACAAAATCACTTACACTGGAAACATTTACTTAACAGTTGTCTGAACTAAGAACCGAGATCAAGTGATTAAGGACCATCAAAGCAAACAATGGTGTCCCTCTGCATTCTTTGAGCCAATCATGTGCTCTCAAGTTACTTGTCTGGTCCTTAGGGTAAGAATGCCATGACATTACACTGAATAAAATATCGGAGTTTAACTTATTCAAGAAAAGTGTGGTAACAATTTCCACACACAAAATCTTAGTAAGTTTAACTAAGCATATTTTAAGTAAGGTCTACACTGCATCAGTGTCTATTCTTCAAAAAAATGTAAGAAAATTTACCTAGTAACTTTCTTGGTTTATAAGTACTAACCCAATTTCCATAAAAGTTGGGATTTTTTCTAAAATGCAGTAAAAACTAAAATCTGTGATTTGTCAAATCTCTTGAAATGTTAATTAACTGACAAAAGTACAAAGAAAAAATATGTAATGTTTTCACTGACCATCTAAATTATATTTTGTAAATATAAACATATTTAGAATTTGATGCTTCAACACACTCAAAAAAAGTTGGGACCGGGGCAAAGTAAGAATATTCAAGTAACACCATTTTGGAGGATCCGGTTAATTGGTAACAGGGGAGGGTATTAGGATTGGGCATAAAAGGAGCATCCACAATAAAGGTCAGTCTTTGAAAGCAAGGATGGGTCATGGCTCACCACTTTGTGCCAAACGTCATGAGAGAATTGTCAGTCACTTCAAAAAGAACATTGCTCAATGCATGATTGATGCAAAATATAGTTTAAGCAGTGTTAGTATATAAAGTCCAGCAAACAAATCCAATACATAAGGCAGATTCAAAGTCAATGCATGCAAAGGGTCAGGTAATTATCAAACAGGATATCAGAGTAACCAAAGTACAAAAATTAGGGGACAAACAAAGTCAAAAAACCAGAATAGCAATATGGGAAACAAGGCTTGGTAATGACAACAAAACAGAAACTGTTTTGCAGTGATGCAGTGACAGAATGAGGCTTACACAGGTGCACAGTAATGAGTGTGAAATTGAGAACAGTGCAGACAGTCATGTGACATGGTCAGGTGAGGTGCAGTGGCTCATGGGAATTGTACTCACTAGTTCCCTTTTCCGGTATTTCCATGACATTATAGAAATGGCATTAGTACATTTTCCTCAAGTTTGGGTTAAAGGAACTACTTCACCAATAGTGATAATTGTTTAAGTTTGAAACTTTCATTTAAAATATGTTAAAATGTATTTTTCAAAAGATCATAGTCTGCTCATTCTTAACTACAATCGAGATAACATTATTAGCTTTGGTTTCTTGTAGTAGATCTAGTATTTTAATGGGCTTAATATAAAATATCAATGGGGTCATTAGCCTAGGGAAGTTGGTAAACAAAATCATTTACTTACAATGAACATTTTTATTTAACAGTTGCCCAACCTGAACTAAGATCAAGTGATCAACCAGCAACAACAACAACAATAACAACAACAACAACAACAACAACAACAACAAAAAACACAGGTGTTGCCTTTCGTTTTTTTTTTTAAACACAGGGCTTATACCAAATAGACCTGGAAATACATTACACATTCTACTGTACACTAAAGACATGTTCACACTTGAATTTGCACATAGGACCAGTTTTGGGTTGGCTCAGGGTGGGGCTCATAATCCCAGATTTGCACACACACACACACACACACACACACACAAACTTATTATTTATACATTCATGTAAATTCCATCAGTGCACCATTTAGCTTTAGCCATTTCTGTATGTTTAACACATCCAATGTCCATGGAGCACAGGTTCTTGGGCAAGTTGTAAGGGTCACTGTCGAGTCCAACTACCTTTAATTTAAGCTGATAATCATTAGTTATTCTAGCATTTTTCGCAGTTTCCCCTATTGAAACCAGCCATTTTGCTGGGTGTTTGGCCACCCGGCCGAGGGAGCGGGAACGTGACATCACTGCATACCCTCTATTCTGTCATTTGCAGAACAATTTTTTTTTTCTATTTCTTAACTAATTATGAAGATTTGGTGCACGTGAAAAGAGAAAAAGATTTGTGGAATTACAATGTCTGTGAAGAGTGGTGCCAGCTGAAAATGTCAGTGGATGGTGAGCCTATAAGTCCATGCCTGAAGAAAGATTTAGAATTAGGATGAATGAGGAGGCTAAAACAGTAATCCTGAAATTCATACAGGCTGACATTGTGTAAAGTTCATATTGATTCCAGTGTTATACTATAGTTATAAACTATAAACTAAAGAGACAGAAAAGAAGATGTATTAACAGCACAGAATCATCATCATCATAATCATAAACACAACATTTCCACAGTTTCCATTAGTATAATAAGAATAAGAAAGAAGGGAAAAGTCCAAAACAAAAGAAGATTTTAAATTCAATAGCAAAGTGGTTTTAAAATATACAAAATACATTATCCAGAGAAATGACACGCCCTTATAAATGCTCACACAAATCTGTAACCTAATAAAAACACTATGACCTAATTAATTCTTGATTGTATACATAATGTTCAAATTATATTGATGCTCAAGCACCGATGTTTTTCTTTGTTTCTGTTTTAAATCTGTTCATTAACTGTTACGACACGGCGAAATCGGCGCAGCAGCTCACAAAGTGTACTGCCGCCCAGGGACGTGGCGGAGGAGGACTACACTTCCCAGTCATACCCGCGCTCGAGTTCGCCGGAGTTCTGATTACGAGCACCTGTACACACCTAAGGTTATATAAGGGCCTCCCTAGCATGAGCCGCTTGCGAAGTAACCGCTCAGCAGCCTCGTCTCTGTTTGATTACCAAGCCGGTTTCATTATAAGTGTTTTCCCTGGTGCTCGATTTCACGCTCGTCCCTCACTACGCTTTTGCCTACGTCCCTGATATACAGCTTACCTGCTCGGTCCCGAGTCGATTCTCGTCCTGTGTTCAGTCACATGCCATCTCTCCGCTCGCCCGCGCTTGTCTCCGTCAGCACTTCGTAACAGATTACTTCGCCGTACTATGGAGGCAGCGGGCGCCTCGGATTGGAAACGTCTCGTCCTGGAACAAAACCGCGCGCTAGCGGTGTACCGGGATGAGATATCCGCGTTGCGTGCCGAAGTCTCGCGACTGAGCGTTTCCGCATCCACCAACGCCACGCCCCTGGCCCTCGCGTCACCACTGCCGACCGCCCCAGCGCATGTTCAGCCGACACCAGCTGCGCACATTCCAGCGCCGGCTGTTCACACTCCTGCCCCAGCTGTTCATGCTCCTGCGCCGCCGGCGCACAACCCGCCTCTGCCCACACCAGAGAGATATGCTGGGGAGCCGGAGCGATGCAAGGGCTTCATGTTACAATGTGCGCTGTTCTTCGAGAGTCACCCAGAGATGCCTGAGGTCCGTAAGTTGACCCATTTTATGGAATTACTCTCTGGAACAGCCTTGGCATGGGCCACGACTGAGTGGGAGCGAGGAGGGGGTGTCAGACCCTCGTTAGATGACTTCCTTGCCCGGTTCCAGCGCGCCTTTGATCATTCTCCTGATGGCTGGGAGACTGGTGATGAGCTCATGTAACTCAAACAGGGCTCTCGTACTGCAAGAGAATATGCGCTAGGGTTTCGCACTATCGCTGCCCGAAGTGGCTGGAACGAACCAGCCCTTAAGACCGCGTTCCACCGTGGCCTCGATCCGGAGTTACTGCATGAGTTGGCCTGTCGGGGTGAACAGCTAACTTTTGATGACCTCGTGGACCTGACCATAAGGCTGGACCGTCTGCGCCGTACCAACCGTTCCATATCACACGGTTTACTGCCAGCTGAGCTGGCCGCAGCAAGCGAACCCATGCAGCTCGGAAGGGCACGGTCCCGCGAGGAGGAGAGGGAGAGAAGACGCAATGAGTTCCGGTGCTTCTACTGCGGTGAGGACACCCACGCCGTCCGCCAATGCCCGCACAGGAGGCGCCGAGGGAACGGGGGGCGCACTGACAACCCACCTTGTCATGCCCGGGTGAGTCCTAACCAGTCTTGTAGGTCTCACGTATTTTCTGTACCTGTCGTGATAGAACGTTCAGGCCGTTCTTTTGTTCTTTCAGCACTCATCGACTCGGGAGCGGCGGAGAACTTCATAGATGAGAAGACGGCGCAGGAGCTCGGCCTTCCCATACGTCCCCTCCTCCGTCCTCGTGAGCTCCAATCCATTGATGGGTCGCCTATAGGGGGAGGCGTAATATCTCACAGCACACACCCTGTCTGCCTTCAAGTTAGCGCCCTTCACCATGAAACTCTGGTCCTTTACCTCACAGTCTCCACCAGACACCCCGTTATACTCGGACTCCCCTGGCTGGAACTGCACAACCCCCAAATCTCCTGGACTGACAAGCAACTCACCCAATGGTCCCTGTATTGCTTGCAGAATTGTTTGAGGGGCCCCACGGTCCCTTTGGCCACCACGACTGTGGAGAGTCCCCTGTCGCCTGCCTCAGTTAAAATTCCCCCCGAGTACCACGACCTCCTTGAGGTGTTCAGCAAGGAGAAGGCCAGTTGTCTCCCACCTCACAGGTCCTACGACTGTGCCATTGACCTCCTCCCCGGGGCCAGCCTACCTCGGGGCCGTGTTTACCCGCTCTCCCAAGCGGAGCAGCTGGCCATGGAGGAGTACATTCAGGAGGCTCTCCGGCAGGGGTATATCCGACCGTCCACATTCCCTGCGTCTGCCGGGTTCTTCTTTGTGGAGAAGAAAGGAGGGGGCCTCCGACCATGCATTGATTAACGGGCCCTCAACCAAGTGACCGTTAAGTACCGATATCCACTGCCTCTCGTCCCCTCAGCCTTGGAACAGTTACGGTCCGCCACCCTCTTCACTAAGCTGGACCTCCGCAGCGCTTATAACTTAATTCGTATTAGGGAGGGGGACGAGTGGAAAACGGCCTTCAGCACCATGTCTGGACATTACGAGTACCTGGTCATGCCGTATGGGCTCGCTAACGCCCTCTCCGTGTTCCAGAACTTGATCAACGACGCTCTGAGGGACATGCTAGGAAAGTACGTCATCGCCTACGTTGACGACATCCTGATTTATTCGACCTCCCTGGGGGAACATGTCCAGCATGTCCGGCACGTACTGCAACGCCTCCTGCAGTACCAGCTGTACGTAAAGGCTGAGAAGTGCGAATTCCACCAGCACACAATCTCTTTCCTGGGGTATATCATTAGCCCAAGGGGAGTTGCCATGGACCAGCGTAAGATTCGGGCGGTCGTGGAGTGGCCCACTCCGCAAACCGTCAGGGAGTTGCAGCGTTTCCTTGGCTTTGCAAATTTTTACCGAAGATTCATTAGAGACTTCAGTAAAGTAGCGCAACCCCTGACGTCGCTCCTGAGAGGTAAGCCCAGGCGACTGCTGTGGACCCCAGCTGCCCAGGAGGCCCTGGAGAGACTTAAGCGGGCCTTCGCCACAGCTCCCATTCTCAGACACCCGGATCCCTCCAGGCCGTTTGTTGTGGAGGTCGACGCATCGGAGGTGGGAGTGGGAGCAATTCTATCGCAAAGGTTTGGCGAGAGTCCCAAGTTACACCCCGTGGCCTTTTTTTCCCGGAAGTTGTCACCAGCAGAGCGCAACTATGATGTGGGGAATCGTGAACTTCTGGCCATCAAGCTGGCCCTTGAAGAGTGGAGACACTGGTTGGAGGGGGCAGTACACCCATTTGTTATCTTCACGGACCATAAGAATTTGGAATATCTACGAACCGCCAAACGGCTCACTCCTCGCCAAGCCCGCTGGTCCTTATTCTTCTCCAGGTTCCAGTTCACACTGTCTTACCGACCTGGTTCAAAGAAAACAAAGGCCGACGCCCTGTCTCGCATTTATGCCCCAGAGCGGCCGACAGAGCAAGAGAGTTACATTGTGCCTCCCTCCTGCATAGTGGGCGCCTTGGAGTGGCCCCTAGCACAGAACTTAGCCCGTATTCCCAGCGCAAGAATCCCAGCAGCCTGTCCTCCTGACAAGCAGTTCGTGCCCAAGCGGTACCGTCTTGAACTCATCACCTGGGCCCACACGACTTTGGCCACGGGCCACCCGGGGGCCCGCCGCACTTACCAACTGCTGGCCGAGAAGTACTGGTGGCCCAACATGCCCAGAGAGGTTCAGCGCATCGTATCCTCGTGTTCCTCTTGCGCTCAGTCCAAAGGCCCACGTGCGCTCCAGGCTGGGAAGTTGGTGCCCTTACCCGTACCTGAACGTCCGTGGTCCCATCTGGCCCTCGATTTCATAACCAACCTGCCAAAGTCGCAGGGGAACTCCGCGATACTGGTGGTCGTAGATCGGTTTTCGAAGTCCCTGCGCTTAATTCCATTACCAGCCATCCCATCTGCCTTCACCACAGCGGAACTCCTGTTTCAACACGTCTTTCGCTACTTTGGCATCCCCGAGGAGATTGTGACTGATAGGGGGCCACAGTTCACATCGCGGGTTTGGGCCAGCTTTATGAGGAAGATGGGGGTCGCCATTAATCTCACGTCCGGTTACCACCCCCAGGCCAACGGACAGGCAGAACGGGCCAACCAGGAAGTCATACGGTTCCTTCGGACTTACTGCTCTGCCAACCCAGGGGACTGGAGTCAGTACCTTCCATGGGCGGAATACGCCCAGAACTCGCTATGGCATTCCGCCACCCAGCTCACCCCGTTCCAGTGTGTCTTGGGTTACCAACCACCATTATTCCCCTGGAACGCGTCCCACACGGACTCGCCAGCAGTGGATGAGTGGTTCCGCCGAAGTGAACAGGTCTGGGAACGTGCCCATCAACAGCTGGTGCAGGCATCCCACATCGCTAAACGAAAGGCCGACCGGCGCCGGAGGGCTCACCCTAATTATCGACCCGGGGACCGGATATGGCTCTCCACAAGAGATCTGAGACCCCTCACGGGCACAAAACTTCAACCGAAGTATATCGGGCCCTTCCGAATACTGAGGCAAATTAATGAAGTCACGTATCGTCTGGACCTTCCGAGACACAGTTGCATCGCCCCGTCTTTCCACGTCTCACTTCTCAAACCGGTGATCTCAGGCCCCTTGGCCACAGCGGTGCCGGAGGATTCCCCACCGGAACCGTTGGAGATAGAAGGCCGCCCAGCCTACCGCGTCCGCGACATTCTAGACTCCAGACGGAGGAGAGGGGGACTTCAGTATCTGGTAGACTGGGAGGGGTATGGACCAGAGGAACAGTGCTGGGTCCCAGCCCGAGACCTTCTGGACGCAGGCCTGCGTAAGGACTTCCACGCGGCTCATCCAGACAAACCAGCCCCCCGGGGGGGGGGGGGGGGGGCTCGGAGAACTTCGGCTCCCGGAGTGAGCCCTTTGAGGGGGGCTCTGTTACGACATGGCGAAATCGGCGCGGCAGCTCACAAAGTGTAGTGCCGCCCAGGGACGTGGCGGAGGAGGACTACACTTCCCAGTCATACCCGCGCTCGAGTTCGCCGGAGTTCTGATTACGAACACCTGTACACACCTAAGGTTATATAAGGGCCTCCCTAGCATGAGCCGCTTGCGAAGTAACCGCTCAGCAGCCTCGTCTCTGTTTGATTACCAAGCCGGTTTCATTATAAGTGTTTTCCCTGGTGCTCGATTTCACGCTCGTCCCTCACTACGCTTTTGCCTACGTCCCTTATATACAGCTTACCTGCTCGGTCCCGAGTCGATTCTCATCCTGTGTTCAGTCACACGCCATCTCTCCGCTCGCCCGCGCTTGTCTCCATCAGCGCTTCGTAACATAACTTTTTTATTGTCTTGTGTCTGTTAAACAAGTCCTTTAGTATTCAACTGTGCTGGGGAAAAAATAAATAAATAAATAAATTAAAACTACTTGTTTTGTGGCAAAACCTGTCACTTTTGACATTTCATATACCATCTCCTCTCTGCAGTCTTACCATCAGACACCTTGGATTGTCTTGCTATCACATGTAAAAAAAAAAAAAAAAAGCTACAAAGAAATGAATGAAATTATGCATTTCAATTGATTGGTTTAATATAAAGTATATAATACTTTATATACAGTTTAAATAGTACTATATAAATGATATACACTCACAGCACATTCAGTACACTAGAGATACACTCATGGAATTATTCAATCAGCCAATCATGTTTCCCAAAGAGCAATACATAAAATCATGCGGATACAAAAGCTACTAATGTTTTTAATTAAACATCAGAATAGAGTTTACACAGATGTTACACAAAAACAAACAAACAAAAACAAACATCCAGTGAGCCTCTGTTCTGCAGGTGGAAATGGAAAAATAAAACTTTCTGCACCATAATCTCTATGATTAAAATGTGGTTTTATTAGGCTGAACATGTCTTTCTCTTATCACCAGTTATTAGTTATTTGATGAGCTTAAAAGATTGCTTAGTAAGAAATTGTCACATACAGTAGAACCTTATAAAACCAGACACTATTCGAACAGAATAATAGGGTTCTATCTGTGTTTGGCCAGTGTTCCACTAAAAATTTCCATCCGTCTCAGAATTTCCGTCAGGTAAATTTATAAATAACTTTAAAATGTACACATTGCTGAGCTGTAAATATAAATTAAAAACAAGCAAAACTGTCTGATGGCATAACTGCAATGTGTTCTCTGAACCACTCTTGGGCTAAAAAACAGCTTTTGCACTCCACCAAATAGACCACAAAATCAGGGTAAATGGCCCCAGGTCCATTAAAACCTCAAGTGGGAACATGACCTTACACAATATACTGTACAGTAATAATGGTTCTTTCTTCCTTGTGACACACAGTGTCATGGGGAGCCTGGGGCCTAACCCAGGAAACTCAGGGCACAGGCAGGGGGACACCCCGGATGGGGGGTAAGCCCATCGCAGGGCAAAATAAGTGTAATTTTAAATAACAAGACATTTCATCCAACACATGATGTGATTTAGTTGTGTATAATATTTCCACTATGTACAAATATTACTATAGACTGATGCTCCATGTGACAACCTCAGTTCTTAAATCTTATTCCTTCATTTCTTGTACCACCAGGTGACTGCTGACACAAGGCTTCCAGCCAGGTAATCTATATAACATAGTATTTATTTAGTGTTAGTAAGTAGAGATGCACCGATACTAAATTTCTCAGCGAATACCGATAACCGATTATTCAGAGTGATATCAGCCGATACCGATAACCGATACCGATAGTTCTGCCTTTTATGCCTTCTTTTAAATTAATCATAATTAATTCCACAATTCTGAAAGAAATGCAAAGAAAACCTTTATTCTCTCCATTTCAACAAGTTGTTTCACAGTAACCGGTCTTAAACAGAAAACACATTACTCAAATTAACATTAACACATGAACTAAATTCTGAAGATTAAAGTAAGATTTCTTAACTTATTGAATGTTATTAATTCATATTAACAGAATTAATTGACTGAATACTAAAAAACCTCCTGTTAGTCTCACATTCACTCACCACAAACAAAAACATTTCTACTTCATCACTGACATCAAACTGGTAATATATAATATCAACTTTTTCATATATTAACATTAAATGGATACGAAATATACTACTCTACAAATATATTTTTCTGTGCAATATATACTTTTTTTGTCAACTCATCTTCATTTAAATCTTTCAACAGTGTACTGGTGCGTTAATTCAGCTCAAGCAGCGTGGAAATAAAAAAAATTAGACTTGCCACCAAAACTCCCGTTCCACTGCTGCAGTGTCCGGTGTAAAATTTTAGCAATGCAGAGATTACAGACTGCAGTTTTGTCATCATTCCACACAAAAGACATCTTCTTTACACACAGCATGAAATCAATGTGTTTTCCCGCCCTCTTTTGATTGACAGGATATAATTGCTCCTGATCACTGGATGTTTTTAAACTATCGCCCGATGGCCGATAGCGTGAAAAATTGCCTTTATGGGCCTATATATATTATTGGCTGATACATCGGTGCATCTCTATTAGTTAGTATTTACTGAAAACTGTATTGAGAATACATAATGAATAGATAACTGTGTTCATAAAAAGACATATTGTCAAAATTCATTCATAAATGTATGGACTGATATGAAAGAATTAAAAAAGCTGTAGTTTGATGCTTGCTTTTAAACATACAATACATAACAAACATAAAATATATAAAATAATTGTCTAATTTAAATTGTCTATTTTATTTACAGAAGTTTAATCAAAAATGACATCAAATGCCGAAACAAACCTTTGTTTTGTCTCCTGGAACACAAATGGTATTAAAGAAAAGATTGTAGAAATATTGGACGTTCTCTGTAACCTTCAAGCTGATATTGTTTTTCTACAAGAAACACATGTTGGGCCAACAACAAAATGTCTCCAAGCCATTAATAAGGCTAAAAACTGGAAAGTCTACTTCACTGAATACAATTCTCAAAACAAAGGAGTTGCAATACTGATAAGAGACTCTGTACAGTTTGAGTACATATGCCATGATGTGGATAGCAGTGGAGGCTACATTGTGCTCTTCTGTCATCTGTATGGTGAACTGTACACTCTTGTTAACGTGTGCAAGCATAAGAAAGACAAAATTGTCTTGAATAGTCTGAAGGACTATTTGATGGAGAGAGCTGAGGGTGTGCTAGTGGTTGGAGGTGATTTCAATTCACTTTTAGATCCCAGAGTAGATCACAGTCCTCCAAAGTCAAGAGAATCACCATCAAAAGTTTTAGAAGACTTTATTGCATCACTGAACCTCAGAGACACCTGGTCAAACATACATACTGATAATGATACAGAGAGATTTACATTCAAATATCCTCGTGGTTATTCCAGAATAGACATGTTTTTCCTGCAAAATGCCACAATAAATCAAGTACTTAGCATTACAGTTGAAAAAGGTTTGGAGGGGCAAAAAATGGATCATTTCCCTCTTGTCCTAAAACTCCCCACAAGGTTAAGGAAATATGAATACAATCCTGACAGGTGCCAAGGGAAGATTAGTCTTAAAGAAATACTGAGTGCAATAAAGTATTTAACTGACAAAGAAGAACCCAGACCAAATATGAATGATGAGATGGACTACAAAACAAAATGCTGTACATTGAAGATTAAGTACAATAAAATATTAAATACACTGAAGGTACCTAAAAATTATAAACCTTCAGGAGACAACAACATGGAATATTTGATATTTTCAGAAATTTTGGCCAAGCGCCTCTTGCCATTCAGTTCATGTGAAACTGATAGCTGTGCCCCTGAGAACTTTGAGAGCCCACAGGAAATCAAGTGGTCTTACCTGAAGACAATATTTGATAAGCTAGATTATTGTTATTATAAAGAGAAAGACCCAAAACAGGCCCCGTTTGCGCCCCCACCAGACCTCCGCATTCTGGATCGTCTTCTTCCTAAAGTCCAAAACTCTACTGAGGATCTCAGAGTTTTACAGCCTGACTGTCCACTAGCCAAAGCTATCCTCAATCTGGCAAATAAACAGCTGGTTGATATGCTTCAGTTGTTCCAGAATGATTCAGGACTGAAGTTAAATACTGTACTTCATGTACTCAAACAAGCACACACACACAAATAAGTCACTTTGAGCCTAAATAATTGAAGAACTTTTAAAGGGCCTTTAACAGCAATTAGAATATTAAGCACAGGACAGGTTGAGAAGTTTTATTCCCCCTCTACAGCAGCTACATCACAAATTGTGCTACAACCTCTCTATAAACATCAGTGGTACACATCTATTTTTATGTCCAGATGAAAAAAAAAAAAAAAAAACAATACTTATGCTGGCTTTTATCTCTTATGCATTACTTTATTATATTTAATTATGATTGCTATTATGATTTTGTTGATAGTAGCACAGTGGGTCATCACTGTCCATCACTAGTCCGAATTAAAATAGATTCAGAAAATATCAGGGATTTCAGGCACTACAGTTACTTCTACAGTTCTTCTACATCTACAGTTACTTTGATTTGCTTAGATTGGTTTAGCTTTGCTTCACGAGCTGGGAATATTGTATTAATCTCTAAGTTGTTAGGGTGTATTTGTACACGTAAAATGAAACTTTTATTTAAAATGTTTAAAATTTGAATAGGATATAAGTGTTGTAATTAATTTTGTTGTTGAGTTTTGTAAATTATTACAGCAATGGTGCAGTGCTTTGTGCAATCATTATATATACATTAACAGTTTCTTTCTTTTTTTTCTTTTTTTTTTGCCTTTGTCAAGAATAATGCTACATTCATGTTTACTGTGTTTATGAGATACTTGTATTTGAAAAAAAAAAAGGCATCCTTAATATGTCATATTTCTTTCTTGGAGATGTTTGGCTATCCTAATAGACATTATGGAAGTTTGTACAGATGTGCATCATGTTTGCTTGGTTGTGTATTAATCTGTTACTTCCATCCCTGCTTTATTTGAAGACTTTCTGCTGCAAGGCATTCACCACTAAGTATTATTTTAGAAGCTTTTACGGCATCTCTGAATCTTAGAGACACCATGCCTTCACTTTACTGATGAGGGCTTTACACAGTTTCACAACAAGTCATTCCTGGATAAACTTTAGACACAATGGGAAAATACAAACTACAGAGCCGTAGAGTTAAACTACAGAAAGTTTTTGATAAATGTCCTCTTGTACTAAAAGAGCAAATACATTTAAAACAGAACAAAACAAAAAACTCTGGAGAGAGATACAGACACAGAGTGAAATAAAAATGTCTATTGATGATGTCATTAAATCTACTGTAGTAACGGTTTCGAACTAGGAAATGAAACGTTTATGTGGTGAACACAGACGAGAGGAGTGATATACACACAGTGAAACATTCCAGTGTGGTTATAGGAAATATATTCGCTCTTGGAATGCCGCACGACCAATCAGATTAGTGGACCAGAACTAACTGTTGTATAAAGGTTCATAATCTATCAGTATATATGCTTCTCAACTTCCTGTGTATGTTAGCACAACATTAATGGAATAAAAACAATTACTGTATAATCATCTTTGGCTACATCTTTGCATGATTTAGGCATGTCCATACATTCTCCGAATCATATTTATATATTGTATGTTATTCACTGTTAAATATTTTAATTACATATTTACACTATTTGCAGTTAACTGCAAGCATAATATGTTTTTATCATTTTGCCATCAGGCCAGAAATGTATAGGTCTACTATGAAAAGATAATATTTGATTGCTGTAAAGAATATAAATCAAGTAGCTTTCTACTTCTGAACTAATAACCTGTGACATCACCATTAAAAAAAAAAATGTCCATGATGAGACATATAGGGCTTTTTTTGTGATCATGCCACGCATGCAAAAACAAAGCATTAATATTTAAATTTTATACCCATTAGCGGACATGGTGAAATGGCACACAATGGTGCAAATGTAAACAAGGATTAGTTTTGAATGCATAAATGTGGATTGGATACTCTGACATATTTGCATGACAGTAGTGAGACGAAACCATACCGCACAGCAAAAATTTAGTCTAGCTAATCAGCAAGGGCTTCACTAAGGGAAATGTTTTTAATTCAAATAAGACTAAACATGTCAAGACTAATTCACAACCTGGAAAAGCAGGTTAACATCACGTGCCTATACTATAAAATCTATCATAACATAGCTAGACAGTTATACATTACTACCACCACAATGTATTGGTGAAATTGATGTTAGGTGTATTAGCCCATGTAGATTACTACTTGTGAAAAATAAGACATGTGATGACTGAATTTTGATTTATTTTTATTTTTATATACAACAAAAAACTAATGCAAACTATGCAGACACGGACAAAATGCGAAAGTTTAAACTGAACAGAATCTGGAACAGAAGAAAAAGAAAGCTGGCACATGCGCTTAATTAATAATCACATTCGGTACACACACACTGAACACTGCACTGTTTCATTTAAAAAAAAGGTAGGGGAGAGAGGGGCACAACCTTACACTTTTTGTATTCTAAAGTTTGTGGAAAAGTACTTAGGGTTCAAAGCATTTTTCTTTTTTCACATTCATTTGAAAATGTCCGGTAATAAGTGGTCTTGTTTTATGAATGAAACATACTTTTTCATTATTTAACCAGAAAGAAGAGAAGTGAAAAATGCTAGAACATTTGTCACATGTGAGGGGTACGTTGTAACATGACCATGTGACAGCTTAAAATCCCCCTCTAACAATTTAATGTATGACCTTTGTTTTTAATTTACAAATTCTAGTATGCACACGGATATGAAATAAATAAGAACATGAAGAAAAGATGGTTTATTTATTTATTTACTTACTTACTTACTTATCACATAGTTTTCTGTCTGTGTAGGCTATCTACAGTATGAACTCCTTTGGACACAAACCATAGTACATGGCAGATGCTGTCTCAGAGTGCTGGTTAAGTATCCTCTCCTGATTTGCTCTGAAAATTTGCTGATGATGGGAGTAACCAGCAGAGGGGTTATTCATCACTCCTTCCTCATCCTTTTTTTTTTCCTTCAATGTGATAAATCTATGGAGTGTTACATGACAGATTCCACAGCTCCTAGTCACACCACTTATTGACTTGGCTTGCCTGTCATTATTGACTTATTGACTCATGTCCTGCCATTGACGAAACAGCAGCAGCTACAGTACACCCCTGTCCGTCTCCCTTGGCCTGTTTCTCATGCTGCAGTAAATAAAATCATAGACAGGAATTGTGTGAATTTTCATGGTTATTGTAACTGCATGGAATAGCATAGTTTTAATAGCGGGGCAAGTTTTAACACAGCGTTACAGTATGCCCCCTGTGCGCAACTGAGATTCAGACCTGACTTTCTGCAGACTATATAAGCATTTGGAGACTATGTAGATTATAACTGAGAGATTAAAGATTAAAATGATACTAAATTTGCCCTATTATGAACACAGAGCTGAAAATTAACGTGAAATTTTATTTACACTATGGTAAAATAATCTTCCCTTGATATCTTCCAAAGTCTTTTGAATTTTGGTGTGACTTTTTTTTACACACACTGTTGGTATGACAACCAGTAAAGACAGGAAGTTTCGTCACACCAGTGTAAATGGAAACTTCTAAATAAAGTCTGTGTCCGAAATCACATGCTACCCTACTACACAGTAGGAGAAAAGCATTATGACAGAGGGGTAGTATGTCCGAATTCTCAGCAGGTGAGAAATACCCAGATGACGTATTGCTTCTGGCGAAATTTTGCAGTATGCAACTGCAAGTCAAAAATCCCATAATGCAACGGGACTGGTGCAAAAGAGCTCAGAGAAAAAAAATTGTGGAAAACAGCGCATCGGCTCTTTTTAACTATTAAACCTTGGTTAAACAGGACTTGTTTATCAATACCTGAATAAATTGTTCACTTGTTGAAGGTTTAAACAAGAAATCAGTTGTCACAGCTTTTAAAAACTTTTTTGCGATCTCCTTAGCCGGCCAAGCTAATGGCAACAAATTTACCTCAACCTGTTAACACTGCCCACATTACATTACTAATTCAGTAAATGTTCCTGAAGTGCATTTTGCCGTTAGTGCGATTTCTTTAATCTGGTGGTCCCTCTTAAGATTTTTGTGTTTATGTTGACACTGAAGGTCACATGACAATGCCAAATACTATATAGCTGATTTAGTATGTCCGAGATTGTATTCATACTACATACACATACTGATTAGTACGTATTGTTTCAACGGCTGTGCAGTAGGTACTGCATCGAATAGAGTAGTATTGTCACACTACGGGATTGACTCAGGACGCAGACAAATTCTATTAGAACATGCCCCGCGTTAAGTTGTGCCCCATCCATCCATCTTCTACCGCTTACTCCTTCTTCAGGGTCACGGGGGAACCTGGAGCCTATCCCAGGGAGCATCGGGCACAAGGCAGGGTACACCCTGGACAGGGTGCCAGTCCATCGCAGGGCACAATCCCATACACACTCACACACCCATTCATACACTACGGACACTTTAGACACGCCAATCAGCCTACCATGCATGTCTTTGGACTGGGAGGGAACCGGAGTACCCGGAGGAAACCCCCGCAGCACGGTGAGAACATGCAAACTTCGCACACACGTGGCCCCAGCGGGAATCGAACCCCGGACCCTGGAGGTGTGAGGCGAACATGCTTCACAGTACCTCAGTTGCTCAGTTGAAAAGATTATGTCTGTGTGAATCAGTTATTACTAAATGACAAATAAAATACACTTTAGCAAACTGACCATGAAAATACTGTGTTGTTTCTTTAAAAATTTCTCTCTTTCTACTTTTTACTGTCCTGACTCACAGTATGTGCTGAATAATTTAATAAATAGAAACATTTGACAGTAGGTTGTTAAATCTGGTTGAATCATTTTAACTTTAAATTGTGGCACAAATAGAACTGAATAGCCATTTGTGGGTATTATAAAATGCTATGACTCTAAACTTCTACAGTAGAAGGTACTGTAGCACCTACACTTTATTAATATATCACCGTTTGTAGATAACACTTTGGCTGTCATTATAAGCATTATATAGGCTCAGTCCTAACAGTTTCTGAGTGGCACCTCAGGACCTTTGCACATTTTCGTTAAAGTTTCTGTGCAATGAGGAAAAAAATACATAGGTGTTAATATTTATTTATTTTTGGTGGGATGTGCTTAATGATGCTGAAAGCCCAAACCACATTTCCTACAGCCCCTCACAAACAGACTACTGTAAACCGTAATGCACAAACGCACAGATATTCAGAATTGTTTATAGCGTGAACGAGTAATGACCATACACTAATGACAACATGGTTAACACGGCTAAGTGACATTAAAATCTCGTTGTGGTCTAAGCCAGAATCAGCGTCGGCATTATGGGCAGGCCTTGGGGGTCCAGTCGTGTCCCAAAAGGTCACTGTGCCCCCTCAGCTGAATTACTTCCCTGTCAAATAAACAAAACTGAAATACTTTCACATCTATAAGCAAAATTAAGTTATACGGTTTGGTAATGGGGGAGTTAACACTGTAATGCATAATAAAGCACAAAACAGTGATAGATTGCATTTAGGAAACCATTTCTGACAATAAGTGCCAACCCCCTGCCTAGCGTAGCCAATTACAAACAACTACCATATCTGCATTGTATGGTGCATTCAATGACCAGCCAATCAGTTAGTACATTACAAGGTTGAACTTACAGTTAATAGTGATATGCAAAACCTAGCCATTATTCAATTAATATGGCCATAAGACAGTGGTATGGAACAGCACCAACATCGGCAATAAATAATTGCAGTGACAACCAAGTTTAAGCGAATGAATGATTTGGCTAATAATAGCTCCGTTATTAGTGCATCTGATCCTGACATACAGACAAGCTGCAGCGATGGAAGTAACGTTAGCATTACTGAGAACATTGATGCTGCCGGGCTAAGCGGCCGATGGAGACTGACGTGCCCCGATGATTTGAGAGTGGATGGGCGTATGCAAGTCAGACTTGAGAAATACCCTTCATGTCTCTTTGGGATTAAAAAGAGGTTATTCATGCCATCATGGTATCACAAGCGAGAGTGGCTTGAATATTAATAACACCCGTGCAGAAAAGTTCAGTCTTCTCAGTCCAAGTCAGTGTGGCTGGTCAATAGGGGGTGCTGGGGCACCGTTCTTTCAAGTTATCCAGAGAAACATGTTAAACATAAGGTAAATATATATTGCAAAATAATTATGAAATAAAATTATTTAATCATACTATTTACCTTTTAGTCATGTTAGCATTTATTAAAGAATTAAAAAATCTAAATTGTATTTCATTCATATCTGTCTGCAGCGTGTCGGCCAAATGAATGCGTATGTAGGTCCTTAAACTTCTGAAGAGCAGGTGACTTGAGGCTGTTCTGTAATTGACTTGCTTCATATTGTCGTAGGGGAACAGCTCATTGCACCCCAGACACTCACACTTTTGTTGTTAACGAATCAATGTTGTTTTTTATGATATTTTTTCACCTCATGTGATTGGACTGTTCTCAATGACTCTCTCTCACACTCAGCAGCTTGTCAGCTGACCGGGACTGCAAGAGATTGTTAACAAAGTAGAAGTAGGCACAACATTTCGTCCAGATGAAATAAAATTTGGTTTTATTTTTTACAAAAAACCCTTTCACAAGGCTATCAAATGAAGAAAAAAAAATATAAAGGAGCTTGGACCAGATCGACCCAACATACAAATTCATCAGCAGTCAAGTGATCGTGGACGAGCTTACACCAACGTTTCTCCAGCACGTGTTATGGCAAACAGAGTTGCTACTGGCCATTGTTTAGGCAACATTACAGTGTATTTTTTTTTTTGATTGATTACAGTTTTTTGAGTGATTATCTTGATTACTTTATTACTGATAATAAATCCACATTAAACTCAAAGTCACTGATTCGTGGTACCTTATTGCATAGTTTAACAGTTAAATTTTCTATTTTTAGCTAAGCAGTGGTGATACATTGTTATATCACCTGTTATTTAACAATTACATACAGTCCTGCATTACTAAAGGTGTGATTTTCAGTTTGTTTGTATCCTCCCCAAAATTTTTAGCACCAGCCATCACTGGTCCAAATGTGATCCAGCTTTCACTAGCAAAGGCTTCACTGACTGGAAACACAGCAATAAGGGACTTAATAAGGGACTTAACAGACATGGGACTTCCAAGGAACATTTGGCCTGTTTCAGTGAGTGGAAAGAAAGAGAGCAGCGTATAGAGAAATGGAAACAAATCCCAATCCTAGTTAGTGCAGATCAGCTCCAGAAAAAAAACAGTACTACCTTCCTAGTATTATTGATGTCATTGAGTTTGTAGTTTCTAACCTGTTGCCTTCATGGGGTAAATTAGATGCATTTGATGATATCTCAGAAGGAGGAAGTGGGCTTTTTCTATCTTTATTTTATTTAAGGATAGAAAAAAGCATAAGGAGAGACCCCCAGTTGGCCCAAATTATGAAGTCGAATCCCCAACACGCTACTTACACAAGTCATGGGATGCAAAATAGATCTAATTTCCATAATGAGCAGTTTTGTGACTGAAGCAATTGTGAAAGAAATTGGAGACTCTTGGTTCACAATAAAAAATATGTAACAAGGTATCCTGCTGGAAAAAATGTCTTTATAGTTATTCTTTTTTTCAACAAAGAAACAATGGAAATAACAGAATGTCTGCTTGTGATGGCCATCGCAGACATGCAACGCTTTCTACAACTTTTTCTGTAAACCCACCAGTGCCACACATTACAGAAGTGAAAAACTGAAATGTTTGCTGGACCAGTGAGGTACCTATAGTGGCTCCACACTATGGGCATACTGTGGGCCCATAATGGGCACCAGTGAGGCCCACCATATGCCCACACTTTGGGCTGGTTGTGGGATGCCCCACTGTGGCCCCACCTGGGCCTCATAGTGTGTGGTCCATACATGCCGCACATGGCCCCCAAAGCCTGTGAGGGGCCATTGCGGGCATACTATATACTTGCACACTGTAGGCATAGTGTGGGCACACCATGGGAGCACTGGGCATACCATGGCATACTGTAGGCACGGATCTGGGCATGTTCTGTGGGTGCTTAATAAATAACAAAATTAGCTTGGTCCTACTTTGCACCTGCAGTATACCACAGCATTACTATTAATGCATATGCAGAATAATTGCACTTGTTGAAAATAGCAGTTATAAAGTAAGACTAACTAAAACTAGTTAGTTTTGAATACTTACATTTATTCAGAGTCAGGTTAAAAGAAAAAAGGAAGAAAACAAAAAAAATATACAAAACTGAGCATGTGGATACTGAATGCTTTTTAGTAAACAGAATCACATATGAAGCACATTTTAAAACATAAAAATGAACAAACATAGAACCACATTAGAACACAATAAGTATGAATCAATCCCCTTAGGGGCACCGGTGGATATGTGCTATCTAAAAGAGAAAGAAAGAGACAGAAAGTGAGAGAGACAGAAGAGAGACAGACACAGAGAGACAAATAGACAGAGACCTAGACACAGCATTCACAATAGTACAACATCGATGCAACAGTAATAATGACAGTAGTAATAATAATACAATAATATAATTTTGAATGCAGGACTTCAACATGCTACTTGTTTATACAATGTTGTATTATTACGTTTACTTAAGTAAAGAATGAGTACTTCTTCCACCGGTCTTAGTTCTATATAATCAATGTAAAAACAAAGAAATTCACTGCAGATTATTCGATTATACGTACATATTCTGCTTTTTGCTGCTGGCTCTAGCACTTTGACACAATATACCTAATTAATGGTCCTTAATGCCTTGAAGTTCGAGCACTTTTTGGATTTGGAGTAAACTTTTACATTTTTCACTTTATTATTATTATTATTATTATTATTATTATTAATTTTTTTTTTTTTTTTACACTTTTCCATTAAGAATAATTAGGAAATGTATGGAAAGTTTGGGGACTTAAGCTCCTGATGTGTTGTCAAAAGCCACTGATCTTCTTGAAGATTGAACACGTTTAACTTCCCAAATAAAACAAGTTTTATGCCTTTTATTTGTTCTTCCACTTATAGAAATCAAATCTGTCCGTGATGAAACGCAGTCGGTGCTGGCCGTGGTAGATTACCACTTACATTACACGTTCATTCTGCAGTTTTGTATCCCTCATTTTATGTGTCAGGTATTTAAATAGCCAGCCAGTAGCAGTACCTGTTCCAGCTGGCAGGTGGGACAAAGTGAACCAATGTTCAAATTAATCAAACTGATCAAACTGATTTTCCCAACACTAGATAACATTGCATTAACAGACATTTGTCTGATATCTGGTACTGTAATGTTATCTAGTGTTGGGAAAATCAATTGTTCCTACTTGAGCAAGCTATAACTAATAGCTAAATCAGAGATTGGTTGGCTAGCTTGCTACACCTCACTTAATTAATCACTTTGTCCATATTAATGTTTGTAGCCTTGTAGCACATTGCTTGGAGTGTGCTTCATATAAGTTAACAACTTACAACATACCAAAGACATATCAAAACACAAAATATTTGAAGCATGCACAATAAAGTATAAAGTAATGTTTTTCTTCATTAAGTATTGAAATGATTACTATTACTTGAATCTGGTCAAAAGTGAAATATCACAGCATTACTATTAACATGGATTTCTCTTATGTTTTTGCCTAGAGAGGAAATATACTTTCATTTTGTACCCTAGAAAATCCTGAATTTGTCTTTCATGTAGGATAGATTTTACTATGCAAAAGAAAGCTCAAGTTATTTCTTATTCATATTATCTTTGCTTAGGTACAATTTGAATACTTATCTGCATGGAAGCTGAAAGCACTGACTAAAATGAAAATGAAAGTGGATGAGGGAGGTGTTGTGTCAGTAGCATCAGTTTATGTTTATTCAGTCTGTGTTTGGATTACAGGCACTCTAGTCACACATAAAATAATCTAGATGTAGTTAGCTGTATAGGAACTTATTATTCTTATCTTGTTACATTATTACCTTATTATTACCTTAGGGTCTTAGGCAAATGCCATCTTTTAGTTGTCCATAATGAAACATACCTTCATCAGTCAGTTAAACTATCGTTTTATGATGAAATGTATTCTACTATCAATAATTTTAAAGATTACCAGCTATTATCTCGCCGTCGTATACTTTATCCTGTTAAAATTCCGACGGTCAGCACGCTGTCACCATGACATGAGCAAATCTATGCTATCTACACAGATTCTGTGTGTACGAAGGTACTCATACCTTTGGAAAGCTAAGATTCTTGTGCTTCAATATAAATATAAACCATTTCAAGATACAAACAGCAGCTACAATCAACGTCTCTGTCAGACCACCGATATACAAACAAACACTTACGAAATGGAGGCAACTCACCTCATATGAATCCTCATAGTAATCCACTGATCAATAACAACCTGACAAAAACAGTCCTGTTATACTGGCAAAGGTAAAAACAATCCAATTATGAAATATATTTAGTCCACCATTCAAAAGAGACCAAAACCATGCATGTACTCCAAATGGTTCAAGAACAGCATTAATTTTAGTTTGGGTATGCCTTGGCTAGGTGTTTTAGGCTAATTTTACAGGAGCTTTACTTTATGAGAATATACAGAAAAACGCACTAACAACATGCTTACACGTTTCAATATATTTACAGATATCCCCTGTATCACCGCACACAAGAACTAGAAAATCACAGCCAAAAGCAGCACAGTGTAGCATTCTTTTCCTGCTGCAGGGGCTAGTAGCTAATTATTTTGGTTTAATGGCGCTATTCTGGAGTGTGGTTCAGAGTGTTCAAATGCAACCATTTTACATCATCATCGACTCATCGAGTGCACTGCACATGTCACGTAATTGCAGCCTCTGTAAGTTAAAATATGTATTAAACATAATATTTTGTGTGTTTTCAACGTATTTCAACGTATTTCAGTAGGACAGGGCAATTACTGCGTGTTAAGGCCGACAAGTCTTTATAGGCGTTTTTTTTTTTTTTTAAAGCATTACTAAACTCTAGTTTAGCCATCCAAACAGTTGACAGCATCTCTTAGAAGTTCAGAAATATCATCTCATCTCATCATTCTCATGTATTGAAGCACCTTACACTTCCCTCTGCTTCAACTCAAAAAGAATGCAGGCTACAGTATATAATGATTGGTATTTTGTGTGCTATTGCTTTTCGAGCAATCAAAACGAGGCTGACACACAACACAGTCTTTCACCTGGAGTGATCCCATACTAAGTGGGACACTGGTCCCAAAATACCACTGTATCATTAAAATAGACCCGAGAGCTGTCTATCTTATCTATTTTATGCAGAAACAAGGAAAAAGTGAAATAAGAGAGACATTTGGAGAAAGGATTGGTTGGGAGAAACAGGCAGCAAGGATTGCTATTCTGCAAAGAGAACTAGCGGTATAGTGAAAATAAACATTTTTATACTGTGAGGACTGGATGTAAGTATAGAGAGCCCTTACTAGACACAGCTGGTGCATTCTCTCTTGTTCCGGTGTGAGGAACAGAGGAGGGCAGAAAGCCTGCAACACCAGAGGCTGGGCAGCAGATGTAGGCACTTTAGGAATATAATCCGGCCTAGGATACAGGAAGACCTTGGTTAATCCAGGGGAAAAAGCAAGGCAGGAAGGAGCAACTGAGAGAGCTTGTAGATCTACTACTCGCTTGAGAGATGTCAGGGCCTGCAGAACAGCTTCCTTTAGAGGCAGAAGCTTCTCAGAGGCTGACTCTAAGGGCTCAAATGGGGCACCTGACAGACCTTCCAGGACCACAGAAGGTCCCAGGAAGGTATGTGCTGCCTGCAGATTGGCCTCAGCCACCTGACACCACGCTGAAATGGTGGCCACAAGGAGAAATGTCCTTGTACAAACTCCAGGACTGTAGCTATTGCGCAATTCACTGGGTTTAGATGGCGTTCTTCACACCACAAGACAAAAAGCCGCCACTTGAGCACATACAATTTCCTTGTGGATGGTGCTCTAGGGTTTAACATGGTCTCTACAACCTTAGTTGTGAGACCAGAATCTATGAGCTGGTGCCCCTCAGGGGCCAGACCCACAGTTTCCGTAGTTCTGGCCGAGGTTGATAAATCAGCCCTCCGGCTTGAGACAGTAGATCCAGTCTAATGGCTCAAATGTGGCACCTGACAGACCTTCCAGGACCACAGAAAGGTCCCAGGAAGGTATGGGTGGCCTACAGATGGGCCTCAGCCGCCTGACACCACTCACGAACCTCAAAGTTAGAGGATGTTGCCCCACAGAGGCTCCATCAACAGGGTTGTGGCTGGCCGAAATAGCAGCCACATAAACCTTGATTGAAGAAGGAGCCCACCCCACTGAGAAATGTTCTTGTAAGAACTCCAGGACTGTAGCTATTGTGCAGTTCACTGGGTCTACAGTGGATTCCTTCGGATGGGAATCTCACAAGGAGTGCCATCTAGCAGGGATATTATCTCTGAGAACCATATTCGAGCTGGCCAATAAGGTGCTACTAGCAGCAGACATAGACTGTCTTGGTGAACTCTCGCTAGAACTTCTGGGAGCAGAGTGATCGGGGAAAAGCATATAGATGTGACCTCAGCCACATGTGCACCTTGGTGTCCAGCCCTAATTGTGTGGGAGGAGTGAGAGCGAACCACAGTGTGTTGTCTCTTCAGAGGCGAACACAAATCCAGCCCCCTTGGCCAAACCTCCGCCATATGGACTTCACGACTTGTGGATGGAGCCACTAATCCCTGGGCCTCAGCCCCTGCCTCAACAGGATGTCTGCCCCCACATTCCAGTTGCCCAGAATGTACATTACACTCACTGACAAAACTTTCCCTCTGCCCAGAGAAGAATTAGTTGCGCCTGCCTGAACAGGGGGTGTGGACATAATCCTCCCTGGTGGTCAATATATGAGACCACCGCTGTGTTGTCTGTAAACACATGGTGACCTCTCAACTGACCAAGAAGGAATTTCACTGCTAGAAATATGGCCCACATTTCTTGGCAATTTATATGTCGCTCCAGATGAGGGCCACTCCAGAGACCGTGAGCTGGACAGCTGTCTAAGACCGTGCTCCAGCCCGTGAGATTGGTGTCTGTCATTACCACCTTGCACTAAGGAGACACACCTAGAGTGTGACCCAAGGCTAGAAACCAGGGACACTCAAATTCTCAGAGCACGTAGGCATCGCTGCGTGACACTGATTACTCTCAGAGGTTTCATCCTTGGACAAACCCCCAACTTCTCAGCCACCACTGAAATGGTATGACGTTGGCTGCCAATAGTCTCCCATAGAAACTGGAAGGGATGCCAAGATCCAGCTTTATCTTGCTCAAATTTGATAGGATTGACTCTACACATGTCGTGGATAGAAATGCCATCATCGTAGTAGAATCCTTATAACCCCTAGAAAAGTTGTCCACTGCACTGGAGAAATCATACTTTTCTGAGGTTCAACCTGAGCCCCAAGCTCTTCATGTGGGTGAGAACAACATCTCGATGTTGAACCACCAGTTCCCTAGATCGTGTTAGAATTAAGCAGTTATCCAGATTGTTTAGTACACGGATGCCCTGGAGTCATAGTGGAGGTAGAATGACATCCATGCACTTTGTGAAGGTGTGAGGGGATAAAGCTAGCGATATTTCTATGTGGAAATATGCACCTTTTAGATCTATCGTCACAAACCAGTCCTCAAACTGAATCTGTGGAATGATAAGTTTGGGCGTCAGCATCTTGAACCTGTATGTCCGAAGAGTACAGTTCAGATGACACAGATCTAAAATTGGCGGCATACTCCTCTATTTCTTGTGGAACAGGAAATAACGGCTGTAAAAACCTCCCTCCCTCAGGGAACGGGGTACATGTGCTATGGACCCTTTGTCCAAGACGGATCTTACTTCCTGTGCTAACGTTGGGCTCTGGTCTGTGCTGACTACTGTGGTGAGCACACCTCTGAACAGGGGGGGTCGAGCTCTAAACTGGTCCCGGTAACCCTTTTCTATGGTACACAGAACCCATGGAGACACATTTGGCAGTAGTTTCCATGCTGCCAGATGGTCTTTTAGTGACATTAACTATTCCACATTCTATTGGAGGGAAAGCATCAGATTTTCATTGCCCTGTGACAGTTCGCTGACCAGAGAACACTGAAAACTTGGGACAGCCTTGGCTAGGGGAGGCCCTATGGTAGCACTGGGGGTTAACTGCCCTAACAATCTCATGTCCCCTGATACGTCCCTCCACGATCCCTCAGGAACGTTCTTCTTTGTCTACTTGGCCTTTATGACCATTCTCAGATCAGGCCTAGTAGCAGGCCGCGACTGTGTCCACCCAGTTCCCCTGGCTGTCTACGGGGGTTGGCGGGCTGCCATACTCGCCTTCTGTGTCTCCCTTGCACTAGTGCTGGCCCAGGCTCCACTCGTGGATACTCAGGTGAACTCGACACAACATGGAAGGAACTGGCTGAATGCCGCCATGTTGAGCTCACTCAGCATGTCTGCTTGGTAGGCCTGCAACACTGTCATTGTCTGCAGTGACCCACATGCAAGATTAATACTGCATAGGCCTTGCCCACCAATGGTGGCCTTACACGGTGGCTTGGATGGCAAAGCCGGCACCCCTAAATTACCTGCCGTCCATGGAGAGAGGTAGCTCGCAAGCACCTCCTCCACCTTCAGCATAGCTAAATAGCCATGCCGTTCATTCCCCACAGTGGCCGAATAATCCAACATTGTGGGGTTATAAATACAGCTTATGCATGGTTTTCCCCCAGATGCCTGATATTTTGTCATGCACTTCTGGAAGTAAGGGGGAGTTTTCTGCAGTGAGAGGGATTTACTTTCACTGGGGAGAAAAAAGCTCATCCAGCCTTAGTAATCACTTCAAGCAGCTCCTTATATGCTGGTCTCAGTTTTTAGCACATCCTTCTGGCTCCTCGGAGTTAGAGAGGAATTATTACTATTATTTGTGTCTGTGTGTGTGTGGTTTTTTTTGTTGTTTTTTTTGGCTTTCTATAGGAGGAGTGAGATGCGAGCTCCAAAATCCAGCGGAGAGCCGGACCCGGAAGACAGAGCATGAGATAGAGCAGCGCTCGTCTCCAGCTCCTCTTCCGGATCCATAAGAGATCCCCCGGACATGAGACGGCTAGCTGCCTCGGCAGCTGCCAGCCCAGATCCGCGAGGCTCTGAAACCCAACTTGCTTCGTCTTCTGAGAAGAGAGCAAAACGCGAGCGGAGCTGCCTAATGTAGGCGTTACAATGCACAGCCTCTCGAGGCTGTCATCGCATGCTCCACAACTAGACACTTCACACAGAAAGTGTGCACTACTCCCCGTGATGAAACGGGAGCAAGATGTAACACACTTCCTGAATTCTCTCACTCATATTTTTCTCTTTTTTTAAAGGGATAGAAAAGTCCAGAGATTTTGAGAAAAGACAGAGAGGAGATTAAGCATCTTTTTATTTCTTTACACAAACAACCGACATGCAGTCTCACTGAAGATAATAAGGCTGATGGCACGGTTCACAGGTGTCATATATATATCACGCAACGCGCTTAATTGCCACGTCACCTGATCATGGCAGGCCTTTAAATAGGCATGATTTTACACAATCTTCAGATGCCGGTTGTGCGTGAGGGGTGCTCCCATAGTGTTATGCTAAACGCAACGTGGAGTTCCCTTTCAAAAAGGGAACTCCCACACGATGTTAATAGTGTGATTAAGGTGTGTCCATGTCTGTAATGCACTTCGATAATGCAACTAAAACAGGAATGCTCCACATGTCTTAATTCGATTTGTGTTTACTTCGAGTATGACTTTAGTCGGATTAAGATCGTCAGAAATCTGTGTTCACATGGTAGTTTCTTAATCAGAGTATTGTCTTAATCGGGTTAATATCGGATTATTGTTGTCCATGTAAACGTACTGATAGCCGTGAATGTAAAAAGAAGCAAGTGCATGTATCCCACTGTCATGGCTAATGAGATGCGCCCTTCATCCCAATTTGCATAATTCGTTTGTGAATGTTTTTAGAATGCATGATGAAAGTAATGCAACATGTTTTACATGTAAAATAGTCCACGTTATTACAGCCTAGTTCTCTTGTTCAAAGTAATTATAGTGTTCAGAAACATTTTATATCATTCATGTTCCATATCTGTCCGTTATATAGTTTTATAAAAGTAATAAAAACAGATTATAGATTAGGTATATGCCACATGATAGGGGAGGCTTGGAGGGGCTTTAGTTACAAAAGGTTGAGAACCTTTGCTCTACAGTATACAGTATGTTGTGCTGCCTCAAATTTAGCCTATTACCCAAAAACACTTAAAATTCAACATAGAAGCCAATACTCACATCTACCTCTGAGCCCAGTTGGAGATAGAAAAAAAGACACCAGCCGTGAGTGAGAAGAAGCAAGGGTCCAGCTTTACTGGTTCTGTTCCACCACACGAGATCCACACTGATGAGAATTCTCAGAAGTGATCTGATACCCTGAGCTTAAGCTCCAGTATTTATACTGTATTTACACAGTAAATAACCCATATGTTTCAAGAAGACTATGATACCAATACCAATAGGGTTAAAAAAGAGCTCATCTACCTTACTATTATGTTAAAAAAAAAAAAAGGCTATTCCACTTACCAATAGCGCAAAAAACAGGGCTTTTCAACTTACACATAGAATCAAAACCAGGGGTTTTCAAATTACACATAGAATCAAAACCAGGGGTTTTCAAATTACACATAGAATCAAAACCAAGGGTTTTCGAATAACCCATAGAATCAAAACCAAGGGTTTTCGAATAACCCATAGAATCAAAAGTGGAGAGACAAAACAATCTAGAGTGACCTTGGTCTTACTATTAACTCCGGGGGGGGGGGGGGGGGGGGGGGGGGATTGCAGCTTGACTAAGCTGCCCTTATAAATGGCTCCTCATGGTTTTCTCTTAAAATTAAGGCCTTCCTTGCGAGACAAGAATCTTCACCATCTGAATTATGAGTAAGTTACATTTTTCTGTATTTCTAGTTTATAATTTATTTTCATATTTGCTCTATATCTCTATTTTATATATAGTTATACTGCTTGAAAAACGGTTTACTGTACTTCCTACTTCATAATATCATTACAGTTCTACTGTCCTGCATATCCTACTATTCTGTATTTTATAAAGAGTTTTCTATTATTATAAGATATTACCCTTATAATATCTTAATACTCCTTTTCACTTTTCATTATTCTTATAAAGTTATTTATGTGTGTGCGTTATGTCTACATGCCCGTCCATGACTGTGCGAGAGTGAGTGTGAGTGTGTGTGTGTGTGTCAGCACTCCTCAGCTCTTATACTTCTTTTTGACTCTTCGACTAGTAAACCATAGTGTAGTACTCTTAAAGATCTTTAAAGTGTACATCCAATTTGTCAATATCCGCCTAATACCGCTTCTGTGTGTCTAGGGGCCCATCGTCAGTCCTTCTTCTCCCCTTTCCTGCATCTGGATCTGGATCTGGACACTCATTATCAGCTTGCGCATCTCACTGCTGATATCATGGTGCTACTTAACTATCTTCGCAGCACCCCCTCTGGAAATGGGAATGCGGGGTCCCCCCCCCCCGATACAGAATCTGCCCCGTGAACGTGTGTGTTGACGCCTCTACACAGCCAGAACCCCCCTCCAGCTTTCAGTCTGAGGGAGATGTCATCTTCTCTGATCTGGGCCCCGACCATTCTTCCCTCTTCTCACCTGTCAGTCCACCCCACTCTCAGTGGTCCTCTCACTTCACCTTCGCTGACTATCCCATGTCCCCAGGACGCACCCCATTTTCTTCCCCCTACCGCTCTCCTCCAGACTACGCACCCACCAGTCCTGTGAATTACCAATAAAATTACATTTTACTCATACTAAGTCTCCCTCATGTTTATTTCATGTCATTTTTATCCACAACAGTTGCTCTCCATCCATCCATCCAATTTCTGTACCGCTTATCCTTACTGGGTCGTGGGGAGCCTGGAGCCTATCCCAGGGGCACAAGGCATGGGACATCCTGGACGGGGTGCCAATCCATCGCAGGGCCAGTATGTTGCTAATCTATAGTTAAAACTTAGAAATTATTATTATTATTATTATTATTATTTAATTTTGGAACTACATAAAACTTATCAACTGTTCTTAAAATTAGATATAATGAAAACAATACTACAACTATGTATAATGTATCACTCCTGTATAAAGTCAACCTGTATGACCTGTCTTTCATTTACAGACATGTTGTGCTCATACATGCACCTTGGCAGCATTTATGTTGGATACTTATTAGCAGATGTCCTCCTGCTAAAATTAAATGTCTTTCCCTGTTTGTCTACAATTACAAATACACAAAAATTTACTTTCATTTTGTACCTTAGTTTCACATTGAATCCAGAATTTGCGTTGTATGGAGGTTATATTTGACTATAACTGGATGTGGACATTTGCATCAGTTTGTTTTCATGGATCACCATCATGGATCACATGATGTGAGCAGCAGCTGTTCTGTCAATAACACAATCTTAAACCTGATCAAGAAAACCTAGAGTACATTTTCATTTTTGTTTCTAAACTTGACTTTAAATGCCCAAATCATAGAAACAGTCACAGGGTTGTACAGTAGCACAGAGACCTCCAGTAACATTTACTAATTTGTAAAGTGTTTTATTGTTTATTGGTCTATTGTAAATTTATTAATTCCATATATTATATTCTACATATTCTTGCAATATTTACAGATGAAAATAAACCTTTTTTTTCTTGGGCACACAATTTCCCCAGTGTTTAGTGTTCAAAAACACACATATTCCCAAGCAAGCTTAGGTTTAGTTCTTTATGGGTTAGACAATACATCATGGAAAGAGGGATGTGCTCATGCAAACATCGCATGAATGTTTGTGTGTGTGTGTGTGTGTGTGTGTGTGTGTGTGTGTGTGTGTGAGCATTTCCTGCTTTTTGTTATTCGTTTTGTTTCTCTTGCTTTGTATGTAGGAGCTAAAAGTCTCCTTTTCTTTTTCTTGCCATAATCACCACATTTTGCGGCAAGGTAAGTTCCCAACAAGGGACTCTATATAATAACATTTATAATATTTTTTGAAAAATAGGTTAATAATACACAATAAGTAGACACCATTTTTTAAGGAAATGGTATGTGAACGAATTTATGTACTACAATTTTTGGTATTTGATTATTAAATAAACAAAAACACTAACGGTAAACAAAGACACTAACTTACAATGCAAACTTTTACTTTACAGTTGTCTGACATGAGAACTGAGATCAAGGGATCAAGGAGCATCAAAAACAAGTTACTTGTCTGGTGTTTAAGGTATGTAAGATGTACTGCACACTAACATGACAAACTTTCTTCCTTTTTAAATGAAATCCATGAACCTACCGTGCCCTCCACTAATATTGGCACCCTTGGTAAATATGAGCAAAGAAGGCTGTGAAAATTTGTCTTTATTGTTGAATCTTTTGATCTTTTGTTTAAAAAAGTCACAAAAATAATATGCTCTCATGGGTATCGAAAATTGGCAGACAAAACACATCTTAAAAACATATTTTTTAAATATAAGTGTACAACAATTATTGGCACCCTTTTAGTCAATAGTTTGTTCTACCTCCCTTTGCCAAGATAACAGCTCTGAATCTTCTCCTATAATGCCTGATGAGGTTGAGAATACATGGCAAGGGATCTGAGACCATTCCTCCATACAGAATCTTTCAAGATCCTTCAAATTTCGAGGTCCACGCTGGTGGACTAAGTATCCACTCTGCTAAGTATTAAATAAATTTCAGTTACCGTGGCCAGTACTTTTTTCCTATGTCATTCCACTTTATTACACATCACTTTATTTATAGACTTTAATGTTGTGAATTCTTTATATTTCTGGATTTCTTGAGTTAATACTGATGACTGGTGAAAATTTCATGTGAAAAGCCTCATTGGAAATATATTTACTGAACTTTTTTTGACACGTCCAAAACTTATTTCCCCCACTGTATAATTCATTATAAGCATTGGCTTCATAGAAAGTGTTACCAAACACTCTAACAGTGATCATTAATGTTTTAAAGTTGCTTTTCCTGCCATATATTACATAGAGTAATCATTTCCTTGCTTCTGCTGTATGGACCAATAACTACTTCACCTGTGACATGCTCTTATGTTTTCAAAGCTCCTCTGAACTGTATGACTGTTTGTTCTGCTACTAGGTGGGTGCACAAGGTAGCTTTCCAAAGAGGAAATCTATATAATAGCATTTAAAATATTTACTGAAATAGATGTGAATTACAACATTACAAATACATACCTTACTATAGTTCCTGAATGCTATTAAATTATTGTTCCTCAATAGAATTGAATGTTTTTCTAAAAACAGTAGCACAAAAATCATATGAATGTAAATATAAAATGTTAGTTTTTAACAGGCAATAATAAATTCTAATGAAAGATGTGCCATTACATTATATTTTGAAACAATTGATATGTGAACTGGATGTTCATATGTATTACAAAAGTATGGCTTAAATAATGATTTGTTTGTTTTCATTTTAAATTATGCATTTTATTATGCATCAGTGATAAATAGTCTGACAAAGTAATCATTCATAATCTTTCTTGACATCAACCCAGATAACAGCATTTGTTTTGGTTTCATGCAGAAGATTTGGTTATTTTTGGGGCATCGTGGAAAAAAAATCCATTGTATAAAAAAAAAATCCATTTGTAATAAATAGAATTACTTACATTGAACATTGGACAGTGAACAACAGTTGTCTGAGCTGAACTGAGATCAGCAACAGCAAACACTTATGTCTCCCTGAATTTAATATACTATACAATATATTTATTGTTTGCAATGCCAAGTTCATCCATTTATCATTTGAAGTTCATTTGTATGCTGAGAAGAAAAAATACGGTCTAATTTGTCATACATCTGTAAGTTAAAAAAATTTTTGGTTGAGCATCCTGTTTTCTTCAGTGTATGACTTACTATGAAATACTGCTTATAGAGTTTTATATTTTACTTTAGCTTGAGTCTTATCAACTGTTCAGAGCCTTTGGGTTGAAGCTGCTTGTGTGTCGTCTGGTGTTAAATAGTGTTATGGTGTTAGTATTGACGATAGCACCTAGACCACAATATAGGTGCCTCAAACCACAATTTCTACTTCACTTGAAATAAAGTCACTTTGATCTTTAATTTCATAATTCAATGAACAAAAAGTCAATCAAAGATATTTAAATATAAAGAAAATGTGTGTACATACACATTACAAAAAGCTAAACACAGTAAAACATACAACGACACATACACATTAGATTGCAGGTCCAAAACAAAAACAAAGAGTGAATTAAAAAATATTGGGACACATTTAGAATTTCCACTTTGTCCAAGTTATTTTGCTATTAATAAAACACAGACCTCCACACAACTGCAAGGTTTTGACTATTTACAAATGACATAAAAAAAAAAACCATTTATATCATATTCTGAAGCAGCATGACTTATCTTTTTGTTAAAACTGACAGAAAGCCTTTTTTAAATGTGTGATGGAGTTAAATCAATTCATTATTTAATTATATTATTTGGCATGTGCAAATAACTTCTGTTTGTCAAAACTTATTAGGCCTTAATAGCTTCATGAAACACTAAACTACATTTTCTGAGATTTTAACACAGGCGTACATGTATCATAAAAGACAATCTTAGTATCCGTTAATTTTAATTGTAGGAGAAAACTGGTTAATTTTGAGCTTTTTTCCACTATTTTTGTCTTTTGGGTTTAAAATGTCGTGACAGACAGTGATGTGGCAATGTACATCGATGACGCGTCAGTGTCTCATACCAAGACAGTAAGCAACACAAAACAAAATAACAGAACAAAATAAAACCAAATCGGAGCATGAAGTAGCAACAAAGCAGCATCACTATTCAATATATTGAAGCTCATATAAACCACGTTCCTAAAATTAGTTTCTTTCATCTGTGTCGCATTGCTCGCCCCGTCACTTCTTTAGCCTCAAAGATGCTGAAACACTGGTTCATGCATTTATTTCCTCACAGCTTGACTTGCAATGCTCTCCTCATTGGTCTACCTGCTAATTCTATTGCTAGGTTGCAATATATTTTAAACTCTGCCGTTAGACTTCTCACACATACCATGCGCTCAGCTCACATTACTCCAATGCTGTCTGAACTGCATTGGCTACCGGTTTCATTTAGTATTAAATATAAAATAATCCTGCTCAGATTTAAATCACTTTATGGTTTGGCACCTTTCTATCTTAGTGCACTGCTTCTCCCCTACAACCCGCCCCGCTCTCTCAGGTCCTCTGGGCTCGGAATGCTCTCTGTCTCTAGATTTGTCTCTCAACCATGGATGGTAAGACTTTCAGTGTTGTAGCACCTAAAATCTGGAATTCTCTCCCTCGCAATCTCCACAGCATCACATCCATCTCCGAGTTCAAATCACAATTAAAAACGTATCTGTTGTCTCAGTGTTATCTGTCCTAATCTGTTATAATACACACATAATACAGTGACTGTACTATGTATTTCTTTTCTGTGTTTGGTTGCTCTTTGTTTTTCACATTGTGTGTTTGTGCATGATTGTTCACTGTTTATGTATCATTGAATTGTAAAGTGTCCTTGAGCTCTGGAAAGGCGCTATATAAATTAAAAATATTATTATGACAGCACATGGTGCTTTCCTACAACAGATGTACTAGATGAGAGAGGCATTCAAATGGGTCACAAGTGTTTGTTTCAGTGGTCTAAGAGTTTGGGTGTGTTTTCTTGGGACAGCTATGAGAATTGGAGAAAGGTGGACTTCTGACTTGCTCATGAAGGCAGTTTGCGTCTACACAATGATGCAGTACTAAGTCCCGCATCCCTTCAAATGAGGTATGTGTCTAATTTTTAACCATGACAGTTTTAATTGTCATTTGAGCTAATTAAACCTCTGAAAGCTCCACGAGTGCCGATGGGCCGTTGCATGCAAAACTATACAACGAGAGTCCACACTGAAAGGAAGACTCTTCCCCTTTTCATTCATGAAATACTCGAGCCTATTAGCTAGCTAAATTTCCCATCCTGCACTGCAGCCCACAAACATGGCCGCCATGGATCACAATTCCCAGAACACTCACATTCATTCTAATCATACGCACCTGCAGCCAATCTCACACACAATCGCGCCACACATAAAAGAGACTGTTTGAACTAAATATTTGCGAAGTATTACGTGAGTTTCCATATACCAAGCGTTTGTTTCTCGATTCGTGGGTTATTGTTTTGATATTGTTCTCACCCTCATTCTCTATTCTTGTTTTGCCTTGTTTGCCGATTGCCTGACCTATTGCCTGTTTATGACCATGTCTGTGTTTCACGATTTGAATTTGTCTGCCTGTTGCTCATATGATAAAGCTTTTATCTGCATTTGCATCCTTCCTACTTCCTTTACGTCCATTACGTGACATCTATACAGCTTGTAGATCTGCTCCCACTCTCCAGACTGGTCGACTATCAGCATGTGTCAATGAAATAAGTCCAATTTTAAAAACTTAACATGGACAAAACTGAGATCATTATTATCGGAACACCAACACTTACTAAACATATCCTCTATGACCTTAGTTGTGACATTGATAGCACTCTCATTAAACCAACTAGTACTGTAAAAAATGTAGGCATTGAATGTAGGCATCCCTCCCTCACCTTTGAAGCTCATATAAACCCCGTTCCTAAAATTGGTTTCTTTCACCTGTAGCTGTGGGTCTCTAGCTGTTTTTTGAAAATCGTGACAGATTCTGCAGTCCAGATTGAGTTGGAAGTTCATTCCAGCACTGAGAGACAGTTAGTGTGAAGGTTCTGGAAAGGGACCTTGAGCCACGCTGAGTAGGCACTGTTAGTCGATTGCAGATTGCGTGAGGGAATGTAAGCCTTCGGGAGAGTGTTGAGGTAGGGGTAATGTTCTCGACAAGGTCTTGTATGTGAGCATCAAGGCCTTGAATTTGATATGGGCAGCTACAGGAAGCCAGTGGAGGGAGATGAAGAGGGGTGTGACATGAGTCCTTTTGGGCTGGTTGAAGACGAGGCGTGCTGCTGCATTCTGAATCATCTGAAGGGGTTTGAAGGAGCTTGCTGGGAGGCTCGAGAGTAGTGCATTGCAGTAGGCCAGTTTTGAGATGACAAGAGCCTGGGTTAGTAGATGTGCAGCCTGGTAGATGTGTGAGATAGGGTCTGATTCTTTTGATGTTATACAGAACGAACCTACAGGACAATGCATTTGTTGAAATGTGGTCTGTAAACGTCTAGCTGTCACCAAAAGTTTACCCAAGGTTCCTGGCTGTCCTGGTTGGCTTGAGTGTAACAGGCAATACTTATCTAGTGTCTTAGCACTAAATGAAATACATGTCATTACATTTTTTAAAGAAAATAGTATATCAAATGGATGTTCATATGCATTTCAGTTTTACACAAGTACTTCATAAATATTGATTAGTTTGTTTTAGAATGAAATTTTAATTTAAAATTTGTTAAAACGTATTTTTTTAATGAATCATAGTCTGTTCAATCTTAACTACAATCAAGATAACATAATTAGCATTATTATTAGTATTATCATTAGATTATTACATTATTATTAGATGAATATTATTTGGTTTCTAGTAGTAGATCTAGTATTTTAATATAAAATATCAATAGGGTCATTAGCCTAGAGCAATTAGGGGAAAACAAAATCATTAACTTACAATTAACATTTTTATTTAACAGTGGCCCAACGTGAACTAAGATCATCTAAATGAAATTCACACTTTCAAATAACACTGAGAGTTTTTACTTTACCTTGACACTTAAAAATGCCATTAAAAGAATTGACTGGCCTTTTTGTGACTACTATTGGAACTACAGGGATCCTGTGCTCTAAAACTGGCGATAGATTTCTATAATCTCCTCATCTTCTATCATTTCTTTATCTCCTATGGAAATCCTATGGAACCCAATTATCCGGGTTCCATCACCAGCTTTCTAGACATATTAGCACAACTCCCACACTGTCCACACCTGATCTGTTGCTCAGCCTGGCACTAACCTCTCAGTCAATTGCCGAATTTATAATGCCCCTATATTGGCCAATACTGTGCTTTGTAGATGGCTGAATTTGCAAAATTAGCTGAACTGAACATTCATACAGAGCTGGAGTTGGGTTTCATTCTACGTCTGTGTATGTGTGTTATTGGGGCCTCCTCTGACTCCACGGCTGTTATTACAAAGCCTTGAGTAGATGCCTTGTGTCTAAGCGTGTTGCTACATGCTTGCTGAGATGCTGCTTGTAGCTTAATTATTAAAAACAGTCTGGAGTTGAGCCGAGTTTTCTCAGCTACTCCCCCATTCTTTCTGCTGAGCAAGAGACAGGTAATTAATCATCAGCCCTGGCCACTGGGAATTTCAGTGTGCCACAGTGTAAAAATGATATTGAGAACATTTAAGGAGGTTTGTAGAATCTCTACTGCAACATGCCTGAACTCTGTGGTGTGCACCTTAGCTAACCTAATGGACTCTGGCTGAGTGCATGCCTACTGTTGACACTTGGATCACATCACTGTTGATTTCACTGTATAAAGCACTAATTCCTATTACCTAGGTCAACCCACTACTTTGTGGGGTGACCTCCAAAAGATGCTCCCACAACATGAAAGAGCACTGTGGAGCCCATCCAAGAAAGACAGGGGCTGCTGGCAGGACACTTTACTCATTGGATCATTGGGCAATTACTACTTCAGACCAGTGGGTCAAATTGACAAGTTTGTGGGAGTGTAAACTGTTGGCTCCAGCCTTCAAGGTTGAGTGTTTGGCCAATTTCCAGTCCAATCAATTTGCCACTCTGCTCCAATAAGTTACTTCTCTCTTGGGGAGAGTCACAATCAAAAAAGTAGACCCTACTCTCAGAACAAAGGGTATGTTCTATAGCTCCACATACTTTCAGGTTTAGAAGAGAGGCTTTATGTATGGTAATTGTATCAGATATTATTTATGTTGTGTAGCCACAAGACTAGGTCACATGTGTACAATGCATATTTTCATGTCCCCGTTCCTCTGCATATGCTTTTGGAGGTGATTTCAGAGACAAGTATTCTATATCAAACCCTTTGTCCTCACTCTAGCATCACACGTCTTCTGGAGATTGTAGGTCACACACATGGTGCTCAGTCTCATAGTGAACTGGAAAAGATCCCTAGTACTGAAGCACCCCACACATAATCTTAACGTAATCTACTAGAGACAATAATTTCAGAATAAGTCAGAATATAATCAAGTCTAATAATTTTTTTTGAAGGTAGGAACATATCCAAATCTAATAATACTAACAATAATAAGAAGAAAGAATGACATTCATCATTACTCAACATTACCAATCAAATTCAAACATAATAATACAACATAAGAAAATCAAACTTGCATACCTGATAGAGAAAAACTACACACAGCAACTGTGTGGGAGATCTGTCTACAGATTCCCCAAATCTTTGGCCAGCTCTCCCCTAAATACTCAGATACTCTGTAGGTCCACCAAATGGTGTTGTTTGTGGTTAGAATTTTAATTTGGGCCAGCCTGTGGAAGGATGTATCTTATTTACATACAGGAGGTAATTTATGTGAAGTGTGGCCTCTCAGTCTGGTCTTTAAGGTAAGATTGCCATAGCATTGTACATTGTACTGTACATTAATGTGATTAACAGTATATGAAGGTTCTCCTTTCTTCCTTTTTAAATGGAAAGTCATGAAGAACCTACATAGATTGTCTACAAATGTGTTTCTCTGCTCTGATTTTTCTGAAAGCTTCTTAAAAAAAAAGAAAGAAATCACATAAATGACATCACAAAAAAATGTCATGAGAACTAAAATTTTCAGTAAGATAATTCACCCAACACATGTGATGTGATTAACTTCCACAGTCATTCCTGTAAACTTAAATAATGAATTATTTCATAATTTCTTAAAGACGTATTTCTTCATTTCTTTCATTTGCACCAGCTTTCTGCCGAGTACAAGGTACATTTCCAACAAGGCAATTATTATAATATAGTATTTATTTTGGGACTGATATTTGTGATTAAGTTTCTTTATTTTTAAAAATACACAATAAACACAACAATACTGTAGACATAAATAATATAAAATAATTGTGTTTTAATTTGTGCGTTTTATTTACAGAAGTTCAGCCATTAATAATGTCATCACAAGCAGAACATGAATACCTCTGTTTTGTCACCTGGAACACAAATGGTATAAAGGGTAAAAAAACTTCAAAGTCATCGGCAAAGATTTCAAAACTGTTGAACAGCCTCAGTAACCTTCAGGCTAATATTGTCTTTATGCAAGAGACACATGTTGGACCCAAGTGTTACCAAATCTTCGAGAAAGTTGAAAAGGAAAACTGGCATGTATTCTTCACTGTATACAGCCCTAAAAGCAAAGGAGTTGCAATACTGATAAAAAAAGACATACCATTTGAGTACATATGCCATGATGAGGATTGCAGTGGGGGTTACATTGTGCTCTTCTGTTCTCTGTATGGTGAACAATACACTCTTGTAAATGTGTACAATCATAAGGAAGACAGAATTGTCTTGGGTAGACTGAAAGAGTATTTGATAGAGACAGCTGTGGGTGTGCTAGTGGTTGGAGGTGATTTCAACACAGTTTTAGATCCCAGCTTAGATCGGAAACCTTCAACTTCAAGGCATTCACCATTTAGAGCTATTTTAGAAGATTTTGCTGTTTCTCTGAATCTCAAGGACACCTGGTCATATAAATTCCCAATTGAGGAGGGCTTCACACGACGTCAAAAGAAGAGTTACTCCAGATTAGACATGTTTTTCATGCCGGAGGACAAAATGAAACGGGTGTATGACATTACTCCTCGTGAACAAGACATTTCTGATCATTATCCTCTTGTCCTAAAACTCACCGTTCATAAGCAAACCCCAAATGTTGCCAAACGGTTGGAGGAACATAAATTCAATTCTGACGTGACAGCAGGGAAGATTAGTGGAGCAGAAATATTGAGTGTGATCAAGTCTTTGACTAACTCAGAAGAACACAGACTTGATGAATTGGAAGTATGCAACTATAAATGGTTACAATGTTCAATTACGGGAATCTTAAAGATACGCTTCAACAACATGTTAATGAACAAATGTCTAGATACATCTTTTGATGAGTCTTATTGTTCAGGAGACAGACACATCTTCAATGTGAACTATTTGATATTCACTCAAATTTTGGCCAAGCGCCTTGATGCATTCATTACCCCTTCTTTCAAGGGGAAGATAGAAAAAAATCTTCACACCGTGTTCAGCGTGACCTTTGAGACAGGTGAACAAGAAATCAAGTGGTCTTTCCTGTTAGACACCCTCAACAATCTAAAACAGATCCCCTCCACCCCCCCACCAGACTTCGACATTCTAGACTGCATTCTTCCTAGCGTCCAAAGCTCTAGAGAACTCAAACGTTTGCGACTTGGCTGTCCTCTCACCAACACTATCTTAAATCTGGCTATAAAGCACCTAGCAGATCAGATTTTTGAATTTAGATACAAGTGTAAGGAGGACAGACACTTAAGTGATACGCGTCATAAGCGCAACTGTAAGGAGATCATATCTATGGCCACTGTTTGCTATCAAAGACGAGTTCTGCTCATACATACAAAATTAAAAGAGCATGAACTGAATGGTTTCAAAGATCAAGTGAAAAATTCAGGGCTTAAATATAGACTTAAACAAAACACAACATTCTGAGCAGAACACAGAGGACTGTCCAGTATACAATATAAGACCATTATTAAAACATATACATTCATTAGTCAACTTTTTTGCAAACTCAAACTGATGTCAAATTCACAAGCAAATATTTTTTACAGAACTTTTTTATACTCAGCTTTATTATTCCTACATTTAAACACAGAATTCGCACTGTTTTTTGGCTCTTCGCTGCTGTAATTAAGTCAATTTTGGTGTGGTACATGTGACACTGCCTCCTAGAGGAGTATGTTGCTTATGTTACATGCAAGTATTGATACTTTACCATGTGCAAGCATTAGCATGACTTGCAGAGATGGGCTCGCCAAAGAATAAATCAGCCTTTAATGATTAAAAAAAAATTCCAGAAATTTGAGTTTTATCAAATAAATAAGACAAAAGGATGTTAAAAAGTCTGTTATTATGAATAGTATTAAATATGGCAGTCCTGCATTTTGCTTCCTTGTAAAATACATTTAAGTTGCTTTCCACTAGATTTTGGAAACTAGATTATTACTGTGCACATATTTTCCTGTATCCCTTTCAATATATTTCTTTATTACTAAATGAGCTGTAACTATTTGTATATGTTAATAATTTGCGTTAAAAAAAATCATTAAGATATAGATTTAAGGCTTATTCAATCTGTTTATTTGATGACAAAACATTTGTTAATATTTTAATAATGTATTTGTATTGTTAAACGGCAGTTAACATTTAAACATCTGTAATCTATGCTTATATAAGGTATGTAGCTAAAAATCTTGAAATCTTGTTAACAACTGTGCAAGACATGAATTTAGTATTTAATAGACTTTTTAGCAATAGTTAAACTTACAATGCCCTTCACTGGTAAATATGAGCAAAGAAGACTGTGAAAAATTCTCTTTATTGTTTAACCATTTTATCTTTTGTTAAACAAAATTCACAAAAAATACTCTACTCTCATGGACATCACACGTTTATCCAAAATATATAAATATCTTTGTTAAATATAGGTCTGCAACAATTATTGACACCCCTATGAATTCATATGAGAAAAATATATTTGAAGTATATTTCCATAGATATTTAAAATATTTTTAGTACACTGGGTGACTAGAAACAGGAAACCATGACTTCCTGTTTCACAGGGGTATAAATATGAGGTAACACATAGGCCAAATTCCCTTAAACATTCATATCAATGGGTAAGAACAAGGAATATAGCTGTGATTTGTGGCAAAAGGTTGTTGAGCTTCACAAAATGTGAATATGCCATAAGAAAATAGCACAAGCATTGAAAATACTCATTTCCACCTTCAGAGAAGTAATTAAGAAGTTCCAGTCAACTGGAAATGTTATGAATCAACCTGGAAGAGGACGTGTGTATATTGTCTCAATGTCCTGTGAAGAGGATGGTTTGAGTGGCCAAAAAATCTCCAAGGATCACAGCTGGAGAATTGCAGAAGTTAATTGCGTCTTGGGGTCAGAAAGTCTCCAAAACGACAAAACGAAGTCACCTACATCACCTCAAACTCAAGTGTCTTCAGTTTGCCAGACACTACTGGAACTTCAAATGGGATCGGGTTCTATGGTCAGATGAAACCAAAATAGAGCTTTTTGGCAATAAACATCAACGTGGTTTTGGCACATACAGAGAGGTAGCCATATGGAAAAGTACCTCATGTCCATGGTTAAATATGGTGGTGGTAATGTTTTGGGGCTGTTTTTCTGTCAGAGGACCTGGACATTTTGTTAGAATACATGACATCATGAACTCTATCAAATATCAACAGATATTAAATGAAAACCTGACTGCTTCTGCCAGAAATCTTAAAATGGGCCGTGGTTGGATCTTCCAGCAGGATAATGATCCAAAAAATACATCGAAATCAACATAAAAATGGTTTACTGACCACAGAATGGATTCTGTATAGAGGAATGGTCTCAGATCCCTTGCCATGTATTCTCCAACCTCATCAGGCATTATAGGAGAAGACTCAGAGCTGTTATCTTGGCAAAGGGAGGTAGCATAAAGTATTGACTAAAAGGGTGCCAATAATTGTTGTACACCTATATTTAACAAAGTTTTTTAAAAAAAATAAATCTCTGTTTTGTTTGCAATTGTTTGATATCCATGAGAGTATTTTTGTTAATTTTTTAACAAAAGATCAAAAAGGTAAACAATAAAGACAATTTTAATAGCTTTCTTTACCCATGTTTACTAAGGGTACCAATATTAGTGGAGGGCACTGTACATGTATTTAGTTAATGTGTCTAATGATTTGTAAATGTATTTACATTTCCTGTCTATGTTAACACATAATTAACTGAAAAGTGTACATTTATGTTTGGCTAAGTCTTTGCATGACCTTACTTCTCTCCAAATCATATGTATGACACACAAACCCTTCTAGAGAGCTTTTTACAACATCTAATATGACAGAACTTACAACAATTGTATTTCTTCTCTTCTCTGTCACTAGATTTTATGTCAAAATTTTAGTTGCAGTGTAATAAATGTTGAGACAAGGATATAAGTGTGAATTTAATTATTTTAAATATACACAGTCCAAAATCCCCAATCACAAACATTTAAAGGTACATTAGTTAAGATTAGCCAAGAATGGAGCTCTGGTGGTTAATTAGGTACAACAAAAATGGATCGATTTTGTCTCCTTGGACCCACTTTCCATGTACGTGAAGCACAACTACAGAATGTACAGTGGCCAACACAGTTCAGTTAGATGGGAGTGGGTGTTAGCATAGTCAATTAATCTTGACATGTCGTTTGCCCACTAGGCCACTTATCTTGTTATGGATGTTATAACACTTTCAACACAATATATTTGTTTGAGACTGATTTGCTGTCGTCAAGTGCCATTCCCGTCCTGTTTTTAATTGAGGTTTTTTTTCGTTCAGTAATACCTAGACCACCACTGCAAACACAAGCACTTGTCATTAAAAAATAAAAAATGCAAAGAGAATGTAGAGAATATGCAAAGATGGTAATAGTATTTTTTTCCTGTAAAAAAAAAAAAAGGTCACATAAATGCAAAAGACAAATTAGATATAAAATATTAATATGATGATATATGAAAGATGAAAAGCATTCAAATAAATATCTAATCTAGTAATCTAATCTAATCTAGTCTAGTAAATTTCCAGTATATTGCTGCAGGTATAGTCTTAGTTGTAATTATCACTTTAATTATTGCAAATTTGGTTTTATTTAACAATATGGCTTCCATACTCATTATTCAGCAGCTTATAAAATAGCTAAAATATTTTTTTAAAAATAAGAATTTTTAATATTGTGCCCATTAGTACTTATTTGTACACACATTTATGAAACCATGACATATTACATCAAAGTCATGAAATCATAATGTATGCATGGGATATAAGCAAGGTCTGATTAAGATGAGTTTCCTCTGATGTCTTTTATGCAAATCAAACAAACAAGAATGCACCTCAGCCTATGGATTGTATCATAAAAAAGTAAAGTTCATATTTTTCACTGTTAATTTGTCCCATTTATTGTATTAATTGATAATAAAAAGAACAAAAACAACTGCTTGTCATGTTTATTCACTATTATGCTTATTTATTATGTTTAATAAATATATTACATTTAAAAATAAAAAGAGAATAAAAAACACTACTGCTTGTCATAGTTATTTGATCTGTTTGATCAATTTAATCTATTTAAAAAATATAGAAAATAACTATTTCCACAGGCTTTCATTTTCACTGGGTTTCCTGTCAGTGTCCTCAAGCTGACTCCTGAGGTAAACTCTATCTAAAATGCACTCTGTCTTGCTAGTTTTGGTTTTGGTGAAACTTTCTGAGGAGTAGAAGAAGGTGTATTTTAGAAAGAACAACCATATTTACCCCCATCCGTCCCTAAATCAATTAAACAGTCATCAATACATTATTTTCTAATATGTATGTGAATACATTACATACCAGTGTTAATTAATACAGTCAATCCACCAAATTTCTGTTTTGTTAATGTGTTTTCTGATTTGTCGTTATGTTTTCTGATTTGTTGTTGTGTTTTCTGATTTGTTAATGTGTTTTCTGACTTGTTAATGTGTTTTATGATTCATCATTGTGTTTATAATTTGTTGTTTTGTTTTTGGATTTGTTATTTTGTTTTCATATTTGTGTTTTGCTTTGCACTTCTCGGCCACCGTAAGCTGCTTTCTGTTTTTCACTTTCATTTCTCTTGCTTTGTAAGTAGGAGCAAAAAAATAAAATAAAAATCTTGCCATAATCATCAACTTTTGTTGTAAATACTAGGGAACAGATATTTTCAACATCTGTGGCATATTTTCCTATGTAAAATGCTTCCACATTTTTTTTGAGCTCTTGTAAATCATGTGCCTAATTGGATTCTTCATCTGACACACTTAATTTCTGCAACCAGCTGACTGCACAAGGTAAGTTATATATAATATTTTATACACCATATTTTCTAACTTTCTTAGACAATATTATATGATTCTTTTATAATATACTCTTTTACCTAAAAGCAGAAGTCAAACACATAATAACACAATGCACAGAACACAGTTTAAGTAAATGTCTGTGATGTATGTGGATGTTCATATGTATTTCTGTTTTACACAAGTACTTCCCAAATACTGATTTGTTTTAGTTTTAAATTATGTAATTTAAAATAATGAACTTCAGCTGTGTTCAAATTTATGTTAGTGTTTTATGGATTATTTGATTTTTAATATCAACAAATCATTGTCTATATATTTGTAACTACAACCAAGATAACATCATTTGCCTTGTTTTGTTGCTGTAGATCTAATTATCCTAAAGGACTTAATATAAAAGCTTAACATAGAGGATAGGCGAGCCAGGGGAAAATTCTAATTGGTAAACAGAATCACTTACAATGGAAACATTTACTTAACAGTTGTCTGAACTAAGAACTGAGATCAAGTGATTAACAACTATCAAAAACAAACACGGGTGTCCCTCTGCATTCTTTGAGCCTATCTTGTGCTTTCAAGTTACCTATCCGGTCTTTAGGATAAGAATGCTAAGACATTGCCTAACCCAATTTCCAAAAAAGCTGGGATTTTTTCTAAAATGCAATAAAAACTAAAATCTGTGATTTGCCAAGTCTCTTGAAACGTTAATTAACAGACAATAGTACAAAGAAAAGATATTCAATGTTTTCATTGACCAACTTAATTGTATTTTGTAAATATAAACAAATTCAGAATTTGATGCCTGAGTCTTACCTTCCAGGAGTACCAGGCTGCAGCACCCCAACCGATCCATCGGGAGGATCTGGTGTACCCTGTCTCCTCCACAATACCAAAAATGTCCACCAAGGGCAAAGTGCCATTTACTAAATCAGGCAACTGTATACGATCCATCGATGAGTCTGAACACGTGTACTCTGTATTCTTCTCACACTGGGTGTGGGTAGACACCATAGAGATGAGGGCTGGCTTAATGTGAGTACAGTTGCTAGATATGTTGCCTACAAAATCAAGGCCTTCCTCAGAGCAAACACGGAGAGGAAAGGTGGATGAGAAGCCAACATATACTGGAATAGAAGCATCGAGAGGGGTACTCACTGGGCAGAAATAATAGCTTTGGCTAACGTTACACATCCAAACTGGGCCATAATTAAAGGAAGCTGCCCTCAACAGGCAGACCATAGGACACAAGTAGTGTTCATTGTAAGGTTCTACTAAACATTCATCCAAATTTCCCAAAGGTCGCATGAGTGGGGGTCGAGCAGTATGCTCATGACATACGAGACGTGTGATTGGTAACTGTGTGAGCCGTGTGAAACATCCAATCCAAATACAAATTACTGCGGAGGCAGGTAGCCTCCGCATAAATGCTATATCTCTGCAGCTTTACCATTTGGGTGGCGGTCCTCTCGATTATGATGGTTTGGGGGTGATCACTGCATGCCATGTGGTTACAGTGAAACTAAAAGTGGAGGTGCGATATTGTATTCAGGCCCCTAATGTGAGTAATCCCTTGCCTTGGTAATATTACTGACTATGAAGGCACCGGCCAAGCAAAGAAACAACTTTGGGCAACCAGCAATCTTTAATGGACCTACTTGTGCAACGAATTGGAGGAATATCGCATGCCTGCCATCTGCTGCAAAAAATCAGTTCCTGCCACTTGTTCTACAATGGACTGTATTGATTATGTCTGCTTTACACAACTTTGTACCCTTGGCCAATTTAAGCAAAGCTAAGGCACATCTATGGTCTATATTATCAAGAGTAGTAGGCCTCGTCGATATGGGCAAGCCATTAGTGTGTTAGTGTTGTCGGTGAGGGAGTATAGTGTCAGCCTGCCTGGTGTTAGGCACTCACAAATGAAAGATTGTGCTGCTGTTTCTGACAGTAGTGTGGTGCAATGATGTTTCAGTCATGGGTACTATTTTCTGGACCTTAGTGGGTACTATTTTCTGAACCTACAATGACAATAACAAGTGCAGTCATTCCGACAACACTTATTAGAACAATGGCCGCAAGAAGCACCCGTTTTTAAGTGCGATGGCTGGTGCGGCTCAGCCGCATTCGGGGGTATGGCCACTGGGCCAGCTTGGGGTATGGCATCTGGTCCAACTGCATGGGCTGCCTGCGGCAATGGAACTACCAATTCAGGCAAGAGGAGCTGTAGAATCTGCTGGTTTTTATCTAGGACAGGGATAGTGTTCAGGTGCTATTGGGGTCACTGGGGGTCAGGAAGGATGTTGAGATCTCTCAGATCCTATAGATCTAGAGTCCAAAATGGCTGCTCGTATGGGTGACAGTCTTCCTCTAACAACTGCATCACTCCCTCTTCAATCTCAGCATCAAGTATAAAAGGGTCCTCAGGAATCTGGCTTGGGTCTAGGAGGGGGCCGGAGGTGCAGGGACTTCCCCAGGTGGTATGACAGCCACTTCTGGTACTGCCCGTGTGGAGTCTCTGCCTGGAATAATCAACGCCCTGTGCTCTGGAGTCTTACCAGCTGGTGTGTTCGTAGGGGTGTTGCTGTCACTTGCTGTCTATCGGCATGCTCTGCGATCTTCAACCTCCTAACTTGTCCACATGTTCTGTGGGATGGACCTGCCCATCTGGATCGCTGTCATTTGCATCTACAGATCATCTACAGAGAGTGTGCCGCCTGTTTCTCCGGCAGGATGCAGGAGTCTACCTTTCCCTCCTTGATTAGGATACTGGAGCCTATCTTCCCCATTCTCAGTAGGGTGCAAAAGTCTGCCCTTTCCAGCCCTGCGGCTACAGTGGATTAAGTGGTACCAGTGATCTTTGTCTTCGACTTTTACCACAGTTGGAGTTGCTCCAACAACCTCGAATGGGCCTTCTCTTCGAGGGTCATTGAAGTGCTTCCTTTTGAACGTGCGTATGTACACGTAGTCCCCTGGTTCCACCAGTCTCTCTGGTGTGGTGAAGTCTTCACCATGGATTGCCTCATGAACCTGCGAATACAAATGCCTCTGGTTTTGGGTTAGGTGGTGCACATATTCCTGCATTTCGCCCTCTAGCTGTTCAAGAGGTGGGCCCTTGGAGGGGCCCAGAGTAAACAACATAGGCATAGGGTGGCCCGTCAACATTTTGTGTGGGGTTAAATGAGTAGTACTGTTAGTCTGGGAACACATTTTCATTAGGGCTAGTGACAATGCTTGAATCCAGTTAAGCCACAAGCTTTCACAGATATTTGCATCCTTGTTTTTCAGTATTCCATTTGCCCTTTCTACCATTCCATGTGACTGTGGATGGTACACACACCCCAGCTTATTCTCCATACACAAGGCCTTAGCTACAGCATCTATAACCTGATTAACAAAATGAGGAGCATTGTCTGAGCTGATGAAATCTGGGACTCCAAACTGTGGAATAACTTCCCTACACAGAAACTTAGCTACTGTTAACGCCTCCTGATTGGCCAGTGCAACAGCCTCTACCCAATGACTCAAGCGGTCTCATGTCTCGCAATTGGTTGAGTGCCTGATTAATCATGCTAGCTAAATAGGGGGACCACCAAACATCCCTCATTTTAAATTTAAAACGGTGTTTTAAAATTAAAATAATCCTCATCCACACTGGCGTTTCCGCTGTGTTTCAGAAAGGATCTCCATCCTCACTACACAACTAAAAACGTTTGTCACATGACCATTCAAGCACACTGGACATGCGCATGCAAGTATGAACAGGAAGTTGGTTGCTAGTCACCGGCAGGCACAAAAACCGGTGTTCCATGGGCTTACGCTGCTTGAAATGAGATTTGTTGCTGATTGCTCTAATAATAGCTCGCCTCTTGTGCATGTAGGCAGCTGCAGTATTATAAAATACAGAATTTAACTGCACAATGGCTGCTAAGAATGACAACAAAGTCAGCAAAGCTTGCAGTTCAGTCTCTGTGGTGTTGTGTATACGATAAAGGTAGTGTAATGGTCATTTAGTAGGGGCTTGAGAAATCAGGGAAAGATACGCAAAATTCAGAAGACCCAATCAGGGGGCGAATGTGGACGGAGCCTCACCTTCGTTTTCAAAAGTCTTCTTTTTGGTCTGTTTACACTGAAATGCAAGCCCGGAGTTTTCAAACTAAAACGGAGTTTTCAGCGTGTCCAAAAGTCTACGTTTTTGAGAGTCGAAAACGCTGGAGTAGTGTACACGACAGCCATCACCATACCAAAAGTTATGCGTAAAACGAAACTGGGCCTAAGAGTTATTTTAGAAGATCATACTGCTCTCTGAATCTGAGAGACACAGTACCTTCACTTTTCTGATAAGGGATTTACACAATTTCACAATGGGTCATTACAGAATAGACTTTATTTTTAATGCCAGAGGACAAAATGGGAAAATACAAACTACAGAGCTATAGAGTTAAACTACAGAAAGATTTTGATAAATGTCCCCTTGTCCTAAAACTAAGAGTTCAGAAGCAAATAAAAAGAAACCTCTGCAGAGAGATACAGATGGAGAGAGATTAACAGAGAAAAAGAAAAATTTCCCCTGATGATGTCACAGAATCTACTGTAGTAACAATTTCAAACTCGGAAGTGAAACGTTTATGTGGTGAACACAGACGAGCGGAGTGATACACACAGTGAAACTTTCCAGTGCAGTTAAAGGAAATATATTCACTCTTGGAACGCCGCTCGACCAATCAAATTAGTGGACCAGAACTAACTGTTGTATAAAGGTTCATAATCTATCAGTATATATGCTTCTCAACTTCATGTGTATGTTAGCACAATATTAATTGAATAAAAACAATTTCTGTATAATCATCTTTGGCTACATCTTTGCACGATTTAGGCATGTCCATACATACTGCAAATCATATTTATATTGTGTATGTTATTCACTGTTAAATATTTTAATTACATATTTGCAATTATCCGCAAGCATAATATAACTTTTTATCTTTTGCCATAAGGCCACAAATGTATAGGTCTACTATGAAAAGATAATATTTGATTCCTGTAAAGAATATAAATCAAGTAGCTTTCTACTTCTGAACTCTGGAAAAGAGTAACTAATATGTAACCTGTGACATACATGCTAATAAGATCAACAAATTGCTTTTTTTCCTCCCTTTTTTGTTTAAGAAACTAAAAGTGAAAGCTGTTTATATTTAGTTTATGTTTATAAATGTTTGTAATTTATCAGTAAATAATATTTATATATAATACATTATATATAATAACTAAACAAAACTAAAGTGAAAGCTGTTTATATTTAGTTTATGTTTATAAATGTTTGTAATTTATCAGTAAATAATATTTATATATAATACATTATATATAATATATATTGATTGACAATGATTTACTATGCATGTTATCACAACATTAATTGAATAAAGACATGTACAATCATTCCGGGCTACATGATTGAATGATTTGTCATGTCCATACATACTCCAGATAATATTTACAGTGTGGGAAATAAGTATTGGACGCATCAGCATTTAAGAAATATATTTTCAATGAGGCTATTCACATGAAATTTTCACCAGGCATCAGTATTAACTCAAGAAATCTGGAAATATAAAGAAATCACAAAATTAAAGTCCATAAATTAAGTTATGTGTAATACAGGGGAATGATACAGGAAAAAAGTTTTGAATATACTACCTGAAATTTATTTAATACTTAGCAGAGAAGTTTTTGCTTGTAATGACATCTTCAAGACGCTTCCTGCGTGAAAAAATTAATCATGTTTCTCCAAACATGGTGTGTAGTATGACAGCTAAAATTGTTCAATTTTGCTCTCGTCTGACCGGACTACACTCTCCCAGTATTGCATAGGCTTGTCCAAATGAGTTGCAGCAAACTCTAAACGAGCTTCAAGATGCCTTTTCTTTAGTAAGGTCTTGCAGGGTGAGCTTGAGCATTGCCTATTGTTTTCTCTGTGACGATGGCACCTGCTGTTTCTGGGGCAATTTCTGAGTGGTCCTTGGCTCTTGGGCTACTCTTCTGACTATTCTTCAGACTCCCTGGTCAGAAATCTTGCGAGGAGCTCCTGTGCGTGGCCGGTTGATGATGGAGTGATGTTGCTTCCACTTGTGGATAATGGCCCCAATGGTGCTTACTGTTTTTGAAATATGTCTGTATCCAATTCCATCAATATGTTTTGCAACAATAAGGATGAGAAGGTCTTGGGAGAGCTCTTTGCTTTTACCCATCATGAGTTGTTTCTTGTGTGACACCTTGGTAACGAAAAGCCTTTTTATAGACCATCAATTTACTAACCCAGCTGATATTAATTTGCACACATAGGGGGTATAATTACTTACAGATTTCAGCTTGTTCCTTGCCTTACCTTGCCTTGGAGAACTGTTTTTTTTTTTTTTTTTTTTTTTTTTTTTTTTTTTTTTAGCATGTTCATTACTTTTTTCCTGTGTCATTCCACTTCATTACACATCACTTTATTTATAGACTTTAATGTTGTGAATTATTTATATTTCTTGATTTCTTGAGTCTGATGACTGCCTCATTGTAAATACATTTACTGAACATTTTTTGATGCGTCCAATACTTATTTCCCCCACTGTAAAATTCACTATAAGCATGGGCTTCATAGAAAGTGTTACCAAACACTCTAACAGTGATCATTAATGTTTTCTACAAGTTGCTTTTCCTGCCATATATTACATAGAGTAATCATTTCCTTTCTTCTGCTGTATGGACCAATAACTACATCACCTGTGACATGCTCTTATGTTTTCAAAGCTCCTCTGAATTGTATGACTCATGTGACTGTTTGTTCTGCTACTAGGTGGGTGCACAAGGTAGCTTTCAAAAGAGGAAATCTATAGAATAACATTTAAAATATTTACTGAAATGTATGTGAATTACAACATTACAAATACATACCTTACAATAGTTCCTGAATGCTATTAAATTATTGTTCCTCAATAGAATTGAATGTTTTTCTAAATACATTTAGTTATTAGCAGGCAATAATAAATTCTAATGAAATATGTGCCATTACATTATATTTTGAAACAATTGCCACGTGAACTGGATGTTCATATGTATTACAAAAGTATGGCTTAAATAATGATTTGTTTGTTTTAATTTTAAATTCCGCATTTTAAAATTATTTTAATATCAATGATAAATAGTCTAACAAAGTAATCATTCACAATCATTCTTAACTTCAACCCAGATAACAGCATTTGTTTTGGTTTCATGAAGAACATTTAGTTATTTTGTGGGCATCCTGGGAAAAAATTCCATTTGGTAATAAACAGAATTACTTACATTGAACATTGGACAGTGAACAACAGTTGTCTGAGCTGAACTGAGATCAGCAACAGCAAACACTTATGTCTCCCTGCATTTAATATAATATACAATATATTTATTGTTTGCAATGTCAAGTTCATCCATTTATCATTTGAAGTTCATTTGTATACTGAGAAGAAAAAATGCGGTCTAATTTGTCATACATTTGTAAGTTCAATTTTTTTTTTTGAGTATCCTGTTTTCCTCAGTTTATGACTTACTATCAAACACTGCTTATAGAGTTTTATATTTTACTTTAACTTGAGTCTTATCAACTGTTCAGAGCCTTTGAGTTGAAGCTGCTTGTGTGTTGTCTGGTGTTAAGTAGTGTTATGGTGTTAGTGTTGACTATAGCACCTAGACCACAATTTAGAATTTCCACTTTGTCTGTTATTTTGCTATTAATAAAACATAGACCCCGACACAACTGCAAGGTTTTGACTATTTACAAATGACATAAAAAACCCAAACATTTATATCATATTCTGAAGCGGCATGACTTACCCTTTTGTTAAAACTGACAGAAAGCCTCTTTAAATGTTTCATGGAGTTAAATTAATTAATTATTTAATTATATTATTTGGCACGTGCAAATATTTCGACACAATTCTGTTTGTCAAAACTTATTAGGCCTTAAAGCATGAAAAACTAAACTACATTTTCTGAGATTTTAACACAGGCGTACATGTCTCACATCATAAAAGACAATTTTAGTATCCGTTAATTTTAATTGTAGGAGAAAACTGGTTAATTTTGAGCTTTTTTCCGCTATTTTTGTCTTCGGGGTTTAAAATGTCGTTACAGGCAGTGACGTGGCAATGTACTATAATACATCGATGACGCGTTGGTGTCACATAATTATTCATGAGACTCTGTGTCATTGTCCTATGAGAAGATGCTGTCTCTTAATTATTCATGGCCGGCCCATTGTACGATTTTACACTTTTCACTTCCGGTGCAAGAACACTTTGCACCTGGACTTTTGTTTGTTTTGTCTGACTTGTATGTGCCTTGTGGGAATTATTTAGCTTTTTTGGACCTCTACTATATATATATATATATATATATATATATATATATATATATATATATATATATATATATATATATATATATATACACCATTGACTACATTTACCCATCCTGCACTGTGGCTTACAAACATGGCCGCCATGGATCGCAATTCCCAGAACACTCACATTCATTGTAATCATGCACACCTGCATCCGATCTCACGCACAATCGCACCACACATTATAGAGACTGTTTGAACACTAAATATTTGCGAAGTATTACGTGAGTTTCCATATACCAAGCGTTTGTTTCTCGATACGTGTGTGATTGTTTTGATATTGTTCTCGCGCTCATTCTCGATTCTTGTTTTGCCTTGTTTGCCGATCGCCTGACCTATTGCCTGTTTATGAATATGTCTATGTTTCACGATTTGAATTTGTCTGCCTGTTGCTCATATAATAAAGCTTTTATCTGTATTTGCATCCTTCCTACCTCCTTTACGTCCATTACGTGACATCTATACAGCTTGTAGATCTGCTCCCACTCTCCAGACTGGTCCACTATCAGCATGTGTCAATGAAATAAGTCCAATTTAAAAAACTTAACAATGACAAAACTGAGATCATTATTATCGGAACACCAACACTTACTAAACATATCCTCTATGACCTTAGTTGTGACATTGATAGCACTCTCATAAACCAACTAGTACTCTAAAAAATGTAGGCATCATCTTTGATCCCTCCCTCACCTGTGAAGCTCATATAAACCCCGTTCCTAAAATTGGTTTCTTTCACCTGAGTCGCATTGCTCGCCTCCGTCCCTTCTTTAGCCTCAAAGATGCTGAAACACTGGTTCATGCATTTATTTCCTCACAGCTTGACTTGCAATGCTCTCCTCATTGGTCTACCTGCTAATTCTATTGCTAGGTTGCAATATATTTTAAACTCTGCCGTTAGACTTCTCACACATACCAAGCGCTCAGCTCACATTACTCCAATGCTGTCTGAACTGCACTGGCTACCGGTTTCATTTCGTATTAAATATAAAATACTCCTGCTCACATTTAAATCACTTCATGGTTTGGTACCTTTCTATCATAGTGCACTGCTTCTTCCCTACAACCCGCCCCGCTCTCTCAGGTCCTCTGGGCTCGGAGTGCTCTCTGTCTCTTGATTTTGTCTCTCAGCCATGGGTGGCAGGTCTTTCAGTGTTGTAGCACCTAAAATCTGGAATTCTCTCCCTCTAACTCTCCGCAGCATCACATCCATCTCCGCAGCATCACATCCATCTCCGCATTCAAAATGCAATTAAAAATGTATATGTTTTCTCAGTGTTATCTGTCCTAATCTGTTATAATACATTTTCTCAGTGACTGTATTGTGTATTTCTTTTCTGTGTTTGGTTGCTCTTTGTTTTTCACATTGTGTGTTTGTGCATGATTGTTCATTGTTTATGTATCATTGTATTGTAAAGTGTCCTTGAGCTCTGGAAAGGCGCTATATAAATTAAACATATTCTTATGACAGCACATGGTGCTTTCCTACAACAGATGTAGTAGATGAGAGAGGCAGTCAAATGGATCACAAGTGTTTGTTTCAGTGGTGTAAAAGTTCAAGTGTGTTTTCTTGGGACAGCTATGAGAATTGGAGAAAGATGGACTTCTGACTTGCTCATGAAGGCAGTTTGTGTCTACACAATGATGCGGTACTAAGTCCTGTGGACTTTTCCATCCCTTCAAATGAGGCATGTGTCTAATTTTTAACCATGACAGTTTTAATTGTCAATTGAGCTAATTAAACCTCTGAAAGCTCCACGAGTGCCGATGGGCCATTGCATGCAAAACTATACAATGAGAGTCCGTTTGTTTTATGTTTTTGTTTTATGTTTTCCTCCATAGTCACACCAGGGGCTATAGATAGGGCAGAGGACCTGCACTGCTATCCATTGTGTCTCCATTTAGCCCTGTGAATTCAGGAGAAGAGAAATCCTCTACTTCATCAGAGCCCTGTGCACTGCTGCCACTGCAAACTTTTTGTCACAGATTATTGTGAGTGTTCTGAAGGCTAGCCCCCCTCTTCCTCCCCTGCCTGTCCCTGTCATGCCCACTCCCCCTCCCTTCATTGCATAGCCATCCACACCCATTTAAAATATTGCATTTTTCAAAAACATTTCAGAGGTAGACTTGAGCTGAAAGAGGGAGGTTTCATGACCCTTTAATTGATTCATTAAGATTTATTGCCTTGTTACACAGTTGTCAAACCATGTGCTCCTTTAAAAAGCTGACTGAGGATCTAAAAAAGAAACAAAGTGATGCATACAAAATCAGGGGAAGGCTATAAGAAGATATCAAAGTGATGTTCTAGCTCACAATTTCCACTGACTGAATTGTCATTAAGAAATGGTCGTTAAGGGGAAATTTGGAAGTCAAGGCAAGATCTGGAAAACCAAGAAAGCTCTCAGATAGAAGTGACTTGATACGCTGCAGTAAGTAACGTAACAGAGTTGTTTAGTAGCTAGGTTCAGTTGGGTTCAGTTCAGCTAAGCCAACACACATACACACACATGCTTCATGATGGTTATTATTAAACGACCATCCAAAAATAATCAGGTGTACCACATTCATTTGATCATTCCCCCACACTCCTGCTAAATCATGCCCCAACTTGCCACATCCTCATTTCCACCACTTCTGATGTGAGTGCTAAGTTTTGTGAGTTTTCTCATTTTAATAATAATAATAATAATAATAATAATAATAATAATAATAATGAAAGCTGCAAGCAGCATTTTCAAGGGCCAAGCACCCAGACTCAGTGACTACGTTTACATGGACAGCAGTGAGCTAATTATTGACCTTATTCTGAGTAAGACAATATTGCAATTAAGGTGTTTACATGAGTTGCTTTTAGAATACTCCTTTCATGTTCCCATTTTACATGTTATAGAACATAGCTATGAAGGGCACACATCATTACGTCCCCACGCCATGCCGTCCGACGTTCCCTCCAGAATTTCACGTGTCAACATACAGTTCATCTTCATTATGGTACCGTATACAGTTGTGGGTTTTTTTATTTTTTATTTTTTACGAACGCATCAAGTGCAGTTAATTATTTGTCATGTTATACGTGCAAATAGACGACTGCTTGAAGCCGTGGGCTGCATCTGAAACTGTGTACTTACCTAGTATATAGTAGCTGAGATACATGTATTACACCTACTATATAGTACGTAAGTACGCAGTTTGGGGCACAGTCGTGCTTTCTTGTTTGATGTAAAACTGTTGAGCATTGCCATGTGTTTATGTGTCCTGTCGCAACATTAATAATGTGATTAAGGTGTTTACATGTCTGTAATACATGTCGATAATGAGACTAAAACATGGGTCCTCATACATGTAGAGCTGCAACAACTAATCGATAAAAATCGATAATATTCGATTATGAAAATCGTTGTTAATGAATCTCATCGATTAGTTGGTATGAGCGCAGTACGGGGCATGTTTACTCATTACGTTACTTCTGTTCCGAAAACACGCTTCAGAGAGTAAATACTAAAGTTGTGTCCCAAATGAAGTACTGTACACTTACACTGTGCACTCTGCACTAAAGTCCAGTAAGTGGATTTTAGAAAGGTAATATCATCTCAAATATAACAATAGCGTTTTTTTTTTTTACTAAGCCGCGACAGCGCATAACGTCATATGCACGCTAGCATTAGCAAAAACCCAGAGTCAATAACAATGACTTACGTCAGTTTACTTTCTGTCAGCGTTGCATTTTATTCCCAACATGACCTCAGTCCCCATCAGACGGAGTAGAAATCGTCACGTGACGATTATAGTATATATTTATTAAATAGTATATATTTATTATATTTCTGTTCTGCCATCAACTGAGTGCATAAGATAAGTTCCAAACAAAAGGAAACTATTTAATAACATTTACTGAAATAGAGGAGTGTTTATATTAGCACTAAGTGTGTTAGTACTAAATGAAATATGGCATTACATTTTTTTTAAAGCAAATTGTATGTGAACTGGATGTTCACATGTATTTGAGTTTTACACAAGAATTTCATAAATATTTATGTTGGTATTATTTTGAATTTTTAATTTAAACTATGCTAAAATGTATTTTTCAGTGAATCATAGTCTGTTCATTCTTAACTACAATCAAGATAACGTCATTAGCATTGGTATTAGATTATTACATTATTATTAGTATTATTATTAGATTATTACATTATTATTAGATGAATATTATTTGGTTTCTTGTTGTAGATCTAGTATTTTAATGGGCTAAATATAAACTATAAATAGGGTCATTAACCTAGATCAGTTAGGGGGAAGTTCCAGTAAACAAAATCATTTACTTACAATGAACATTGTTATTTAACAGTCGCCCAACCTGAACTAAGATCAAGTGATCAACCAGCAACAAAAGCAAACACTGGTGTTGCTGCATTCTTTGGTCCAAATTTGGCTCCTAAGTTGCCTGTCTGGTCTTTTAAGGTAAGGCTCATAGTAAAGAGAGATGTCAATACCATATTACATTAAACATTCTACTATACATTAAGGGTGTGTTCACACTTGGGAAGAATACTTGAGTCTGTACCTAGGACCAGTTTTGGATCGGTTCAGAGAGGGGCTCAAAATACCATATTTATTTTCATGCTGAAGGATTACTTCCAAACTATGGATTGATTACACATTATTTTCTTGCTTTGAGGGTCACTTGTAGTACAGGAAGTAAGAATACTTTCACATAGCATTGACAGTTTTTACTTTACCTTGATGGTTCAAGTCACTGAAATTGAAGCTGCTCACATAAACACTATAGAACTGTCGAGTATGTGGCTACTTCTTCACTCTATACATTGATAAGGCATCATGTTGTGGAACAAAAAAGTGTCACATTTTACCACAAAGCAAGGATGTTTTCTTTGTTGGCTGCATAAAAACAGTGCTTTGTCAGTTTTTATGCAGTAAATTACTCTGTATCATTTTAAAATGCTGTAAAAGTGAGGCATTAAATTTACAAATCATTAAAATGCTGTGTTATGTGATTACTTAGAAATTCTTCTAATCCACTGATTGATTTTTTTGTGACTTTTTTGTGACAGTTGGAGTTACAGGGAGCTTGTTCTCCTCTCCCATCATCTTCCTCTCATCTCATATCATTATTTAAGTTGTGGTAAGTGCATTCTAATACATTTTTGGAACCATTTGAACATATGCTGCTTTCTTTTTCTGTTAGATTTTTAAGTAGGTATAATTATAAAATGATCAAGTTCTTAACAAGGGAATATATAATAACATATATTACATAGAGTAATCACTACTGCTGTATGGACCAATAGCTACATCACCTGTAATGTGCTCTTGTGTTTTTAAAGCTCGTCTGAATAGTAAGATTCATTTGATTGCTTGTTCTGCTAAAAGCTGGGTGTGCAAGGTAAGTTCCCAATGAAGGAATCTATATAATAACATTTTAAATATTTACTGAAATAGAAGATATGTTAATTACAACATTACAAATACATACCATACTATAGTTCCTGAAAGGTATTACATTATTGTTCCTCAATATAATTTAATGTTTTTCTAAAAACAGTAGCACGTAAATCATAGGAATGTCAATATAAAATATTAGTTCTTAGCAGGCAATAATCCATTCATATGAAATATGTGCTATTACATTATATTTTGAAGCAAATGGTATGTGAACTTTGAGTTACTTTTTTTTTCTTCAATTTTACACAAGTGTGGCTCAAATATGAATTTGGTTCAGATTTCAAGATTTGGTTCAGACAAGTGATATCATTTTAAACAATGTCCATCAACTGAGTACAAATGTGTGTTAGTGTTACACCACGGCGAACTCGCCGCCACCGAGCCCGCATGGACTACATATCCCAGCCACGCCCACGCTCAAGTTCGCCGGACTACTGAGTGCCAACACCTGTGCGCCACCCAAGGTTATTTAAGACCTTGTTAACAACAGCATGGCGTGAATAACGCTCAGTTTTCCCCAAATGCTAGTAAGTTACCAAGCTTCCTACTACGTTTCGGACTTTCATGGTTTAAGGACTTTAGCCTCGTTTACGACTTACGATTCCTGGATCTTGTCTTGTATTCTTTCTATTGCTTCGGACTGTGTGCTTTGTGCTTCACGCTTCCCTCGCCTTTCTGTCACTGCTCGGCCCGCACTTGCCTCCCACCTGGTAATGTAAAAGTTTACTTCGCCCATCATGGAGGCAGCGGGTGACCCAGATTGGGCACGCGCTGGTCAGGAACAAAGTAATGTGATGAGTGCGCAGCGCGAGCAGATACCATGCCTCACCAAACAACTGGAGCGTCTCCGCGTCGCCGAAGGGCAAACCATGACCCTTCCCGCTGCTGCTGTCTTTCCTCCCGCGTCTCCCCGTGCATCTGCTCGAGCTGCGCATGCGGCACTTGCACCAGCCCTGCCGGTGGTGCACTACCCGCCCCTGCCGACACCAGAGCGCTATGCTGGCGAGCCCGAACGATGCAGGGGTTTCATACTTCAGTGCACTTTGTTTTTTGAGAACAACCCGGAGATGCCGGAGGCGCGCCGGTTGGCACACTTCATAGAACCACTCACCGGACGCGCCCTGGAGTGGGCCACAGCAGAGTGGGCGCGAGGAGGCATGGTCAAACCCCCGCTAACGGAGTTCTTCACCCACTTCCAACGCACATTCGATCATTCCCCAGACGGCTGGGAGACCGGTCAGAAGCTCCTTACGATCGCGCAGGGCCCCCGCGAAGTGTTGGATTACGCCCTGGAGTTCTGTACCATTGCTGCAAGGAGTGGGTGGAATGAGCCGGCACTAAAGACTGCTTTCCGTCGGGGCCTCAACCATGAGCTGGTTCGAGAATTAGCGTGCCAGGGTGAACAGCTGACCCCGGATGAGCTCATCGACCTGGCAGTACGGCTGGACCGCCTTCGCCGCACTAACTGCCCTGGCTCCAGTAGCCACCACCACAGTGGAGAGCCCCCTGTCCCCTGTCCCTGTCACTGTGGCCATCAGAGTATCATGACCTCCGTGAGGTATTCAGTAAGGAACGAGCAAGTGTCCCACCTCCACACAGGGCCTATGATTGCGCCATAGACCTCCTCCTCGGAGCCAGCCCGCCACGGGGTCGAGTGTACCCGCTCTCCCAAGCAGAACAGGGGGCCATGAACGCATACATTCAAGAGGCACTCTAACAGGGGTACATTCAGCCGTCCACGTCACCCACGTCCGCTGGTTTCTTCTTCGTGGGGAAGAGGGGAGGGGGTCTGCGACCATGCATCGACTATAGGGGTCTCAACCAGGTGACCGTTAAGTACCGTTACCCCCTGCCACTAGTGCCCGCAACCCTTGAACAGCTGAGGTCCGCGTCCTTCTTCACGAAGCTGGACTTACGCAGAGTGTACAATCTGATCCGCATCAGGAGGGCGACGAGTGGAAAACGGCTTTTAGCACCACTTCCGGGCACTATGAATATTTCGTCATGCCATATGGACTCGCCCTCAGTGTTCCAAAATCTGATCAACGACGTCTTGAGGGATCTATTGGGGCACTGCGTCGTTGCGTACATTGATGATATACTGATCTATTCAATGTCCCTGAAGGAACACATCAAGCAGGTCCGAGAGGTGCTGTTCCACTTGATGGAACACCAGCTGTACATGAAGGCCGAGAAGTGTGAATTTTACCAACACACCATAATGTTTTTAGGGTATGTCATCAGTCCGGAGGGGGTCGCCATGGACCAAAGCAAGGTGAGGGCAGTGGTGGAGTGGCCCATGCCCCGAACCGTCAAAGAGCTGCAACACTTCCCGGGCTTTGCGAACTTTTATCGGCGGTTCATCCGAAGTTTTAGCAAGATCGCACAACCCCTGACGTCCCTCCTAAAGGGGAAATCCCGGTGCCTCGCCTGGACCTCTCACGCCCAGGGGGCCCTGGAGAGGCTTAAGCGGGTGTTTACCACTGCCCCATCCTATGACACCCGGAACCCTCCAGACCGTTCGTTGTGGAGGTTGACGTGTCTGAGACGGGAGTGGGGGCCATCCTGTCTCAGAGGTTCGGGGACAGACCCAAGCTGCACCCTGTGGCCTTTTTCTCGCGAAAACTGTCTCCGGTGGTGCGTAATTATGATGTAGGGAACCGGGAATTCCTGGCCGTCAAATTGGCCCTCGAGGAGTGGAGACACTGGTTGGAGGGCGCTGACCATCCATTCATGATCTACACTGATCACCAGAACCTCAAGTACCTGAGGACGGCTAAGCGGTTCACACCCCGCCAAGCACGCTGGTCTTTGTCCTTCTCCAGGTTCCAATTCACCCTGTCATACAGGCCAGGGACTAAGAACATGAAGGCTGATGCTCTGTCCCGCATCCACTCTCCCGAGGGCCTGGAAGATCAGGAACGGTACATCGTACCCCCCTCCTGCATTGTGGGCGCCAGCGAGTGGGCCCTGGACCAAGCCCTAGCTTGCCTCCCCAGCTCACGAATCCCAGCAGCCTGTCCCCGAGGGAAGCAATTCGTGCCAGAATGTTAACACGTGGAGCTTGTCACCAGGGCTCACACGACGTGAGCGACGGGATACCCGGGGGCCCCATGCATTTACAAACTGCTAGCCGAAAAATACTGGTGGCCCCACATGCCCAGGGAGGTACAGCATATCATGTCCTCCTGCTCCACCTGTGCCCGCTCAAAGATGCACCGTGCCTTACTTGTTGGGAAATTGTTACCACTTCCCATACCCGCACATCCGTGCGCCCATCTGGCCCTGTACTTCCTAATGGACCTGCCAGAATCACAAGGCAACACGGTTATACTAGTGGTTGTGGACCGATTTTCTAAGTCCCTGCGACTGATTCCACTGCCGGCCCTTCCCTCTGCCTTCGCCATGGCCGACCTGTTGTTCCAGCATGTGTTCCGGTACTTCGGCATCCCAGAAGAAATCGTGAGCGACAGGGGCCCCCAGTTCACATCTCGAGTCTGGGCCAGCTTCGTGGAGAAGCTGGGGGTCTCCGTTAACCTCACCTCTGGCTACCACCCGCAAGCCAACAGACAGGCAGAGAGGGCCAATCAGGAGATCCTCCGGTTCCTCCGAACCTTCTGTGCCACCAGCCCGGAGGACTGGAGTCACTTCCTCCCGTGGGCAGAGTACGCCCAGAACTCGCTGCGACATTCCACCACCCAGCTAACCCCGTTCCAGTGCATCTTGGGTTATCAGCCGCCGCTATTGCCCTGGAACGCCGCCACCACTGACTCCCCGGCAGTGGACGAGTGGTTTCGCTGTAGCGAGCAGGTCTGGGAACGCGCCCATCAACAGCTGGTACGGGCCTCCCGCACCGCCAAACGAAGGGCGGACAGGCGCCGCGGGACTCAACCCGATTATCAGCCCTGGGACAGGGTGTGGCTTTCAACGAGGAAGCTCAGGGCACCTCTCTCGGGCAGCAAACTAGGACCTAATATGCCGGGCCTTTTTGGATCCTGAAACAGGTAAACGAGGTCACTTACCGCCTAGACCTCCCCAAACACAGCTGCATTGCCCCCTCATTCCATGTCTCTAAAGATCGAGGGCCGCCCAGCCTACCGCGTCCGGGAGATCGTGGACTCCAGACGCAGGAGAGGGGGACTTAAGTATCTGGTGGATTGGGAGGGTTACGGCCCAGAGGATCAGTGTTGGATCCCATCCCGGGATATTTTGGACGCAAGCTTGCGCGACAACTTCCACGCGGCTCATCCAGAAAGAGCGGCACCCCAGAGAAGAGGACAGCCTCGGAGGAATTCAGCTCTCGGAGTGAGCCCTTTGTGGGGGGGCTCTGTTAAACCACGGTGAATTTGCTGCCACCCAGCCGGCGTGGACTACATATCCCAGCCACGCTCGCGCTCAAGTTCTCCAGAGTACTTAGTGCCAACACCTGTGCGCCACCCAAGGTTATTTAAGACCTTGTTAACGACAGCGCAGCGCAAAGTAACGCTCAGTTTTCCCCAAACGTTAGTAAATTACCAAGCTTCCTACTACACTTTGGACTTTCATGGTTTAAGGACTTTAGCCTCGTTTAAGACTTACGATTCCTGGATCTCGTCTTGGATTCTTTCTATTGCTTCGGACTGTGTGCTTTGCATTTCACACTTCCCTCGCCTTTCTGTCACTGCTCGGCCCTTGCTTGCCTCCCACCTGGTAACGTAACAGTTAGCATTTAATTTAACACTTGATTTCTACATAAGTGAATCTTTAAAAAAAAAAAATTATTTAAAAAATATTTTATTATTTTATTTAAAATATTAATTTGTAACTACAACCATGATAACTTGCTTGCTTTGGTTTGTTGCAGTAGTTATCTCAAAGTACTAAATATAAAAGCTTATGTAGCAATGTGCTTGTTTTCATAGCAATTACACCACCCCGAGAAAACGGGGAAAATAACCCAAATAGAGACACACAAATACGTTCCACTTAGAACAGGAGGAATGGGTTTCCATACTAAAATACATTTTATTTTGAAGTTAAAAAGACTGGCCAAGAATTATTTTTAAAAAACAGCAGCCAATGCAGTCATACATTGGTAAAATAAAACAGTCACAAGAAGAAATTAACAATAATCATAGGAGGACTGAGGCTTCCTGTATGAAGGGCAGGCTAGTACGACAGCACCAGCTATACAAAAGGGAAAAGCACCCCACTAATCAGGGTTATAACCACAAAATTCACTGCAAATTAACACAGCAATAATAACGACCCTTGGTTAAGTAAAGCCTAAGGTGCAGCAAAGAACTCCCTACCAGCCACAGGAAGCACTCAACTCCTACAAGGAGAAAACAAAAACACAAAATCATTTACAATATGCTCAAAGCAAACAAACAAAAGAATAAAACAAAACAAAAACAAACTTACTGTCACAAAAACACAGAGATAACCCCGAGCTCAAACTGATTACAGGTAGCAAGTTTACCAAGACTGACCAAAACCACTACTACCACATAGCAGTATCACCATAATTGATAAAGACTGTTACAAAAGTTGAGTTCAATAAAACTGATCTTAGTGACAGTAACAAACATAAATAAAAGCAAAACAAACTGATGCAGCAAAACCAAACAGAATCAAGCAGCCCAAAGCAGCAACGTGGCTCCATGAATGAGGGGGAGGAGCTATACCGAAACGACCACATCTCACTCAGCCCACCTTAACGCATGCAAAATCGAGGACCCGTGATCCAACGACATGATACTCACGATGGCACATACGAAAGTCATAATAGCGTCTTTAATAGTTGTGACGGCAACAGCTGGCGCTCCGACCGGAGCTACGTTAAACCACCATGCTACACAGTTGGGAGCCTTGACGGCACACCGCAATGAGAGTGAGCAGCACATCACACCTGCACACAGTCTCAGTAGCCCAACATCACACTCTGTAGTCCATAGCAACGAAAGGAAGGGGCGGGTTGTCGACCATGACACATTCTGGGAGGCCTAAACAACCACTTATATACAGTGGTAGGGAGAGAGCCTATTGGCCACATAGTTAATAAGGGTGACGTTTTAATCACGACACACACCCCACTACACTTAACATAGACATTAGGAAAAAAATAAGTTAAACCATATCACTTTCTCAAAATGAAACCTTTTACTTAACAGTTGTCTGACCTGAGACCTGACAGCAAGTGATTAAGGAGCATCAAATATAAATCAAATACTGCATTTTTTGATCCAGTGTGCGCTCACTAGCTGCCTGTCTGGTCTTTAAGGTAAGTACAGGTTGCTTTTTAAATGGAAAGTCATAAACCTATGCAGATTTTGCACAAATGCATCTGTTTTTCTATTTTTAACGGATATATAATAAATAAAACAAAAAAGCAGTTGCAATCTATTTCTCCTTTATAGAATTTCATGCAATAAAAACAAAAAAAATTTCAAGTTCGAAATAATTTCCCAACTGTTACCCAACACATGTGTGATGTAATTGACTTGTGTACAACATTTCCACTATGTACATTAAATCTTATGTGCAATAATGCCTTATTTCTTAATTTCTTTTAGTTGTACCGCCAGCTGACTGCTGAGAACAAGGTATGTTTTTAACAGGCGAATCTTTATAATATAGTACTTACTTTGAGATTGATACTTATTGAACCAAATTATATCTTTCAATCAGAATTACCCAATTCTTCATTTATATAGTGTAAGTGAAAAAGTGAGTATGTATTGAAAACAGTGAGAGAACACAATGAATAGAGAACTGTGTTCATAAAATGACCTCCTCTCAAAACTCATTCATAAATTTATGGTCCGATATGAAATAACTGAAATAGGTGCTGTTTGATCCTTTAAATATACAAAACATAATATATAACAGACCCCTTTTTTTTTTTTTTTTTTACATCTGTGATTTTAAATTCTGTACTTTATTTACAGAGGTTCAATCATAAACTAGGGCATCACTAGTGAAAAAAAAGGCTCCGTTTTGTCACCTGGAACACATGTGGCATTAAAAGCCCACCCCAAAAGTTTTAAGATTTATTGAGCAGCCTCATTTCCCTAAAGGCTCATATTGCCTTCATACAAGAGACACATGTTGGGCCAACATGTTACCAAATCTTGGAGAATGTTGAAAACTGGAATGTCTACTTCACTGTACACAGCCCTCGCAGTAAAGGAGTGGCAATACTGATCAGCTATGATGTACCATTTGAGTACATTTGCCATGATGAGGATTGCAGTGGAGGTAACATTGTGATCTTCTGTCGTCTGTATGGTGAACTGTACACTCTTGTTAATGTGTATGATCATAAGGCAGACAAAAATGTCTTGGCTAGATTGAAAGACTATTTGAGGGAAACAGATGAGGGTGTGCTAGTGGTTGGAGGTGATTTCAACACTGTTTCGTATCCCAGCATTGATCTGTTATCTTCAGCTGTTCTCACAAAGCAGTCTTCACTAAGAGCTATTTTAGAAGACTTTACTATTTCTTTGAATCTCAGAGACACCTGTTCATACCTTCACTTTGCTGATGGAGGCTGTACACGACGTCAGAATGAGAGTCACTCCAGGTTGGACATGTTTTTCTTGCACAATGACACCCTGGTACGAACACGTAATATCACTGTACAGGACAATGACATTTCTTTATAATCCAGTTGCCCTGGAACTTGAAGTGCAGCAACAGACGGAAAACAACATTTCCAAAAGTTTCCTTGTTTTTTAAGCAAATTCCGAATAACAGAACACCCAACAGGATATCAGGGAAGATTAGTGGGGCAGAAATCCTGAGTGCCATCAAGACTTTGGCTGACTCACAAGAACAAAGACCTGCTGAAAAGCAAGTGGGCTACTATAAAAGCAATCGATGCCAAGTGACAGAAAGCTTAAAGATAACTTACAACAACATGCTAAAGACAAATCATGTATCTGAAGCTTTTAAAGAATCTTATCATTCACAAGACAGATATGTCTTCAGTGCAGAATATTTGATATTCTCTCAAATTTTAGCCAAGCGCCTTAGGGCATACATTTCCCCCTATATCAAGGAAAAGCCAGAAAAAAATCTTGATAAATTTCCCACTGTGACATTTGAGAAAGGCATACAAGAGATTAAGTTTTCTTTCCTTGAGACAAGCCGTGAACTTCATAAAGACTTGAGGTCCTCTGTCCCCCAACCAAGTATTCTGGGGCGCCTTCTTCCAGAAGTCCAAGGCTCTTCTGGGAAACTCAGACATTTGCTGCCTGGCTGTCCACTTACCAGCACTATCCTTAATTTAGCTCTGAATAAGCTAGATTGGATTCTCAATAGTGAGAAGGAGTGCAGGAGTACTGTTTGTTTCCACAGACAGGCTCTGCTCATACATGCACACCCGAGCAAACAGGAGCGAGTTGTTTTTAAGGAATATAATCCGGCCTAGGATACAGGAAGACCTTAGTTAATCCAGGGGAAAAGGCAAGGCAGGAAGGAGCAACTGAGAGAGCTTGTAGGTCTACTACTCGCTTGAGAGATGTCAGGGCCTGCAGAAGAGCTACCTTTAGAGGCAGAAGCTTCTCAGAGGCTGACTCTAAGGGCTCAAATGGGGCACCTGACAAACCTTCCAGGACCACAGAAGGTCCCAGGAAGGTATGCGCTGCCTGCAGATAGGCCTCAGCCACCTGACACCATGCCGAAATGGTGGCCACATAAGCCCTGATTGTAGAAGGAGCCCACCCCACTGAGAAACGTCCTTGTAAGAACTCCAGCACTGTAGCTATTGCACAATTCACTGGGTTTAGCTGGCGTTCCTCACACCACAAGACAAAATGCTGCCACTTGAGCGCATACAATTTCCTTGTGGATGGTGCTCTAGGGTCTAACATGGTCTCTACAACCTCAGTTGTGAGACCAGAATCTGCCCCTCAGGGGCCAGATCCACAGTTTCCATAGTTCTGGCCGAGGTTGATAAATCAGCCCTCCGGCTTGAGACAGTAGATCCAGTCTAATGGCTCAAATGTGGCACCTGACAGACCTTCCAGGACCACAGAAAGGTCCCAGGAAGGTATGCGTGGCCTACAGATGGGCCTCAGCCACCTGACACCACGCACGAACCTCAAAGTTAGAGGCTGTTGCCCCACAGAGGCCCCATCAACAGGGTTGTGGCTGGCCAAAATAGCAGCCACATAAACCTTGATTGAAGAAGGAGGCCACCCCGCTGAGAAATGCTCTTGTAAGGACTCCAGGACTGTAGCTATTGTGCAGTTCACTGGGTCTACAGAGGATCCCTTCAGATAGGAATCTCACAAGGAGTGCCATCCAGCAGGGATATTATCTCAGAGAACCATATTCAAGCTGGCCAATAAGGTGCTACTAGCAGCAGACATAGACTGTCTTGGTGAACTCTTGCTAGAACTTCTGGGAGCAGAGTGATCGGGGAAAAGCATATAGATGTGACCTCAGCCACATGTGCACCATGGTGTCCAGCTCTAATTGTGTGGGAGGAGTGAGAGCGAACCACAATGTGTTGTCTTCTCAGAGGCGAACACAAATCCGGCCCCCTTGGCCAAACCTCCGCCATATGGACTTCACGACTTGTGGATGGAGCCACCAATCCTTGGGCCTCAGCCCCTGCCTCAAAAGGATGTCTACCTCCACATTCCAGTTGCCCAGAATGTACATTACACTCACAGACAAAACTTTCCCTCTGCCCAGAGAAGAATTAGTTGCGCCTGCCTGAACAGGGGGTGTGGACATAATCCTCCCTGGTGGTCAATATATGAGACCACCGCTGTCTTGTCTGTAAACACATGGTGACCTCTCAATTGACCAAGAAGGAATTTCATTGCTAAAAATATGGCCCACATTCCTTGGCAATTTATATGTCGCTCCAGATGAGGGCCACTCCAGAGACCGTGAGCTGGACAGCTGTCTAAGACCGTGCTCCAGCCCGTGAGAGAGGTGTCTGTCATTACCACCTTGCACTAAGGAGAGACACCTAGAGTGTGACCCAAGGCTAGAAACCAGGGACACTCAAATTCTCAGAGCACGTAGGCATCGCTGCGTGACACTGATTACTCTCAGAGGTTTCATCCTTGGACTAAACCCCCAACTTCTCAGCCACCACTGAAATGGTATGACATTGGCTGCCAATAGTCTCCCATAGAAACTGGAAGGGATGCCAAGATCCAGCTTTATCTTGCTCAAATTTGATAGGATTGACCCTATACATGTCGTGGATAGAAATGCCATCATCGTAGTAGAATCCTTATAACCCCTAGAAAAGTTGTTGTTTCTGAGGTTCAACCTGAGCCCCAACCTCTTCATGTGGGTGAGAACAACATCTCGATGTTGAACCACCAGTTCCCTAGATCATGCTAGAATTAAGCAGTCATCCAGATTGTTTAGTACACAGATGCCCTGCAGTCACAGTGGAAGTAGAATGACATCCATGCACTTTGTGAAGGTGTGATGGGATAAAGCTAGCGATATTTCTATGTTGAAATATGCACCTTTTAGATCTATCGTCACAAACCAGTCCTCAAACTGAATCTGTGGAACAATAAGTTTGGGCATCAGCATCTTGAACCTGTATGTCCTAAGAGTACAGTTCAGATAACACAGATTTAAAATTGGCTGCATACTCCTCTATTTCTTGCGGAACAGGAAATAACGGCTGTAAAAATCTCCCTCCCTCAGGGAACGGGGTACATGTGCTATGGCCCCTTTGTCCAAGAGGCACCTTACTTCCTGTGCTAATGTTGGGCTCTGGTCTGTGCTGACTACTGTGGTGAGCACACCTCTGAACTGGGGGGGTCGAGCTCTAAACTGGTCCCGGTAACCCTTTTCTATGGTAGACAGAACCCATGGAGACACATTTGGCAGTAGTTTCCATGCTGCCAGATGGTCTTTTAGTGACATTAACTATTCCACATTCTATTGGAGGGAAAGCATCAGATTTTCATTGCCCTGTGACAGCTAGCTGACCAAAGAACACTGAAAACTTGGGACAGCCTTGGCTAGGGGAGGCCCTACGGTAGCACTGGGGGTTAACTGCCCTAACAACCTCATGTTTCCTGATACGTTCCTCCATGGCCCCTCAGGAACGTTCTTCTTTGTCTACTTGGCCTTTATGACCATTCTCAGATCAGGCCTAGTAGCAGGCTGCAACTGTGTCCACCCAGTTCCCCTGGCTGTCTGTGGGGGTTGGCGGGCTTCCATACTCGCCTTCTGTGTCTCCCTCGCACTAGTGCTGGCCCACGCTCCACTCGTGGATACTCAGGTGAACTCGACACAACATGGAAGGAACTGGCTGAATGCCGCCATATGTCGAGCTCACTCAGCATGTCTGCTTGGTAGGCCTGCAACACTGTCATTGACTGCAGTGACCCACATGCAAGACTAATACTGCATAGGCCTTGCCCACCAATGGTGGCCTTACACGGTGGCTTGGATGGCAAAGCCGACACCCCTAAATTACCTGCCGTCGATGGAGAGAGGTAGCTCGCAAGCACCTCCTCCACCTTCAGCATAGCTAAATAGCCATGCCGTTCATTCCCCACAGTGGCCGAATAATCCAACATCATGGGGTTATAAATACAGCTTATGCATGGTTTTCCCACAGATGCCTGATATTTTGTCATGCACTTCTGGAAGTAAGGGGGAGTTTTCTGCAGTGAGAGGGATTTACTTTCACTGGGGAGAAAAAAGCTCATCCAGCCTTAGTAATCACTTCAAGCAGCTCCTTATATGCTGGTCTCAGTTTTTAGCACATCCTTCTGGCTCCTCGGAGTCAGAGAGGAATTATTACTGTTATTTTTGTATGTGTGTGTGTGTGTTTTTTTTTTTTTTTTGGCTTTCCATAGGAGGAGTGAGATGCGAGCTCCAAAATCCAGCGGAGAGCCGGACCCGGAAGACAGAGCATGAGATAGAGCAGCGCTCGTCTCCGGCTCCTCCTCCAGATCCATAAGAGATCCCCCGGACCTAAGATGGCTAGCTGCCTCGGCAGCTGCCAGCCCAGATCCGCGAGGCTCTGAAACCCAACTTGCTTCGTCTTCTGAGAAGAGAGCAAGACGCGAGCGGAGCTGCCTAATGTAGGCGTTACAATGCACAGCCTCTCGAGGCTGCCATCGCATGCTCCACACCTAGACACTTCACACAGAAAGTGTGCACTACTCCATGTGATGAAACAGGAGCAAGATGTAACACACTTCCTGAATTCTCTCACTCATATTTTTCTCTCTCGCTCATTCCTTTTTTTTCTTCTCTTTTTTTAAAGGGATGGAAAAGTCCAGAGATTTTGAGAAAAGACAGAGAGGAAATGAAGCATCTTTTTGTTTCTTTACACAAACAACCGACATGCAGTCTCACTGAAGATAATAAGGCTGATGGCACGGTTCACAGGTGTCATATATATATCACGCAACGCGCTTAATTGCCACGTCACCTGATCATGGCAGGCCTTTAAATAGGCATGATTTTACAGAATATTCAGATGCCGGTTGTGCGCGAGGAGTGCTCCCATAGTGTTATGCTAAACGCAACGTGGAGTTCCCTTTCAAAAAGGGAACTCCCACACGATGTTAATAGTGTGATTAAGGTGTGTACATGTCTGTAATGCACTTCGATAATGCAACTAAAACAGGAATACTCCACATGCCTTAATTCGATTTGTGTTTACTTCGAGTATGACTTTAGTCGGATTAAGATCGTCAGAAATCTGTGTTTACGTGGTAGTTTCTTAATCAGAGTATTGTCTTAATCGGGTTAATATCGGATTATTGTTGTCCATATAAATGACGTGAATACGTGAGATAGACGTGAATGTAAAAAGAAGCAAGTGCATGTATCCCACTGTCATGGCTAATGAGATGCGCCCTTCATCCCAATTTGCATAATTCGTTTGTGAATGTTTTTAGAATGCAAGATGAAAGTAATGCAACATGTTTTACATGTAAAATAGTCCATGTTATTACAGCCTAGTTCTCTTGTTCAAAGTAATTATAGTGTTCAGAAACATTTTATATCATTCATGCTCCATACCTGTTCGTTATATAGTTTTATAAAAGTAATAAAAACAGATTATAGATTAGGTATATGCCACATGATAGGGGAGGCTTGGAGGGGCTTTATTTACAAAAGGTTGAGAACCTTTGCTCTACAGTATACAGTATGTTGCTCTCCATCCATCCATCCAATTTCTGTACCGCGTATCCTTACTGGGTTGTGGGGAGCCTGGAGCCTATCCCAGGGGCACAAGGCAGGGGAGATCCTGGACGGGGTGCCAATTCATCGCAGGGCCAGTATGTTGCTAATCTATAGTTAAAACCTAGAAATTATTATTATTATTATTATTATTATTATTATTATTATTATTATTATTATTATTTTAATTTTGGAACTACATAAAAACTTATCAACTGTTCTTAAAATTAGATATAATAAAAACAATACTACAACTATGTATAATGTATCGCTCCTGTATAAAGTCAACCTGTATGGTGTTTTTTAACAACATTATAATAAATATAAAGAATAAACAATAAGTACAACCAATGGAACAATACAATAAATACAACACAGGACATTAAATATAACACAGCAGCATAGTATAGTGGGTGGTGTGTGGTGTGTAGCACATAATCACCACTAGCAGCACAGAAGTCCCTGTGTTATAGAAATAAATTGACTGTGCTGTAACTGATAAGAAGATGACTTGGAAATTGGTTAAAGTGGCTAAGGCATGATGGGGTTGTGTCCATTAATTCTGAGGTAAGTGAGCAGCAGAGAGTTTATTATTGATGGTCCTGACAGCTTGTTGGTGTAAGTAAATGTGGAAACTTCTAGAATATATGAGAATGCAGCTTTATTTGTACACACCACCCACTATACCATGCTGTTGTGTTATATTTAATGTCCTGTGTTGTATTTATTGTATTGTTCCATTGGTTGTACTTATTGTTTATTGTTTATATTTATTATAATGTTGTTAAAAAACACCAATTTGGCTTCACTTTTCAACCACTGTACACCATATATAGTGCCACTGGTTCACACACACACATAGAAATTATGTCTGATGTCATATTAACATCAGATTCATGAAGGACACCTGATTTGTGGAAAATAGTTTACTGGATGCTTGTTAGCAGTGCATTTATATATCTAATAGTAATGCACGTTTTCTGTAGTAGAACCGAGAATAGAATTCGTAGAAGTAGAATTCGAGCAGACACTCAGTGCAGCTTTAAAGCTCTCACATTCCATCAAATATACCAAATTCTCAGTCCTGGGTCTTGAAAAGCCTCACATGAAACATGTCATCACATGTCTCATGAGGAACCACACTTAATAGTGATATCTGCTGGCTTTGTGAGGTTTAAATGTTTTTTTTTTCCCTCAGGGCCAGTTTCACCGCTGTGTCGATGCATCAAGATGGAACCATTACAGTCTGAAAAGCACTGTATTTTGTGTAACGGGGAATGGAATAGATATTCCAAGATAATGCAGGTTATTTTGTATGTATTTTGCCAGCTTACCAGCTGGTTTTAAACGGGTCTTCACACTGTCCTCCAGCTTAACCACCTCCAGGGCTTTGATACTGAAGCTCTCATCTATGTAAGATAAAGATTTCAGTGAATCATGAGAAACAACTATAAGAGGCAATTCCTCAGAGAAGCACCTGACATTTTCTCTGTCACATGAGAAAGCAGACCTACAAACACATGTATATGAAGATCAAACAGGGCATATAGGACACTGAGAAACATTCAGATTAAGCTAATTTTCACTTGAAATTTTACCTTTGGCTGGGAGAACAGTACACCCTCTGATGGACCATGGCTTCTCAGGCTTAAAGACGTGATCCTGTTCTTTGCAATGGCCTTGATGGTTTTGCTGTGACAGTAAAGTGTGCTGTTAGTAAGATAACACATGCCTATCTTTAAGACTTACATAACCTTTCAAAAATGTTAAGCTAATATATTGTACAGTCCTTGTTGCTGGGGTGATACCCTTCCCACTCTCACCTCCTAGGTTAATAACAATCAAAATTTACATCTGGACTTCTATAAAGCTACTTTGTCAAAATGTCTGTTGAGTCCTAGTTGATGCTCTGAAAGTGCAGACACTCCTTGAAGGTTTCATCTTTTTGCCAGGTTTCACATCAGAAGGTGATGGATTTTCATTCAACTTCTGAGACTCAAATGGCACAAATGTAATAATATGAATGCATTGCAGATAACTAAGGATGTTAGTATAGTAAGTGAGATGTATAGCTTTCTAATACATTTACTTTTGTTTTTTTAAATAGTTATTCAATGTGTATATAATAAAATATTTGTAAATATTGAGATAATGTATTTATAAGAATAAACACTAGCAGCAGATCTGTAATTGTAGTTGTATGTGTTGTAAAAACTTGTTAACAAGTGTGTGTAAGACATGAATTCAATAGTTATGAATGTGCAATACCTATACATATACCAAATACCTATTATATAGTAAAATTTGATTGTATTTATGTTTCTAAAGATTTGTAATCTATCAGAAATTGCATCTCAATTTCCAGTGCATTTTAATACAATATTAATGAAATAAATATGTGTACATTTACATTTACGTTTTATTAACAAGGGTGTACAGTTCACCATAGAGATGACGTTTCTATGCCAACAGTTCAAAATCCTCAATCATTAAAAAATTTAAGGTACATTAGTAAAGATTAGTCAAGATTGGCACTCAAGTAGGTGATTAAGTAACAACAACATCAGACTGATTTTTACTCCTTCAACCCGCTTTCAATTTCCACCCATGTACACAAAGCACATTCGGCTCATACTGATTTTCTGTGGTCAAATGCCTTCACTATCTTGTTGTTCATCTGAAACTTGTTTTTTTGTTTTCCAATTAAATATCTAGACCACCGACTTTAAACACCAGCTCTAACACTCCAGTGAAAAATAATTTCACACTTCAACAGCTTCCCACTTCAAAGTATTTCACAGTTAGGTATAATTAATATTTATGTAGCAGTATGTAGAATTTTTGACGTTTTAGATGATGATTTTTAGGTTTAAGAGTGTGAAAACTTGACTGAATTTTGTGTTTGTAAATACATTAGAAGTGAGAGTGACCAAATGACTGAATGGAATTTATAGTAAGTGCATAAAGTTGTAAACATATGTGTATCTCTTTAATAAGTATTTAGTTGAACTTTCTGAAACTCTGTATGGAAGACTTAACATGAGAATTAGACTCGAATAGATTGATAATTCAGTTTATAATTTTATTCATAATTCATACAACACCTCACAAGTATGAAGCACTAAATAATGATTTTCCAAATCCTATATTTGTCTATACACCTGCCTTTTGTAAATGACTGTTTAGTTAAAGAAGCATATTTAACCATTGATTGGATTTAGATTGTTATATTTCTTAGAGTGTACAATTTCTCTTATACTATTGGCAAGAGAGAAAAAAAATATATTTTCGTTTTGTGCTTTATTTTAAAGTGAATCGAGAATTTGTCTTTCACGTAGGTTAAATTTGACTATGCAAAAGCAAGTTTATTTCTTATTCATATCTTTGCAAATGTATGTAGGCCTAACCAAATTATTGAGTATCTGGATGTGGACATTTGAACCAGACTGTGCTTATGGATCACAGTCATGATGTGAGCAGAAGCTGTTTTGAGATCAAGAAATCAAGAGAGCTTAAACATGCTCAATAAACCTACAGTACATTTTCATTTTCACTTTCAAATTTGACTTTACATGCCCAAATCATTTGTACGTATAGCACAGATTCATGAGACTTCTTATAGCATTAATTAGTTTATAAATTATTATAGTTTCTTCTTTTTTATTGTAACTTTTAACATGTTATGCATGGCATGTTCTTGCTAGATTTGCAGTAAGAATATATATATATATATATTAAAACTTGCGGCAGAGAGAAGTAAAAAAAAAAAAAAAGAAAAAAACAGGCAGTGTGTATATATATATATATATATATATATATATATATATATATATATATATATATATATATATATATATACACACTGCCTGTTTTTTTTTTTACTTCTCTCTGCCTCAAGTTTTTGATTTGGTTGAAATCTTTCTAATAAGCTGTTGAGTACCTGGGAATTAGAATCACATAGTATAATTACAATTTTGTATAGCATTTTCCAAAACTGGTATTTGCCTTACAAATGATAAATGAATTCAGGTAAAGAAGCACATTTAACATTAGCATTTAGCATTTAGTATGTTGTATTTAATGTATCATGTAATGGAAGCTGAAGCTCTTCTGGGGAACTCAGATATTTGTCCATTCACCAACCTCATCCTCGATCTGGCTCTGAGGAAGCTAGAAGATCTGATTCTCAAAACTGAGACAGAGTGCATGACCTGTCTTTCATTTACAGACATGTTGTGCTCATACATGCCCCTTGGCAGCATTTATGTTGGATGCTTATTAGCAGATGTCCTCCTGCTAAAATTAAATCTCTTGCCCTGTTTGTCTACAAATACACAGAAATTTACTTTCATTTTGTACCTTAGTTTCACATTGAATCCAGAATTTGCGTTTTATGGAGGTTATATTTGACTATAACTGGATGTGGACATTTGCGTCAGTTTGTTTTCATGGATCACCATCATGGACCACATGATGTGAGCAGCAGCTGTTATGTCAATAACAAAATCTTAAACCTGATCAAGAAAACCTAGAGTACATTTTCATTTTTGTTTCTAAACTTGACTTTAAATGCCCAAATCATAGAAACAGTCACAGGGTTGTACAGTAGCACAGAGACCTCCAGTAACATTTACTAATTTGTAAAGTGTTTTATTGTTTATTGGTCTATTGTAAATTGTAACTTTATTCATTCCATATATTACATTCTACATGTTCTGGCAATATTTACAGACGAATATAAACCTTTTTTTTCTTGGGCACACAATTTCCCTAGTGTTTAGTGTTCAAAAACACACATATTCCCAAGCAAGCTTAGGTTTAGTTCTTTATGGGTTAGACAATGCATCATGTAAAGAGGGATGTTCTCATGCAAATATCGCATGAATGTATGTGTGTGTGCATTTCCTGCTTTTCGTTATTCGTTTTGTTTCTCTTGCATTGTATGTAGGAGCTAAAAGTCTCCTTTTCTCTTTCTTACCATAATCACTACATTTTGCGGCAAGGTAAGTTCCCAACAAGGGACTCTATATAATAACATTTATAATATTTTTTGAAAAATAGGTTAATAATACACAACACACAGAGACCATTTATTAAAGGCAATGGTATGTGTACGAATTTATGTACTATTACACATTTATGCAATTTTTGGTATTTGATTATTAAATAAACAAAAACACTAACGGTAAACAAAGACACTAACTTACAATGCAAACTTTTACTTTACAGTTGTCTGACTTGAGAACTGAGATCAAGGAATCAAGGAGCATCAAAAACAAGTTACTTGTCTGGTGTTTAAGGTATGTAAGATGTACTGCACACTAACATGACAAACTTTCTTCCTTTTTAAATGAAATCCATGAACCTACCGTGCCCTCCACTAATATTGGCACCCTTGGTAAATATGACCAAAGAAGGCTGTGAAAATTTGTCTTTATTGTTGAATCTTTTGATCTTTTGTTTAAAAAACTCAAAAAAAAAAAAAAACTGCTCTCATGGATATCAAAATATTGCAAACAAAACACATGTTAAAAAAATTAAATATAGGTGTGCAACAATTATTGGCACCCTTTTAGTCAATAGTTTGTTCTACCTCCCTTTGCCAAGATAACAGCTCTGAATCTTCTCCTATAATGACATGAGGTTGTGAATACATGGCAAGGGTTCTGAGACCATTCCTCCATACAGAATCTCTCCAGATCCTTCAAATTTCGAGGTCCATGCTGGTGGACTAAGTATCCACTCTGCTAAGTATTAAATAAATTTCAGTTACTGTGGTCAATACTATTTTCTGTGTCATTCCACTTTATTACACATCACTTTATTTATAGACTTCAATGTTGTGAATTCTTTATATTTCTGGATTTCTTGAGTTAATACTGATGACTGGTGAAAATTCCATATGAAAAGCCTAATTGGAAATATATTTACTGAACTTTTTTTGACACGTCCAATACTTATTTCCCCCACTGTATAATTCATTATAAGCATGGGTTTCATAGAAAGTGTTACCAAACACTCTAACAGTGATCATTAATGTTTTCTCCAAGTTGATTTTCCTGCCTTATATTACATAGAGTAATAATTTCCTTTCTTCTGCTGTATGGACCAATACTTACTTCACCTGTGACATGCTATTGTGTTTTCAAAGCTCCTCTGAATTGTATGACTCATGTGACTGTTTGTTCTGCTGCTAGGTGGGTGCACAAGGTAGCTTTCCAAAGAGGAAATCTATATAATAGCATTTAAAATATTTACTGAAATAGATGTGAATTACAACATTACAAATACATACCTTACAATAGTTCTTGATTGCTATTAAATTATTGTTCCCCAATAGAATTGAATGTTTTTTTTTTTCTAAAAACAGTAGCATATAAATCATATGAATGTAAATATAAAATGTTAGTTTTTAACAGGCAATAATAAATTCTAATGAAATATGTGGCATTAAATTATATTTTGAAACAATTGATATGTGAACTGGATGTTAATATGTATTACAAAAGTATAGCTTAAATAATTATTTGTTTGTTTTAATTTTAAATTATGCATTTTTAAATTATTTTAATATCAATGATAAATAGTCTGACAAAGTAATCATTCATAATCTTTCTTAACTTCAACCCAGATAACAGCGTTTGTTTTGGTTTCATGCAGAAGATTTGGTTATATTGGGGGCATCCTGGAAAAATTCCATTGGGTAATGAACAGAATTGCTTACCTTGAACATTGGACAGTGAACAACAGTTGTCTGAGCTGAACTGAGATCAGCAACACCAAACACTTATGTCTCCCTGCATTTAACATACTATACAATATATTTATTGTTTGTAATGCCAAGTTCATCCATTTATCATTTGAAGTTCATTTGTATGCTGAGAGGAAAAAATACGGTCTAATTTTTCATACATCTGTAAGTTCAATTTTTTTTGTTGAGCATCCTGTTTTCCTCAGTGTATGACTTACTATCAAATACTGCTTATAGAGTTTTATATTTTACTTTAGCTTGAGTCTTATCAACTGTTCAGAGCCTTTGAGTTGAAGCTGCTTGTGTGTCGTCTGGTGTTAAATAGTGTTATGGTGTTAGTATTGACAATAGCACCTAAACCACAATATAGGTGCCTCAAACCACAATTTCTACTTCACTTGAAGTAGTGAAGTGAAATAATTCATTATTTAATTATATTATTTGGCACGTGCAAATATTTGGACACACTTCTGTTCGTCAAAACTTATTAGGCCTAAAAGCTTCATGAAACACTAAACTACATTTTCTGAGATTTTAACACAGGCGTACATGTTGCACATCATAAAAGACAACCTTGGTATCCGTTCATTTTAATTGTAGGAGAAAACTGGTTAATTTTGAGCTTTTTTCCACTATTTCCGTCTTTGGGGTTTAAAATGTCGTTACAGGCAGGGATGTGGCAATGTACATCAATGACGCGTCGGTGTCTCATAATTATTCTTGAGACTGTGTGTTATTATCCTATGAGAAGACGCTGTCTCTTAAATATTCATTTTTGGTAATGAAACTAAAATGGAGATTGGATACTCATCATCCCAAGTCAGGGCTTTAAAGTGCCGTACGCATCTTGATTCTGTGACATACGAGTACTGTCAGATGCTTGGGATTACTTGTCGTTTGCAATACATACACCACACGCCTGGAGAATCCCTGAACACTCATTGCACAAATACCTGGTATTATCCCATGCATCTGGTTTAACTGGGCCCGACCTAAGTCTAAGTCACCATCTACTGACTGCAGGACTTGCCGATCGCTGATATATCCTAAACACGATGTACAGTGCTATAAATCTCTGATCAACCCCCAATGCTTCACATCATCATTTCGCTCATCAGAACTGCCGCTCCATCTCTGATAAAGCCTCATACCTCAATGAAATAATCACAGACAAAAACTTTGATATTTACCCAATAGTTACATTGCCTATAATATGTTTCCTGTAGGTAAAATTTCACGTAATTTGTGCGACTAATTTGATTCTTCATCTGAAACACATCTTCATTTCTGCCACCAGCTGAGAGCAAAGTTCTCAAAGAGGCAAATAACATAATAACATTTGTAATACTTATAAAAAAAATAATAATTAAAAAAAAATAAGAATAAGAAAAGCTTAAGAACACATAATGCATAAAGGATTATTTTGAAGGAAATTGTGTCTGAACTGGACATTTATGTCCAATTTATGTATTTATTCACATTTATGTAATTTTTACTACTTCTCAAAAAACTTGTTTGTTTTAGTTCAAGTTATGTAAATTTAAATAATGAGCATCAACTCTACAACTTTGTGTTAGTGTTTTATGGATTGCTTGATATTTAATGTAAACAAATAATAGTCTATCAATTTTTAACAGCAATAATGATCATGGCTTTTTCTTAGGTTTCTTGCAGTAGATCTAATTATCACAAAGGACATAATATAAAAATGCTAATGGGGCCATTAGCGTAGCAAAGAGGTTAGGAATCTCTTACAATAGAAACTTTTACTTTACAGTTGTCTAACCTGAGAACTGCGATCAAGTGATTAAGGAACATCAAAACAAACACTGGTGTCTCTGCATTCTGTGATCCAGTGTGGCCTCCAAAGCTGACTGTCCGGTCTTTACGGTAAGATTGCCATTACATTGCAAATTGTACTGTACACAAACATGATAAACATTATTAGGGAGTTCTCCTTAGTGATCTCATGAACCTGTGCAGATTGTCTACAAATGTGTGTTTTCTGTTTTAAACTGATGCATAAGGAATAACACACAAAAGCAGTTGCTTTTTCCTTTATGTAATTTTATGCAGTGAAAACTGTACAACTTTCAATGAGAGATCATTTACCCAACTGCTACGCAACATACACGCCATTAATTTGTGTACAATATCTCCACTATGTACAATAATTCCTATAGATTTAACAAATGCCTTATGTCATAACTTCTTACATCTGTGTTTTGTTTCTTTCTTTCATTTGTACCACCAGCTGACTGCTGAGCACAAGGTAAGTTTCCAACAAAGAAATCTGTATGATACAGTATTTATTTTGGGATTGATATTTATTACAACAAATGATATATTTTAGTCAAGTTTACATATTTCTTCACTAATATACAGTTCACTTATATACCTTTTCAACTATAAGTCTAAAAAAGGTGAATGAGTATGTAGTAAAAACTGTATTGAGAACACACAATACACAGAGGACTGTGCTCATAAAATGACATTCTCAATTAAGATAGGTGATGTGTCATGTAAAACGTTTTAGAAATGGATGCAAGTGCACTTTATTGAAGAGAGAGATACAAATCCAAATGGAAAGGCAAAATACATGGTCATAAACAGGCAAATGGTCAGGCAAAAATCAAAGAGGATGAACTAGGCTAAAACAGGAATCGATAAATGAGGATGAGAACAGGATTAAAACTATGAAACAAAAACAAGGATCAAAAGGCATGATACAGTACAAACACTCATGATACTTCGCCATGAACAAAGGCACACGATAGTTTTAAATACTTAATGAAATCAAAGGTAGAACATAAACAGCTGTGAATAATAATGCCATGTGAGGGAGACATCCAATAATGTAACAGGGGTGGAGACAAATCATAAACCATAACAAAACACATGTGTAGAAAGTGAACAAAGTCACTGATAAACCCAGAAGAGCGTGCTGTTGTGCTTCGAGCAGTTGAGGGGAAATCCGTGACATGCTGTTTGATCCTTGCTATAAACATATATACCATACAATAGACAAAAATATTAAAATAACTGTGATTTTAATTGTGTATTTTATTTACAGAAGTCCAATCATTAATCAAGATGCCCCAAGAAAAAAGAAAAAAAGAAAAAACAAGCCTCCGTTTTGTCACCTGGAACACTAATGGTATAAGAAGCCCAGATGAAAAGTTTTCAAATGTGTTGCGCAGTCTCCATAAAATTCATGCTGATATTGTCTTTATACAAGAGACACGTGTAGGGCCAGATTGTTACAAAATCTTCACAGACTTGATACCATTACCTTATCATAAAGTTTGGAAAGTCTACTTCACTGTACACAGCCCTAAAAGCAAAGGAGTTGCAATACTGATAAAAAACAGCGTACCATTTGAGTACATATGCCATGATGAGGATTGTAGTGGAGGTTACATTGTGCTCTTCTGTCATCTGTATGGTGAACTGCACACTCTCGTTAATGTGTACAATCATAAGACAGACAAACTTGTCTTAGGTAGATTAAAAGAATATTTGATGGAGACAGCTGAGGGTGTGCTAGTGGTTGGAGGTGATTTCAACACAGTTTTGCATCCCAGCTTTGATCGGAGTCCCTCAACTTCAAGGCATTCAAAATTAAGGCATATTTTAGAAGACTTTACTGATTCTCTGAATCTCAGAGACATCTGGTCATACAAATACTCAGCCAAGGAAATTTTTACACGACAGCAGATAAATAAGTACTCCAGGCTAGACATGTTTTTCATGCACAATGACACAGTGGGGCGAGCTTGTGAAATCACTGTAGAAAATAATGAAATCTCTGATCATAATCCGGTTGTCCTGGAACTTGAAATGCAGAAACAGACTGGCAAAAAAATTCAAAAAGGTCCCTCGCTTAATGAATCAAATAACAGCAACCCCAACATGATATCAGGGAAGATTAGTGGGGCAGAAATTCTAAGTGCCATCAAGACTTTGGCTGACTTTGAAGAAAAAAGACCTGATCAAAAGCAAGTAGAGGACTACAAAAAAAAGGATCCATTTCAAGTGACAGAAATGTTAAAGATAGAGTACAACAACATGTTAAAGACAAATCATGTATCCAAAGATTTTAAAGAATCTAAGAATCTTTCAGGAGTCAGACACATTTTCAATGTAAAATATTTGATATTCTCTCAAATTTTAGCCAAGCGCCTTAGATTATTCATTACCCCTTCTTTCAAAGTCAAAATAGCAACAAAACTTGATGTCCTTCTTAAAGTGACATTTGAGACAGAACCGCAGAAAATCAAGTGGTCTTACCTTCAGACAAGGTTTCAGTACTTGAAATTTAAACAGATCTCCTCTGCCCCCCCGGCAACGTTCAGAATTTTGCAGTCCCTTCTTCCGAAATGTCAAAGCACTTCTGGTGAATTCATATGTTTGCAGCCTGGTTGTCCACTCACCAACACCATCCTTAATCTAGCTCTGAAACATCTAGAAAGCCTGGTTTCCCTTTATAAATGGAATTGTGAGGTAGATGAACACAAAAATGGCAAGAGACATAAGGCTGGGTGTAAACAGTTCAGGTCTATGGCCAGTATTTGCTACCAAAGACAGGTTCTGCTCATACATACACAGTCAACAAGATATAAGAACGTGCTTAGAAAAGTGAAACATTTCACAAGAATTTCAGGACTTAAAATAAGCCATGATGAATGTTAACAGCACTGTTAATGCATCCCAGTTTTATGGTAGATTCTGACAACATGTCCATCAAACACATAATTACATACTCATTTGTATCTAGAAGCAATTTAGAATAGATTGTTTTAGTCAGTGTGATGAAACCAGAGAACCTATAATATATTAGATTATATGCCTATAATCCTCTTTATTGGGAAAAGAAAGTTATTTGGAATGCATCTGTCTTTAATTTATTTATTCATTTTCATATGATTCATTTACATGTGATTCATTTACATGTGATACATTTTCATGTGATTCATTTTCATGTGATCCATTTATGCATGATTCATTTACATGTGATTCATTTACTAATTTGCTTCTCTTTAAATCCAGATTTGGATAGCATTTGATAAAATCTTGTGAGCAAAAGGTCTGTTATTGGTGATCTCAGGTCTCCTTTGGTGAACAGTTCAACAAAAACTTCATGTAAAGCCCATAATGAACTTTCTTTTACTTTCACACTATCCGCTGTTACCCAGATGAGGACTGATTCCCTTCTGAGTCTGGTTCCTCTCAAGGTTTCTTCCTCATATCATCTTTTGGAGTTTTTCCTTGCCACAGTCGCCACCGGCTTGCTCAATAGGGATTAATTCACACACTAAAAATCTGTATCCTGTGTTTATATGTTTCTGTAAAGCTGATTTGAGACAAAGTCCATTGTAAAATGTGCTATAGATATAAAATTTTATTGAATTGAATTGTTATGGCCATTTCAGTAAGGGCCCATTGGTACCACAGTGGGAGATCAATGTCCATCACTGTATCCACAATTAAAATAGACTTTTTGTTAGCAGAATATTTCACTGATAACTGATTGCTTAGTGAGCTAGCTAGTCATGCAGGGTTAAGCATGATGAACTTGTGGTCAGCTCTTTTCATCAGTTAAAATCTTCACTTTTTAGATACTTCTTGATTTTCACTCAGTTAGATTTTTGCCTCTATATTTCTACTCTTATTTGAGAAAGATTTTGACCAAACCTCGGGCTATATATAGGCTATACATTTGCTTAAGTACAACTCTTTAGAAGGATCTGTAATCTATAGTTATATGTAGTATGTATGCTGGTAAACAGAACTTTTTTGCAGTACTTAAAGTAAAAGCTTATTGTATTTAGTTAATATTTCTAAATATTTAGAAATCACGTTTTTTCATACGGTTTCACACGACTTGTCACGTGCGATCACGCGGTATCCTGCACGCATGGTTCTAAGAATTTAAATTCATTTGTTGTGCTTCACACAACAACCACGAGGTGAAGCATAGAACAACATACGGTAGCTTAACACAGTACAATAAAAATGGAATGTGTGGTTGAATGGTTCACATAAAAATATAAAGTTTCTAATTAATTTAAGTATATAAAGTGAGCATGATTGAGTCATGTAGTACAGGTATAATAACTATAGTATTTAAATTAACGTTGCTATTATATGTGTGCAAGGACAGAGCAGTGGTAACATACAGGTTTAATATGCCAGTGACTGGAGATTGAGCCCCAGCTCAAGCATTTTTTTTTTTTTTTTTTTTGGACTGTAGAAGGTTCCTCAAGGTAACATTAAATTAATTCTATCTTCTCCTTTCTTGCCAATGGAAACTTTTATTCTTTTCTCAGATTAATTTTCTTTTCTTTTCCTAGTTTTATTGTTTAAAAAAGACGAGTTTAAAGTGAACACAGAAGTCCATACACTGAAAAAAAGCCCAGTGAATTTACTTAATTTAAATTTGTGTATCGGTTAACTTGAATTACATTAACATAATTTGTTTTCATACATCAAACATGACTTCATCAAATATTTTATCCATCCATCCATCCATCTTCTACCACTTACTCCTTCGTCAGGCTCTTAACCTGGAGCCTATCCCAGGTAACATCGGGCACAGGGTGGGGTACACCCTGGACAGGGTGCCAGTCCATCGCAGGGCACAATCACATACACACTCACACACCCATTCATACACTACGGACACTTTAGACATGCCAATCTGCCTACCATGCATGTCTTTGGTATTGCACAATATTAATGTAGATAATATTTAAGTAGTTTGAGAGTGTAGGAACACCGACTCAATTACATCATTCTCAGTGCTTCATGGGAGTGAGCAACATGATTTTATTTTTATTAAAATTAAAGGTTTTTTCTTAATGCATTTCTGCATTGTTCAAAAGAAACAAAGTTTATTTAATAATGGAAAAGTTGAATCAACTGTTTAAATACACTACCTGTCAAAAGTTTTAAAACACTTATTCAAAATATTTTTTCCACACAACAGAATCATATTACCGTCAGAAAAGCTACTGTATGAAATAACACAAATGGGTCAAGTCTGTGTACTTAATCTTTAATGTAGAAATGAACTACAATCCTAAATTATTTTTAAGTCACATTTGGGGGTTTTTCAGCAAATCCAAACAGGATACATAATGTACAAGGTAAAGTTAATGAAAGTTTGAAAATGATCTTCTACATGCCAGTGTGTGTCCCCAATGCTCAACCATGGCTGGAAGAAGAACTTTAAACAGTCTGTTGTTATAATTATTGTATGCCATTTCTGTCAGTTCCTCAAACCAGAAATAATTTCTGACAGCAACCAAGTCAGATTTTGTTGTCAGTTTAGCCTTCTTTCGAATGTAGTCCTTCACCGCGTGCCACAGTCTTAAGTTAGTTTATACCCTCTTCAGCAATGACTCTTTTTGAAGCGGTGTACTTAGGGTCATTGTATTTGAAAAAAATTGGTGGTATACTCCGAAGTTATCCCTAATATATGGAGCTGCTGTTTCTTTTATAATAGCATCCTCAAAGAACAAATGATCCATTATCCCTAAGAAGATTGCAATAGGCCAGGTGTCGGGAACCTTTTTGGCTGAGAGAGCCATGAACGCCACATATTTTAAAATGTAATTCCGTGAGAGCCATACAATATGTTTAAAACTAAATACAAGTAAATGTGTGCATTTTATGTAAGACCAACACTTTTAAAGTACTATAAGTCTCTGAATTCGTTTTAATAACGTTGTTATGCTGTTGCTAACCAATGATGAATAAAGTACTTCTTACCATTAATGCGACTTCTGGTGCTGCATGGTTTTGCTGATAGCTTTGTAGTCTGGTTGATACATGGTGAGGTTAAGCTTCATGCAGGCGTTGAGACTTCCATCCATTAAACGTGATCGTAGGTTGGTCTTAATGTTCTTTAGATGTGAGAAAGACTGCTCACATGCATACGTAGAGCCATACATTGTCAGTACAGCAATACTCACACGCTGCAGTGTGTGGTATGTGACGGGAAGCGCGTTCCAAGTTTTGACAATCAGCTGGTCCGCGGGTTGAAGTTTTTTAATTTCTCCCCACTTGTGTTTGCTCGCCAACTCTGCTTGCTGTCGTGCAAGTCTTTCCAAATCTTCATTCAGTGACTTGAACTTATTCACCCACATGTCTGAGGCCTTCAGGTCAGCAGCTTGTAGCTCAAAATCTCTGACGGAGACACCGGGCATGTAACTCAGGTCGGCGCTGTCCACTGCACACTCGTGTGGATGGGTGATGAACTTAAAAAGATGAGTGTGCTCACGAAATTCAAAGCACGCTTGGAATGACTGCAGGAGATTAGATGTGAAGCCCGCTAGCTGCTGAAGATCAAGATGTTGAGCAGGGTCACTTGCTGTGCATGCATCTTTAAACTCTCCCAGTTTTTCAAAGTATAGTAAACGACCTGTTTCAATGTCAGCGATGAAGAGTTCTAGCTTGTTTTCAAATGCAAACACTGCTTGTTGAAGGGATAAGACTGTATTTCCAACGCCTTGCATTTTCACATTGAGCTGGTTCAGATGTTCAGTCATGTCCACGAGATAGTAGAACTTCAGGAGCCACTCAGTGTTAGCTAACTCAGGATGCTCGACGTTTTTCATTTCAAGAAAAGTCCAGATTTCGCTCAGACAAGCCGCGAAACGGCTGAGCACCTTCCCTCTTGACAACCAACGCACATTGCTGTGCAGAAGCAGACCAGGATAATTATTACCAACTTCATCCAGCAGTGTTTTAAACTGGAGATCATTTAAAGCTTGGGCAACAATAAAGTTGACCACCCGAATGACCAGCGACATCACCTCACCAAGCTGCTCGCCACACATCTGAGCACAAAGCGCCTCCTGATGTAGGATGCAGTGAAAACTTAGGATGGGTCTCTTTTCATGTTCACGAAGAAGTGCTACGAATCCTGTTTTTCCCCACCATGCATGGAGCACCATCAGTACACACCGAAATAAGTTTATCCATCGGTAGATTTTTTTCTTTAGCGAGCTCAGTGAAAGACTTGAATAAATCCTCCCCTCTTGTTGTCCCTTTCATAGGCAAAACAGCAAAACTTTCCTCATGTAGTGTGTCACCGACAGCATACCTTGCAATAAATGCAATAAATAAAGGTATGCTGAGTCAACGTCTGTTGACTCATCCAAAGCGAGAGTAAAGAATGGTGCTGCATTTATGTCCTTCAATTGTGTTGCCTCAATTTGATTTGCCATCATGATGGTACGATCATGAACAGTTCTTGCCGACAGAGGCATGTCTTTTATCCGTTTGATCATCTTGTCTTTTTCTGAAAAGTCGTCAAAAAGTTCATTGGCAACATCAAGCATGAATGTTTTGGCATACTCCCCATCTGTGACTGGCTTTCCGTTTCTCACAATTGCTAAAGCACCAGCAAAGCTAGCCGAATTCCAGTCACCTTGTTGGGTCCAAACACGGAGTTGCTGCTGACTAGCTTGCACTCTTCAAAGTAGCTCTTGACATGCTTTCTTCCTGCTGTCCCCTGCAGGATATTTCGATGCAAATGTAGTATGGCGTGTGTCGAAGTGCCGCTTTATATTTGACCGTTTCATCGATGCAATTTCATCATTGCATATTAGACACACTGCAGAACCTGCTCTCTCCACAAAGGCGAATTCCTCTGTCCATTCCTGCTGAAAAGTACGATGCTCCTCATCTTTTTTTCTTTTAGCCATCTTCTTCGATAAAAGGGTTTCTGCAATTAGCTAGCTGACTATTTGATTCAAAGGAGGGAAGTTTACTTCCTGACCTCACAACGACCCATGTACGTTACGCATTATCCAATAAAAATTTGGTGTCGTCCCGGAGGACAGCTGTGATTGGCTCCAGCCACCCGCAACCATGAACATGAGCGGTAGGAAATGAATGGATTGAAATATATGAGAATGTTTTATATTTTTAACGTTATTATTTTTTTTATTAAAGATTTGTCTGCGAGCCAGATGCAGCCATCGAAAGAGCCACATCTGGCTCGCGAGCCATAGGTTCCCGCAATAGGCGCTGGTCCTAGTCTTGATATTGTTCCCGACACATGAACTTATAATGGGTGTTTTGGCTTTGGTTTGGAGACACGTCTCCCCGTTGTCACATAATGGCGTTGAGGACAGATGCAATCACACTTAAGAGCTTTATTGAAGAGCATATATTCCAGAGGGCAAGGCAAAAACAGCAACAAAGATAGGCAGAGGTCAGGCAATCAGATAAACGGTCTAGATCAGGTACGGCAGAAATCAAAGTCAAGGGAACAAATAAAGTAAAAAACCAGAATAACAACACAATAGCATGGCTTGGTAAATGACAGAGACAATAGCAATTGAGCATATTACTTCACAAAGACATTGTGAATGAGCAGTCTCTTTTATAGTGTGGTTTTATTGTGAATGTGATTGGGAACAAGTGTATCTGAATAGTATTCCAGAGAAGGTGAATGCGTGTGTGTGTGGGAAGTGTAGTCCATGGTGGCCATGTTTGTAGGCCACAGTGAAGGATGGGAAATGCATTCACCGGTTTGCTGTGACATGACACCCGTCTTACAGAACGACATGGTGGCAAAGCGCTCCAAAGCCACTGTTGTTTCACTGGTGAAGATGATGTTGTGAAATGTCCCTTCTCATTGATCCATTTTTGCGCTTGCTGGAGATGTATCTCTCTGTTTTTGTCTCTGATCATGGGACAGTGCTGGGTTTTCATGTACTTCCAGCCCATTATTTGCCTGATCCTCCAAATGGATTGCTCACTGATGTCTAATCCATTTTCATGCCACAGCTGTTGTTTCACAGAAGCTGAAGTCAGTTCATCATTCTGGCTAGTAATGTTATCAATGGCTGTAATAATGTCATTAAAAACCAATGGAAAAAATATATATATTTGTCATCACCAACATTATAACACCACTGCTTTGTTTTAGTTTACTTTTTAATACCATCATATTGTATGAAGTTTGTAAGATATAACTTACGTATTTATCTTGCGAGGTTTATGCATGCGTGGTCTTCGTTCTTTGTAGTGTCTTCTGATTGTGCTCAATGTAGCTTGCACCCCAACTTAGATGGTGTTGTATTTCTCGGGTGGATCTTCCAGCAGCCCTCATCATCCTGATGTATTGTGAATGCACTTTGATGACCTTGGTCATTTTGAGTTGCCTTTACAGAAGGATCATCTGTATTAATCCATGCACACGTAGGTGGCCATTGGGGGCGTGAACAACACTGACTAGAGGCCCATGCCAGTTAAAAAGATTCAGGTGATGGATTATTAGCAATTTATTGTCATTCCAACATTTTTTTTTTTTTCACAATTTAGCTGTCTTTTTATTTTAAGGATCTAATAAATTGCATGTATAAAATTACTTAATTTACAAGTGTCATGTTTGGGATTTTTTTTTTTTTAGCTTATTCATCATTTAGTATAGCTTCTGACTATCAAATCAAAACAGAGTTGTGATTTAATGACATAATGATTATTTATTCAGAAATAGAAGTAACTAAATACAAAAATGCTACTTTAAATTTTAAGTCTCACAGTGTGCTTTCAGTTGTTGGACTCCACATTTATATTTTTTATGACCTGTGGAGATATTCAAGACAACTATATTATATATTTTTTATTTAATATATAAAATAGTTTATTCACAAGTGTCATGTTTGTGATTTTTATTCGCTATACAGAATATTTAGATCAAGCAATATCCATAAATAGGTGCAGTTGTATAGACTACAATTTAATTTCCCAGTTTAACTTAGATTTAATTGTAGCTTGAAAAAAAAAAAAAAAGAATGCTTTGTAACATTATTTTACTGTCTTTCATTTCTTTTCACCATGCCAGCTTCTATGGCTATATTCATGGTTGGAGCATAGTTGGATTTAGTTATTTAAGTTAGAGTTAAATAATGTGTTAAGATTCATTTTTCCTAAAAACTTTAAAGCTAAATGTGGATTCACTTGATTAAAAGCCGTTTCAAAAGTATCAGCTTTATTATACAGTTTCCTCAGATGTGTAGAAGTATGACAGTCCAGTAAAACATGTTTAATGGAAGACGAGCACTTTGGCGGATTTTCTCCTGATAGTAAAAATTGTTCTGTGAGTCTTCTATGTCCTATCCGACATCATGTGTAAATGACTTGATCTCAGCAATTATTAAAAGGGAACACATATGTTATCCCAGCAACAAGTTTTATTTCCTGTAATTTGTTGTTTAGACATTGATCCCACTCCAAACGCCATTTGTTTTTGATGTATGCATTCAGAGTTGGTTTCAAATCTGTGGAAAGTATAGGGCATTTTAATGGGTCAGTAGCCAGTGCTTCTCTGGCAGCTCTGTCTGCTTGCTCATTACCGGAGATTCATGAGTCCAGGTACCCAGCAGAAAATAATATTAAAACTCTTTGCTTCAAGAGATGACAGTCTGATTAAAATCTTCATGATTAGTGAGTGATCAGTTTTAGTAGCTTTCAGTGCTTCAAGACACAATTTTGAATCAGTTTTTATTAAAAATTGCCTTTGTGGAGCAGTCTCAATAAACTTCAGTGCCAGTAGAAGAGCGTTTGCCTCTGCAGTGAAAACTACACATTTACCATGACACAGTTGGTTTGTTGCAAAAGCCTCTGCCACTTTATTTCCAGATTAAGATCCATTTGTGTATATTGAGATATGATGTGGCTATACTGCTCTTATGTCCAGAAATTGTTAATGGAAATCATTCAGATGTGTTTTGGATTTATGGTTCCTTGTTAATTCCAGATGGATTTTAGGCTTTTTGAGATCCCATGGAGGAATTTTGCAATAGTGTGTCTGTTCCAAACGTTATTACGCCGGCATTACGATGAAGATCCAAGCGTGAATATTGGTGTACTAGTAGAAGTGAACTAAAAATGCCAAAGCGAAAAGCTAATCATGTTCCAGGTAATGTTACACCTACAGTGAACACAGGTACATCTAAAACAGTGAAAAAAAGAGAAAACATACACAGTTACACAGGCGAGAGCGAGGATTCTAGATAGTGACAGCAGTGAAAGTTCAGGCGATGTTGAAACGGAAACTGATAGTGACGCAAACTCTCCTGATTCAGACCCTGATCCGTCTTCATCTTCAGCATCAACCAGTGCGACTGACACTGCAGGGGTCTGGAGTCATAACCTGACCACACACACACACACACACACACACACACACACACACACACACACACACACAAAACAAACACACACAACAAACACACAGTAAATAATACACAGGCACCCTCACTTCGGGTCTGGACTGCAGGCCCAAAACAGCAACAAAATAAGCAGAGTGAATTCAGAAATATTGGTACACATTTATGTCTTAGCTTTCTTGAGATTAATAAAGGAAATACCCTTCAAAGTGTTGACTATCTATATTTGATGTAAAAAAATAAATAAATAAATAACATTTATAATATATTTTGAGAGGCTTAATGACATGTTTGGGAATTTGGGACAGGTGTTTTCATTGGTTTAGGACTTAACCCTCATCCACAATTATATGTTTAACATTCTGGAAGTCATTCCTTAATGCCATAACAACAATAAATGGTTTCAACACCATGAAGTAAGCAACATTATCCACAATTTATTTCTTTCAATAACACCATAATGAAGGATTTAAAAAATATTAAAATCAACAACACGTATACATTTATGAATACTTATTAGGCTGAAGTAAAATATCACAGTCTACACTATTCCCTTACTTATTACAATTCTTCATAAAAACACAATTTAATGCAGAAAAATTCCATCCATGCATCATTTTATCATGGTTGCTAGGGATTTCACATATCCATTCATGCACTTATTATATACCTTCACCTATCCTCTCTTCATTAAGACTGTCTCAATTTACCTGAACCATGCCATCTCGAAAATTTTTAAATTATAAACAGCTGTACATGATGTGAACTAACTTTATTTTAATTATTATGTATATGTACAACGTATTCCATTTATTGATGATGTACACATCATCAATATGTAGAGCAGATTATTTGTGACAATTTTATATCCTTATGAACATAACTACCCAAATCATGTGTTTGATGCTGACCTCATTACCTTATATAATGGCATATCAATTATCAGTTAAGTTATGTGAAAGCAATCAATGTCTTGTTTTTTTTTCATTTCTTGCAGCCTAGATTTAAAACCACAATCAAATAACCACTCATGTTTTATTTGTTTTATACTGACACAAAAATGTAATGAAAAGAAGGCTTGTGGAAACTGCATACACTGTGGCCCCTTTTTGTAATAGTAGCGGTCCCACTATTATTAAAGAGTCCTAATTTTAAAGGACTTACATTCATTCAAGTCATTATATACACTCTGTGTTTTTTACCAGTCGTTACCATGCAGTTCATGTTCTTAAAGTCTCTCTGTTTTTATGTTTTAAATTTTATATCTAGTACAGTATTCTCAATTCTTATTTTTGTCTTGCTCTTTATCCTGTTTGCACATAGCCTGACCACTGCCTTTTTTGATACTTTTCTCTGCCTCAAGTTTTTGATCTGGTTGAAATCTTTCTAATAAAGCTGTTGAGTACCTGGGAATTAGAATCAAATAGAATAATTACTATTTTGTGTAGCATTTTCCAAAACTGTTATTTGCCTTAAAAATGATAAATGAATTCAGGTAAAGAAGCACATTTAATAGTTGTTAGCATTTAGTATGTTGTATTTAATGTATCATGTAAGCTGAAGCTCTTCTGGGGAACTCAGACATTTGTCCAATCACCAACCTCATCCTCGATTTGGCTCTGAGGAATCTAGAAGATCTGATTCTCAAAACTGAGACAGAGTGCATGACCTGTCTTTCATTTACAGACATGTTGTGCTCATACATGCCCCTTGGCAGCATTTATGTTGGATGCTTATTAGCAGATGTCCTGCTGATAAAATTAAATGTCTTGCCCTGTTTGTCTATAATTACAAATACACAGAAATTTACTTTCATTTTGTACCTTAGTTTCATATTGAATCCAGAATTTGCGTTTTTTGGAGGTTATATTTGACTATAACTGGATGTGGACATTTGCGTCAGTTTGTTTTCATGGATCACCATCATGGATCACATGATGTGAGCAGCAGCTGTTCTGTCAATAACACAATCTTAAACATGATCAAGAAAACCTAGAGTACATTTTCATTACTTGACTTTAAATGCCCAAATCATAGAAACAGTCACAGGGTTGTACAGTAGCACAGAGACCTCCAGTAACATTTACTAATTTGTAAAGTGTTTTATTGTTTATTGGTCTATTGTAAATTGTAACTTTATTCATTCCATGTATTATATTCTACATGTTCTTGCAATATTTACAGTTGAAAATAAACCTTTTTTTTTCTTGGGCACACAATTTCCCTAGTGTTTAGTGTTCAAAAACACACATATTCCCAAGCAAGCTTAGGTTTAGTTCTTTATGGGTTAGACAATACATCAGGGAAAGAGGGATGTGCTCATGCAAATATCGCATGAATGTATGTGTGTGTGCATTTCCTGCTTTTTGTTATTCGTTTTGTTTCTCTTTCTTTGTATGTAGGAGCTAAAAGCCTCCTTTTCTTTCTCTTGCCATAAACACCACATTTTGCGGCAAGGTAAGTTCCCAACAAGGGACTCTATATAATAACATTTATAATATTTTTTGAAAAATAGGTTAATAATACACAATACGTAGAGACCATTTTTTTAAGGAAATAGTATGTGAATGAATTTATGTACTATTACACATTTATGCAATTTTTGGTATTTGATTATTAAATAAACAAAAACACTAACGGTAAACAAAGACACTAACTTACAATGCAAACTTTTACTTTACAGTTGTCTGACTTGAGAACTGAGATCAAGGGATCAAGGAGCATCAAAAACAAGTAACTTGTCTGGTGTTTAAGGTATGTAAGATGTACTGCACACTAACATGACAAACTTTCTTCCTTTTTAAATGAAATCCATGAACCTACCGTGCCCTCCACTAATATTGGCACCCTTGGTAAATATGAGCAAAGAAGGCTGTGAAAATTTGTCTTTATTGTTGAATCTTTTGATCTTTTGTTTAAAAAAGTCACAAAAATAATCTGCTCTCATGGATATCAAAATATTGCAAACAAAACACATGTTAATTTTTTATTTTTTTTAATATAGGTGTGCAGCAATTATTGGCACCCTTTTAGTCAATAGTTTGTTCTACCTCCCTTTGCCAAGATAACAGCTCTGAGTCTTCTCCTATAATGACATGAGGTTGAGAATACATGGCAAGGGTTCTGAGACCATTCCTCCATACAGAATCTCTCCAGATCCTTCAAATTTCGAGGTCCATGCTGGTGGACTAAGTATCCACTCTGCTAAGTATTAAATAAATTTCGGTTACCGTGGTCAGTACTTTTTTCCTGTGTCATTCCACTTTATTACACATCACTTTATTTATAGACTTTAATGTTGTGAATTCTTTATATTTCTGGATTTCTTGAGTTAATACTGATGACTGGTGAAAATTTCATGTGAAAAGCCTCATTGGAAATATATTTGCTGAACTTTTTTTGACACGTTCAATACTTATTTCCCCCACTGTATAATTCATTATAAGCATGGGCTTCATAGAAAGTGTTACCAAACACTCTAACAGTGATCATTAATGTTTCCTCCGAGTTGCTTTTCCTGCCATATATTACATAGAGTAATCATTTCCTTTCTTCTGCTGTATGGACCAATAACTACTTCGCCTGTGACATGCTCTTATGTTTTCAAAGCTCCTCTGAATTGTATGACTGTTTGTTCTGCTGCTAGGTGGGTGCACAAGGTAGCTTTCCAAAGAGGAAATCTATATAATAGCATTTAAAATATTTACTGAAATAGATGTGAATTACAACATTACAAATACATACCTTACAATAGTTCCTGAATGCTATTAAATTATTGTTCCTCAATAGAATTGAACGTTTTTCTAAAAACAGTAGCACAAAAATCATATGAATGTAAATATAAAATGTTAGTTTTTAACAGGCAATAATAAATTCTAATGAAATATGTGCCATTACATTATATTTTGAAACAATCGATATGTGAACTGCATGTTTGTTTCAGTGGTCCAAGAGTTTGAGTGTGTTTTCTTGGGACAGCTATGAGAATTGGAGAAAGGTGGACTTCTGACTTGCTCATGAAGGCAGTTTGCATCTACACAATGATGTGGTACTAAGTCCTGAGGATTTTTCCATCCCTTCAAATGAGGTGTGTGTCTAATTTTTACCATGACAGTTTTAATTGTCATTTGAGCTAATTAAACCTCTGAAAGCTCCACAGGCGCTGATGGGCCGTTGTGTGCAAAACTATACAATGAGAGTCCACATTGAAAGGAAGACTCTACCCCCTTTCTTTCATGAAAAGCTCGAGCCTATTAGCAGGCTACCATTCTGACAATCCATGCTGCCTCTGATTTTGTTTTATGTTTTCCTCCATAGTCACAACAGAGGCTAGTTTACTAGTTTAAGTAATTTCTGATATGTTTCCAAATGTATGTAGGCTTAGTTAAGGCAACAGACTGTATTGCATGTATTGCATTATCTGCATGGGAGTTGGAAGCAGGGACTAAACATGACAAAAAAATGGATGTGGACATTTACATCAGTCTGTGTCTACGGATCACGGTCATGAATTACGTGCCGTGAGCAGTAGATGTTCTAAGGTTAATAGTGAGGACTTAAATATGCTCAAGTAAACCTACATGTAATTTGTGCTTCCAAACTTGACTTTAAATGTACAAATTCTAAACACATTTACAGATTTGTACAGAGACATGAGGCTTGTAGTAGCTTATATTAGTGTACAATGTGTTTTATTGTTTATTGTTTTATTGGGTAAACAAGTATTTTTATATTGTTCTCAAGCAAGTTTTGCTTTAGGTCTTAAGAGGGTTAAACAATATAGACATCATGGAAATAGGGATGTGCTCATGCAAATGATGCACAAATGTATACATGTGCTTTCGGTTTTTCACTTTCAGTTCTCTTGAAAAGAGCAAAAATCTCCATCTTTCCATCATCACCACCTTTTGCTGTAAATCCTAGGGACCAGATATTTACAACACCTTTGGCATGTTTTCCTATGTAAAATGCTTCCACTTTTTTTTTTTCAAGTTCCTGTTTCAAGTTACACTTTATTTCTTCAACCAGATGAGTGCACATGGTAAGTTATATATAATATTTTTATACACCGAATTTCTTAGACAATATTATATCATTCTTTTATAATACACTGTTTTACCTAAATGCAGAAGTATAAGACATAACACAATGCACAGAAGGCAGTTTAAGTAAATGTATATGATGTATGTGGATATTCATATGTATTTCTTAAATACTGATTTGTTTTAGTCTTTAATGATGTAATTTTAAATAACGAACATCAGCTGTGTTCAATTTTGTGTTAGTGTTTTATGGATTATTTGATTTTTTGATTAATTTATAGATGATGAATCATCATCTATAAATTTGTAACTATAATCAATGATGATCAACATCATTTAGTTGATGTATAAATAATTATCCCAACTGACTTAATGTAAAAGATCAGTGGGGCCATTAGCTTAACATAGAGGATAGGAGAGCCAGGGGAAAATTCTAATTCGTAAACAAAATCACTTACAATGGAAACATTTACTTAACAGTTGTCTGAACTAAGAACCGAGATCAAGTGATTAAGGACCATCAGAGCAAACACTGGTGTCCCTCTGCATTCTTTGAGCCAATCTTGTGCTCTCAAGTTACCTATCTGGTCTATAAGGTAAGAATGCCATGACATTACACTGAATAATATATTGGAGTTTAACTTATTCAAGAAAAGTGTGGTAACAATTTGCACACACAAAATCTTAGTAAATTTAAGTAAGCATATTTTAAACAATGTATGCAAATTTAACTAGCAACTTTCTTGGTTTATAAGTACATTTTACTCAAGTTTTAGTTAAATTAACTACATAAACATAAACTTTAAGAAATACACATCATCTAAACATTATTATTATTATTGCTTGATGGTCACGAACACTTTTAATAGTTCTAACCACAAGTAGAACACCAATGAATAAATGCAGCCACATCAACCTTTATAAAGACTAAACTGGCAAAACCTCAGATCATTAATGAAGTAAGTTGTGTGCATGCGCACACCATATGCCTGACTGAGAAACACAAAGAGGGTAAACCAAGAAAACTTTATGTTTTATAATACAATAGACTTTGGCATTAAAGCTGTCACAAAACAAGAAAACAACCCATGTTCAAAATTAAGTTCTGTGAACACATGTAAATCCAGCTCAAAAACCATAAACCAACAAGTAAACATTGAGTTATTTTTTTTCTAGTTTTGTGAGCACTTGCCAAATAGTAGTACCCAGTAAAATAAGTAAAAATAAAAAACAAAAACAAAAAACATACACGTTGGGTTTTTAGCTTAGTATTCAAAAGAATTTTAAGAACTTAAAGCATTTAAGTAATTCTAATAATTTACAATTTTTTGTAAAAATCATAGGTTTGTTCTTGAAATATTTACTGAACCACTGAATCATTTATTTTTTCAGTGTACGCATTGTGCTATACACTAATATAATAAAATGTATTAGGAAGTTCTTTTTTTTTCTTTTTTGAATAGAAAGTCAAGAACACATGCATATTGTGCACAAATGTGTTTGTCTACTCTGTTTTCCTTTCCCCTTAAAGCTGATACTGTACATGAGCAAAAAAGAAAAGAAAAAAAAGAACAAAAGCAGTTGCAAACTGTTGCAAAAATTGCCATAAAAACGGGCATATACATAGAAAATATTCTATGGGAGATAATTTACTGTTACCAAAAGTGATGTGATTAACTTGTACACAATGTTTCCACTATGTACAATAATTTCTGTAGAATTAACTGAAGCATTTTTCTTAATTTCTTAAATTTGTATTTCTTAATTTCTTTCATTTGTTCTACCAGCTAACTGCCGAACACAAGGTATGTTTTCAAAAGGTTAATCTGTATTAAATAGTACTTATTATGGGATTGATATTTGAGATTGAGGGTTCTTTTAAACATACAACACATGACACACATTAGACAGATATCATATAATATATGATTATATACTATATAATCTAATGTAATTGTTTTAAATTGTGTATTTTATTTACAGACATTCAATCATTAATAATGACAATGCAAGCAGAACAGAAAAGCCTCTTTTTTGTCACCTGGAACACAAACGGTATTAGAGATACCAGGAAGTTACCACAAAAGTTCTCAAACATTTTTAAGAGCCTTAGTGACCTTCAGGCTGATATTGTCTTTATACAAGAGACACATGTTGGGACAGACTGTTACAACATCTTAGAAGATGTTCCAGGCTGGAAAGTCTTCTTCACTGTACACAACTCTCGCAGTAAAGGAGTCGCAATACTGATAAGAGACAAAATACCATTTGAGTACATATGCCATGATGAGGACTACAGTGGTGGCTACATTGTGCTCTTCTGTCGTCTGTATGGTGAACTGTACACTCTTGTTAACATGTACAATCATAAGGCAGACAGAGATATCTTAAATAGTTTAAAAGACTATTTGATGGAAACAGCTGAGGGTGTGCTAGTGGTTGGAGGTGATTTCAACACAGTTTTGCATCCTAGCTTTGATCGGAGATCTTTAAGTTCTCATGCAAGACATTCACCATTCAGAGCTTTTTTAGAAGATTTTACTGTTTCTCTCAATCTCAGAGACACCTGGTCATACAAACGCTCTACTGATGAGGTCATTACACGGCGTCAGAAAGAACAGACAGCGTCCAGAATAGACATGTTTTTCCTGCCAGAGCACAAATTGGGACTTGTGTGTAATATTGATGTAGCTGAAGCACAGGGTGTTTCTGATCATTATCCTCTTGTACTAGAACTCACAGTTCAGCACAGAACTGAAACAATCCTCCCAAATGTTGCCTTACGGCTGCCAAAGCCTTTTAAATACACACCTGATAGAACACCAGGGAAGATTAGTGGGGCAGAAATATTGAGTACCATTAAATCTTTGACTGACTTAGAAGAGCACTCACTTGATATGGAGCATGTGAAGTCATATAAAGAGCAACGTTGTCAACTGACTGAGACCTTAAAAATCAAATACAATTCAATGATAGAGAATAAAGAGGTAGGAGAGAGAAACACCTTTGAGCATTTGATATTCTCTCAAATTTTGGCAAAGCGTCTCAATGCATCCATTTCCCCTTCTTTCAAGGGAAAGATAGTGACAAATCTTGATACATTTTCCACTGTGAAATTTGAGACAGGTCCACAGACAATCAAGTGGTCTTTCCTTGAAAGAAAACTTAAGAAGCTACAAACTAGGGTGAAGAACCCACAACCTAGGGTGAAGAAAACAAAAAGGAGGCCTTCTGCCCCCCCACCAGAGTTCAGCATTCTGGAACGTTTTCTGGATTGCCTTCTTCCTAAAGACCAAATCTCTTCTGAACTCAGACTTTTGGAGCCTGGGAGTCCACTCACCAATGTTATCTTCAATCTGGCTCTGAATGAACTAGAAGCCATAGTTGTACGTAATTTATGTAAGGGAACTGTTTGCTATCAAAGACAGGTTCTGCGCGTACATACACCACCAATCACATCTGATTTTGTGGATATTTTCATAAACAATTTCAAGGAGCAGTCAGGACTTAAAATACGTATCTTACAACATCCAGACTAAGTGGTCTTAACTTGCTTCACAGAATTAATTCTGTTTTCATTTTATATGTTATAGTAATTGCAATTATTTGTTCCCATATTATTAATTTTGATGGCTGACATGATTGCAAATGTGCTCACAGCCAGTAAAGAAAGGTGACATTTGTCGACTAATTATAATCAAGGCTTATTGTTTAGCCTATAGGTCAAGTACCCTTTTTTCTTAACCATGGGAAAAATAAACATGGGTCCTCATACATGTATAATACACTGACAAATTTATATCATTTTTAATATACACACTAATAATATAACTAACTTGACTTTTTTTTCTTTGACAAAATATGGGCAAGATTAGTTATGTGACTGTGTCCAGGGTGTACCACGACTTGCGCCCGATGCTCCCTGTGATAGGCTCCAGGTTTCCCCGTGACCCTGAAAAGGATAAGCGGTATAGAAGATGGATGTATGGATGGATTAGTTATGTGCTTTCTTTAAAACGTAATAAGAAACTGGTCACAGTACTAATATCTTCTTATTTAGATTACTGTAATGCTGTACTAAATTACAAAATGAATGTTGCAGCAGATGTTTTAACAATTTAGAATACATTTTTTTATTGTAATGGACCAAGAGGTGATTTATTAAAGAAAATGGGCAAAAACTACACATACTACAGAGTACAAAATATGGTTAAAACCCCTATTTGAGGTCACAACACAGACCTTTAAGCATAAGTAACTCTAACTTTAGTAACTGTATTTTGGAACTATACTTAAGTATTGTTTTGAGGCATTTATAGTTTACTTGAATATTATACAAATTACATACCTGTACTCTAACTTATCTACATTTGAGAAGAAATTTTTTTTCCTTCATTTTTATTTACACCTTTAAAGTACTCATTACAAATCTCTTCTCTCATCTAGTCAATCATTGTATGCTATATATCAGTAGAAGGGCCTTACATGCATTTTATTTACATTTCATTTTCAGTTTAAAAATAGAAAAGAATAGAAAAAAGTGTAAATTGTTTGTAGTTAGGATACTGTTCAAATCCAGCTGGTGGCAAAGCTGGTTTTCCCTGTTTTCACTCCTTTAATCTCAGAAAGATCTCATGTCAGAAAATTGTAAAGGAGTTTCAGACTCTATATCTACAGATTCAGTTCTGATTTTCTTAGACTTGTTTAGATTTTCTTTCAAGAGCTAGGATTTTTGGATCAATCTGTAAAATGATAGGTTTTATTTGTACACATAAAATGTTACTTTTATATCTGTATACTATATATATAATATATGACCATGTCCAGGGTGTACCCTGCCTTGTGCCCGATGCTCCCTAGGATTGGCTCCAGGTTCCCCCGCAACCCTGAAGAAGGAGTACGCGGTAGAAGCTGGATGGATATATAATATATGTAAATTATTACAGCAATGATGCAATGCTTTGTGTAATCATTATATATATATATATATATATATATATATATATATATATATATATATATATATATATATATACACACACACACACACACACACACACACACACACACATAACCAGCAGTTTTTACTCTTTTTCTAGCCTAATGCTACATTCAAGTGCAGCCATGTTTACTGTGTTTATGAGAAAATTATATTTGAAAAAAGAAAATCCTTAATGTCTTCTTTTTTCCACTTGAGGTGTCTGGCTATCATAATAAACATTATTAGGAAGTTTGTACACTTGTGCATGTCTGCTCTGTTGTGTATTAATTTTCTACTTCCATCTTTGCTTTAACTCAAGACTTTCAGCTACAAGGCATTCGCCACTAAGTGTTATTTTAAAAGATTTTACTGCTCTCTGAATCTGAGAGACACCATACCTTCACTTTACTGATGAGGGCTTTACACAATTTCACAATGAGTCATTCCAGGATAGACTTTTTTTTAATGCCAGAGGACAAAATGGGAAAATACAAACTACAGAGCTATAGAGTTAAACCACAGAAAGTTTTTGATAAATGTCCTCTTGTCCTAAAACTAAGAATTCAGAAGCAAATGAAAAAACCTCTGGAGAGAGATACAGACAGAGAGAGAAACTTATGATGTCACTAAATCTCCTGTAGTAACGGTTTCAAACTAGGAAGTGAAACGTTTATGTGACGAACACAGACGGAGTGATACACACAGTGAAACATTCCACTACGGTTATAGGAAATATATTCACTGTTGCAATGTTACTCGACCAATCGAATTAGTGGACCAGAGCTAACTGTTGTATAAAGGTTCATAATCTATCAGTATATATGCTTCTCAACTTAATGTGTATGTTAGCATAACATTAATTGAATAAAAACAATTACTGTATAATCATCTTTTATATATATATATATATATATATATATATATATATATATATATATATATATATATATATATATATATATAGTTATAGTTATACACCAAAGTTTCTTTGACAATATTATATCATTCTTTTATAATATACTGTTTTACCTAAAAGCACAATGAACAGAACACAGTTTAAGTAAAGGTATGTGGTGTATGTGGATGTTCATATGTATTTCTGTTTTACACAAGTACTTCTTATATACTGATTTGTTATAAGTTTGTAATGATGTAATTTTCAATAATGAAGATCAGCTGTGTTCAAATTTGTGTTAGTGTTTTACGGATTATTTGATTTTTAATATCGACAAATCATCATCTATAAGTTGGTAACTATAATCAAGATAACATCAGTTGCCTTGTTTAGTTGATGTAGATGTAATTATCCCAAATGACTTAATGTAAAAGATTAGTAGGACCATTAGCTTAACATAGAGGTTAGGAGAGCCAGGGGACAATTTTAATTGGTAAACAAAATCACTTACAATGGAAACATTTACTTAACAGTTGTCTGAACTAAGAACCGAGATCAAGTGATTAAGGACCATCAAAAACAAACACTGCTGTCCCTCTGCATTCTTTGAGCCAATCATGTGCTCTCAAGTTACTTGTCTGGTCCTTAGGGTAAGAATGCCATGACATTGCACTGAATAAAATATTGGAGTTTAACTTATTCAAGAAAAGTGTGGTAACAATTTGCACACACAAAATCTTAGTAAGTTTAGCTAAGCATATTTTAAGTAAGGTCTACACTGCATCAGTGTTTATTCTTCAAAAAAAATGTAAGTAAATTTACCTAGTAACTTTCTTGGTTTATAAGTACTAACCCAATTTCCATAAAAGGATTTTTCTAAAATGCAATAAAATCTGAAATCTGTGATTTGTCAAATCTCTTGAAACTTTAATTAACTGACAAAAGTACAAAGAAATGCTATTTAATTGTATTTTGTAAATATAAACAAATTTAGAATTTGATGCCTTCAACACACTCAAAAAAAGTTGGGACCGGGGCAAAGTAAGAATATTCAAGTAACACCATTTTGTAGGATCCGGTTAATTGGTAACAGGGGAGGGTATTAGGATTGGGCATAAAAAGAGCATCCACAATAAAGGTCAGCCTTTGAAAGCAAGGATGGGTCATGGCTCATCACTTTGTGCCAAACCTCATGAGAGAATTGTCAGTCACTTCAAAAAGAACATAGTTAATAGTTTAAGCAGTTTTAGTATATAAAGTCCAGCAAACAAATCGCATACATAAGGCAGATTCAAAGTCAATGCAGGTAAAGGCTCAGGCAATTAGCAAACAGGATATCAGAGTAACCAAAGTACAAAAAGCAGAGGACAAACAAAGTCAAAAAACCAGAATAGCAATACGGGAAACAAGGCTTGTTAATGACAAGAAAACAGAAACAGTTTGCAGTGATGCAGTGACAGAATGAGGCTTACACAGGTGCACAGAAATGAGTGTGAAATTGAGAGCAGGCACAGACAGTCATGTGACGTAGTCAGGTGAGGTGCAGTGGCTCATGGGAATTGTACTCACTAGTTCCCTTTTCCGTTATTTCCATGACATTATAGAAATGGATTTAGTTCAAGTTTGAGTTAAAGGAACTACTTCACCACAAGTGATATTTGTTTTAGTTTGAAACGTTAATTTAAAATAAGTTAAAATATATTTTTCAAGAAAACATAGTCTGTTAATTCTTAACTACAATCGAGATAACATTATTAGATTTGTTTTTTTTGTAGTAGATCTTGTATTTTAATGGACTTAATATAAAATACCAATGGGGTCATTAGCCGTTGGCAGCCGTTGGCAGTTGGTAAGCAAAATCATTTACTTACAATGAACATTTCTAACAGTTGCCCAACCTGAACTAAGATCAAGTGATCCACCAGCAACAACAACAACAACAACAACAAAAACAGTGGTGTTGCCTGTGGGTTTATTTATTTATTTATTTACATAGGGCTTATAGCAAATAGACCCCTGGCAATATATTACACATTCTACTGTACACTAAAGACATGTTCACACTTGAATCTACACATAGGACCAATTTTGGGTCGGCTCAGGGTGGGGCTCATAATCCCAGATTTGCACACACACACACACACACACACACACACACACACACACACACACACACACACACACACACACAAACTTATTATTTCTACATTCATGCAAATTCCATCAGTGCACCATTTAGCTATAGCCATTGCTGTATGTTTCATACATCCATTCATGCATTTATTATATCCTTTCATTTCTCATATCTCCACTTAAGGCAGTCCGATTTTACCTGAACCATTCTATTTTGAAAAGTATTGAACATCTGTACATGATGCCCATCTGTACATGTGAACTATCTTTATTCTTATTTTATAACAACAGTAACAACAGCTTATTTACAATATATAACGTACATCATAAATATGTGGAATGCATAATTCCTGACAAGTTTATACATTTATAAAATTTACATCAAATTTATAATTGTATAAAAATTCATATTTATTAAGTCAATGAAAAAAGCTTGTTTTTCATTTCTCCTGCCTGGATTTAAAACCACAATCAAATAACCATTCATGTTTTTATATTTTAATTGCTACTGACACAAAAATAGAACAACCAAAAAAGCTCAGAAACTTTAATGTAACATTAATGTAATCAGTTTTGACACAAAGTATGTAATCCTTTGTGAATTGGGCTGTAGAGATACAAAATATTACTGGTGTAGGAAATGAATTTAAATATATTTATTTTAAATATTTTTTGTAATTTTGTATAAATGCATTTTGTGTCAAAACAACACAGAAAATTATTGTCCAGTCCTCATAGAGCACTCTTGAAAATGAACAATTTCTGCAAATGTTAATTAAACTTACTTAATGATGGACTTTAACCGTGGTTTGGATTTAGTGTTGTATTGATTACAGTGTACAGTTTCTCTTATACTATTTCCAAGAGAAGAAATATGCTTTTGTGTTTTGCCTTATTTTACATATCATCCAGATTTGGCCTTATCATATAGGTACGTTAGATTTGACTATGAGGTCATTTGACTATGAGGTCATTTCTAATTCACATCTTTGCAAATGTAATTAGGCTTAGGTAAGGCAATTTGACTATCTGCATTGAGTATCTGTATGGGAGTTTCAAGCAATGACTAAACATGGTGAAGAAACTGGATGTGTACATTTGCATTAGTCTGTGTTTATGGATCACAGTCATGGACCACATGATATGAGCAGCAGCAGTTTTGAGATCAAAAATGAGAGCTTAAATGTGATCAAGCAAACCTACAGTACCTTTTCATTTTTGCTTTCAAATTTGAAAATGTTACATGCTGAAGTCATTTGTACATATAGCAAAGAGACACAGGGTTCAGCTCTTAAATTATTTTAAAAAATCCATCACGGAAATAAACAAGTCCTCAGGCAAATTGGGCACAAAAGTATGTGTGCGCCTCAAGCTGCTTTTTCTTTCCCTCTTTCTTTTCCTTTCTGTTTTAAATAGGAGCTAAAAATAATTTTTCCTGATATATATTAATTAAAGCAATCACTGCATTTTGCTGTAAATCTTATGCAGCAAGTATTTACACAATAGTTACAACCCCTGTGATGTGCTTTTCCAATGTAAAATGCTTCCACTTTTTCAGAGTTCCTGTAAATCACATGGCTCTTTTGATTAGTCAAATTCACTTCTTCATTTCTGCCACCAGTTGAGAGCACAAGATCAGTTCCCTGATACCATATAAGATAAGTTATTTTCAGATGAATCCAATTTTAACTTGGATTGATCGGATGGTATGGTGTTTGTGTGGAGAAAGCCAGGAGAAGAATTTAAACCAACCTGTTTTGTTGGCTGAAACATGGAAGAAACTGCCACTTGATTCATTGTTCAGACATTGTCAAAACATTTAGCAAAACAAAGGATGGCAAACTATAGTGGGGGAAATAAGTATTGAACGCATCAACATTTTTTTTTTCAGTAAATATATTTCCAACGAGGCTATTCACATGAAATTTTCCCCAGACTTTGGTATAACTCAAGAAATCCAAACATATAAAGAAATCCAAACATTAAAGGCCATAAATGAAGTTATGTGTAATAAAGTGGAATGACAAAAGACAAAAGTATTTAACTCCATCCATCTTCTATACCACTTATCCTTCTCAGGGTCATGAGGAACCTGGAGCCTATCCCAGTGAGCATGGGGCACACAAGGGGTAAACCCTGGACAGGGTGCCAATCCATCGCAGGGCACAATCACCTACACATTCACACACCCACCTACGAACAATTTGGACATGCCAATCAGCCTACCATGCATGTCTTTGGACTGGGGGGGAAACCCCCATAGCACAGGGAGAACATGCAAACTCCGCACACATAGGGCCACGGTGGGGATCGAACCCCCAACCCTGGAGGTGTGAGGCGAACATGCTAACCACTAAGCCTTTGTTTGTAATGACAGCTTCAAGACGCTTCCTGTCTAAAGAAATTAATGGGCAGTATTCAAGTGTGATTTTGGCCCATTCTTCTAAACATATTGTCTTTAAATCTTGTTCAATTGGATTCAAGTCAGGTGACTGACTGGGCCATTCTAACACCTTGATGTTTTTCTCTGATACCAATTGAGAGTTTCCTTTGCTGTATATTTTGGATCGTTGTCCTGCTGGAAGGACCACCCATGTCTCATCTTCATCATCCTGGTGGATGGCAGCAGATTCTTCTCAAGAATCTCCCATCAGAGGGCACCATTCATCATTCTTTCAGTTATATGAAGTCTGCCAGTACCATGTGATGCAAAACAGCCCCACACCATGATGCTTCACCTCCAAACTGCATTGGTGGTATAGTGTTTTTAAGGTGATGTGCAGTGCCATTTCTTCTCCAAACATGGTGTGTAGTATGACAGCCAAAAAGTTACATGTTGCTCTCGTCTGACCAGACTACACTCTCCCAGTATTTCATAGGCTTGTCCAAATTATTTGTACCAAACTATAAATGAGCTTTGACATGCCTTTTCTTTAGTAATGGAGTCTTGCAGGGTGAGCGTGAGCAGTGGAGTGCATTACCTAGTGTTTTCTCTGTGACGATGGCACCTGCTACCTCCAAGTGTTTCTGGAGCTCTTTCCGAGTGGTCCTTGGCTCTTGGGCTACTCTTTTGATAATTCTTATTTTTCCCCCTTTTTTTTTTTATCTCAGCTCAAACAAAGAACTCTTTTGATAATTCTTCAGACTCCTTGGTCAGAAATCTTGCAAGGAGCTCCTGTTCGTGGCCGGTTGATGATGGAGTGATGTTGCTTCCACTTGCGGATAATGTCCCCAATGGTGCTTACTGGAGGATTCAGAAGTTTTGAAATATGTCTGTATCAGATTCCATCAATATGTTTCGCAACAATAAGGTTGTGAAGGTCTTTGGAGAGCTCTTTGCTTTTAACCATCATGAGATGTTTCTTGTGTGACACCTTGGTAACGAAAAGCCTTTTTATAGACCATCAATTTACTAACCCAGCTGATATTAATTTGCACAGATAGGAGGTATAATTTCTTACAGTTTTCAGCTGGTTCCTTGTCTTACCTTGCTTTGGAGAACTGCTTTTTCTTAGTGCGTTCAATACTTTTTTCCTGTGTCATTCCACTTTATTACACATAACTTTATTTATGAACTTTAATGTTGTGAAATCTTTATTTTTGCACATTTAATTGCACTATTAGTTCTTAGCAGGCAATGATCAATTCAAATGTGTTATTCAAATGTGCTATTACATTATATTTTGAAGCAAATGGTATGTGAATTGTGTGTTAATGCTTTTCAGTTTTACACAAGTATGGCTTAAATCTTGATTTGTTTCAGATTTAAGTGATATCATTTTTAAAAAATGATCATCAACTAAGTACAAATTTGTGTTAGTGTTTTATTTACCACTTGATTTCTACATAAGTGAAACTTAAAATAATAATAATAATAATAATAATAATAATAATAATAATAATAATAATTTGTAACTACAACCATGATAACTTGCTTGCTTTGGTTTATTGCAGTAGTTATCCCAAAGTACTAAATATAAAAGATCAGTGAGGCCATTAGCTTAACATAGACATTCGGGGAAAAAAAAAGTTTGTAAATAAAATCACTTACTCACAAAGGAGCCTTTTACTTAACAGTTGTCTGACCTGAGACCTGACAGCAAGTGATTAAGGAGCATCAAATACAAATCAAATACTGCATTCTTTGATCCAGTGTGCGCTCACTAGCTGCCTGTCTGGTCTTTAAGGTAAGTACAGCTTGCTTTTTAAATGGAAAGTCATAAACCTATGCAGATTTTGCACAAATGCATCTATTTTTCTATTTTTAATGGATATATAATAAATAAAACAAAAAAGCAGTTGCAATCTGTTTTTCCTTTATAGAATTTCATGCAATGAAAACTAAAAATTTTCAAGTGCGAAATAATTTCCCAACTGTTACCCAACACATGTGTGATGTAATTGACTTGTGTATAAAATTTCCACTATGTACATTAAATCTTTTGTGCAATAATGCGTTATTTCTTAATTTCTTTTAGTTGTACCGCCAGCTGACTGCTGAGAACAAGGTATGTTTTTAACAGGCGAAACTTTATAATATAGTACTTACTTTGGGATTGATTATTTATTGAACCAAATTATATCTTTCAATCAGAATTACACAATTCTTTATTTATATACTGTAAGTGAAAAAATGAGTATGTGTTGAAAACAGTGAGAGAACACAATGAATAGAGAACTGTGTTCATGAAATGACCTCCTCTCAAAACTCTTTCATAAATTAAATATACAATACATAATATATAATAGACCATTTTTTTTTATATATATATATCTGTGATTTTACCTTCTGTACTTTATTTACAGAGGTTCAATCATAAACTATGGCATCACTGGTGAAAAAAAAGGCTCCATTTTGTCACCTGGAACACATGTGGCATTAAAAGCCCACCACAAAAGTTTTCAGATTTGTTGAGCAGCCTCATTTCCCTAAAGGCTCATATTGCCTTCATACAAGAGACACATGTTGGGCCAACATGTTACCAAATCTTGGAGAATGTTGAAAACTGGAATGTCTACTTCACTGTACACAGCTCTCGCAGTAAAGGAGTCACAGTACTGATCAGCTATGATGTACCATTTGAGTAAATTTGCCATGATGAGGATTGCAATGGAGGTTACATTGTACTCTTCTGTCGTCTGTATGGTGAACTGTACACTCTTGTTAATGTGTACAATCATAAGGCAAACAAAAATGTCTTGGCTAGATCTATAGACTATCTGAGGGAAACAGCTGAGGGTGTGCTAGTGGGAGGCTCATTCATACATAGAGACAATGTAGAATAGCCTCCTGGCAATGTGAGGACACCAGAAAAATCTGGCATCTCTAGATCCAGAATTAAAACAGATTCAGAAAAATATCAAGGGTTTTAGACACTGTCTACAGTTACTTATATTGAGAGTCACTGGATTCATCTCTATTCTATAAGGACATATACTTGTATCTATTAACAGCAACAAGTGTAAATGGTAGCAATTTGACAGTAATAGTAGATTTGGTGATCATTATATATACATAAACTGTGGGTTTTTTGTTTAGTTTTTTTTCTTTTGTTTTTAGCCTTTGTTTAGTCTAATAGTATTCATTTTACATTTAAATTACATATATATATATATATATATATATATATATATATATATATATATATATATATATATATATATATAATTATAATTATATATATACTTATATATAAGTATTTACATCTTGGTTTCCTGTGCATATTAATACAATATTAATTGAATAAAATGTGCAAATTTTTCTTTGGCTACATCTTTTCACAATGTATGACCATGCATACTCCAAATCATGTTTAGGACACACAATCTCCTGTACAGAGCTTTTTATTTTTTTAACAAAACTAAGAAATCTATTTCCTCTCCATCACACTCTATCTTATCTGGATTAGTGTGAATGTTTTGTTTACAAGTGTGTGTGACAAGTGTAGAAAACAAGACACAATCAGAAGGAAAGGGTGATCAGGAGCAGGAACTTATTAAATGCTATACACATTATTATTATTATTATTATTATTATTATTATTATTATTATTATTATTACTATTATTGTGAGTGTGGCCTCCAAAGCTGACTGTCCAGTTTTTACCATAAGAATGCCATTAGATTGCGAATTGTACTGTACACAAACATAATAAACATTATTAGGGAGTTTTGGGATTGATATTTATTACAACAAATGATATCTTTTAGTCAAGTTTACATATTTCTTCACTAATATACAGTTCACTTATATAGCTTTTCAACTATAAGTCTAAAAAAGGTGAATGAGTATGTAGTAAAAACTGTATTGAGAACACACAATACACAGAGGACTGTGTTCATAAAATGACATTCTTAAAACTCCTTCACACAATTATGGCCTGATATGAAAAATTAAAATAAGTGATGTGTCATGTAAAACGTTTTAGAGACAGATGCAAGTGCAGTTAAGAGCTTTATTGAAGAGAGAGAGGCATACAATTCCAAATCGAAAGGCAACATACATGGTCATAAACAGGCAAATGGTCAGGCAAAAGTCAAACAGGATGAACTAGACTAAGACAGGAATCGATAAATGAGGATGAGAACAGGATCAAAACCATGAAACAAAAAAGAGGATCAAAAGGCATGATACAGTACAAACACTCATGATACTTCGCCATGAACAAAGTCACACCATATTTTTTTAAATACTTAACGAAATCAAAGGTAGAACATAAACAGCTGTGAATAATAATGACACGTGAGGGAGACATCCAATAATGTAACAGGGGCGGAGACAAGTCATAAACCATAACAAAACACACGTGTAGAAAGTGAGCAAAGTCACTGATAAACCAAGATGCATGCGCTGTTTTGCTTCGAGCAGTTGAGGGGAAATCCGTGACATGATGTTTGATCCTTGCTATAAACATTCATAACATACATAACATACGATAAACAAAAATATTAAAATAACCGTGTGTTTGTTTCCACAGACAGGCTCTGCTCATACATGCACACCCGAGCAAACAGGAGCGAGTTGTTTGGATAATTGATGAATTCCAGGAAGATTCAGGAATTAAATTTAAAAGACAATTTCACAGATAGAGACTGAGATGATTAAAGTGTACAAATGTATGTGACAGCTAGATTACATTTATACATTTACTGTGGTAGGATTACAAAATATCCAGACACGACCAAGACAAACTATTTAATTTTATATTGTCATCCTGACTTTATTGATGTACAGCGCTACCTACAGTATATACACACACACACACACACACACACACACACACACACACACACACACATATATATATATATATATATATATATATATATATATATACACACTGCCTGTATATACTTTTCTCTGCCTCAAGTTTTTGATCTTGTTGAAATCTTTCTAATAAAGCTGTTGAGTACCTGGGATTTAGAATCAAACAGGATAATTACAATTTTGTGTAGCATTTTCCAAAACTGGTATTTGCCTTACAAATGATAAATGAATTCAGGTAAAGAAGCACATTTAACAGTTTTTAGCATTTAGTATGTTGTATTTAATGTATCATGTAATGGAAGCTGAAGCTCTTCTGGGGAACTCAGACATTTTTCCATTCACCAACCTCATCCTCGATCTGGCTCTGAGGAAGCTAGAAGATCTGATTCTCAAAATAGAGACAGAGTGCATGACCTGTCTTTCATTTACAGACATGTTGTGCTCATACATGCACCTTGGCAGCATTTATGTTGGATGCTTATTAGCAGATGTCCTGCTGATAAAATTAAATGTCTTGCCCTGTTTGTCTACAATTACAAATACACAGAAATTTACTTTCATTTTGTACCTTAGTTTCACATTCAATCTAGAATTTGTCTTTTATTGAGGTTATATTTAACTATAACTGGATGTGCACATTTGCATCAGTTTGTGTTCATGGATCTTCATCATGGATGACATGATGTGAGCAGCAGCTGTTCTGTCAATAACACAATCTTAAACCTGATCAAGAAAACCTAGAGTACATTTTCATTTTTGTTTCTAAACTTGACTTTAAATGCCCAAATCATAGAAACAGTCAGGAGACCTCCAGTAACATTTACTAATTTGTAAAGTGTTTTATTGTTTATTGGTCTATTGTAAATTGTAACTTTATTCATTCCATATATTATATTCTACATGTTCTTGCAATATTTACAGATGAAAATAAACCTTTTTTTTTTTCTTGGGCACACAATTTCCCCAGTGTTTAGTGTTCAAAAACACGCATATTCCCAAGCAAGCTTAGGTTTAGTTCTTTATGGGTTAGACAATACATCATGGAAAGAGGGATGTGCTCATGCAAACATCACATGAATGTATGTGTGTGTGCATTTCCTGCTTTTTGTTATTCGTTTTGTTTCTCTTGCTTTGTATGGAAGAGATAAAAGCCTCCTTTTCTTTTTCTTGCCATAATCACCACATTTTGCGGCAAGGTAAGTTCCCAACAAGGGACTCTATATAACAACATTTATAATATTTATTGAAAAATAGGTTAATAATACACAATACACAGAGACCATTTTTTTTAAGGAAATGGTATGTGAAGGAATTTATGTACTATTACACATTTATGCAATTTTTGGTATTTGATTATTAAATAAACAAAAACACTAACGGTAAACAAAGACACTAACTTACAATGCAAAATTTTATTTTACAGTTGTCTGACTTGAGAACTGAGATCAAGGGATCAAGGAGCATCAAAAACAAGTTACTTGTCTGGTGTTTAAGGTATGTAAGATGTACTGCACACTAACATGACAAACTTTCTTCCTTTTTAAATGAAATCCATGAACCTACCGTGCCCTCCACTAATATTGGCACACTTGGTAAATATGAGCAAAGAAGGCTGTGAAAATTTGTCTTTATTGTTGAATCTTTTGATCTTTTGTTTAAAAAAGTCACAAAAATAATCTGCTCTCATGGATATCAAAATATTGCAAACAAAACTCATGTTAAAAAAATATTTTTTAAATATAGGTATGCAACAATTATTGGCACCCTTTTTAGTCAATAGTTTGTTCTACCTCCCTTTGCCAAGATAACAGCTCTGAGTCTTCTCCTATAATGACATGAGGTTGAGAATACATGGCAAGGGATCTGAGACCATTCCTCCATACAGAATCTCTCCAGATCCTTCACATTTCGAGGTCCATGCTGGTGGACTAAATATCCACTCTGCTAAGTATTAAATAAATTTCAGTTACAGTGGTCAGTACTTTTTTCCTGTGTCATTCCACTTTATTACACATCACTTTATTTATAGACTTTAATGTTGTGAGTTCTTTATATTTCTGGATTTCTTGAGTTAATACTGATGACTGGTGAAAATTTCATGTGAAAAGTCTCATTGGAAATATATTTACTGAACTTTTTTTGACACGTCCAATAGTTATTTCCCCCACTGTATAATTCATTATAAGCATGGGTTTCATAGAAAGTGTTACCAAACACTCTAACAGTGATCATTAATGTTTTCTCCAAGTTGATTTTCCTGCCATATATTACATAGAGTAATCATTTCCTTTCTTCTGCTGTATGGACCAATAACTACATCACCTGTGACATGCGATTGTGTTTTCAAAGCTCCTCTGAATTCTATGACTCATGTGACTGTTTGTTCTGCTGCTAGGTGGGTGCACAAAGTAGCTTTCCAAAGAGGACATCTATATAATAGCATTTAAAATATTTACTGAAATAGATGTGAATTACAACATTACAAATACATACCTTACAATAGTTCTTGATTGCTATTAAATTATTGTTCCTCAATAGAATTGAATGTTTTTCTAAAAACAGTAGCATATAAATCATATGAATGTAAATATAAAATGTTAGTTTTAACAGGCAATAATCAATTCTAATGAAATATGTGCCATTAAATTATATTTTGAAACAATTGATATGTGAACTGGATGTTCATATGTTTTACAAAAGTATGGCTTAAATAATGATTTGTTTGTTTTAATTTTAAATTATGCATTTTTAAATCATTTTAATATCAATGATAAATAGTCTGACAAAGTAATCATTCATAATCTTTCTTAACTTCAACCCAGATTACAGCATTTGTTTTGGTTTTATGCAGAAGATTTTTTTTATTTTGTGAGCATCCTGGAAAAAATTCCGTTTGGTAATGACCAGAATTGCTTACCTTGAACATTGGACAGTGAACAACAGTTGTCTGAGCTGAACTGAGATTGGCAACAGCAAACACTTATGTCTTCCTGCATTTAATATACTATACAATATATTTATTGTTTGTAATGCCAAGTTCATCCATTTATCATTTGAAGTTCATTTGTATGCTGAGAAGAAAAAATACGGTCTAATTTGTCATACATCTGTAAGTAAATTTTGTATATGTATTTTTTTTTGTTGTTGTTGAGCATCCTGTTTTCCTCAGTGTATGACTTACTATCAAACACTACTTATAGAGTTTTATATTTTACTTTAGCTTGAGTCTTATCAACTGTTCAGAGCCTTTGAGTTGAAGCTGCTTGTGTGTCGTCTGGTGTTAAATAGTGTTATGGTGTTAGTATTGACGATAGCACCTAAACCACAATATAGGTGCCTCAAACCACAATTTCTACTTCACTTGAAGTAGTGAAGTGAAATAATTAATTATTTAATTATATTATTTGGCATGTGCAAATATTTCGACACACTTCTGTTCGTCAAAACTTATTAGGCCTAAAAGCTTCATGAAACACTAAACTACATTTTCTGAGATTTTAACACAGGCGTACATGTCGCACATCATAAAAGACAACCTTGGTATCCGTTCATTTTAACTGTAGGAGAAAACTGGTTAATTTTTAGCTTTTTTCCACTATTTTCGTCTTTGGGGTTTAAAATGTCGTTACAGGCAGTGATGTGGCAATGTACATCGATGACGCGTCGGTGTCTCATAATTATTCATGAGACTGTGTGTTATTATCCTATGAGAAGACGCTGTCTCTTAATTATTCATGGCCGGCCCAGTGTATGATTTTCCACTTTTCACTTCCGGTGCAAGAACACTTTGCACCTGGACTTTTGTTTGTTTTGTCTGACTTGTATGTGCTTTGTGTGAATTATTTAGCTTTTTTGGTTCCTTGACCGCCAACATTTTCAGTTTTGGACTCTTTTGGATACGTTTGTGTTTCTTCTCGCTGCTTGATGCTTGTTTGGCTGTCGGCCTGCTGCAAGTTCTCTCCTCATTCTGTCCACCACTTCTGGCTCAGCTGGTGAATGAGTTAATGCTCTCTGCATCAGTTCTGCTGATTGCTTACTACTTACTGTTTGGATGAGTTGTCATCCTCTTGGTGAGCTGTGACAGTCAGGGTCTGGCTAATGTGGTATTGGTGGCCGCATCATATCTGTCAGCATAAATATGCCTCGGGCAGTTGCTCACTTTCTGCTCCTATTATGCATAATTTTTGGTGATGAAACTAAAATGGAGGTCGGATACTCATCATCCCAAGTCAGGGCTTTAAAGTGCCGTACGCATCTTGATTCTGTGACATACGAGTACTGTCAGATGCTTGGGATTACTTGTCGTTTGCAATACATACACCACACACCTGGAGAATCCCTCAACACTCATTGCACAAATACCTGGTATTATCCCATGCATCTGGTTTAACTGGGCCCCACCTAAGTCTAAGTCACCATCTACTGACTGTAGGACGTGCCAATCGCTTATATATCCTAACCACGATGTACAGTGCTATAAATCTCTGATCAACCCCGATGCTTCACATCATCATTTTGCTCATCAGAACTGCCGCTCCATCTCTGATAAAGCCTCATACCTCAGTGAAATAATCACGGAAAAAAACTTTGATATGCTACTACTTGTTGAAACCTGGCAAGTACCTGGTGATTACGTGCAGCTGAACCTACTTACACCAGATACAGACACCTGTCCAGACCGTGGCTACATGGCAAGGGGGGTGGCCATGTAGCCCAACTTGACTTTCACAATACTAATACAATTTAGTATTAGTATTACAAATTAGTATTAGTATTAGTATTAGTAAATTAGTATTAGTATTACAAATACAATTTGACTATATGGTATTAAAGTCTGTCCTCTCACAATTTCACTGTCCTCTTACAATTATACTACGATATCATCCTCCCAAAGTTCAATCTGACTTTTTTCCCGAACTCAGTGAACTGCTAACTCTTGCCTGTGCTTCGTGTTCACGTGTCCTCCTGCTTGGTGACTTTAATATTCATGTGGATACAGTGTGCGCTAACTCATCTCAACTACTGTCTGTTATTGATTGTTTCAATTTGACTCAGCATGTGACCTTTTCTACTCACACCCATGGTCATACTCTTGATTTAATCTGTACATCTGGGTTTGATATTGCTGTAGTCTCCTCTTTTGACACTGGCATATCTAATCATAAGCTCATTGAATTTAGTCGCAGTCTACCTGCTCTAAATGCAATAATACAATGATATCCTATCAGGAGCTTTAATCGGTTGATGCCACATTAGTCTGTGCTTCCACTGCTTCCTCTAAAATTTCTGATGTTTTTGATATCTCCTGTCCTTCAGTTATACTCTCAAAAAAAAACCACTCTGTTATTTCTGATATTTTGCATAAGCATGCTCCTATTAGGACTAGGCCTGTCCCCTCCTCCCACACTTCCCCCTGGTATCTGAAGATTTTTGTTGCTCTTTCCTGAATTTTTCCTGAATTAAACCAACAAGTACTGTAAAAAATCATCTTTTTCACCTTTGAAGCTCATATAAACCCCCTTCCTAAAATTGGTTTCTTTCACCTGCGTCACATTGCTCACCCCCGTCCCTTCTTTAGACTCAAAGATGCTGAAACACTACTTCATGCATTTATTTCCTCACAGCTTGACTTGCAATGCTCTCCTCATTGGTCTACCTGCTAATTCTATTGCTAGGTTGCAATATATTTTAAACTCTGCCGTTAGGCTTCTCACACATACCATGCGCTCAGCTCACATTACTCCAATCCTGTCTGAACTGCATTGGCTACCGATTTCATTTCGTATTAAATATAAAATAATCCTGCTCACATTTAAATCACTTCATGGTTTGGTACCTTTCTATCTTAGTGCACTGCTTCTCCCACACAACCCCGTTCTCTCAGGTCCTCTGGGCTCGGAATGCTCTCTGTCCCTAGATTTTTCAGTGTTGTAGCACCTAAAATCTGGAATTCTCTCCCTCTCCGCAGCATCACATCCATCTCTGACTTCAAATCACAATTAAAAACGTATCTGTTTTCTCAGTGTTATCTGTCCTAATCTGTTATAATACATTTTCTCAGTGACTGTACTGTGTATTTCTTTTCTGTGTTTGGTTGCTCTTTGTTTTTCACATTGTGTGTTTGTGCATGATTGTTCATTGTTTATGTATCATTGAATTGAAAGTGTATTTGAGCTCTGTAAAGGCACTATATAAATTAAACATATTATTATGACAGCACATGGTGCTTTCCTACAACAGATGTAGTAGATGAGAGAGGCATTCAAATGGGTCACAGGTGTTTGTTTCAGTGGTCTAAGAGTTTGAGTGTGTTTTCTTGGGGCAGCTATGAGAATTGGAGAAAGGTGGACTTCTGACTTGCTCATGAAGGCAGTTTGCATCTACACAAAGATGCGGTACTAAGTCCTGAGGACTTTTCCATCCCTTCAAATGAGGTGTGTGTCTAATTTTTAACCATGACAGTTTTAATTGTCATTTGAGCTAATTAAACCTCTGAAAGCTCCACGAGCATCGATGGGCCGTTGCATGCAAAACTATACAATGAGAGTCCACATTGAAAGGAAGATTCTTCCCCTTTTCATTCATGAAATATTATTAGCCTATTAGCTAGCTACATTTCCCATACTGCACTGCAGTCTACAAACATGGCCTCCATGGATCGCAATTCCCAGAACACTCACATTCATTCTAATCATGCAAACCTGCATCCAATCTCACACACAATCACACCACGCATAAAAGAGACTGTTTGAACGCTAAATATTTGCGAAGTATTACATAAGATTCCATATACCAAGCGTTTGTTTCTCGATTCGTTACTCTCGATTCGAGTACTGTTTTGATCTTGTTCTCGCCCTCATTCTCGATTCTTGTTTTGAATTGTTTGCCGATCGCCTGACCTATTGCCTGTTTATGACCACGTCTATGTTTCACGATTTGAATTTCTCTGCCTGTCTCTCATATAATAAAGCTTTTATCTGCATTTGCATCCTTCCTACCTCCTTTACGTCTATTACGTGACATCTATACAGCTTGTAGATCTGCTCCCACTCTCCAGACTGGTCCACTATCAGCATGTTTCAATGAAATAAGTCCAGTTTTAAAAACTTAACATGGACAAAACTGAGATCATTATTATCGGAACACCAACACTTACTAAACATATCCTCTATGAACTTAGTTGTGACATTGATAGCACTCTCATAAACCAACTAGTACTGTAAAAAATGTAGGCATCATCTTTGATCCCTCCCTCACCTTTGACACTCATATAAACCCCGTTCCTAAAATTAGTTTCTTTCACCTGTAGATGTGGGTCTTTAGCTGTTTTTTGAAAATCATGACCAATTCGGCAGTCTAGATTAAGGTTGGAAGTTCATTCCACCACTGGGGGACAGTTAGTGTAAGGGTTCTGGAAAGGGACCTTGAACCACACTGAATAGACACTACTAAGTGTCAGTTGTTAGTCAATCACAGATTGCATGAGGGAACATAAGCCTTCAGACACATAAGGACACTTCAGCATGTGGAGTCATCCAGGCCGGGAATCGAACCGCCAACCCTACGTTTAGTGGGCAACCCACTCTTCCACCTGCACCACAGCACCTGCATCAACCCTCTTTTTCTATTGTTCTTTCTTTTCTTGCCGATATTTACCCAATAGTTACAATGCCTATAATATGTTTCCTGTAGGTAAAATTCTTCCACTTTCACGTAATTTGTGCGACTAATTTGATTCTTCACCTGAAACACTTCTTCATTTCTGCTGAGACCAGCTGAGAGCAAAGTTCTCAAAGAGGCAAATAACATAATAACATTTGTAATACTTAGAAAAAAAATAAAATAAATAAGAATAAGAAAGTCTTAAGAACACACAATGCATAAAGGATTATTTTTAAGGAACTTGTGTCTGAACTGGACATTTGTGTCCAATTTATGTATTTATTCACATTTATGTAATTTTTAGTATTTCTCAAAAAACTGGTTTGTTTTAGTTCAAGTTATGTAAATTTAAATAATGAGCATCAACTCTACAACTTTGTGTTAGTGTTTTATAGATTGCTTGATTTTTAATGTAAACAAATAATAGTCTATCAATTTTTAACAGCAATAATGATCATGGCTTTTTCTTAGGTTTTTTGCAGTAGATCTAATTATCACAAAGGACATAATATAAAAATACTAACGGGGCCATTAGCGTAGCATAGAGGTTAGGAATCTCTTACATTGGAAACTTTTACTTTACAGTTGTCTGACCTGAGAACTGAGATCAAGTGATTAAGGAGCATCAAAACAAACACTGGTGTCTCTGCATTCTGTGATCCAGTGTGGCCTCCAAAGCTGACTGTCCGGTCTTTACGGTAAGATTGCCATTACATTGCAAATTGTACTGTACACAAACATGATAAACATTATTAGGGAGTTCTCCTTAGTGATCTCATGAACCTGTGCAGATTGTCTACAAATGTATGTTTTCTGTATTAAACTGATGCATAAGGAATAACACACAAAAGCAGTTGCAATCTCTTTTTCCTTTATGTAATTTTATGCAGTGAAAACTGTACAACTTTCAATGAGAGATCATTTACCCAACTGCTACGCAACATACACGCCATTAATTTGTGTACAATATCTCCACTATGTACAATAATTCCTGTAGATTTAACAAATGCCTTATGTCATAACTTCTTACATCTGTATTTTGTTTCTTTCTTTCATTTGTACCACCAGCTGACTGCTGAGCACAAGGTAAGTTTCCAACAAAGAAATCTGTATGATACAGTATTTATTTTGGGATTGATATTTATTACAACAAATGATATCTTTTAGTCAAGTTTACATATTTCTTCACTAATATACAGTTCACTTATATACCTTTTCAACTATAAGTCTAAAAAAGGTGAATGAGTATGTAGTAAAAACTCTATTGAGAACACACAATACACAGAGGACTGTGTTCATAAAATGACATTCTCAAAACTCCTTCACACAATTATGGCCCGATATAAAACAATTAAGATAGCTGATGTGTCATGTAAAAAGTTTTAGAAACGGATGCAAGTGCACTTTATTGAAGAGAGAGATAAAATCCAAATGGAAAGGCAAAATACATGGTCATAAACAGGCAAATGGTCGGGCAAAAATCAAAGAGGATGAACTAGGCTAAGACAGGAATCGATAAACGAGGATGAGAACAGGAACAAAACTACGAAACAAAAACTAGGATCAAAAGGCATGATACAGTACAAACACTCATGATACTTCGCCATGAACAAAGGCACACGATAGTTTTAAATACTTAACGTAATCAAAGGCAGAGCATAAACAGCTGTGAATAATAATGACACGTGAGGGAGACATCCAATAATGTAACAGGGGTGGAGACAAGTCATAAACCATAACAAAACACACGTGTAGAAAGTGAACAAAGTCACTGATAAACCCAGAAGAGCGTGCTGTTGTGCTTCGAGCAGTTGAGGGGAAATCCGTGACATGCTGTTTGATCCTTGCTATAAACATATATACCATACAATAGACAAAAATATTAAAATAACTGTGATTTTAATTGTGTCTTTTATTTACAGAAGTCCAATCATTAATCATGATGCCCCAAGAAAAAGCAAGCCTCCGTTTTGTCACCTGGAACACTAATGGTATAAGAAGCCCAGATGAAAAGTTTTCAAATGTGTTGCGCAGTCTCCGTAAAATTCAGGCTGATATTGTCTTTATACAAGAGACACGTGTAGGGCCAGATTGTTACAAAATCTTCACAGACTTGGTACCATTTCCTTATCATAAAGTTTGGAAAGTCTACTTCACTGTACACAGCCCTAAAAGCAAAGGAGTTGCAATACTGATAAAAAACAGCGTACCATTTGAGTACATATGCCATGATGAAGATTGTAGTGGAGGTTACATTGTGCTCTTCTGTCATCTGTATGGTGAACTGCACACTCTTGTTAATGTGTACAATCATAAGACAGACAGACTTGTCTTAGGTAGATTAAAAGAATATTTGATGGAGACAGCTGAGGGTGTGCTAGTGGTTGGAGGTGATTTCAACACAGTTTTACATCCCAGCTTTGATCGGAGTTCTTCAACTTTAAGGCCTTCAACATTTAGAGATGTTTTAGAAGACTTTACTCTTTCTCTGAATCTCAGAGACACCTGGTCATACTTACGCTATGCTGATGAGGGCTTTACACGAAGTCAGAATGAGAATCACTCCAGAATAGACATGTTTTTCTTGCACAAAGACACACTGGTACGAGCACGTAATATCACTGTACAGGACAATGACATTTCTGATCATAATCCAGTTGTAATGGAACTTGAAGTGCAGCAACAGACGGAAAAAACATTTCCAAAAGTTTCCTTGCTTGTTAAGCAAATTCCAAATAACAGGATATCAGGGAAGATTAGTGGGGCAGAAATCCTGAGTGCCATCAAGACTTTGGCTGACTCACAAGAACAAAGACCTGGTGAAAAGCAAGTGGGCTACTATAAAAGCAATCGATGCCAAGTGACAGAAAGCTTAAAGATTACTTACAACAACATGTTAAAGACAAATCATGTATCTGAAGCTTTTAAAGAATCTTATCATTCACAAGACAGATATGTCTTCAGTGCAGAATATTTGATATTCTCTCAAATTTTAGCCAAGCGCCTTAGTGCATACATTTCCCCCTATATCAAGGAAAAGCCAGAAAAAAATCTTGATAAATTTCTCACTGTGACATTTGAGAAAGGCATACAAGAGATTAAGTTTTCTTTCCTTGAGACAAGCCGTGAACTTCATAAAGACTTGAGGTCCTCTGTCCCCCCAACCAAGTTCCGTATTCTGGGGCGCCTTCTTCCAGAAGTCCAAGGCTCTTCTGGGAAACTCAGACATTTGCTGCCTGGCTGTCCACTTACCAACACTATCCTTAATTTAGCTCTGAATAAGCTAGATTGGATTCTCAATAGTGAGAAGAAGTGCAGGAGTAGTGTTTGTTTCCACAGACAGGCTCTGCTCATACATGCACACCAGAGCAAACAGGAGCGAGTTGTTTGGCTAATTGAGAAATTCCAGGAAGATTCAGGAATTAAATTTAAGACAATTTCATAAATAGAGACTGAGATGATTAAAGTGCACAAATGTATATGACAGCTAGATTACATTTATACATTTACTGTGGTAGGATTACAAAATATCCAGACACGACCAAGACAAACTATTTAATTTTATATTGTCATCCTGACTTTAAAATACTTTATTGATGTACAGGACTACCTAGATACTAAATATTTTGAGAATTATTAAAGGGCTTTTCAACAGCAACCATTTGAAGAATATTAAGCATATGACAAGTTCTGTACAACATCTGCATTGCAAATTGAAATTGCATTTAAACCTCCGTCAGAGGTGCATTTATTTTTTCATGTCTGATCAAATTTATATATATATATATATATATATATATATATATATATATATATATATATATATATATATATATATATACGTGTGTGTGTGCTTACTTTTATGTTTAATTTTGATTGCTGTTATGATTTTATTGACTTTTTATTTAATGCATTTGTTTATTATTGTATTGACTACTGGTTGTAAATATGTTTACTGTAATTTCTTGAATGTGGTCCATTCTAAAGTCATGATATCGTACATCGTTATGGTCTTCTTTATCGGGATTGAAAGAAAGTATTTTGAAATGCACTTCATTTTATAAACACTTGGAAGAAAAGGGTTTTCTGTTGGCCTTTTCATGAATGACCATATATAAGGGCCCATTAGTACCACAGTGGGTGATCACAGTCCATCACTGGAACCACGATTAAAATAGATTCAGTAAAATATAAAGGGTTTCAGACACTGTTATACAGTTGCTAATGTTAACATGTGCTTCATTAGCTGGGATTACTGGAGTTATCTGTAAGATATAAATATATATTTGAATGCAATCTATGTATTTTTACTTAAAATGTTTTAAGGATTATTATTTGACTTTTGTCTTTCAAATTCTTGTCCAGTTCTTTGTCAATTATTACAGCAATGGTTCAGGGCTTTATGTTTGCAATCATTATAGATATATAAACAGTAGGTTTTAGCTTTTGTTGAATCTAATGCTATATTAAGTCATCTTTACTCTATTTATGAGGATATTGTTTTTTGGGAAATTCTTAATGTCATATTTCTTTCTTAATAAATAAAAGCTGTGTCGTGTAAAACATGTCAGTTGTCTTGAAATGTACAGTCAGGTTCATAAATGTTTGGGAAATATATAACATCTTAAATATAAATTTTAATCCTGATCTTGGCTGCCTCGGATGGTCTTCAAATCTGTTTTTAAATCATATTCTCAACATTCCAAAACCAATACATTATAGTGGAAACTGGCAACCAAATGTGTACATTAACACAGTTTGTTTTCATACAGCTAGCATGAATTAATCATGCTTTTTCAAAACCCTGGAATAAAATCAAACACTGCACTCACCTGAGCTCGAACCTAGGACCCTGTCAATTGATCACACTCACAATACATAATTCTAATTAGTATATTAGATACTTGTTTAAATTAAATTTACTATAAGCAATGAAATCACATTTTGATGAGAAACTAAATATTTTATGTAAAATATAAATAGTATTTTTTCTTAAATCTGACTGACCGCGTATTCCTTGTTCAGTGCATCTAATGGCTGGCTGCAGTGAGATTTTTAACCAAACCCATTCCCATGTTAATGAATGGGACAGCTGACAATCTATCGTTTGAAGTTACAGCTCTACAAATTATTTATGGGGCTGACACAACTTACAGCAAAAGTATTTAGCTGTATATTTTCAGTCTTCTCTATAAATAGATTATGTCAGTATTTAGTAGCAGTGCAATATATGTGGAGACCCGGATACACTTGTGAATGGATTTTTTTGAATGCCAAGAGTCCAAAATCAACAATCATTTACAAACATTTCAGCCATACAGGTATGGCCACCACAGACTACAATCCACAGAGAGTTCTAATCGAGCACACGTGTTTCCAATTACACTCAAACTCTACATAACAGATTTTGGACATTCAAACGGTTACAAAGTAAAACCCAGTAGTGTTAACTCTGATCTTACCAAGTCTTTTGTTCACGTATCACGAACGCTGGTTTTTGACTAGGATTGTTTCCTGCTTTCTGTATTTTGGTTTTTCTACATTGTGCTGTTTGCTGATCGCCTGAGCCTTTTCCTGTTTCTGACCTTGAACTTGCCTCACGTTCTGGATTTGTCTGCCGATTGTGATTTAACTGCCTCTACTGCATTTGCATCCATCTCAGTTTTTCTGTTGTGACACTGCTGTCTATTAATGGAAGAAACACCTGACCATAAAATTGTAAACAAAACAAAAGTGAAACAAAAATGAAATATTTGAACTATGCACGGTATAAATTTATGTTTTTCTTCTTAACCATTGTAATAAATATTATTTCTTGAATCTATGGTTTAAAGTGATAAACTGTCTAAAATGTGTAGAAATATATCAGCATTACTATTAACAGGGATTGTTTTTATGTTAGAGAGGAAATATACTTTCATTTTGTACCCTAGTAAATCCTGAATTTGTCTTTCATGTAGGATAGATTTTACTATGCAAAAGAAAGCTCAAGTTATTTCTTATTCATATTATCTTGGCTTAGGTACAGTTTGAATACTTATCTGCATGGAAGCTGAAAGCATTGACTAAAATGAAAATGAAAGTGGATGTGGGAGGTGTTGTGTCAGTAGCATCAGTCTATGTTTATTCAGTCTGTGTTTGGATTACAGGCACTCTAGTCACACATAAAATAATCTAGATGTAGTTAGCTGTATAGGAACTTATTATTCTTATCTTGTTACATTATTACCTTATTATTACCTTAGGGTCTTAGGCAAATGCCATCTTTTAGTTGTCCATAATGAAACATACCTTCATCAGTCAGTTAAACTATCGTTTTATGATGAAATGTATTCTACTATCAATAATTTTAAAGATTACCAGCTATTATCTCGCGTCGTATACTTTATCCTGTTAAAATTCCGATGGTCAGCACGCTGTCACCATGATATGAGCAAATCTATGCTATCTACACAGATTCTGTGTGTACGAAGGTACTCATACCTTTGGAAAGCTAAGATTCTTGTGCTTCAATATAAATATAAACCATTTCAAGATACAAACAGCAGCTACAATCAACGTCTCTGTCAAACCACCGATATACAAACAAACACTTACGAAACGGAGGCAACTCACCTCATATGAATCCTCATAGTAATCCACTGATCAGTAACATCCTGACAAAAACAGTCCTGTTATACTGGCAAAGGTCCAAACAATCCAATTATGAAATATATTTAGTCCACTTTTCAAAAGAGACCAAAACCATGCATGTACTCCAAATGGTTCAAGAACAGCTTTAATTTAAGTTTGGGTATGCCTTGGCTAGGCATTTTAGGCTAATTTTACAGGAGCTTTACTTTATGAGAATTTACAGAAAAACGCACTAACAACATGCTTACAGGTTTGATTATATTTACAGATATCCCCTGTATCACCGCACACAAAAACTAGAAAATCACAGCCAAAAGCAGCACATTGTAGCATTCTTCTCCTGCTGCAGGGGCTGGTAGCTAATTATTTTGGTTTAATGGCACTATTCTGGAGTGTGGTTCAGAGTGCTCAAATTGCAACCATTTTACATCATCATCGACTCATCGAGTGCACTGCACATGTCACGTAATGGTGGCCTCTGTAAGTTAAAATATGTATTAAACATAATATTTTGTGTGTTTTCAACGTATTTCAACGTATTTCAGTAGGAGAGGGCAATTACTGCGTGTTAAGGCCGACAAGTCTTCATAGGCGTTTTTTTTTTTTTTAAAGCATTACTAAACTCTAGTTTAGCCATCCAAACAGTTGACAGCATCTCTTAGAAGTTCAGAAATATCATCTCATCTCATCATTCTCATGTATTGAAGCACCTTACACTTCCCTCTGCTTCAACTCAAAAAGAATGCAGGCTACAGTATATAATGATTGGTATTTTGTGTGCTATTGCTTTTGGAGCAATCAAAACGAGACTGACACACAACACAGTCTTTCACCTGGAGTGATCCCATACTAAGTGGGACACTGGTCCCAAAATACCACTGTATCATTAAAATAGACCCGAGAGCTGTCTATCTTATCTATTTTATGCAGAAACAAGGAAAAAGTGAAATAAGAGAGACATTTGGAGAAAAGATTGGTTGGGAGAAACAGGCAGCAAGGATTGCTATTCTGCAAAGAGAACTAGCGGTATAGTGAAAATAAACATTTTTATACTGTGAGGACTGGATGTAAGTATAGAGAGCCCTTACTGGACACAGCTGGTGCATTCTCTCTTGTTCTGGTGTGAGGAACAGAGGAGGGCAGAAAGCCTGCAGGCTTAGGCTGACTCTAAGGGCTCAAATGGGGCACCTGACAGACCTTCCAGGACCACAGAAGGTCCCAGGAAGGTATGCGCTGCCTGCAGATTGGCCTCAGTCACCTGACACCACACTGACATGGTGGCCACGTAAGCCCTGATTGTAGAAGGAGCCCACCCCGCTGAGAAACATCCTTGTAAGAACTCCAGGACCGTAGCTATTGCACAATTCACTGGGTTTAGCTGGCGTTCCTCACACCACAAGACAAAAAGCCGCCACTTGAGCGCATACAATTTCCTTGTGGATGGTGCTCTAGGGTTTAACATGGTCTCTACAACCTCAGCTGTGAGACCAGACTCTATGAGCTGGTGCCCCTCAGGGGCCAGATCCACAGTTCCCGTAGTTCTGGCCGAGGTTGATAAATCAGCCCTCCGGCTTGAGACAGTAGATCCAGTCTAAGGGCTCAAATGTGGCACCTGACAGACCTTCCAGGACCACAGAAAGGTCCCAGGAAGGTATGCGTGGCCTACAGATGGGCCTCAGCCGCCTGACACCACGCACGAACCTCAAAGTTAGAGGATGTTGCCCCACAGAGGCTCCATCAACAGGGTTGTGGCTGGCCGAGATAGCAGCCACATAAACCTTGATTGAAGAAGGAGCCCACCCCACTGAGAGATGTTCTTGTAAGAACTCCAGGACTGTAGCTATTGTGCAGTTCACTGGGTCTACAGTGGATCCCTTCGGATGGGAATCTCACAAGGAGTGCCATCTAGCAGGGATATTATCTCTGAGAACCATATTCGAGCTGGCCAATAAGGTGCTACTAGCAGCAGACGTAGACTGTCTTGGTGAACTCTCGCTAGAACTTCTGGGAGCAGAGTGATCGGGGAAAAGCATATAGATGTGACCTCAGCCACATGTGCACCTTGGTGTCCAGCCCTAATTGTGTGGGAGGAGTGAGAGCGAACGACAGTGTGTTGTCTCCTCAGAGGCGAACACAAATCCACCCCCTTGGCCAAATCTCCGCCATATGGACTTCACGACTTGTGGATGGAGCCACCAATCCCTGGGCCTCAGCCCCTGCCTCAACAGGATGTCTGCCCCCACATTCCAGTTGCCCAGAATGTACATTACACTCACTGACAAAACTTTCCCTCTGCCCAGAGAAGAATTAGTTGCGCCTGCCTGAACAGGGGGTGTGGACATAATCCTCCCTGGTGGTCAATATATGAGACCACCGCTGTGTTGTCTGTAAACACATGGTGACCTCTCAACTGACCAAGAAGGAATTTCACTGCTAGAAATATGGCCCACATTTCTTGGCAATTTATATGTCGCTCCAGATGAGGGCCACTCCAGAGACCGTGAGCTGGACAGCTGTCTAAGACCATGCTGTAGCCCGTGAGATTGGTGTCTGTCATTACCACCTTGCACTAAGGAGACACACCTAGAGTGTGACCCAAGGCTAGAAACCAGGGACACTCAAATTCTCAGAGCACGTAGGCATCGCTGCGTGACACTGATTACTCTCAGAGGTTTCATCCTTGGACGAAACCCCCAACTTCTCAGCCACCACTGAAATGGTATGACGTTGGCTGCCAATAGTCTCCCATAGAAACTGGAAGGGATGCCAAGATCCAGCTTTATCTTGCTCAAATTTGATAGGATTGACTCTACACACGTCGTGGATAGAAATGCCATCATCGTAGTAGAATCCTTATAACCCCTAGAAAAGTTGTCCACTGCACTGGAGAAATCATACTTTTCTGAGGTTCATCCTGAGCCCCAAGCTCTTCATGTGGGTGAGAACAACATCTCAATGTTGAACCACCAGTTCCCTAGATCGTGCTAGAATTAAGCAGTCATCCAGATTGTTTAGTACACGGATGCCCTGGAGTCACAGTGGAGGTAGAATGACATCCATGCACTTTGTGAAGGTGTGAGGGGATAAAGCTAGCGATATTTCTATGTGGAAATATGCACCTTTTAGATCTATCGTCACAAACCAGTCCTCAAACTGAATCTGTGGAACGATAAATTTGGGCGTCAGCATCTTGAACCTGTATGTCCGAAGAGTACAGTTCAGATGACACAGATCTAAAATTGGCGGCATACTCCTCTATTTCTTGCGGAACAGGAAATAACGGCTGTAAAAACCTCCCTCCCTCAGGGAACGGGGTACATGTGCTATGGACCCTTTGTCCAAGACGGATCTTACTTCCTGTGCTAACGTTGGGCTCTGGTCTGTGCTGACTACTGTGGTGAGCACACCTCTGAACCGGGGGGGTCGAGCTCTAAACTGGTCCCGGTAACCCTTTTCTATGGTACACAGAACCCATGGAGACACATTTGGCAATAGTTTCCATGCTGCCAGATGGTCTTTTAGTGACATTAACTATTCCACATTCTATTGGAGGGAAAGCATCAGATTTTCATTGCCCTGTGACAGCTCGCTGACCAGAGAACACTGAAAACTTGGGACAGCCTTGGCTAGGGGAGGCCCTATGGTAGAACTGGGGGTTAACTGCCCTAACAACCTCATGTCCCCTGATACGTCCCTCCACGATCCCTCAGGAACGTTCTTCTTTGTCTACTTGGCCTTTATGACCATTCTCAGATCAGGCCTAGTAGCAGGCCGTGACTGTGTCTACCCAGTTCCCCTGGCTGTCTACGGGGGTTGGCGGGCTGCCATACTCGCCTTCTGTGTCTCCCTTGCACTAGTGCTGGCCCAGGCTCCAATTGTGGATGCTCAGGTGAACTCGACACAACATGGAAGGAACTGGCTGAATGCCGCCATATGTCGAGCTCACTCAGCATGTCTGCTTGGTAGGCCTGCAACACTGTCATCGTCTGCAGTGACCCACATGCAAGACTAATACTGCATAGGCCTTGCCCACCAATGGTGGCCTTACACGGTGGCTTGGATGGCAAAGCCGGCACCCCTAAATTACCTGCCGTCGATGGAGAGAGGTAGCTCGCAAGCACCTCCTCCACCTTCAGCATAGCTAAATAGCCATGCCGTTCATTCCCCACAGTGGCCGAATAATCCAACATCGTGGGGTTATAAATACAGCTTATGCATGGTTTTCCCCCAGATGCCTGATATTTTGTCATGCACTTCTGGAAGTAAGGGGGAGTTTTCTGCAGTGAGAGGGATTTACTTTCACTGGGGAGAAAAAAGCTCATCCAGCCTTAGTAATCACTTCAAGCAGCTCCTTATATGCTGGTCTCAATTTTTAGCACATCCTTCTGGCTCCTCGGAGTCAGAGAGGAATTATTACTATTATTTGTGTCTGTGTGTGTGTGTTTTTTTTTTGTTGTTTTTTTTGGCTTTCTATAGGAGGAGTGAGATGCGAGCTCCAAAATCCAGCGGAGAGCCGGACCCGGAAGACAGAGCATGAGATAGAGCAGCGCCCGTCTCCGGCTCCTCCTCCGGATCCATAAGAGATCCCCCGGACCTGAGACGGCTAACTGCCTCGGCAGCTGCCAGCCCAGATCAGCGAGGCTCTGAAACCCAACTTGCTTCGTCTTCTGAGAAGAGAGCAAGACGCGAGCGGAGCTGCCTAATGTAGGCGTTACAATTCACAGCCTCTCGAGGCTGCCATCGCATGCTCCACACCTAGACACTTCACACAGAAAGTGTGCACTACTCACCGTGATGAAACGGGAGCAAGATGTAACACACTTCCTGAATTCTCTCACTCATATTTTTCTCTCTCGCTCATTCCTTTTATTTCTTCTCTTTTTTTAAAGGGATAGAAAAGTCCAGAGATTTTGAGAAAAGACAGAGAGGAAATTAAGCATCTTTTTGTTTCTTTACACAAACAACCGACATGCAGTCTCACTGAAGATAATAAGGCTGATGTCACGGTTCACAGGTGCCATATATATATCACGCAACGCGCTTAATTGCCACGTCACCTGATCATGGCAGGCCTTTAAATAGGCATGATTTTACACAATCTTCAGATGCCGGTTGTGCGTGAGGGGTGCTCCCATAGTGTTATGCTAAACGCAACGTGGAGTTCCCTTTCAAAAAGGGAACTCCCACACGATGTTAATAGTGTGATTAAGGTGCGTCCATGTCTGTAATGCACTTCGATAATGCAACTAAAACAGGAATACTCCACATGTCTTAATTCGATTTGTGTTTACTTCGAGTATGACTTTAGTCGGATTAAGATCGTCAGAAATCTGTGTTTACATGGTAGATTCTTAATCAGAGTATTGTCTTAATCGGGTTAATATCGGAGTATTGTCGTCCATGTAAACGTACTGATAGACGTGAATGTAAACAGAAGCAAGAGTATGTATCCCACTGTCATGGCTAATGAGATGTGGCCTTCATCCCAATTTGCGTAATTCGTTTGTGAATGTTTTTAGAATGCATGATGAAAGTAATGCAACATGTTTTACATGTAAAATAGTCCACGTTATTACAGCCTAGTTCTCTTGTTCAAAGTAATTATAGTGTTCAGAAACATTTTATATAATTCATGTTCCATACCTGTCCGTTATATAGTTTTATAAAAGTAATAAAAACAGATTATAGATTAGGTATATGCCACATGATAGGGGAGGCTTGGAGGGGCTTTATTTACAAAAGGTTGAGAACCTTTGCTCTACAGTATACAGTATGTTGCTCTCCATCCATCCATCCAATTTCTGTACCGCTTATCCTTACTGGGTCGTGGGGAGCCTGGAGCCTATCCCAGGGGCACAAGGCAGGGGAGATCCTGGACGGGGTGCCAATCCATCGCAGGGCCAGTATGTTGCTAATCTATACTTAAAACCTAGAAATTATTATTATTATTATTATTATTTTAATTTTGGAACTACATAAAAACTTATCAACTGTTCTTAAAATTAGATATAATGAAAACAATACTACAACTATGTATAATGTATCACTCCTGTATAAAGTCAACCTGTATGACCTGTCTTTCATTTACAGATATGTTGTGCTCATACATGCACCTTGGCAGCATTTATGTTGGATGCTTATTAGCAGATGTCCTCCTGCTAAAATTAAATGTCTTGCCCTGTTTGTCTACAATTACAAATACACAGAAATTTACTTTCATTTTGTACCTTAGTTTCACATTGAATCCAGAGTTTGCGTTGTATGGAGGTTATATTTGACTATAACTGGATGTGGACATTTGCATCAGTTTGTTTTCATGGATCACCATCATGGATCACATGATGTTAGCAGCAGCTGTTCTGTCAATAACACAATCTTAAACCTGATCAAGAAAACCTAGAGTACATTTTCATTTTTGTTTCTAAACTTGACTTTAAATGCCTAAATCATAGAAACAGTCACAGGGTTGTACAGTAGCACAGAGACCTCCAGTAACATTTACTAATTTGTAAAGTGTTTTATTGTTTATTGGTCTATTGTAAATTTATTAATTCCATATATTATATTCTACATATTCTTGCAATATTTACAGATGAAAATAAACCTTTTTTTTCTTGGGCACACAATTTCCCTAGTGTTTAGTGTTCAAAAACACACATATTCCCAAGCAAGCTTAGGTTTAGTTCTTTATGGGTTAGACAATACATCATGGAAAGAGGGATGTGCTCATGCAAACATCGCATGAATGTTTGTGTGTGTGTGTGTGTGTTTGTGTGTATGCGCGCGCATTTCCTGCTTTTTGTTATTCGTTTTGTTTCTCTTGCTTTGTATGTAGAAGCTAAAAGTCTCCTTTTCTGTTTTCTTGCCATAATCACCACATTTTGCGGCAAGGTAAGTTCCTAACAAGGGACTCTATATAATAACATTTATAATATTTTTTGAAAAATAGGTTAATAATACACAATATGTAGAGACCATTTTTTTAAGGAAATGGTATGTGAACGAATTTATGTACTACAATTTTTGGTATTTGATTATTAAATAAACAAAAACACTAACGGTAAACAAAGACACTAACTTACAATGCAAACTTTTACTTTACAGTTGTCTGACTTGAGAACTGAGATCAAGGGATCAAGGAGCATCAAAAACAAGTTACTTGTCTGGTGTTTAAGGTATGTAAGATGTACTGCACACTGACATGACAAACTTTCTTCCTTTTTAAATGAAATCCATGAACCTACCGTGCCCTCCACTAATATTGGCACCCTTGGTAAATATGAGCAAAGAAGGCTGTGAAAATTTGTCTTTATTGTTGAATCTTTTGATCTTTTGTTTAAAAAAGTCACAAAAATAATATGTTCTCATGGGTATCGAACAATTGCCGACAAAACACACGTTAATTTTTTTTTTTTTTTAAATATAAGTGTGCAACAATTATTGGCACCCTTTTTGTACCTCCCTTTGCCAAGATAACAGCTCTGAATCTTCTCCTATAATGCCTGATGAGGTTGAGAATACATGGCAAGGGATCTGAGACCATTCCTCCATACAGAATCTCTCCAGATCCTTCAATTTTCGAGGTCCACGCTGGTGGACTAAGTATCCACTCTGCTAAGAATTAAATAAATTTCAGTTACCGTGGTCAGTACTTTTTTCCTGTGTCATTCCACTTTATTACACATCACTTTATTTATAGACTTTAATGTTTTGAGTTCTTTATATTTCTGGATTTCTTGAGTTAATACTGATGACTGGTGAAAATTTCATGTGAAAAGCCTCATAGGAAATATATTTACTGAACTTTTTTTGACACATCCAATACTTATTTCCCCCACTGTATAATTCATTATAAGCATTGGCTTCATAGAAAGTGTTACCAAACACTCCAACAGTGATCATTAATGTTTTCTCCAAGTTGCTTTTCCTGCCATATGTTACATAGAGTAATCATTTCCTTTCTTCTGCTGTATGGACCAATAACTAATTCGCCTGTGACATGCTCTTATGTTTTCAAAGCTACTCTGAATTGTATGACTGTTTGTTCTACTACTAGGTGGGTGCACAAGGTAGCTTTCCAAAGAGGAAATCTATATAATAGCATTTAAAATATTTACTGAAATAGATGTGAATTACAACATTACAAATACATACCTTACAATAGTTCCTGAATGCTATTAAATTATTGTTCCTCAATAGAATTGAATGTTTTTCTAAAAACAGAACCACAAAAATCATATGAATGTAAATATAAAATAGTTAGTTTTTAACAGGCAATAATAAATTCTAATGAAATATGTGCCATTACATTTTATTTTGAAACAATTGATATGTGAACTGGATGTTCATATGTATTACAAAAGTATGGCTTAAATAATGATTTGTTTTTTTAATTTTAAATTATGCATTTTAAAATTATTTTAATATCAATGATAAGTAGGCTGACAAAGTAATCATTCATAATCTTTCTTGACTTCAACCCAGATAACAGCATTTGTTTTGGTTTCATGAAGAAGATTTAGTTATTTTGTGGGCATCCTGGGAAAAAATTCCATTTGGTAATAAATAGAATTACTTACATTGAACATTGGACAGTGAACAACAGTTGTCTGAGCTGAACTGAGATCAGCAACAGCAAACACTTATGTCTCCCTGCATTTAATATACTATACAATATATTTATTGTTTGCAATGCCAAGTTCATCCATTTATCATTTGAAGTTCATTTCTATGCTGGAGAAGAAAAAATATGGTCTAATTTGTCATACATTTGTAAGTTCAAAATTTTTTTTGTTGAGCATCCTGTTTTCCTCAGTGTATGACTTACTATCAAATACTGCTTATAGAGTTTTATATTTTACTTTAGCTTGAGTCTTATCAACTCTTCAGAGCCTTTGAGTTGAAGCTGCTTGTGTGTCGTCTGGTGTTAAATAGTGTTATGGTGTTAGTACTGACGATAGCACCTAGACCACAATATAGGTGCCTCAAACCACAATTTCTACTTCACTTGAAATAAAGTCATTTTGATCTTTAATTTTATAATTCAATGAACAAAAAGGCAATCAAAGATATTTAAATATAAAGAAAATGTATGTACATACATATTACAAAAAGCTAAACACAGTAAAACATACACAGACACATACACATTAGATTGCAGTTCCAAAACAAAAACAAAAACAAAAACAAAATAAACAGAGTGAATTAAAAAATATCGGCACACATTTAGAATTTCCACTTTGTCCAAGTTATTTTGCTATTAATATAACAGACCTCCACACAACTGCAAGGTTTTGACTATTTACAAATGACATAAAAAAAAAAAAAAACATTTATATCATATTCTGAAGCAGCATGACTTACCTTTTTGTTAAAAATGACAGAAAGACTTTTTTAAATGTGTGATGGAGTTAAATCAATTCATTATTTAATTATATTATTTGGCATGTGCAAATAACTTCTGTTCGTCAAAACTTATTAGGCCTTAATAGCTTCATGAAACACTAAACTACATTTTCTGAGATTTTAACACAGGCGTACATGTCGTACATCATAAAAGACAATCTTAGTATCCGTTAATTTTAATTGTAGGAGAAAACTGGTTAATTTTGAGCTTTTTTCCACTATTTTTGTCTTTGGGGTTTAAAATGTCGTGACAGACAGTGATGTGGCAATGTACATCGATGACGCGTCAGTGTCTCATACCAAGACAGTAACCAACACAAAACAAAATAACAGAACAAAATAAAACCAAATCAGAGTATGAAGCAGCAACAAAGCAGCATCAATTTCAATATATTGAAGCTCATATAAACGTCGTTCCTAAAATTGGTTTCTTTCATCTGTGTCGCATTGCTCGCCTCCGTACTTTCTTTAGCCTCAAAGATGCTGAAACACTGGTTCATGCATTTATTTCCTCACAGCTCGACTTGCAATGCTCTCCTCATTGGTCTACCTGCTAATTCTATTGCTAGGTTGCAATATATTTTAAACTCTGCCGTTAGACTTCTCACACATACCATGCACTCAGCTCACATTACTCCAATCCTGTCTGAACTGCATTGGCTACCGATTTCATTTTGTATTAAATATAAAATAATCCTGCTCACATTTAAATCACTTTATGGTTTGGTACCTTTCTATCTTAGTGCACTGCTTCTCCCCTACAACCCGCCCCACTCTCTCAGGTCCTCTGGGCTCGGAATGCTCTCTGTCTCTAGATTTGTCTCTCAACCATGGATGGTAAGACTTTCAGTGTTGTAGCACCTAAAATCTGGAATTCTCTCCCTCTCAATCTCCACAGCATCACATCCATCTCCGAGTTCAAATCACAATTAAAAACGTATCTGTTGTCTCAGTGTTATCTGTCCTAATCTGTTATAATACATTTTCTCAGTGACTGTACTATGTATTTCTTTTCTGTGTTTGGTTGCTCTTTGTTTTTCACATTGTGTGTTTGTGCATGATTGTTCATTGTTTATGTATCATTGAATTGTAAAGTGTCCTTGAGCTCTGGAAAGGCGCTATATAAATTAAACATATTATTATGACAGCACATGGTGCTTTCCTACAACAGATGTAGTAGATGAGAGAGGGATTCAAATGGGTCACAAGTGTTTGTTTCAGTGGTCTAAGAGTTTGGGTGTGTTTTCTTGGTACAGCTATGAGAATTGGAGAAAGGTGGACTTCTGACTTGCTCATGAAGGCAGTTTGCGTCTACACAATGATGCAGTACTAAGTCCCGCATCCCTTCAAATGAGGTATGTGTCTAATTTTTAACCATGACAGTTTTAATTGTCATTTGAGCTAATTAAACCTCTGAAAGCTCCACGAGTGCCGATGGGCCGTTGCATGCAAAACTATACAACGAGAGTCCGCATTGAAAGAAAGACTCTTCCACTTTTCATTCATGAAATACTCGAGCCTATTATCTAGCTAAATTTCCCATCCTGCACTGCAGCCCACAAACATGGCCACCATGGATCACATTTCCCAGAACACTCACATTCATTCTAATCATGCGCACCTGCATCCAATCTCACACACAATCACACCACACATAAAAGAGACTGTTTGAACACTAAATATTTGCGAAGTATTACGTGAGGTTTCCATATACCAAGCATTTGTTTCTCGATTCGTGGGTTATTGTTTTGATATTGTTCTCGCCCTCATTCTCTATTCTTGTTTTGCCTTGTTTGCCGACCGCCTGACCTATTGCCTGTTTATGACCACATCTATGTTTCACGATTTGAATTTGTCTGCCTGTCACTCATACAATAAAGCTTTTATCTGCATTTGCATCCTTCCTACCTCCTTTACGTCCATTACGTGACATCTATACAGCCTGTAGAACTGCTCCCACTCTCCAGACTGGTCCACTATCAGCATGTGTCAATGACATAAGTCCAATTTTAAAAACTTAACATGGACAAAACTGAGATCATTATTATCGGAACACCAACACTTACTAAACATATCCTCTATGACTTTAGTTGTGACATTGATAGCACTCTCATTAAACCAACTAGTACTGTAAAAAATGTAGGCATCATCTTTGATCCCTCCCTCACCTTTGAAGCTCATATAAACCCCATTCCTAAAATTGGTTTCTTTCACCTGTAGATGTGGGCCTCTAGCTGTTTTTTGAAAATCGTGACAGATTCTGCAGTCCAGATTGAGTTGGAAGTTCATTCCACCACTGAGGGACAGTTAGTGTGAAGGTTCTGAAAAGGGACCTTGAGCCACGCTGAGTAGGCACTACTAAGTGTCAGTTGTTAGTCGATTGCAGATTGCGTGAGGGAACGTAAGCCTTCAGGAGAGTGTTGAGGTAGGGGGTAATGTTCTCGACAAGGTCTTGTATGTGAGCATCAAGGCCTTGAATTTGATATCGGTGGCTACAGGAAGCCAGTGGAGGGAGATGAAGAGGGGTGTGACATGGGTCCTTTTGGGCTGGTTGAAGACGAGGCGTGCTGCTGCATTCTGAATCATCTGAAGGGGTTTGAAGGAGCTCGCTGGGAGGCTCAAGAGTAGTGCATTGCAGTAGGGCAGTTTTGAGATGACAAGAGCCTGGGTTAGTAGATGTGTAGCCTGTTTGGTGAGATAGGGTCTGATTCTTTTGATGTTATACAGAACGAACCTACAGGACAATGCAGTTGTTGAAATGTGGTCTGTAAACGTCAAGCTGTCATCAAAAGTTTATCCAAGGTTCCTGGCTGTCCTGGTTGGCTTGAGTGTAACAGGCAATACTTATCTAGTGTCTTAGCACTAAATGAAATACATGTCATTACATTTTTTAAAGAAAATAGTATATTAAATGGATGTTCATATGCATTTCAGTTTTACACAAGTACTTCATAAATATTGATTGACACTTAAAAATGCCATTAAAAGAACTGATTGGCCTTTTTGTGACTACTATTGGAACTACAGGGATCCTGTGCTCTAAAACTGGCGATAGATTTCTATAATCTCCTCATCTTCTATCATTTCTTTATCTCCTATGGAAATCCTATGGAACCCAATTATCCGGGTTCCATCACTAGCTTTCTAGACATATTAGCACAACTCCCACACTGTCCACACCTGATCTGTTGCTCAGCCTGGCACTAACCTCTCAGTCAATTGCCGAATTTATAATGCCCCTATATTGGCCAATACTGTGCTTTGTAGATGGCTGACTTTGCAAAATTAGCTGAACTGAACATTCATACAGAGCTGGAGTTGGGTTTCATTCAACGTCTGGGTATCTGTGTTATTGGGGCCTCCTCTGACATCACGGCTGTTATTACAAAGCCTTGAGTAGATGCCTTGTGTCTAAGCATGTTGCTACACGCTTGCTGAGATGCTGCTTGTAGCTTAATTATTAAAAACAGTCTGGAGTTGAAGCCGAGTTTTCTCAGCTACTCCCCCATTCTTTCTGCTGAGCAAGAGACAGGTAATTAATTAAGTATTCAAGCTATCTTGAGTATTAAGCTATCACTAAAACAGAAAGGGGTTAGCTTTCACATCACCTGCCATCTGACTACTAGCGTAGACTAAAATTCGGGTAAGACCAAAAACCAAATGAACTGTTGTGATCAGCCCTGGACACAGAGAATTTCAGTGTGCCACAGTGTAAATATGATATTGAGAACATTTAAGGAGGTTTGTAGAACCTCTACTGCAACATGCCTGAACTCTGTGGTGTGCACCTTAGCTAACCTAATGGACTCTGGCTGAGTGCATGCCTACTGTTGACACTTGGATCACATCACTGTTGGTTCACTGTATAAAGCACTAATTCCTATTTCCTAGGTCAACCCACTACTTTGTGGGATGACCTCCAAAAGATGCTCCCACAACATGAAAGAGCACCGTGGAGCCCATCCAAGAAAGACAGGGGCTGCTGGCAGGACACTTTACTAATTGGATCATTGGACAATTACTACTTCAGACCAGTGGGTCCTCTTGACAAGTTTGTGGGAGTGTAAACTGTTGGCTCCAGCCTTCAAGGCTGAGTGTTTGGCCAATTTCCAGTCCAATCAATTTGCCACTCTGCTCCAATAAGTTACTTCTCTCTTGGGGAGAGTCACAATCAAAAAAGTAGACCCTACTCTCAGAACAAAGGGTATGTTCTATAGCTCCACCTACTTTCAGGTTTAGAAGAGAGGCTTTATGTATGGTAATTGTATCAGATATTATTTATGTCGTGTAGCCACAAGACTAGGTTACATGTGTACAATGCATATTTTCATGTCCCCGTTCCTCAGCATATGCTTTTGTGGTGATTTCAGAGACAAGAGACTTTTTTGAGGTCATTTCAGAGACAAGTATTCTATATCAAACCCTTTGTCCTCACTCTAGCATCACACGTCTTCTGGAGATTGTAGGTCACACACATGGTGCTCAGTCTCATAGTGAACTGGAAAAGATCCCTAGTAATGAAGCACCTCACACATAATCTTAACGTAATCTACTAGAGACAATAATTCCAGAATAAGTCAGAATATAATCAAGTCTAATCATTTTTTTGTGAAGGTAGGAACATATCCAAATCTAATAATACTAACAATAATAAGAAGAAAGAATGACAGTCATCATTACTCAACATTACCAATCAAATTCAAACATAATAATACAACATAAGAAAATCAAATTTGCATACCTGATAGAGAAAAACTACACACAGCAACTGTGTGGGAGATCTGTCTACAGATTCCCCAAATCTTTGGCCAGCTCTCCCCTAAATACCCAGATACTCTGTAGGTCCACCAAATGGTGTTGTTTGTGGTTATAATTGGAATTTAGGCCAGTCTGTGGAAGGATGTATCTTATTTACATACAGGAGGTAATTTATGTGAAGGACCTGGGGAAGGTATGCCTTTAACGTCATGCAGTATTTTTCTCTAGATCTTATGTAGTGATTTAAACTGCTGAATGAGACCATATTTTCCAGATGCACTGAGACCTTTTGAATGATGCTAAACATGTATAGTTAATTACATGACAACATTAAACATATTATGTAATGCATACAGACCTTGTGTGAGTTTAAGGTGATCTCAATACAGAGAGAGAGAAGGGTGTGGAAAGAGAGGAATAAGGAAGCAATGTAGTGATGTGCGATCTTCTCGTCTCCACTCAGCGTGATGTGTTATCTCAGGTGAAGCTGATAATTCTGAGGGCGAGAGTTCAAGTGTTAATTCCTGTAAGAGTCCTTTTTCCTCAGAGAGCAGTTCTCTCCAGGTTCAGATATCTTGGCACCAGCCTTACACACAGCAGACCTGCACTAATAGCAGATGGAAATGTTCAGGTGGCACCAGCAAGCAGCTTTTGATTCTGTGCTGGTAAAGCAGTGGACATTAATTAGGCTAAAATGCTGAAATATTCCTGGAGTAAAGGCCAGAGTACATTTTGGACATATTGTACAAATATCTAATTTTGGATATTTAGTGGTGTCATAAACTTGTGCTGCATAAGCATATTTGTTGTTGTTCTAGCTCACGTTGGTAAAATTCTGTCATTAGCCAAACAAATTCTTCAATTTCTTAAATAATTGTGAAGATTTGGTGCACGGGAAAAGAGTAAAAGATTTGTGGAATCACACTGTCTGTGAAGAGTGGTGCCAGCTGAAAATGTCAGTGCATGGTGAGCCTGTAAGTTCATGCCTGAAGAAAGATTTATAATTTAGGATGAATGAGTAGGCTTTAAGAGTAATCCTGAAATTCATACAGGCTGACATTGGTAACGCCCATATCGATTCCAGTTTTATGCTATAATTATAAACTATAAAATAAATAGAGAGAGAAAAGAAGATGTACTCCAGCACAGAATCATCATCATCATAATCATAAGCACAACATTTCTACAGTGTCCATTAGTATCATTATTAGTATTAGTAGTAGAATCATTTTTTTTCAGTGTACACATTGTGCTGTACACTAATACGATAAAATGTATTAGGAAGTTCTTATTTTTTCTTTTTTGAATTGAATGTCAAGAACACATGCATATTGTGCACAAATGTGTTTGTCTACTCTGTTTTCCTTTCCCCTTAAAACCGATACTGTATGTGAGCAAAAAAAAAAGGAAAGAAAGAAAAAAAAAGAAAAAAAAGAGCAAAAGCAGTTGCAAGCTCTTTTTCCTTTGTAAAATTGTATGCCATGAAAATGGACATATACCTAGAAAATATTCTATGGGAGATAATTTACCAAACTGTTACCAAACGTGATGTGATTAACTTACTATGCACAATATTTCCACTATGTACAATAATTCCTGTAGAATTAACTGAAGCCTTATTTCTTGATTTCTTAAATATGTATTTGGTCATTTCTTTCATTTGTCTACCAGCTGACTGCTGAACACAAGGTATGTTTCCAACAAGGTTAATCTGTATTAAATAGTACTTATTATGGGATTGATATTTGAGATTGAGGGTTCTTTTAAACATACAACACATAACACACATTAGACAGAGATCATATAATATACTATATAATCTAATGTAATTGTTTTAAATAGTGTACTTTATTTACAGACGTTCAATCATTAATAATGACAATGCAAGCAGAACAGAAAAGCCTCTTTTTTGTCACCTGGAACACAAGTGGTATTAAAAAATACCAAGAAGTCACCACAAAAGTTCTCAAAAATTTTAAAGAGCCTTCGTTACCTTCAGGCTGATATTGTCTTTATACAAGAGACACATGTTGGGACAGACTGTCACAAAATCTTAGAAGATGTTCCAGGCTGGAAAGTCTTCTTCACTGTACACAACTCTCGCAGTAAAGGAGTCGCAATACTGATAAGAGACAAAGTAAAATTTCAGTACATATGTCATGATGAGGACTTCAGTGGAGGTTACATTGTGCTCTTCTGTTGACTGCATCATGAACTGTACACTCTTGTTAATGTGTACAATAATAAGTCAGACAGAAATGTCTTGGGTAGATTGAAAGACTATTTAATGGAAACAGCTGAGGGTGTGCTAGTGGTTGGAGGTGATTTCAACACAGTTTTGCATCCCTGCTTTGATCAGAGATCTTTAAGTTCTCATGCAAGACATTCACAATTCAGAGCTTTTTTAGAAGATTTTACTGTTTCTCTCGATCTCAGAGACACCTGGTCATACAAACGTCCTACTGATGAGGTCATTACACAGCGTCAGAATGACAGTCACTCCAGAATAGACATGTTTTTCCTGCCGGAGCACAAATTGTGACGGGTGTGTAAAATTAATGTAGCTGAAGCACAGGGTGTTTCTGATCATTATCCTCTTGTACTAGAACTCACAGTTCAGCACAGAACTGAAACAAACCTCCCGAATGTTGCCTTACGGCTGCCACAGCCTTTTAAATACACACCTGATAGAAGACCTGAGGGAAGATTAGTGGGGCAGAAATACTGAGTGCCATTAAATCTTTGACTGACTTAGAAGAGTACTCACTTGATATGAAGGATGTGAAGTCATATAAAAAGCGTCGCTGTCAACTGACTGACACCTTAAAAATCAAATACAAGTTAATAATAGAGAAAAAAGCGAAAGGAGAGAGAAACACCTTGGAGTATTTGATATTCTCTCAAATTTTGGCAAAGCGTATCATCTATTTCCCCTTCTTTCAAGGGAAAGATAGCGACAAAACATTATACATTTTCCACTGTGAAATTTGAGGCAGGCCCACAGAAAATCAAGTGGTCTTTCCTTGAGATAAAACTTAAGAATCTACAACCTGGGGTGAAGAAGCCAAAACAGAGCCCTTCTGCCTCCCCCACCAGAGTTCAGCATTCTGGAACATTTTCTGGATTGCCTTATCCCTAAAGACCAAATCTCTTCTGAACTCAGACTTTTGGAGCCTGGGTGTCCACTCACCATTGCTATTGTCAGTCTGGTTCTGAATGAGCTAGAAGCCATAGTTTTACATAATTTTTGTAAGGGCACTATTTGCTATCAAAGACAGGTTCTGCGCGTACATACACCACAATCACATCTGATTTTGTGGATTTTTTCATAAATGTTTTCAAGAAGCAGTCAGGACTTAAAATAAGTATCTTACAACATCCAGACTAAGTGGTCTTAAAATAAGTTATTTCACAGAATTAATTCTGTTTTCATTTTATATGTTACAGTAGTTGCAATTATTTGTTCCCATATTATTAATTTTGATGGCTGACATGATTGCAAATGTGCTCACAGCCAGTAAAGAAAGATGACATTTGTCGACGAATTATGACCAGGGCTTATTGTTTAGGCCTATAGGTCAAGTACCCTTTTTTCTTAACCATGGGAAAAATAAACATGGGTCCTCATACATGTATAATACACTGACAAATTTATCTCATTTTTAATATACACACTAATAATATCACTAACTTGAGTTTTTTTTTTCTTTGACAAAATATGGGCAAGATTAGTTATGTGCTTTCAATAAAAGGTAATAAGAAACTGGTCACAGTACTAAATTTAGATTTCTGTAATGCTGTAGTATATTACAAAATGAATGTAGCAGCAGATGTTTAACAAGTTAGCATTATTATTATTATTTTTTTTTTTTTTTTAAAAAGTATGTGAACCTTTTGGAATTTCATGGTTTTCTGAATAAACTTGTCATAAAATGTGATCTGATCATCATCTAAGTCAAGGGTATTGACAAATATAATGCGTCTACAATAATAACACAAAATAAATTCTGATCTTTCATGTCTTTCTTGAACACACTCATTCAACATTCAAAATGGCAGTGGAAAAAGTAAGTGAACCCTTAGAATTAATAACTGGTTGACCCCCGCTTGTCAGCAGTAACCTCAACCAGATGCTTCCTGTAGCTGTGGATCAGACCTGCACATCGTTCAAGAGGAATTTTAACCCATTCTTCCTAGCAGAACTGCTTTAGCTCTGTCATATTCTTTGGACAGCTCATGTGTATGGCTCTCTTCAAGTCATTCCATAGCATCTCTATTGGGTTGAGGTCTGGGCTCTGACTTGGCCACTCCAAAAGGTGGATTTTGTTTTTCTGAAGCCATTCTGTTGTGGACTTGCTCCGGTGTTTCGGGTCATTGTCCTGTTGCATCACCCAACTTCTACACAGTTTCAGCTGACGTACAGATATTCTCACATTATCCTGAAGAATTGTTTGATATACTTGGGAATTCATCTTTTGAATTCATTTTGACTGGGTTCCCACTTCTTGGTAGAGTAGCAACAGTCCCAAAGTGTCTCCATTTGTAGAATGTTTGCCTAACTATAGACTGGTGAATTTCTAAAGTCTTTGAAATCACTTTGTAACCCTTGCCAGCTTTATGTAAATCAATAATTCTTGATCGTAAATCCTCTGAAAGCTCTTTTCCGCGAGGCATGGCTCATATAAGTGTGTGCTTCTTGTGCAAAGCAAACACCAAAAGTTTGAGGGGTTTTTATCAGTTAAAGTAGCTGTAGTCCACACCTCCAAACTCATTTTCTTAACGAGACTCCAGGTGTGCTAAAACCTTACTCGAATTAGCTTTTTTGAGGTCATTAACTCAAGGGTTCACATACTTTTTCCACAAGCACTATGAGGTTTTTTTGGTTGTTCTCAATAAAGACATGAAAGATCAGAATTTTTTTGTGTTATTATTTAAGGCACATTATATTTGTCAGTACCCTTGACTTAGATGAAGATCAGATCACATTTTATGACAAATTTATGCAGAAAACCATGAAATTCCAAAAGGTTCACATACTTTTTCTTGCCACTGTATATATATATATATATATATATATATATATATATATATATATATATATATATATATATACATACACACACATATATATATAGTCGTTTCAAAATCACCTTCAGTGGAAACATTTACTTTACAGTTGTCTGAACTAAGAAGCGAGATCAAGTGATTAAGGACCATCAAAAACAAACACTGGTGTCCCTCTGCATTCTTTGAGCCAATCATGTGCTCTCAAGTTACTTGTCTGGTCCTTAGGGTAAGAATGCCATGACATTACACTGAATAAAATATTGGAGTTTAACTTATTCAAGAAAAGTGTGGTAACAATTTCCACACACAAAATCTTAGTAAATTTAACTAAGTATATTTTAAGTAAGGTCTACACTGCATCAGTGTTTATTCTTTAAAAAAAAATTTAAGTAAATTTAGCTAGTAACTTTCTTGGTTTATAAGTACTAACCCAATTTCCATAAAAGGATTTTTCTAAAATGCAATAAAAACTGAAATCTGTGATTTGTCAAATCTCTTGAAACTTTAATTAACTGACAAAAGTACAAACAAAAGCTATTTAATTGTATTTTGTAAATATAAACAAATTTAGAATTTGATGCCTTCAACACACTCAAAAAAAAGTTGGGACAGGGGCAACGTAAGAATATTCAAGTAACACCATTTTGTAGGATCCGGTTAATTGGTAACAGGGGAGGGTATTAGGATTGGGCATAAAAGGAGCATCCACAATAAAGGTCAGTCTTTGAAAGCAAGGATAGGTCATGGCTCACCACTTTGTGCCAAACCTCATGAGAGAATTGTCAGTCACTTCAAAAAGAACATTGCTCAATGCAAGATTGATGCAAAATATAGCTTAAGCAGTTTTAGTATATAAAGTCCAGCAAACAAATCGCATACATAAGGCAGATTCAAAGTTAATGCAGGCAAAGGGTCAGGCAATTAGCAAACAGGGTATCAGAGTAACCAAAGTACAAAAAGCAGGGGACAAACAAAGTCAAAAAAACAGAACAGCAATACGGGAAACAAGGCTTGGTAATGACAACAAAACAGAAACAGTTTGTAGTGTTGCAGTGACAGAATGAGGCTTACACAGGTGCAGAGTAATGAGTGTGAAATTGAGAGCAGGCGCAGACGGTCATGTGACATAGTCAGGTGAGGTGCAGTGGCTCATAGGAATTGTACTCACTAGTTCCCTTTTCTGGTATTTCCATGACATTATAGAAATGGATTTAGTTCAAGTTTGAGTTAAAGGAACTACTTCACCACTAGTGATATTTGTTTTAGTTTGAAACGTTAATTTAAAATAAGTTAAAATATATTTTTCAATAAAACATAATCTGTTTATTCTTAACTACAATCGAGATAACATTATTAGCTTTGTTTTTTTTTGTTTTGTTTTTTTGTAGCAGATCTTTTATTTTAATGGGCTTAATATAAAATATCAATGGGGTCATTAGCCTAGGGCAGTTGGTAAGCAAAATCATTTACTTACAATGAACATTTCTAACAGTTGCCCAACCTGAACTAAGATCAAGTTATCTATCATCAACAACAACAACAATAACAACAACAACAAAAACACAGGTGCTGCCTGTGGGGTTTTATTTATTTATTTATTTATTTATTTATTTATTTATTTATTTTTACATAGGGCTTATAGAAAATAGACCTGGCAATATATTACACATTCTACTGTACACTAAAGACATGTTCACACTCTTGAATCTGCACATGAGACCAGTTTGGGGTTGGCTCAGGGTGGGGCTCATAATCCCAGATTTGCACACACACACACACACACACACACACACAAACTTATTATTTCTACATTCATGTAAATTCCATCAGTGCACCATTTAGCTATAGCCATTGCTGTAAGTTTCATACATCCATTCATGCATTTATTATATCCTTTCATTTCTCATATCTCCACTTAAGGCAGTCCGATTTTACCTGAACCATTCTGTCTTGAAAAGTATTGAACATCTGTACATGATGTCCATCTGTACATGTGAACTAACTATATTCTCATTTTATAACACCAGTAACAACAGCTTATTTACAATATATAATGTACATCATAAATATGTGGAATGCATAATTTCTGACAAGTTTATACATTTATAAAATTTACATCAAATTTATAATTGTATAAAAATTCATATTAATTAAGTCAATGAAAAAAGCTTGTTTTTCATTTCTCCTGCCTGGATTTAAAACCACAATCAAATAACCATTCATGTTTTTATCTTTTAATTGCTACTGACACAAAAATAGAACAACCAAAAAAGCTCAGAAACTTTAATGTAACATTAATGTAATCAGTTTTGACACAAAGTATGTAATCCTTTGTGAATTGGGCTGTAGAGATACAAAATATTACTGGTGTAGGAAATGAATTTAAATTTGTTTATTTTAAATATTTTTTGTAATTTTGTACACAATCACAAAAAAATTATTGTCCAGTCCTCATAGAGCACTCTTGAAAATCAACAATTTCTGCAAATGTTAATTCACACTTACTTAATGTGTGATGGACTTTAACCGTGGTTTGGATTTAGTGTTGTATTGATTACAGTGTAAAGTTTCTCTTATACTATTTCCAAGAGAAGAAATATGCTTTTGTGTTGTGCCTTATTTTACATATCATCCAGATTTGGCCTTATCATATAGGTACGTTAGATTTGACTATGAGGTCATTTGACTATGAGGTCATTTGTAATTCATATCTTTGCAAATGTATTTAGGCTTAGTTAAGGCAATTTGACTATCTGCATTGGTATCTGTATGGGAGTTTCAAGCAGTGACTAAACATGGTGAAGAAACTGGATGTGTACATTTGCATTAGTCTGTGTTTATGGATTACAGTCATGGACCACATGATATGAGCAGCAGCAGTTTTGAGATCAAAAATGAGAGCTTAATTGTGATCAAGCAAACCTACAGTACCTTTTCATTTTTGCTTTCAAATTTGAAAACGTTACATGCTGAAGTCATTTGTACATATAGCAAAGAGACACGGGGTTCAGCTCTTAAATGATTTTAAAAAATCCATCACGGAAATAAACAAGTCCTCAGGCAAATTGGGTACAAAAGTATGTGTGCGCCTCAAGCTGCTTTTTCTTTCCCTCTTTCTTTTCCTTTCTGTTTTAAATAGGAGCTAAAAATAATTTTTCCTGATATATATTAATTAAAGCAATCACTGCATTTTGCTGTAAATCTTATGCAGCAAGTATTTACGCAATAGTTACAACCCCTGTGATGTGCTTTTCCAATGTAAAATGCTTCCACTTTTTCAGAGTTCCTGTAAATCACATTAGTCTAATTCACTTCTTCATTTCTGCCACCAGTTGAGAGCACAAGATCAGTTCCCTGATACCATATAAGATAAGTTATTTTCAGATGAATCCAATTTTAACTTGGATTGATCGGATGGTATGGTGTTTGTGTGGAGAAAGCCAGGAGAAGAATTTAAACCAACCTGTTTTGTTGGCTAAAACATGGAAGAAACTGCCACTTGATTCATTGTTCAGACATTGTCAAAACATTTAGCAAAACAAAGGATGGCAAACTACAGTGGGGGAAATAAGTATTGAACGCATCAACATTTTTTTTTTCAGTAAATATATTTCCAATGAGGCTATTCACATGAAATTTTTTACCAGACTTTGGTATAACTCAAGAAATCCAAACATATAAAGAAATCCAAACATTAAAGTCCATAAATGAAGTTATGTGTAATAAAGTGGAATGACAAAGGACAAAAGTATTTAACTCCATCCATCTTCTATACCGCTTATCCTTCTCAGGGTCATGAGGAACCTGGAGCCTATCCCAGTGAGCATGGGGCACACAAGGGGTAAACCCTGGACAGGGTGCCAATCCATCGCAGGGTACAATCACCTACACATTCACACACCCATTCATACACTACGGACAATTTAGACATGCCAATCATCCTACCATGCATGTCTTTGGACTAGGGGAGGAAACCAGAGTACCCTAAGGAAACCCCCACAGCACAGGGAGAACATGCTAACTCCGCACACACAGGGCCACGGTGGGGATCGAACCCCCAACCCTGGAGGTGTGAGGTGAACGTGCTAACCACTAAGCCATCGTGTGACCGATATTGAACACGCTTTTGTTTGTAATGACAGCTTCAAGACGCTTCCTGTATGAAGAAATTAATGGGCCGCAGTATTCAGGTATGATTTTGGCCCATTCTTCTAAACATATTGTCTTTAAATCTTGTTCAATTGGATTCAAGTCAGGTGACTGACTGGGCCATTCTAACACCTTGATGTTTTTCTCTGAAACTAATTGAGAGTTTCCTTTGCTGTATGCTTTGGATCGTTGTCCGGCTGGAAGGACCACCCATGTCTCATCTTCATCATCCTGGTGGACGGCAGCAGATTCTTCTCAAGATTCTCCCAGTAAAGGGCTCCATTCATCATTCTTTCAGTTATATGAAGTCTGCCAGTACCACGTGATGAAAAACAGCCCCACACCATGATGCTTCACCTCCAAACTTCACTGTTGCTATGGTGTTTTAAGGGTGATGCGCAGTGCCGTTTCTTCTCCAAACCTGGTGTTTAGTATGACAGCCAAAAAGTTACATTTTGCTCTCGTCTGACCAGAGTACACTCTCCCACTATTTCATAGGCTTGTCCAAATGAGTTGTAGCAAACTTTAAACGAGCTTCGACGTGCCTTTTCTTTAGTAATGGAGTCTTGCAGGGTGAGTGTGAGCAGTGGAGTGCATAGCCTAGTGTTTTCTCTGTGACGATGGCACCTGCTACCTCCAAGTGTTTCTGGAGCTCTTTCCAAGTGGTCCTTGGCTCTTGGACTACTCTTTTGATAATTCTTTTTTTCCCCTTTTTTTTTTTTTAAATTTCAGCTCAAACAAACAACTCTTTTGATAATTCTTCAGACTCCCTGGTCAGAAATCTTGCGAGGAGCTCCTGTTCGTGACCGGTTGATGATGGAGTGATGTTGCTTCCACTTGTGGATAATGTCCCCAATGGTGCTTACTGGAGGATTCAGAAGTTTTGAAATATGTCTGTTTCCAATTCCATCAATATGTTTCGCAACAATAAGGTTGTGAAGGTCTTGGGAGAACTCTTTGCTTTTAACCATCATGAGATGTTTCTTGTGTGACACCTTGGTAACGAAAAGCCTTTTTATAGACCATCAATTTACTAGCCCAGCTGATATTAATTTGCACAGATAGGAGGTATAATTACTTACAGATTTCAGCTGGTTCCTTGTCTTACCTTGCCTTGGAGAACTGCTTTTTCTTAGTGCGTTCAATACTTTTTTCCTGTGTCATTCCACTTTATTACACATAACTTTATTTATGAACTTTAATGTTGTGAATTCTTTATTTTTGCACATTTAATTGCAATATTAGTTCTTAGCAGGCAGTGATCAATTCAAATGTGTTATTCAAATGTGCTATTACATTATATTTTGAAGCAAATGGTATGTGAATTGTGTGTTAATGCTTTTCAGTTTTACACAAGTATGGCTTAAATCTTGATTTGTTTCAGATTTAAGTGATATCATTTTAAACAATGATCATCAACTAAGTACAAATTTGTGTTAGTGTTTTATTTACCACTTGATTTCTACATAAGTGAAACTTAAAAAATAATTATAATAATTAATTTGTAACTACAACCATGATAACTTGCTTGCTTTGGTTTATTGCAGTAGTTATCCCAAAGTACTAAATATAAAAGATCAGTGAGGCCATTAGCTTAACATAGACATTCGGGAAAAAAATAAGTTTGTAAACAAAATCACTTACTCACAATGGAGCCTTTTACTTAACAGTTGTCTGACCTGAGACCTGACAGCAAGTGATTAAGGACCATCAAATACAAATCAAATAGTGCATTCTTTGATCCAGTGTGCGCTCACTAGCTGCCTGTCTGGTCTTTAAGGTAAGTACAGCTTGCTTTTTAAATGGAAAGTCATAAAGCTATGCAGATTTTGCACAAATGCATCTGTTTTTCTATTTTTAACGGATATATAATAAAACAAAAAAGCAGTTGCAATCTATTCTTCCTTTATAGAATTTCATGCAATAAAAACAAAAAATTTTCAAGTGCGAAATAATTTCCCAACTGTTACCCAACACATGTGTGATGTAATTGACTTATGTACAACATTTCCACTATGTACATTAAATCTTATGTGCAATAATGCCTTATTTCTTAATTTCTTTTAGTTGTACCGCCAGCTGACTGCTGAGAACAAGGTATATTTTTAACAGGCGAATCTTTATAATATAGTACTTACTTTGAGATTGATACTTATTGAACCAAATTATATCTTTCAATCAGAATTATACAATTCTTCATTTATATACTGTAAGTGAAAAAGTGAGTATGTATTGAAAACAGTGAGAGAACACAATGAATAGAGAACTGTGTTCATAAAATGACCTCCTCTCAAAACTCATTCATAAATTTATGGCCCGACATGAAATAACTAAAATAGGTGCTGTTTGATCCTTTAAATATACAATACATAATATATAATAGACCCATTTTTTTTTAAATATCTGTGATTTTAAATTCTATACTTTATTTACAGAGGTTCAATCATTAACTATGGCATCACTAGTGAAAAAAAGGCTCCGTTTTGTCACCTGGAACACACGTGGCATTAAAAGCCCACCCCAAAAGTTTTCAGATTTGTTGAGCAGCCTCATTTCCCTAAAGGCTCATATTGCCTTCATACAAGAGACACATGTTGGGCCAACATGTTACCAAATCTTGGAGAATGTTGAAAACTGGAATGTCTACTTCACTGTACACAGCCCTCGCAGTAAAGGAGTGGCAATACTGATCAGCTATGATGTACCATTTGAGTACATTTGCCATGATGAGGATTGCAGTGGAGGTTACATTGTGCTCTTCTGTCGTCTGTATGGTGAACTGTACACTCTCATTAATGTGTACAATCATAAGGCAGACAAAAATGTCTTGGCTAGATTGAAAGACTATTTGAGGGAAACAGCTGAGGGTGTGCTAGTGGTTGGAGGTGATTTCAACACTGTTTTGGATCCCAGCTTTGATCGGTTATCTTCAGCTGTTCTCACAAAGCAGTCTTCACTAAGAGCTATTTTAGAAGACTTTACTATTTCTTTGAATCTCAGAGACACCTGGTCATACCTTCACTTTGCTGATGGAGGCTTTACACGACGTCAGAATGAGAGTCACTCCAGGTTGGACATGTTTTTCATGTGCAACGATGCAATGGGACGGGTGTGTAGTAGCAAAATACAGAGCAATGAAATTTCAGATCACAAGCCTCTTGTCCTAGAACTCAAAGTGCAGCAACAGACTGGAAATATAATTCCAAAGGTAGCCTTGTTTTTGAAGGAAACTAGAGTTGATGAAGAACCTGACCGAAGATCAGGGAAGATTAATGGGGCAGAAATACTGAGTGCCATCAAGTCTTTGATTGACTCCAAACAAAGACCTGATACAATGGATGTGGATTACTATAAAAAGTTTTGTTGTCAGTTGACTGAGACCTTAAAGAGAAAGTATAACCTCATGTTAAAGAATAAGCAGGTACCTGAAGCTTATTATTCAGGAGACATTTTCAATGTTGACTGTTTGATATTTTCAGAAATATTGGCCAAGCGCCTTAGTGTGCTCATTACTCCTTCTCTGAAGAGAGAGAAGAAAGCAAAGTTTGATATTCTTCTTACCATGACCTTCGAGCCAGGCCCACAAGAAATCAGGTGGTCCTTCCTGGAACAAACCCTCAGGAGACTAAAACAGATACAATCTGTCCCTCCATTAGACTTCAGCATTCTGGACTGCCTTCTTCCTAAAGTCCAAAACTTTTCAGGAGAACTCAGACGTCTGCGTCCTGACATTCCCCTCACCAACGCTATCCTCAATCTGGCTCTGAGACAACTAGAAGATCTGATTCTCAGAAGTGAGTCAGAGTGCAGGACCAGTGTTTCCTTTCACAGACAGGCACTGCTCATACATGCAGACCAGAACAAACGGGGGAAAGTTGTTAGGGTACTAGAGAAATTCCAGGACGACTCAGGAATTAGGCTTACAGAATGCCACATAATAGATTGAAAAGATTAAAGTGTAGAAAACAAGACACAATTAGAAGGAAAGGGTGATCAGGTGCTGGAACTTATCAAATGCTATACATATTATTATTATTATTAGTAGCAGTAGTAGTAGTAGTAGTAGTAGTAGTAATGTTATTATTATTTTACTATATTACCACAGTTTAATTTTACACTATACTTAACTATCATGCAGATTATAAACGACTTTATTGTTGTACAGATTTAGAGACTGGGATGCAAGCACGAATGTTTCTGTTTAATACTGGGCATAAAGAACAGCTTGCTAATACTTGTGGGGATGGTTGCCAAGTTTTCAAAACTATACAGAAAGACGTGAAACTCATCCCAAAATGAGAAACAGTTAACAGTGGTCCATGTTTATGATTTTCAGTATCTATCTTCAAAACACAATATATGCGGAACTTGGCAACAATGTTCATGGAACTTTAGAAAAGAGCTACTTCTCTTTCTTTACTAGTGGGATGTTGATTTGAGTTGAATGCCTGAACTCCAAAATATTATATTTCTAGCATATTTCTATAAAAATAAATAAATAATAATAATTAATTAATTAATTAATTGAACTGTTGCTCCATATACTGTAGCTCACACACCATGCAAAGTGCACAGAGATGCACATCTTTGTGGAGCTCTCAACAGAATTAATCATTTAATATTGTATTAAAAATGTGTTTTAAATAATATGTAAAATATTCTAAAACTTGTACATTAATTGTGCATGTTTTTGTTGTTTTTAAATAATTGTTATCCAAATTTATTGAAAGAAATTGTTTTCATAAATTCATTCGGTCATTATAATGAAATGCTTTGCAAATAATCCAAACAATTTTTACTCAAGCAACACTGTAAGGGTATTCAAGTTTTATAGTAGGTTCTCACAGTGTTTCCAGCAAACTCTTCTGATTTTTCTGCAATGCAACAAACCCAAAAATGGCATTGGGAGACACACCAAATATAGCCTCTGGATGGGACACCAGTTCATCACAGAGCACCACACAGACATACTTTTACAGACTCATTCATACCTAGAGACAATTTAGAATAGCCTCCTGGCAATGCGAGGACACCAGAGAACCCAGAAAAAAAACCATGTGGGCACAGGGAGAACATGCACATGACAAACTCCACACGGACAGTAACCTGAGCTCAGGATTGAATCATGGACTGTGAAGATGTAAGGAGGAAATGCTGTGTGCTGAGTCACTTGTTTTATGCATTTCATTATTATTTTGTTCAATACTGTATTTTCTTGGAATGTGGTCAATTCTGAAGTAATCACAGGCCACATGCATATTTGGGATTTGCCTTTTATTTTTTGGGATTAAATGATAGTCATTTGGAATGCATTTCATAAAGTCTTAGGTCCATCTGTTGGCCGTTTCAGGAATGACCACATACTGTATAAGGGCCCACTGGTACCACAGTCAGTCAGTAAGTCCTGTGATTAAGAAGCATCAAATCTGGCATCTCTAGATCCAGAGTTAAAACAGATTCAGAAAAATATCAAGGGTTTTAGACACTGTCTACAGTTACTTATATTGAGAGTCACTTCATGAGCTCACATTACTGGATTCATCTCTATTCTATAAGGACATATACTTGTATCTATTAACAGCAACAAGTATAAATGGTAGCAATTTGACAGTAATAGTAGATTTGGTGATCATTATATATACATAAACTGTGTGTGTGTGTGGGGGGGGGGGTTAGCCTTTGTTTAGTCTAATAGTATTCATTTTTACATTTAAATTACATATAAATTATATACAGTACATTCAAATTAATCTTTTTGTTAGTACGATGTATTTTGTTGGATTTACTGATTCATACTGGATGAGATGTCTCATTTGCCTCCCACATAAAATGTTAATATTTAAAATTCTCCATCAGATTAGATTAGATTCATCATTAAACAAGCTACCTGTATATAGTAAGGTTTTATACATTAGTTAGTTTGTTAGCTAGCTAATTAAGATTTGTAAATTTTCTTGTTGAATTAGCTAGCTAGTTCTTTTTTTTCAGTTGCTGTTGTGACTTAGTATTCATTTCAAAAGAGTTATTAAACAAAGGTAGAATTTTTTTCTGATAACTAATTTCTTAGTGAACCAGCTTAATGCTTAATTAATGAACTTGTGGTCAGCTATTTAAATCAGTTAAATGCTTATTACTCTTTAGACATTTGATTTTAACTCAGTGGATGTTTACCTGTATACAGTACTTCGTGAGTAAGATTTTACATTTACTTAAGTACAATTTTTCTGCACTTTTTCCACCCCTGCCTTTTAGGCACACGCCAATTCAAGAAACAAAATAAGCAATGCTTACTGTATAATCAAAGGTGTACACGTATATAGCCCAAGGGTTGGAATGATATTAAAACAAGACATGTATAAGGCACAACAGGCACAAGGCTTTCTCCATTAGTTCTGAAGGAAATTGCACTGGCAGTTCAGAATGTAATGATCGACTGGACAAACAGTTAACTTTTTTCCTCATCTTTGCGTACTAACTTTTCAGACAAATACATATGTGGTATAGTACATAAATAGAGTAGATGAATACAGTAAAAAATGTATTCATCCATTAAAAATAAACAAACAACAAGCTTTTTAAATGAAGCTGGACAGTTTATTCATCAAATCACATTGCCTTTATTATGCATCCAGCCTTGTAAATATTATGTTATACTACTGTTCATTTCAGTACTCTAAGTACTACGAATAAATAAATGATGTCCTATGTCCTATGTCCAATATATATGACCATGCATACTCCAAATCATGTTTATGACACACAATCTCCTGTACAGAGCTTTTTATTGTTTTTGACAGAACTAAGAAATGTATTTCCTCTCTTATCTGTCACTAGATTTTATGTCAATATTTTAGTGGGATTTTAATAAACATGGATACTTGGATTAGTGTGAACGTTTTATTTACAAGTGTGTGCAGTTCACCGTACAGATGACATGTTTTCAATGCGAACAGTCCAAACTCCTCAATCATTAATGAAAATGTACGTGGTACAGATTAGTCGAGGTTGGAGATCAAGTGGTTAAGCAGGTGAATCACAATAACATTTCATTTATTTTTACTCCTTGAACCTGCTCTCCATTTCCACCCATGTATGCAAAGCACATTCGGCTCATGCTGATTTCCTTCAGTCAACTGCCTTCACTACCCTGTTGTTCTTTCTGAACTTTTTTTTTTAACCACCTACATTACACACAAGCCATTGGCTTTAAGCCCCTCTCCTAACTCATCCATCTGCTTCACACCAGCTCTAACACTACAGTGAAAAATTATTTCACACTTTAATAGCTATTTCTTTTCAAAATCATTCATTTGTCTACTAATCTATCTTATTAATGGCTGTTAAATGTAGAATTTCTCTTATACTATTACCAAGAGGTTAAATATCCTTTCGTTTTGTACCTTATTTTACAGTGAATCCAGAATTTGTCTTTCATCTAAGTTAGATTTGACTATGCAAAAGCCAGTTGAGGTCATTTTTTATTCATATCTTTGCAAATGTGTTGAGGCTTAGCTAAGGCAGTTTGACTTATCTGCACTGAGCATCTGAATGGGAGTTTCAAGCAGAGATTATATGCTAAAGAAACTGCTTGAGGACATTTGCACCAGTCTGTGTTTATATCTAACATGCTGTGAGCAGCAGCTGCTTTGAGGACAAGATCGAGCGCTTAAATGTGAAAAGCTACATTTTGATTTTCGCTTCCAAACTTGACGTGTCATGCCCAAATCATAAAAACAAGCATAGATTTGTACATATAGTACACATGAGACTTCTAGTAGAATTTATTAGTTGATAAAGTGTTTTATTGTTAACTGTTCTATTGTAACTTCATTCTCCATGTTCTTGCTAGATTTGCAGTAAATATGTGAAAAATAAAGCTTTGATTTTTTTTCTTGGGCACACAATTTCTAGATTGTTTTGTGTTCAGAAACACATATTCGTATGTCTTAAAGGGTTAAACAAATCATCATGGAAATATAAACATTCTCATGCAAATGGGGCACAAAAGTGTGTGTGCATGCAGCAAACTGCTTTTACTTTCCTTCTTTCTTTTCCATTGTGTTTGAAATAAGGGCTAAAATTATTTTTCTTGCCATATATTACATAGCACAGTCACTTTTTGCTGTAAATCTTATGCACCAGCTGTTTACCAGACAGCTACAACACCTGTGAGTTCCTGTAAATCATCTGACTCATGTGATTCTTTTTCTAATTCACTTCTTCATTTCTGCCGCCAGCTCAGTGCACAAGGTAAGTTCCCAACTTCTACATAATAACCTTTGTATTATTGATTAATAAAAGAAAATATATTACTTACAACATAAACATACTGATACTTAAAAAATTACTTTTAAATTAAAAATAAATAGTCAATTAACAATACATTCCATTTATTAAATATAAATAAAAATATATTTCTGAAACATGACAACATACTTCTTCCTAATTACATATATATCCTTATATTATATATTAGGAAGAATATTCTGCCTAATATATAATATAAGTAAATAATAAAACAGAATGAACAGAATGAGGCGTGCTGTTATAAGAAAACGATGTGGTAATGAGATGTGGGATGATGCAAAGTGGAGTTACTGTTACAACCACGAAATGCATTATGAAACAACTTAATTTTTTTCTATTTACAGTCAGATTTAATCTTGTGGAATATCCACAAAACAAATAGGTTCCTGGATCCTGTTATCATTTAATTTATTACAGATATAAGCAATTGTTTTTCTTTATTAAGTAACGTTTTGAGTTAGTTTAATAACACTTAGTCATTTATATATTATTTATTATTAGGCTTTATGTGGCACATCCACCATACAAATCCCTCTGCAATGTTAACATAATGAAAATTAATGTATCATGAATTGAGAATTCAACAGTGCTGTGGTATATAATGTAATATAATATAATATAATATAGAAAAACAGTGATATCACAATACACACACCATCCACTTTAATAGGAACACCTGTACACCTTCTCATTTATGTAGTTATCCATTCAGCCAATCATGTGGCAGCAGCAAAAATAAAATACATAGCAATTTTAAAAATAAATAAATAAATAAACATCCTGTAAGTGAAGGGTCTGCAGCCTGAAAACCCTGCGGTAGTTGAAGAGATAGTTCAGAGTCGAATGACCTCACTGATTTGACCTGACAGGAAGTCTATAGTAACTGAAATAAGCACTCTTTACAACTGTGGTGAGCAGAAAAGCATTTCAGAACACACAACACATCAAACCTTGAGGTGAATGGGTTACAACAGCAGAAGGTACATCAGGATCTGGACAGTTGAAGATAAGAAAAAAAAAAAAATCAACTGGTATGGACCAGTGCTTCATCAGTTTATCAACTATGCCACTGAGTTTTTCCACATGCCTGACATCTATCAGGAGCCTTGTCTCAAATTACTTCAAGGACATGCAGATAGGCTTTGCCCTCCAGGGCAATTACTGGATGGCAGCAGCAGTTGGAGGTAGGAATTGCCATGGGATGTTCAATCTACCCCATCTTGTTTGTGGTCAACTTTGAGGTGATACTCATTGAAGCAAGACAGATGGTGGGAGGAGTCAAATTGCCATCTGGACCCCCCCCCCAGAGCAGCTACATGGATGATGTTGTTGATGAGGTCATCCTTCACCAGTGTGTCAGCACATCCAAATTGTCAGAGAAGGTGGGGGCAATACAAGCGCCACACCAAGAGTTCCATCAAAGACTAACCCTAACCATAACTCAGGACTGAAGGATAAGAGTTGGTCTTGGCAGGAAGCTCCAGTTCCCTAGTGAGATGACCAACACAAGTATCTGCTCTGATATAGTGATTTGGTCCAGCGGTGCAAAGACCGTGCTCCTCATCAAGCTAACTGCCCCATGGGAGGAAGTAATAGAAGCTGCATTTGAGAGTAAGAGGCTCAGTACTCAGTACTCAGATCTTGTTGCTGAGTGTAAGGAGGTTGGCTGGAGAATGATCATCTACCCGGTAGAAGCAGGATGCTATGATTTTTTGGAACATCAACTGTTCACCTCCTGAGGGGTATGAGAGCAACTGGAGCAAACCAGTGGAAGACCGCAAAAGACCTGGCTGAAGAAGCTGAGAAAAGCAGCTTTTTTAGCTCTGGGTGAGGAGGAAGGAAAAATGTTAGAGTAGTATCATTTAACCCAAGGTCCAGTTGCAGGGGGTGACAGGGAGAAGTCACCAGGAGAAGTTCTGGGGTTAAAGGAGCGAAACGTTGTTGCACTGTGGTACCTGGCTGATAACCCTGCAGCTGACCTATGCCATTTGGAACCAGTGGCACTGAGCATGCATTAACGGTGCCAGTGGGGCTTGTCACAGCCTTAGTCACTGAGAAGGTCTGTATAGCTCTACCTGTATTAGGAAAGCATGTCTGAGTATTAGGTGTAACCGGAAGAAACCATTTGGAACCATTGGCATACATTAATGGTGGGGCTTGTTACAGCTTTAGTCACTGGACAGGCCTGTATGTTTTGGTTGCATTAGGCATGTTGGCAACATTGAAGGAAGAGTGATAATCCTATGGGCTACAGAAGAGGTGTGACAGGCAGTAATGCAGGTCAACATCTACTTGTGTAATTAATGATATGAACATTAATTGAAGCTCTTTACCTATATCTGCATGATTGTATGCATTGTGCTGCTGCCACATGATTATCTGTTTGGATAATTGCATAAATCAGCAGGTGTACAGGTGTTCCTATTAATGTAGACAGTGAGTGTATAACAAGAATATCCATTCTAAAAATAGAAAATATAGACATTGCTACTTTATGGTTTGATCAATCTGTTCAGCCATATAATCCATAAATCATACTATAAAATAATCAAGATTTTATATTTACACAGGTTCCCCAATGCTGTCACGAATATATACAACCCTTCGTTTCGTCACTTGGAACATCCGTGGGGTTAAAAGCACCCGGAATTTACCAAAAAAGTTTGCAAATGTGTTGAGCAACCTCAATAACCTTCAGGCTGATATTGCCTTCATACAAGAAACACATATTGGACCAAAGTGTTACAAAATATTGGAAGATGAGACAGGAAAAGACTGGAAAATCTTCTTCACTGTGCACAGCTCCCGCAGCAAAGGAGTTGCCATACTGATAAGAGACAAAGTACCATTTGAGTACATTTGCCATGATGAGGACTACAGTGGAGGTTACATTGTGCTCTTCTGTCATCTGTATGGTGAACTGTACACTCTTGTTAATGTGTACAATCACAAGTCAGACAGAAATGTCTTGGGTAGACTGAAAGAGTACTTGATGGAAACAGCTGAGGGTGTGCTAGTGGTTGGAGGTGATTTCAACACAGTTTTGCATCCCAGATTAGATCGGAGACCTCCATCTTCAAGGAATTCACGATTAAGAGATAAATTAGAAGACTTTACTGCATCTCTGAATCTCAGAGACAGCTGGTCATTCTTACACTCAACTGATGATGGATTTACACGATGTCAGAATGAGTGTTACTCCAGGTTAGACATGTTTTTTATGGCAGAGGACAAAATAGAAAGGGGGTGTAAAATTAAGATACAGAGTGATGATATTTCTGATCATGATCCTGTTGTTCTAAAAGTCAGAGTCCAGAAGCAGTCCCAAAATAAAATTCCAATTGTAGCGTCAATGCTGAAAGAATTTAGATATGATCCTGACAGGAGACCAGGGAAGATTAATGGGGCAGAAATACTGAGTGCCATGAAGTCTTTGACTGACTCAGAAAAGCAACGATCTAATCAGTTGGAAATAGATTATTACAAAAGGTTTCAATGTCCAATAACAGAATTATTAAAGATAAAATTCAATCTCATGGTAAAGAACAAACATGTACCTGAAGCTTTCAAAGAATCTCATCTTTCAGGTGACAGACACATCAGTGTGGACTATTTAATATTCTCTCGACTTTTGGCCAAACGCCTCAGTGCTTTCATTACCCCTTCTTTCAAGAGAAGAAAGAAAGCAAAGGTGGACACCCTCCTTATTATGACCTTTGAGATCTGCACCCAAAAAATCAGGTGGTCCTTCCTGGAACAAAGTCTTCTTTGGAATCTGAAACAAATCCCCTCTGCACCACCACCAGACTTCAGCATTCTGGACTGCTTTCTTCCTGAAGTCCAAGGTTCTTCTGGGGAACTCAGACTTTTGCAGCCTGGCTGTCCATTCACCAACACTATCCTCAATCTGGCTCTGACACAGCTAGAAGATCTCATTCTCAAAACTGAGACCCAGTGCAGGACCTTTGTTTGTTATCAAAGACAGGCTCTGTTCATAGATGTACAGTCAAGCCGACATCATAGAGTTGTTAAGATAGCAGAGAAATTTAACAAATATTCAGGGATTAATATCAAAGTGTCTATGAAAGGCCTTTGACTGTAAACATTTCTAAGCACAACCATTCTGACAAACTGTAGTCATAAGTTCAAATCAGAAACTACACAAATGCCCAGGTACCAAACGTCCATTTTGGGTATTTATGTTTATGTTATGTTGGTTGGGCCAGTGTTGGCAAGGTCGATTTTAAGGTTTATGTATGCTGGTGGTCCAATATTGGCCCAGTGGACAATATCACATTTACCCAATCTTGGCCCAAGGTCAGTTTGCTAACTGGCTAGCACTAGAGAAAGAATATTCTCTATCTAATGACTAAATGAAAAAATTGTAATCCAAATTAAAGAAGCAGAAACAAGAAAATTAAAAACAAGATAAACAATGTTCACAGTCATATTGGTTCTCATGCAAGAAAAAAAAAAAAAGAAAAAGAAAAATTGGTGAGTTGCTCATTGGAGAAATGTGAACCACTTCCTACTACATAACAATGCCAAATGTGTACTACACCAACTGTTAATTTCTAAGCATTGTTATACTTCCAGTGTTCCATATAGTGCTCTGACACATAGATTGTTTAATTGTATTGAGTTAAATATTTTGGTTTACTCTCTCTCTCTCTCACTCACTGTCTCTCTCTCGCTGTGCTTATTGTCCTTTTCTCTCTTGGATCTGTAAAAATGTGAAAAATTACCTTATCTGAAATATGTGCACTAGCCATTATTATTATTATTATTATTATTATTATTATTATTATTATTATTATTATTATTGTTGTTGTTGTTGTTGTTATTTTGTTGTACTTATGTACGATATTTGGATTATTACTTATTACTGCTGAGCCCCTATTGAACCCCCCAATATATACAAACACTGTCCACCTGAATAAAACACTTGTACATCTGCTCATTTATGCAGTTATCCAATCAGCCAGTAGTACCAGATGGGCTGGTAGCGACAGTTCTGTGGGCGGAAATGTCTTGTTGATAAGTGATGATGAAGAAGAAAATGGCCAGATTGGTTCAAGTTGACTGGAAGGATATAGTAACTCAAATAATCACTCTTTACAACCATGATGAGCAGAAAAGCATCTCAGCATGCACAACACATCAAACTTAGTTGTGGATCGGCTACAACAGCAGAAGACCACATTGGGGTCCACACCTGTCAGCCAAGGACCGGAATCTGAGGCTATCCTGGGCATAAGTTCACCCAAACTGGAAAGTTGAAAGATTAGTCAAATTGAGCTACTTAAAAAAAATACTCTACAGCTACCAGGATCTTGTTTGATAGCAAATAATTGGATTTAATTAAATACATTTCTGCAAACAAGGGAAAAATAAAAATGAACATAAACATAAATATATTCAGTAAAACTTATATAATATATTATAGGAAATAAAGTGAGTATATCCGTATGTAAATTGTGTAAGTTCTTTGAGTAAATCTGAATGTGTCAGTGCAATACTCGATTATTAACAGTATGAATTATAAAGTGAGTCCCTGGTGGTCCAGCAGTTAAGGATCCCGCACTCTCACTACCGCAGCCCGGGTTCGATTGCCGTGCAGGGAAAACCCAGCCACTGGAGGTTGCACTTAGTGCCGGTCCCAAGCCCGGATAAAATAAGAAGGCATCCAGCATAAAACCTGTGCCAAATCAAATGTGCTGACCAATGATCTGCTGTGGGGACCCCTAACAGGAGCAGCTGAAAGAACAAGAACAACAACAACATAAAGTATAAACTGAATAAAGCCTTGTATACACAAATCCTCTTTGTGATGTGAAAGTGCCACTGCAATATTGGAGTATTAACCTCAGAGAAGATGAATGTAATGTAATGTATGGTGCAAACCATGTAAAACAGTAGATATGAAACCATGGGTGTGCAGCAAAGTAACTTTGATCAACAGAGCACCCAAAGTTGTACTGTGGAATAATATGATAAGTAGCATCAGTGACATAAATAGAAACTAAGTGCAAAAATGTAACCTACAATATGCCCAATGAACATATTCTAGGAGTAGGCTCTAATGCATAATAATGTCCAGGAACAATGATGAATTGTTGTACAGGGTGATGGCTGTTGGCTGTTCCTATACTATTCTTTATTACAGCTGAGCTGAATTAGTCTTTAACTGAAGGTGCTCCACTGTTTGACCAATAGGGTATGGAGGGGATGTGATACATCATCCAGGATAGATAATGGTTTTCTGATTTTTCTCCTTCCCGCAATCATATTAAAACCAGCCTTTCTTTATCAGTTTGTTTTGCCCTGCCTTGCTTCTCTGGCTTTAACTTGTACTTGAAGTCACTGGTGTACAGGGTGAAGAGGAATGGGGATAGCACAGTTCCCTGTGGTGTTCTGGTGCTGCTCAGTAACCACTCAGACAGGCAGCTCCACAGCCACACAAACTGAGGTCTGTCTGACAGATACTATAGTTGTCTTCTTCTCCTGCTTCTTCTTTTTCAGCAGTTTCTTCAGGTCTTTGGTGATCCCAGGCTTGTTTTTAAGAAAACAGCCTACCCCTCTGACAGCAATTATAGTATCAGTGCAAAAATTAATTTAACACAACATCCTTCAAACAATGTGGTACTCAAATCAGATCACATCGAACTACTAACTTAACTAAACTCGAGTCTTGGTGAGTTCACAGTCCCTCGGTTTACCAAGTACCGGGTCAGTGCAGTCTGAGTGTCCTCCTCCAAAGGAAACAAGTGTCAATGTGCACACAGTTCTACCTGATCCCTTGGACCAAGGGAAAAATAAATACTTTATTTTTACGGACTCCACCGTATCCGCGGTCAATCAACATCTGAACTCAACATTAAAACCTGACCTACATGAGATAGGTCACATAAAATTACTTAACAGCTGACTATTAACATGGTCAGCATAACTGGAGTTAATATCAGTAACTCAGTAACCATATTCATAATACACTTAATAATTTAAGTGCGTGAATGTAGGGCATGAAAACTAGCTATCCGCTAATATTCAAGGCGTAACAGTTAGTACACTCAATTTGACATTTGACAAAAAATACAATTAAAACATACATCTCAACGGAGCTACTCCACTTACCAGTGTTAGCAGTCCTAAGTACAGAATACCATTAAATATCCTCCATTTATCAGTTAATATATACTCAACTTATTAACGAAGATAAGGCACCTTAGCCCTTAGCTTACAGCTCACAGCTAGTACTGTGCAACACGAGGTGCGGCAGCTAGCACCGTTTATACACGAGGCACGGCGGCTAGCGCCATTTATACCGAGGTTAATAATCTAAAATGGTGGACGTGGTATATAAGTTGATGGATATAAACTCACCAGTGCAAGAGAATGGCACATTACTCTAGCATGCCTTCCAACTTAGATTCTCTCTTGGCACTTTACACTATTGGTAATTTACACCCGTAACAGCAGAATCAACATACCGCTACGATGCCTCAGTTACTGCTGAGTCTCTTCCTATCACGAGGCAGGCTCAGCCATCCCATTGGCTGGAATGTAACAACTCTCAATCTTACAGGCTGATGTCCTAACAGCACCCTGACCTCGTATTGGATGATACTAATAATCACTCAGGACTTATTTATTTATTTATTTATTTATTTATTTATTTATATCTAAGTTTTACCCTTGGGTTACACTCTCCCACCTTGACTCCATGCATGTCCCCATGTATGGGTGCGGCTGCTTGAAAACAACTTTGGAAGAATGAAGGGATCCCAAGTAGGGTTCAGTAACACTAGTCTCTTGTAGTGCGTCAGTGAAAGCTAAACTCAAGCCCTGGAACAGAGACTGCACAATAGTTAACAAAGGCCCTGCTGGCCGAGTGTACTGTAGTCTCTCAGGGGGAACTCTGTGTCTTTCTGATCGCCAGAGAACATCTACTTCATTAGGTTCAACCTGCTCTGCTTCTCTAGCATCCTTCTCAAGCCACCTTTTCCAGTACAAGCCCACTCTCAGCCACAAGTAAGTCACCTCCAGACCCTGAGATAAGGTCCAAATCCGGCAATTCATCCGCTCCGCTCACCGGAACATCAGCAATGTGACTCTCGTCATTCACTGGAGTAAGCTCTAACGGGGTATCCTCAACTGGTGAACTTTCAGGCAGGTCGGTTGCATCTGCTGGTAAATCAGTATCACTCACTGGTTGGTCAACAGGCACGTCAACTTCACCTGCTAACTCATCGACATGTGGGTGATCGTTAGTGTCATGCCTATGGCTGGGAACTTCATACAGCTTAGTTACTGTGAATGTCTCTTGTATAGATGGGTCTGGCGACCAACTAACAGAGCTATCATTCTCTGCATCAGAATAGGCAAAAGTATCCCCCTCAGGATCAGAATCTACAGACTGCCTGGTCCTGGGTTTTCGTGGTATTGGCTGCACCCGCCGGTCCACCTCTGCAGAGACCGGAAGAAAACCACACGGTAGCAGAAGGTCACTATGGACTGTTCTCAAAGGTCCTTCCTTAGTTTCTGGCCGTATAGTGTACACAGGGAGACACCCAGCTTGCTTCATTACTACATGGATATCCGTTTCCCATTTATCAGCAAGTTTGTGTTTACCCCCGAGGCGAACTGCTCTCACTAACACTCTGTCCCCAACCTCAAGAATAGAAGGAGTAACATGTCTGTCAAACCTAGCTTTGTTCCTATCTGCTATCTTCCTAGCATTTTGGGATGGTATTCTATAGCTATCTTCCAGGTGTGACTTCAATTTCTGAATATACTGCGAGTGCGTCTTGCTGTCACTCCGCTTCAATGGTAAGCCAAACACTAAATTGACCGGTAGTCTCGGTTGATGGCCAAACATTAGCTCATAGGGTGAAAACCCTGTCACATCATTCCTTGTGCAGTTATATGCATGCACCAAAGGTTTGACAAATTTATGCCACTGTGTCTTGTCTTCTGCTGTTAACGTCCTGAGCATGCTCAGAAGGGTTCAGTTGAAACGTTCTACCAGGTTACCACTGGGATGGTAAGGTGTGGTACGAACTTTGCAAATACCCATCATCTTACACAACTCTTTGATGACATGTGATTCGAACTCAGGGCCTTGGTCACTGTGCAATCGCTCTGGAATACCATAATGCATTAGGAAGTTGTCCCATAGACACTTTGCAACAGTTTGGGCTTTCTGGTTTGACGTTGGCACAGCAATAGCATACTTAGTGAAATGATCGGTCAAGACAAGCACATCTTTGGTGTTACTTTTATCCGGTTCAATGGACAAGAAGTCCATGCACACAAGTTCAAGTGGTCTGGTATTCTTGATATTCACCAACAGAGCTGCTCGCTCCGGAGCTGTTTTTTTCCTAATATACATATCACAAGTCTTTATGTGTCTCTCCACATCTGCAGCCATTCTCGGCCAATAGAACCGAGTTCTCATAAGATCAAGTGTACGGTCAGTACCAAGATGACCCATGTCATCATGCAGACTTCGCAAAATGACAGGCCTAGCCATCTCGGGAAGAACGAGTTGGTAAGTCTTTTGGGCACCTTTGTGACCGGTTCTGTAGAGAATTTGATCATGTAGTTCTAGGTGACTCAATTCTCTGAGTAGTAAATGTATGTCAGGAATCTCTGTTCGGACAGTAGAAGGTAGCCTCTCACCAGTTTCAAGCTGAGCTATTACTCCTCTTATACTAGGGTCTACGCACTGTTGATCTCTAATTTGCTCTGTGGACATGAAGGGAACTATAGGTAAACCACCACCCTGATCTTCATTCACAAAAGCAGATGGTAAAGCTTCTGCAGACATTGCTAATGACTGCACCAGTGTCAAAACATCCTTGCTACCTGAGTCAGTATCTGCTGGCTTATGAACTAGATGTTTCTCGCAGATGGCACTCACAACATCTGGGTCAAGGCAGGGTAATGACTCACTCAAGTGAGTCTGTGCAAATTGGCGGATACAATTTTGCTCCTTCTGGGATATGGAGTCTGTGCTCAGCCCTCCATGTGGTCGCCTAGAAAGACCATCCACATCGGAGTTTAACTTCCCTGCTGTATGCTTTCAAGATGTATGTCAGGGGGTTACTGTCAGTGACGACAGTGAACTGAGTCCCGTACAAGTAGTCACTGAATTTCTCGGTCCAGGCCCACTTCAAGGCAAGGGACTCTAGTTTGTGGGCTGGGTACCATGACTCACTCCTAGATAACCCTCTACTAGCATAAGCAAGTACTTGCATTCGACCTTGCTGTTGCTGATATAGCGCTGCCCATAACCCTGTTGTACTGGCGTCAGTATGCAGAGTGTACGACAACTTAGGGTCAGCAAAACCCAGTACGGGAGCAGTATTGAGCTTCTCTATGATTGCCTTAAAAGTGCACTCACATGCAGGTGTCCAATGCTCATCGAAGGGTTTCTTGGGATCATGGTAGTGCTGAGGTTTTGTCTTAGGGTTATTACTCTTGCGCAGAGGCGGATACCCTGCGGTAAGGTCAGTCAGAGGTTTCACAATGCTAGAATAGTCTTTGATAAAACGTCTGTAGTATCCAGAAGTACCAAGGAAAATCCTCAGTGATTTCATGGGGCAGACAAAAGCGGTCTTAGGTTTATCTGATTCGTCAACCTCAATCTGGTAATATCTGGACTTTAGATCAAGGACTGAAAACCATTTGGATCCATTCAAAGTGGAAAATGTCTCTTCCAGATTTGGGAGCGCATATGCATCCTTAATAGTCTGGAGGTTAAGTTTCCTGTAATCAATGCAGAGATGAACATCCCCATTCCTCTTCCTCACTACCACAATAGGTGAAGAAAAGGGTGAAGAAGACTCACGAATGACTCCTGCTTGCTGCAGCTCTAACAGGTGCTTGCAGGAGCAACCGTCCCCATTTCACTCAGTTATCGAATATGTGCAGGAAATGCAAGCGAAGATTGACCGGGTAGCCCCAATAGTCCAGGAGCACATGCGCGCCGCGCAGGAGGAACAACGAAGGGTATACAACCGCCCGGCGCAGCCCCGGGAATTCCAACCGGGGGATCAAGTCCTCCTACTAGTACCCAGCAGCGCCGGTAAATTCCTGGCCTGGTGGCAAGGCCCATATACAGTCCTCGAGCGCCGAGGCCCCGTCAACTACCGCCTGCAACAGCCCAGTAAGTGCGTGGAGGAGAAGCTCTACCATGTGACCCTTCTGAAGAAGTGGATGGAACTGGCACCGGTAGTGTCGGCGTATGCAGCCCGGGACACAGATCACGGCAAGCATACCTTGGTCGATTTAGGGGAGGACCTTACACCTGCCCAGAAACAGGAGCTCACCGAGTTGGTGGACCAATTCTCCGATGTGTTTTCTACCTCCCTAGGGATGACACAGCTGGTCCACCACGAGATCAAAACTCCTCCCGGCGTAGTGGTAAGACAAAGGCCCTACCGTGTACCAGAGGCCCGGCGCAAAGCCATCGATGAAGAAATTGGCCGAATGCTGCAGGATCGCATCATAGAGGAGTCCAACAGCCCCTGGTCCAGCCCCATCATCGTCGTACCGAAGCCGGACGGGAGTATGCGGCTTTGCAATGACTTCCGGAAGCTGAACCAGGTATCGGAGTTCGATAGCTATCCCCTCCCCCGAGTGGACGACCTCGTGGAGCGACTGGGGGGGGGGGGAGCGGTTCATATCTACCCTGGACCTGACCAAAGGTTACTGGCAAGTCGCGCTAGCGCCGGACGCAAGGCCCAAGATGGCCTTTAGCACGGCCACCGGCCACTGGCAATACTGGGTTCTCCCCTTTGGGCTACACGGGGCACCTGCAATGTTCGAGAGGTTGATGGACATCCTCCTGCGGCCCCACCGCATGTTTGCAGCTGCCTACCTGGACGATGTAGTCATCCACTCCTCCACATGGTCGGACCACCTGTTTCATCAGGGGGAGGTCCTGAAGGCGCGTCGGGAGGCCGGCCTGACAGCCAACCCCAAGAAATGCCACCTAGGGCTGACCGAGGCCCAGTACCTGGGATATCGCATTGGCCGGGGTATGCTGAAGCCACAAACAAAGAAAATCGAAGCCGTAAAGGACTACCCTCGACCCACATCAAAGAAACAGGTACGTGCCTTCTTGGGGTTGGCGGGGTACTACCGGAGGTTTGTGCTTAATTTCTCTGCTGTAGCTTCCCCCCTCTCAGATCTCCCAAAGAAGGGCCAGTCGGACCAGGTTAAGTGGTCAGCCGAAGTGGAGAGGGCCTTCCAAGCCCTGAAATGTGCCCTCACCAGCACGCCGGTACTGCACAACCTGGACTTCGCCCTACCATTCATGGTGCACACCGATGCATCCAAAACCGGGCTTGGCGCAGTTCTCGCACAAACCTTCAACGGAGAAGAACACCCGGTCCTCTATATCAGCCGGAAATTGTCCCCCGCTGAGAAGAAATACACAGCCATGGAGCGAGAGGCCCTGGCAATAAAGTGGACCATCGAGGAGCTGCGGTACTACCTGGCTGGCCGGCACTTCGTCCTAGTAATGGACCATGCCCCCTTACAGTGGATGGCCAAGGCCAAAGACACAAACGCCAGGGTAACCCGCTGGTTCCTTGCCTTACAGGACTTCTCATATCAGGTCCAACACCGGGCGGGGGCCCAACATGGGAATGCAGATGGGCTCTCGCGGCGAGACACTCTCTGGGCCCGCCACCCAGCGGCAGTAGGCTCGGAGCTGAGGGGGGGTACTGTCGCGATGGACCGACAGCCGGCGCGCATGATAAGAAAGTCGCTCCTTCCCGACTGCCGCGCAGGCATGAAGCGGACAGCCTCGCGCCAAACACACCATCAGCTGTAAGGACCGTCACGGTGGGGCAGAACCGCTGAAACTACTCCGGCCGGAGATTGGGGAGTCAGTCGGGAGAATTCCACCACTCAGGCGATGGGGGAAGAGTATAAGAGGATGCTCTTCCGCCCGTGCGAGGGAGAGTACTAACTCACAGACCACATTCAGGTGCGGACGAAGACGCCAGCTGGTGAGATCACACACAACGGTGGATGACGGCACGGGAGACCCCCACACACTTCCTGGGAATCCCGACACGCCCTCAAAAGCGTCGCAACGCCAGCCACACCCTCACAAAACCTCTCACACTCACCCACACATGCCTCCTCACTGCAGACAGCACCGAGTAATAAGAATAAAACCTTAATCACTGTATCACTACAACTATGTGCTCCACCCTTCCCCGGGCTATTTCCCTTACACAGTGAAATAATACACTAGACACACAAATAAAGTTAATTTTGTATATTATAGAAAATAACCAATAGGAACAAATATAGCAGTAAGGAAATAAAATAAATGAAATAAATAAAAAATTAGAATCCCAAACTTACACACTAAACAATTATCAGAAGAACACAGTATATGTCCACTACACAATTATTAATTTAACATAACATCCTTCAAACAATGTGGTACTCAAATCAGATCACATCGAACTACTAACTTAACTAAACTCGAGTCTTGGTGAGACAGAGTTCACAGTCTCTCGGTTTACCAAGTACCGGGTCAGTGCAGTCTGAGTGTCCTCCTCCAAAGGAAACAAGTGTCAATGTGCACACAGTTCTACCTGATCCCTTGGACCAAGGGAAAAATAAATCAAAGCTCTCGGCGCAGTGTGCTGAAATTGCAACCTCCTAGCTGCAATCAGGTTCTAGGTTGAGTGGGGTTGGCTCGCCATCCATTACTGGAACAGTTTCTCCGAGGTTATCCAGAATCTTCGCTGACGGGTCGGACTCCACCGTATCCGCGGTCAATCAACATCTGAACTCAACATTAAAACCTGACCTACATGAGATAGGTCACATAAAATTACTTAACAGCTGACTATTAACATGGTCAGCATAACTGGAGTTAATATCAGTAACTCAGTAACCACATTCATAATACACTTAATAATTTAACTGCGTGAAAGCAGGGCATGAAAACTAGCTATCCGCTTATATTCACTAACATCAGTGTTTCAACAGTTACTAGGCCTCAAGGTGTAACAGTTAGTACACTCAATTTAACATTTGACAAAAAATACAATTAAAACATACATCTCAACGGAGCTACTCCACTTACCAGTGTTAGCAGTCCTAAGTACAGAATACCATTAAATATCCTGTATTTATCAGTTAATATATACACAACATATTAACGAAGATAAGGCACCTTCGCCGTTAGCTTACAGCTTACAGCTAGCATACAGCAACACGAGGCGCGGCGGCTAGCGCCGTTTATACCAAGGTTAATAATCTAAAATGGCAGATGTCGCATATAAGTTGATGGATATAAACTCACCAGTGCAAGAGAACGGCACATTACTCTAGCATGCCTTCCAAATTAGACTCTCTCGTGGCACTTTACACTGTTGGTAATTTATACCCGTAACAGCAGAATCAAGATACCGCTACGATGCCTCAGTTACTACTGAGTCTCTTCCTATCTCGAGGCGGGCTCAGCCATCCCATTGGCTGGAATGTAACAACTCTCAATCTTACAGGCTGATGTCCTAACAGCACCCTGACCTCGTATTGGATGATACTAATAATCACTCAGGACTTATTTATTTATTTATTTATTTATATCTAAGTTTTACCCCTGGGTTACATATGCTTTCAATCGTTGTCCTGCTGGAAGTTCCACCCACTTCTCATCTTCATCATCCTGGTGGATGGTAGCAGATTCTTCTCAAGATTCTCCCGGTAAAGGGCTCCATTCATCGTTCCTTCAATTATATGAAGTCTGCCATTACCATGCAAAACAGCCCCACTCCATGATGCTTCCACCTCCAAACTTCACTGTTGCTATGGTGTTTTAAGGGTGATGTGCAGTGCCATTTCTTCTCCAAACATGGTGTAGTATGACAGCCAAAAAGTTTAATTTTGCTCTCGTCTGACCAGACTACACTCTCCCAGTATTTCATAGGCTTGTCCAAATGAGTTGTAGCAAACTTTAAACGAGCTTCGACATGCCTTTTCTTTAGTAATGGAGTCTTGAGCAGATGAGCGTGAGCAGTGGAGTGCATTGCCTATTGTTTTCTCTGTGACGATGGCACCTGTGTGAAACACAGAAGTGTTTCTGGAGCTCTTTCTGAGTGGTCCTTGGCTCTTGGGCTACTCTTCTGAATATTCTTGCGAGGAGCTCCTGTGCATGGCTGGTTGATGACTTAGTGATGTTGCTTCCACTTGCGGATAATGGACCCAATGGTGCTTACTGGAGGATTCAGAAGTTTTTGAAATACGTCTGTATCCGATTCCATCAATGTGTTTTGCAGCAATAAGTTTGTGAAGGTCTTGGAGAAAGAGCTCTTTGCTTTTACCCATCATGAGATGTTTCTTGTGTGACACCTTGGTAATGAAAAGCCTTTTTATAGACCATCAATTTACTAACCCAGCTGATATTAATTTGCACAGATAGGAGGTATAATTACTTACAGATTTCAGCTGGTTCCATGCCTTACCTTGCCTTGGAGAACTGCTTTTTTTTTAGTATGTTCAATACTTTTTTCCTGTGTCATTCCACTTTTATTATCATTTTATTTATAAACTTTAATATTGTGAATTAGAAAGTGTTACCAAACACTCCAACAGTGATCATTAATGTTTTCTCCAAGTTGCTTTTCCTGCCATATATTACATAGAGTAATCATTTCCTTTCTTCTGCTGTATGGACCAATAACTACTTGACCTGTGACATGCTCTTATGTTTTCAAAGCTCCTCTGAATTGTATGACTTATGTGACTGTTTGTTCTGCTACTAGGTGGGTGCACAAGGTAGCTTTCAAAAGAGGAAATCTATATAATAGCATTTAAAATATTTACTGAAACAGATGTGAATTACAACATTACAAATGCATACCTTACAATAGTTCCTGAATGCTATTAAATTATTGTTCCTCAATAGAATTGAATGTTTTTCTTAAAAACAAAAACAAAAACAAAAAAAAACGTAGCATATAAATCATATGAATGTCTATATAAAATGTTAGTTTTTAGTTTTTAGTTTTAAATGTGCCATTATATTATATTTTGAAACAATTGATATGTGAACTGGATGTTCATATGTTTTACAAAAGTATGGCTTAAATAATGATTTGTTTGTTTTAATTTTAAATTATGCATTTTTAAATTATTTTAATATCAATGATAAGTAGTCTAACAAAGTAATCATTCACAATCATTCTTAACTTCATTCCAGATAACAGCATTTGTTTGGGTTTCATGCAGAAGATTTGATTATTTAGTGGCATCCTGGAAATAATTCCATTTGGTAATAAACAGAATTACTTACATTGAACACTGGACAGTGAACAACAGTTGTCTGAGCTGAACTGAGATCAGCAACAGCAAACACTTATGTCTCCCTGCATTTAATATACTATACAATATATTTATTGTTTACAATGCCAAGTTCATCCATTTATCATTTGAAGTTCATTTGTATGCTGAAAAGAAAAAATGCGGTCTAATTTGTCAAACATCTGTAAGTTCAAAAAAAATTTTGTTGAGCATCCTGTTTTCCTCAGTGTATGACTTACTATCAAATACTGCTTATAGAGTTTTATATTTTACTTTAACTTGAGTCTTGTCAACTGTTCAGAGCCTTTGAGTTGAAGCTGCTTGTGGGTTGTCTGGTGTTAAGTAGTGTTATGGTGTCAGTATTGACAATAGCACCTAGGCCACAATATAGGTGCCTCAAACCACAATTTCTACTTCACTTGAAATAAAGTCATTTTGATCTTTAATTTCAGAATTCAATGAATAAAAAGGCAATCAAAGATATTTAAATATAAAGAAAATGTATGTACATACACATTACAAAAAGTTAAACACAGTAAAACATACACAGACACATACACATTAGATTGCAGATCCAAAACAAAAACAACAACAAAATAAACAGAGTGAATTAAAAAATTTTGGCACATATTTAGAATTTCCACTTTGTCCAAGTTATTTTGCTATTAATAAAACATAGACCTCCACACAACTGCAAGGTTTTGACTATTTACAAATGACATATATATATATATATATATATATATATATATATATATATATATATATATATATATATATATATATATATATATCATATTTTGAAGCGGCATGACTTACCTTTTTGTTAAAACTGACAGAAAGCCTTTTTTTAAATGTGTGATGGAGTTAAATGAATTAATTATTTAATTATATTATTTGGCATGTGCCATGTTGAACTTTCAGTGACAAGTATGAGGGAGTGTGGGGAGGGGAGGGAAAATGGCTAATCGGGCCCAATTTGGACATTTTCACTTAGGGGTGTACTCACTTTTGTTGCCAGCGGTTTAGACATTAATGGCTGTGTGTTGAGTTATTTTGAGGGGACAGCAAATTTACACTGTTACACAAGCTGTACACTCACTACTTTACATTGTAGCAAAGTGTCATTTCTTCAGTGTTGTCACATGAAAAGATATAATCAAATATTTACAAAAATGTGAGGGGTGTACCAACTTTTGTGAGATACTGTATATACCAGTGACTACATTTCCCATCCTGCACTGTGGCCTACAAACATGGCCCGCCATGGATGCAATTCCCAGAACACTCACATTCATTCTAATCATGCACACCTGCATGCAATCTCACACACAATCACACCACACATAAAAGAGACTGTTTGAACACTAAATATTTGCGAAGTATTACGTGAGTTTCCATATACCAAGCATTTGTTTCTCGATTCGTGTGTTATTGTTTTGATCTCGATTCTTGTTTTGCCTTGTTTGCCGATCGCCTGACCTATTGCCTGTGTATGACCACGTCTATGTTTCATGATTTGAATTTGTCTGCCTGTCTCTCATATAATAAAGCTTTTATCTGCATTTGCATCCTTCCTACCTTCATTGCATCCATTACGTGACATCTATACAGCTTGTAGATCTGCTCCCACTCTCCAGACTGGTCCACTATCAGCATGTTTCAATGAAATAACTCCAATTTTAAAAACTTAACATGGACAAAACTGAGATCATTATTATCGGAACACCAACACTTACTAAACATATCCTCTATGACCTTAGTTGTGACATTGATAGCACTCTCATTAAACCAGCTAGTACTGTAATAAATGTAGGCATCATCTTTGATCCCTCCCTCACCTTTGAAGCGCATATAAACCCCGCAACTAAAATTGGTTTGTTTCACCTGCATCACATTAATCGCCTCCGTCCCTTCTTTAGCCTCAAAGATGCTGAAACACTGGTTCATGCATTTATTTTCTCACAGCTTGACTTGCAATGCTCTCCTCATTGGTCTACCTGCTAATTCTATTGCTAGGTTGCAATATATTTTAAACTCTGCCGTTAGACTTCTCATACATACCAAGCGCTCAGCTCACATTACTCCAATCCTTTCTGAACTGCATTGGCTACCGGTTTCATTTCATATTAAATATAAAATAATCCTGCTCACATTTAAATCACTTCATGGTTTGGCACCTTTCTATCTTAGTGCACTGCTTTTCCCCTACAACCCACCCCGCTCTCTCAGGTCCTCTGGGCTCGGAGTGCTCTCTGTCCCTAGATTTTGTCTCTCAACCATGGGTGGCAGGTCTTTCTGTTATGCTACCTGCTGGAGACAAGTGCAGACGGGCAGGGCGGCGAGTGCAGGAGCGAAGTGAGATGAAGCGCGGAAAGCAGATGAATAACAGCGAATAATCCAACGGCGAAAAAGCGAGGAATCGTAACTGTAGAGAACAGTCAGGGAAGTACAAATACCGGGAAAGCTAGATTAATTCTAAGGCTTGGTAATATCACTAAGTCACAGGAACTAAGCGTTTACTTCACGAGGGCGCGACGCTTAAAGAGACCTTTTATAACTTCGTCAGCCGCACAGGTGTTGGTGATCAATCCTCAGGTGAACTTGAGCACGGGCATGGCTGGGAAGTGTAGTCCCCTTCCGCCATGTCCATAAGCGGTGGTGCCCTCTGAGTATTGCGGCCGTGAGTTTGCCGTGGCATAACAGAGCCCCCTCCCCCAAAGGGCTCACTCCAGGAGCCGAATCCCTCCGAGACCTCCCTCTCCTTTGAGATCCCGGCCTCTCTGGATGAGCCGCATGGAAGTCTCTCCGCAGACTCATGTCCAGGATGTCCTGTGCTGGGACCGAGCACTGTTCTTCTGGGCCATACACCTCCCAGTCTACCAGGTATTCGACCTTGCCCCTCCTCCATCTGGAGTTCAGGATCTCGCGGCCATGGTAGGCTGGGCGGCCTTCAATCTCTAGCGGTTCCAGTGGGTGGTCCTCCGGCACCGACGTGGCCAAGGGGCCCGTTATGACTGGTTTGAGGAGTGAAACATGGAACGACAGGGCGATACGACTGTGCTGCGGTATGTCCAGGTGGTATGTCACCTCCTTGATTTGCTTTATGACTCGGAACGGGCCAGTGTACTTATGCTGTAGTTTCTTGCTTGGGAGATGTGACTTTAAATCTCTGGTGGACAGCCATACTCTATCCCCTGGTTAATACTTGGGATGCTCTCTCCGGCGCCGGTGTGCCTTTTGTTTGGCGATGCAAGAGGCCTGCACTAGCCATTGGTGGGCGCGCTCCCAGACCTGTTCACTCCGGCGGAACCACTCATCTACCGCAGGTGAGTCAGTGGGAGAGGCATTCCAGGGGAACAATGGTGGCTGGTAGCCCAAGACACACTGAAATGGGGTTAACTGGGTGGCAGAGTGCCGTAGTGAATTCTGCACATATTCCACCCATGGCAAGAAGTGGCTCCAGTCTCCAGGATTGGTGGCACAGAAGGTTCGGAGAAACCATATGACCTCTTGGTTAAGCCGTTCTGCCTGGCCGTTAGCCTGTGGGTGGTACCCCGACGTGAGGTTAACAGTGACCCCCAGCTTCTCCATAAAACTGGCCCAGACGCGAGATGTGAATAGGGGAACCCATCACTTACGATCTCCTCTGGGATCCCGAAGTATCGGAACACATGTTGGAATAGGAGTTCGGCTGTGGTGAAGGCAGAGGGTGTGGCCTCTAGTGGAATAAGGTGCAGGGACTTCAAGAACCGATCGATGATTACTAGCATCACAGTATTCCCTTGTGAATCTGGCAGGTCCATTATGTAGTCCAGGGCCAGGTGAGACCACGTGCGGTCAGGCGTGGATAATGGTACCAACCTCCCGGCGGGTAGAGCGCATGGAACTTTGGACTAAGCGCACGTACAGCATGAGGATACAATGCGCTGTACCTCTCTAAGCATATAGGGCCACCAATACTTCTCTGCTAATAGATGGTAAGTGCGACAGGCTCCTGGATGACCCGTCGCTAGTGTTGTGTGGGCCCAGGTGATAAGTTCCTGACGGTACCTCTTTGGAACGAACTGTCTCCCTGTAGGACAGGTTGCCGGGATACGTGACGTGGGAACACGGGCTAAGGCCTTATCTAGGGCCCACACAGGCTCCAACAATACTGGACAGGGGCAAGATATACCGTTCCTGGTCCTCCTGCCCCTCTGGGGAGTGTATGCGAGACAGGGCATCAGCCTTTGCGTTCTTGGTTCCAGGCCGATAGGACAGAGTAAACTGGAACCGGGAGAAGAACAAGGACCAGCGGGCCTGGCAGGACGTGAGACGTTTGGCGGTTCTCAGATACTCTAGATTTTTGTGATCAGTGTAAATAATAAAGGGATGTGCGGCTCCCTCCAGCCAGTGTCGCCACTCTCCTAGGGCTAGCTTAACGGCCAGGAGTTCTCGGTTCCCTACGTCGTAGTTGCGTTCAGCGGATGACAGCTTCCGAGAAAAAAATGCTACGGGGTGCAACTTTGGTCTGTCTCCAAATCTCTGAGCCAGGACGGCCCCTACTCCTGCCTCAGACGCGTAGACCTCTACAACGAACGGCCTGGAGGGATCTAGGTGCCTGAGGATGGGGGCTGTTGTAAAGGCCCGTTTAAGTTTCTCTAGAGCCTCCTGGGCGCTTGAGGTCCAGAGGAGCCGCCGAGGCTTACCTCTCAGAATGGATGTCAGAGGTTGCACTACCTTACTGAAATCTCTGATAAACCGTAGGTAGAAATTTGCAAAGTGGAGAAAACGTTGCAGCTCCCTCACGGTTCGAGGAGTGGGCCACTCCGTGACCGCCTGTACCTTGCGCAGGTCCATGGCGACACCCTTCGGGCTGATGATATATCAGAGAAATGAGATCATGTGTTGATGGAATTCACATTTCTCGGCTTTCACATAGAGCTGGTATTCCAGTAAGTGACGCAAGACCTGCCGGACATGCTCAACATGTTCCTTGCGGGACGTCAAATTTACCAGAATGTCGTCGATATATGCGATGACGAACCTCCCCAGCATGTCCCTCAGTACGTCATTGATTAAGTTCTGGAACACAGAGGGAGCATTAGCGAGCCTATACGGCATGACCAAGTATTCATAGTGCCCGGAGGTGGTACTGAAGGCCGTTTTCCACTCGTCCCCCTCCCTAAGGCGGATCAGATTATACGCACTCCGCAAGTCCAGCTTTGTAAAAATGGTCGCAGCCCGAAGCTGTTCCAGGGCTGAGGGAACGAGAGGCAGGGGATATTTGTATTTCACAGTCACCTGGTTGAGGCCTCAATAATCTATAGATGGACGGAGGCCCCCTCCTTTCTTCTCCACAAAGAAGAAACTAGCCGACCCGGGAGACATGGAGGGCCGAATGTACCCCTGTTGGAGAGCCTCCTGGACGTATTTCTCCATGGCCCGCTGTTCCGCTTGAGAGAGCGGGTACACACGGCCCCGAGGTGGACTAGCCCCGGGTAGGATGTCAATGGCACAGTCATAGGGTCGGTGAGGTGGAAGATGGCTGGCTCTTTCCTTGCTGAACACTTCCTGGAGCTCACTATGCTCAGGGGGGACTTTAACCGGAACATGGGACAGGGGGCTCTCTACTGTCGTCGTAGCTAAAGGAATAGTAGGGCCCCTCAAACAATTGTGTGTGCAATACAGGGACCAGTGGGTAATTTGTCGGTCAGCCCAAGACATTTGGGGGCTGTGCAGCGCTAGCCAAGGTAGGCCGAGAATGACGGGATGTCTGGTGGAAACAGTGAGATATAACACGATGGTTTCACAGTGGAAGGCACTGACTTGGATGTTAACTGGCCACGTGCTGTGAGAAATCTCTCCTCCCCCAATGGGGGACCCGTCTAAGGATTGCAGTTCTCGTGGTTGGAGCAGGGGACGTACAGGGAGGCCAAGTTTCTGCGCAATCCCTTCATCAATAAAGTTCTCGGCCTCTCCGGAGTCAAGTAGCGCTGAAAGAACAAAAGAATGGCCAGAGTGAACCAGTAATATCAGTAACTCAAATGTCTGAACAGGGTACAACTTGTTTAGACTCACCCGGCGAGGCAGGGGTTGGCTGTCCTTACTCCTTTCAGCCGCTCGCGGTCTCTTGTGGGGGCACTGATGAATGATGTGTGTGTCCTCGCCACAGTAGAAGCACCGTGAATCACGTTGGCATCTCTCTCTCGCCTCCTCGTGGGTCCGGGCACGTCCCAGCTGCATGGGTTCGGCTGGCGGGTCAGGCTCTGTAGACAGAGGATGGCCCAGCGAGTAGAGGTTGGTATGCCGGAGATGGTCCAGCCGGGTAGCTAGCTCAATGAGCTCATTGAGTGACATCTGTTCGTACCGACAGGCTAATTCTCGCACGAATTCCGGATTCAGCCCCTGCCGGAAAGCGGTCTTGAATGCTGGCTCATTCCAACCGCATCGGGCCGCGATGGTGCGAAACTCCAGGGTGTAATCCACCGCGTCCCGTGAGCCCTGTTTAATCCACAGGAGCTCCTGTCTGGTCTCCCACCCATCGGGGGAATGGTCAAAAGCTTGTCGAAAACGGGAGAGGAGATCAGCAAGCGAGGGTCTGATGGTGCTTTCTCGCTCCCATTCCGAAGTAGCCCATGCCAGAGCGCGCCCGGTGAGCAACTCCATGAAATGAGTCAGCTTACGGGCCTCCGACATGTCCGGGTGACTCTCAAAGAAGAGAGTGCACTGTAATAGGAAGCCCTTACAGCACTCCCGTTCCCCAGCGTATCTCTCTGGTGTAGGCACCGGTGGTTGATGTGCTGTTGGTGTAACCGGAATGTGCACAGTCGGCGCGACCGGAATGAGCGCAGCCGGCACGGGCTGGGGAAACGCTGGGGCAGCCTGAAGTGGATGCATAGCTGTAGCGGAATGAAACGTGGCAGCATTCAAACGGGAAACTTGCTCTACTAATTGTGAGATCTGGTCCCGATGCACCACGATCACGCAATTCTGGTCATAATACCTGCGCTCCCACTCTGGGGCGTCCGCTGCCTCCATAGTCGGCGAAGTAATCTGTCACGCTACCTGCTGGAGACAAGCGCAGACGGGCAGGGCGGTAAGTGCAGGAGCGAGGTGAGATGAAGCGCGGAAAGCAGATGAATAACAGCGAATAATCCAACGGGGAAAAGCGAGGAATCATAACCGTAGAGAACAGTCAGGGAAGTCCAAATACCGGGAAAGCTAGATTAATTCTAAGGCTTGGTATTATCGCTAAGTCACAGGAACTAAGCATTTACTTTGCGAGGGCGCGACGCTTAAAGAGGCCTCTTATAACTTCGTCAGCTGCACAGGTGTTGGTGATCAATACTCAGGTGAACTTGAGCGCAGGCATGGGTGGGAAGTGTAGTCCCCGATCGCCATGTCCGTGAGCGGCAGTGCCCTCTGAGTATTGCGGCCGCGAGTTTGCCGTGGCGTAACACTTTCAGTGTTGTAGCATCTAAAATATGGAATTCTCCCCATCTCACTCTCCGCAGCATCACATCCATCTCCGCGTTCAAAACGCAATTAAAAACGTATCTGTTTTCTCAGTGTTACCTGTCCTAATCTGTTATAATACATTTTCTCAGTGACTGTACTGTGTATTTCTTTTCTGTGTTTGGTTGCTCTTTGTTTTTCACATTGTGTATTTGTGCATGATTGTTCATTGTTTATGTATCATTGTATTGTAAAGTGTCCTTGAACTCTGGAAAGGGGCTATATAAATTAAACATATTCTTATGACAGCACATGGTGCTTTCCTACTACAGATGTTGTAGATGAGAGAGGCAGTCAAATGGCTCACAAGTGTTTGTTTCAGTGGTGTAAGAGTTCGAGTGTGTTTTCTTGGGACAGCTATGAGAATTGGAGAAAGGTGGACTTCTGACTTGCTCATGAAGGCAGTTTGCGTTTACACAATGATGCGGTACTAAGTCCTGTGGACTTTTCCATCCCTTCAAATGAGGCATGCGTCTAATTTTTAACTATGACAGTTTTAATTTGAGCTAATTAAACCTCTGAAAGCTCCACAGGCGCCGATGGGCCATTGCGTGCAAAACTATACAATGAGAGTCCGCATTGAAAGGAAGACTCTTCCCCCTTTCATTCATGAAAAGCTCGAGCCTATTAGCTAGCTACCATTCCGACACTTCTCCCATCTGTGCTGCCTCCGATTTTGTTTTATGGTTTCCTCCATAGTCACACCAGGGGCTACAGATAGGGCAGAGGACCTGCACTGCTATCCATTGTGTCTCCATTTAGCCCTGTGAATTCAGGAGGAGAGAATTCCTCTATCTCATCAGAGCCCTGTGCACTGCTGCCACTGCAAACTTTTTGTCACAGATTATTGTGTGTTCTGAAGGCTCGCCCCCTCTTCCTCCCCTGCCTGTCCCTGCCACGCCCACTCCCCCTCCCTTCTTTGCATAGCCATCCACACCCATTTAAGTTGCATTTTCCAAAAACATTTGAGAGTTAGACTTGAGCTGAAAGAGGGAGGTTTCATGACCTTTAATTTATTCATTCGGATTTATTGACTTGTTACACAGTTGTCAAACCATGTGCTCGTTTAAAAAGCTGACTGAGGATCTAAAAAAGAAACAAATTGATGCATACAAATCAGGGGAAGGCTATAAGAAGATATCAAAGTGATATGTTCTAGCTCACAATTTCCACTGATTGAATTGTCATCAAGAAATGGTCGTTAAGGGGGAATTTGGAAGACAAGGCAAGATCTGGAAAACCAAGAAAGCTCTCAGATAGAACTGTCTTTATACTGTGCAGTAAGTAACGTAATGGTACCTCTGAAGTTGTTCAGTAGCTAGGCTCAGTTGGGTTCAGTTCAGCTAAGCCAACACACATACACACACATGCCTCATAATGGTTATTATTAAATGACCATCCACAAATAATTAGGTGTACCACATTCATTTGATCATTCCCCCACACCCTTGCTAAACCATGCTCCCACTTGCCACATCCTCATTTCTACCACTTCTGATGTGTGTGCTAAGTTTTGTGAGTTTTCTCATTTTAATAATAATAATAATAATAATAATAATAATAATAATAATAATAATAATTAAAGCTGCAAGCAGCATTTTCAGGGGCCAAGCGCCCAGACTCAGTGATTACGTTTACATGGACAGCAGTAATCTAATTATTGACCTTATTCTAAATAAGACATTATTGTGATCAAGGTGTTTATATGAGTTGCTTTTAGAGTACTCTTTCATGTACTCATTTTACATGTTATAGAACATAGATCAATTAACGGCACACATCATTATGTCCCCACGCAACGCCATCGAAAGTTCCCTCCGAATTTCATGTATCAACATACAGTTCGTCTTCGTTATGGTACCGTATACAGTTTGTGTGTTTAATTTTTAATTTTTACGAACGCTTCAAGTGCAGTTAATTATTTGTCATGTTATACGTACAAATAGATGACTGCTTGAAGCCGTGGGCTGCGTCCCAATCCAAGTACTTACCTGCTATATAGTATCTGAGATACATGTAGTACACCTACTATATAGTAGGTAAGTACGTGTTTTTGAACGCAGTCGTGCTCTCTTGTTTGACGTAAAACAGTTGAGCACTGCCGTGTGTGATCGTGTCCTTTCGCAAAATGCGGTGAAAACACCCACATGATGTTAATAGTGTGATTAAGGTGTTTACATGTCTGTAATATACATCAATAATGAGACTAAAACATGGGTCCTCATACATGTAGGGCTGTAACAACTAATCGATAAAAATCGATAATAATCGATTATGAAAATCGTTGTCAATGAATCTCATTATCGATTAGTTGGTCTGAGCGTGGCACGAGGCATGTTTACTCATTACGTTACTTCTGTTCCAAAAACACACTTCAGAGAGTAAATACTAAAGTTATGTCCCAAATGAAGTACTATACACTTACACTGTGCACTACAGTCTAGTGTGTGGATTTTAGAAAGGTAATATCATCTCAAATACTAGAGTTTGTTTGTTTTTTTTTTACTAACCGGAATTATAATCCACGAGAGCGTATAACGTCATACGCATGCTAGCATTGGCAAACACCCAGCGTCAATAACAATGACTTTCTTCAGTTTACTTTCTGTCAGCGTTACATTTTATTCCCAACACGACCTCAGTCACCATCAGACAGAGGAGAAATCGTCACATAACTGAGGAAGAAAGTGTGTAACCTCCAAGTCGTCTAAGGCAGGGGGGCATTTTAAACACCGTGGAAATCAAACTGATGCACGAGGACAGACTTATGTTTACATCCAAAATGCTCCACTGTGTGCATGGGGCAGGGGAAACTGGTGCAAGCTGCTTAAAAGGTTTAGTTTAATGTAAGTTTATTGTCATTATATGCTGTATTTGAAAGTGTAAATTGTTTGTGGTTAGGAGATTCAAATCCAGCTGGTGGCAAAGCTGGTTGTCTCTGTTTTCACTCCTTTAATCTCAAAAAATTCTGATGTCAGAAAATTGTAAAGGAGATTCAGACTCTATATCTACAGTTTCAGTTTCGATTTTCTTAGACTTGTTTAGATTTTCTTTCAAGAGCTAGGATTTTTGGATCTATCTATAAGATGATAGGTTGTATTTGTATGCATAAAATGTTAGTTTTATATTTGTATATGTTTCTCTCTCTCTCTCTCTCTCTCTCTCTATATATATATATATATATATATATATATATATATATATATATATATAATATATATATATATATATATATATATATATATATATATATATATATATCCCAGCTTGTTAGCAAGTTGGGGTCAGAGCCTGATCCAACATGGATCATCAGGTTTTACACAAACTTGTGGAGTCTGTTTCAGCTCGTGTGCACACTGTCATTAATGCAAAAAGGGGACATACCAAGTACTAAGATACTCTCAAATTCATGTAAATATTTCTAAGATCCTACTTTTCATTCAAGTTGTTGCTGATAATATAATTTGTAATGAAAACCTTTTTTCTTAAATTGATTAAATTACATCAAGCTGCTTGTTTCCCTTACATTTGTTAAGTTGACAGTAAATAATTATAACTTTGTATAATAAATATCGCCACTTTTATTTTGGTGTATCTTACGTAACAGATACTTATGCAATAGTTACAGCAGTGACGTGCTTTTACATTTCCTGTAAATAGTATGACTCATTTGATTTGTCTGTTCTGCCATCAGCTGTGTGCACAAGGTAAGTTCCAAACAAGGGAAACTGTTTAATAACATTGTTTATATTTACTGAAATAGAAGAATGTATATCTTAACTGGAAATTGTATATATTTATTATATTTCTGTTCTGCCATCAGCTGAGTGCATAAGATAAGGTAAGTAACTATTTAATAACATTTACTGAAATAGAAGAATGTTTATATTAGCACTAAATGAAATACATGGCATTATGTTTTTTAAAGCAAATTGTATGTGAACTGGATGTTCATATGTATTTGAGTTTTACTCAAGAATTTCATAAATATTGATGTTGGTTTTATTTTTAGTTTTTCATTTAAAATATGTTAAAATGTATTTTTGAATCATATTCTGTTCATTCTTAACTACAATCAAGATAACATCATTAGCATTATTATTAGTATTATTATTAGATTATTAGATCTAGTATTTTAATGGGCTAAATATAAACTATAAATAGGGTCATTAACCTACAGCAGTTAGGGGAAAGTTCCAGTAAGCAAAATCATTTACTTACAATGAACATTTTCATTTAACAGTAGCCCAACCTGAACTAAGATCAAATGATCAACCAGCAACAAAAACAAACACTGGTGTTGCCTGTCTGGTTTTTTAAGGTAAGGCTTATAGTAAATAGAGATATCTATACCATGACATTACACATTCTACTGTACACTAAAGGCGTGTTCACACTTGGGCAGAATACTTGAGTCTGAGCCTAGGACTAATTCTGGATCGGTTCAGAGAGGGGCTCAAAATACCATATTTATTTTCATGCTGAAGGATTACTTCCAAACTATGGATTGATTACACATTATTTTCTTTGAGGGTCACTTGTAGTCCAGGAAGTAAGAATACGGTCTAATTTGTCATTCCACTGTACCTTTTTCTTCTGTTGAATGTCAAAATACACACTTTCAAATACCACTGACAGTTTTTACTTTACTTTGATGGTTCAAGGCATTGAAATTGAAGCTGCTCACATAAACATTTAGAACTGTCCAGTTTGTGGCTGCTTCTTCTTTGTTACAGCGAAAAACTATAAATTATTATTTTGGAAAAACACAACTTCACAACTTTCACAACAGACGACATGACTACCACGCAATATTTGGTGAAAGAAGCACAAACAGACACAAAATAGCCCAATAGCTAGCCCAAGCAGAGATAAACCTAATTAACTGTGAAAAATTGCATGAAAATTTTGGTGATCGCAAACTTTTGGCCATGACTATAGTTCTTTTTTTTCTGTTGCTATTGTGGCTTAGCATTCATTTCAAAAGAGGTATTAAACAAAGGTAGAATTTTTTTTTTCTGATAACTAATTTCTTAGTGAACCAGCTTAATGCTTAATTTATCAGGCGTGATGAACTCAGCTCTTTTAATCAGTTAAATACTTATTACTCTTTAGACATTTGATGTTAACTCAGTGGATGTTTACCTTTATACACTCTTTCTTGAGTAAGATTTTACATTTATTTAAGTACAATTTTTCTGCACTTTTTCCACCCCTGCCCTTTAGGCACATGCCAATTCAAGAAACAAAATAATTAATGCTTACTGTATAATCAAAGGTGTACACGTATATAGCCCAAGGGTTGAAATGATATTAAAACAAGACATGTATAAGCCATAACAGGCACAAGGCTTACTCCAGTAGTTCTGAAGGAAACTGCACTGGCAGTTCAGAATATAATGATTGACTGGACAAACAGGAAAAAAACATTTCCTCATCTTTGCGCACTAACTTTGCAGACAAATACATATGTGGTATAGTACATAAATACAGTAGATGAATACCGTAAAAAAAAATATTTATCCATTAAAAAGAAAGAAACAAACAAGCTTTGTAAATGAAGCTGGACAGTTTATTCAGCAAATCACGTTGCCTTTAATATGCATCCAGCCTTGTAGCTTACTACTGTAACTTTGTTAGTAAATATTATGTTATGCTATTGCTCATTTCAGTACCCTAAATACTATGAATAAATAAATTATGTCCTATGTAAAACTTATCAATTATCCTTAAAAACATTAAACATATGTTTACACATGGTTGGTAACTCATAATACTAACTTTCATAATTTCATGAATAATAGATATAAAAATATTAATCAGAATTTGACAATTAATAAATAATACATACCAGTTCATGTAGTTGCCCATGTGTGTAGTCATAATTATAATTGTAATGTACATATTTTCACAGACCCTTGAATATACTGTATTCCTTCATTACTAATTGAGCTGCAATATATTGGTACCTGTTTAAAATCATTTCAGTTACAAAGAATCAGTAAGATGTATAGCTTTCTAATAAATTAGATTGCTATTCAATGTGAAACTATGATAATAAAAATATTTGTAAATATTGATATAATGTGTTTGTAACATTAAACACTAGATCAGTAGCCCTGTAATCTCTAGTTACAGTATATACAGTATGTGCAGTTGTAAAATTGTGTTAACAAATGTGTGTAAGGCATGAATTCAATAGTTATAGATCTATTTGCAGTACCTAAAATAAAATAAAGGCTGATCTAAAGATTTCCAATCTATCACTAGTTACATCTCAGTTTCCTGTGCAGGTTAATACAATATAAATCGAATAAAATGTGCACATTTATCTTTGGCTACATCTTTGCACAATATATGACCATGCATACTCCAAATCATGTTTATGACACACAATCACCTGTACAGAGCTTTTTATTTTTTTTAACAGAACTAAGAAATGTATTTCCTCTCTTATCTGTCACTAGATTTTATGTCAACATTCAGTGGTACTGTAATAAACATGGAGACTTGGATTAGTGTGAACGTTTTATTTACAAGTGTGTGCAGTTCACCGTACAGGTGACATGTTTTCAATGCCAACAGTCCAAACTCCTCAGTCATTAAAGAAAATGTACATAGTACAGATTAGTCAAGGTTGGAGATCTAGTGGTTAAGCAGGTGAATCACAATAACATTTAATTGATTTTTACTCCTTGAACCTGCTCTCCATTTCCACCCATGTATGCAAAGCACATTCGGCTCATGCTGATTTCCTTCAGTCAACTGCCTTCACTACCCTGTTGTTCTTTCTGAACTTTTTTTTTAACCAACAACATTACATACAAGAAATTGGCTTTAAGCCCCTCTCCTAACTCATCCATCTGCTTCACACCAGCTCTAACACTACAGTGAAAAATTATTTCACACTTTAATAGCTATTTCTTTTCCAAATCATTCATTTGTCTACTAATCTATCTTATTAATGGCTGTTAAATGTAGAATTTCTCTTATACTATTGCCAAGAGGTTAAATATCCTTTCGTTTCGTACCTTATTTTACAGTGAATCCAGAATTTGTCTTTCATCTAAGTTAGATTTGACTATGCAAAAGCCAGTTGAGGTCATTTTTTATTCATATCTTTGCAGATGTGTTTAGGCTTAGCTAAGGCAGTTTGACTTATCTGCACTGAGCATCTGAATGGGAGTTTCAAGCAGAGACTATATGCTAAAGAAACTGCTTGAGGACATTTGCACCAGTCTGTGTTTATATCTAACATGCTGTGAGCGAGCAGCATCTGCTTTGAGGACAAGATCAAGCGCTTAAATGTGAAAAGCTACATTTTGATTTTCGCTTCCAAACTTGATGTGACATGCCCAAATAATAAAAACAAGCATAGATTTGTACATATAGTACACATGAGACTTCTCGTAGAAGTTATTAGTTGATAAAGTGTTTTATTGTTAACTGTTCTATTGTAACTTCATTCATCCATCCATCCATCCATCTTCAACCGCTTACTCCTTTTCAGGGTCACAGGGGAACCTGGAGCCTATCCCAGGAAGCACCAGGCACAAGGCGGGGTACACCCTGGATAGGGTGCCAGTCCATCACAGGGCACAATCACATATACACTCACACACCCATTCATACACTACGGACACTTTAGACACACCAATCAACCTACCATGCATGTCTTTGGACTGGGGGAGGGAACCGGAGTACCCGGAGGAAACCCCCGCAGAACGGGGAGAACATGCAAACTCCGCACACACATGGCCCCGACAGGACTTTGGTTTCCTCCCCCAGTCCAAAGACATGCATGGTAGGTTGATTGGTGTGGATATTATATATATTCTTCCTAATATATAATATAAGTAAATAATAAAACAGAATGGGGTGTGCTGTTATAAGAAAACGATGTGGTAATGAGATGTGGGATGATGCAAAGTGGAGTTACTGTTACAACCACGAAACGCATTATGAAACAACTTAATTTTTTTTCTTTTATAGTCAGATTTAAACTTGTGGAATCCTGTTATCATTTAATTTAGTACAGATATAAGCAATTGTTTTTCTTTATTAAGTAATGTTTTGAGTTAGTTTTAATAACACTTAGTCATTTATTTATTATTATGCTTTATCATACAAATCCCTCTGCAATGATAACATAATAAAATTAATGTATCACGAATTGAAAATTCAACAGTGCTGTGGTATATAATATAATATAATATAATATAATATAATATAATATAATATAATATAGAAAAACAGTGATATCACAAACACACACCATCCACTTTAATAGGAACACCTGTACACCTTCTCATTTATGTAGTTATCCATTCAGCCAATCATGTGGCAGCAGCAAAAATAAAACACATAGCAAAAAATTTTCAAATAAATAAATAAACATCCTGTAAACGAAGGGTCTGCACCCTGAAACACCTTCAGTAGTTGATGAGATAGTTCAGAGTTGAATGACCTCACTGATTTGACCTGACAGGAAGTCTTTAATAACTGAAATAAGCACTCTTTACAACTGTGGTGAGCAGAAAAGCATTTCAGAACACACAACACATCAAACCTTGAGGTGAATGGGTTACAACAGAAGAAGGCCACATCAGGATCTGGACAGGTGAAGATAAGAAAAAAAAAATCAACTGGTATGGACCAGTGTTTCATCAGCTTAGCAACTATGAAACTGAGTTTTTCCACATGCCTGACAACCATCAGGAGCCTGGTCTCAAATTACTTCAAGGACATGCAGATAGGATTTGCCCTCCAGGATTTCACTACTGGATGGCAGCAGCAGTTGGAGGTAGGAATTGCAATGGGATGTTCAATCTACCCCATCTTGTTTGTGGTCGACTTTGAGGTAATACTCATTGGAGCAAGACAGATGTTGGGAGGAGTCAAATTGCCATCTGGACCCCCCCCCCCCCCCATGAGCAGCTACATGGATGATGTTGTTGATGAGGTCATCCTTCACCAGTGTGTCAGCACATCCAAATTGTCAGAGAAGGTGGGGGTAATACAAACGCCACACAAAGAGTTCCATCCAGGACTAACCCTAACCCAGGACTGAAGAATAAGAGTTGGTCTTGGCAGGAAGCTCCAGTTCCCTAGTGAGATGACCAACACAAGTCTCTGCTCTGATATAGTGATTTGGTCCAGCGGTGCCAAGACCGTGCTCCTCATCAAGCTAACTGCGCCATGGGAGGAAGGAATAGAAGCTGCATTTGAGAGTAAGAGGCTCAGTACTCAGTACTCAGATTTTGTTGCTGAGTGTAAGGAAGTTGGCTGGAGAACCATCATCTACCCGGTAGAAGCAGGATGCTGTGATTTTTTGGAACATCAACTGTTCACCTCCTGAGGGGTATGAGAGAAACTGGAGCAAACCAGTGGAAGACCCTGAAAGACCTGGCTGAAGAAGCTGAGAAAAGCAGCTTTTTTAGCTCTGGGTGAGGAGGAAGGAGAAATGTTGGGGTAGTATCATTTAACCCAAGGTCCAGTTGCAGGGGGTGGCAGGGAGAAGTCACCAGGAGATGTTCTGGAGTTAAAGGAGCGAAACGTTGTTGTGTGGTGGTACCTGGCTGATGACCCTGCAGGTGACATTTGGAACCAGTGGCACTGAGCATGCATTAACAGTGCCAGTGGGGCTTGTCACAGCCTTAGTCACTGAGAAGGTCTGTATGGCTCTAGCTGTGTTAGGCAAGCATGCCTGAGTATTAGGTGTAACAGAAAGAAACCATTTGGAACCACTGGCATACATTTATGGCGGGGCTTGTTACAGCTTTAGTCACTGGAGAGGCCTGTATGTTTTGGTTGTATTAGGTATGTTGGCAACATTGAAGGAGGAGTGATAATCCTATGGGCTACAGAAGAGGTGTGACAGGCAGTAATGCCATAGCAGGTCAACATCTACTTGTGTAATTAATGATATGAACATTAATTGAAGCCCTTTACCTGTATCTGCATGATTGTATGCATTGTGCTGCTGCCGCATGGATAACTATCTGTTTGGATAACTGCATAAATCAGCAGGTGTACTGGTGTTCTTATTAATCTAGACAGTGAGTGTATAATAAGAATATCCATTCTAAAAATAGAAAATACAGACATTGCTACTTTATGGTTTGATCAATCTGTTCAGCCATATAATCCATAAATCATATTATAAAATAATCAAGATTTTATATTTACACAGGTTCCCCAATGCTGTCCCGAATATATACAACCCTTCGTTTCGTCACTTGGAACATCCGTGGGGTTAAAAGCACCCGGAATTTACCAAAAAAGTTTGCAAATGTGTTGAGCAACCTCAATAACCTTCAGGCTGATATTGCCTTCATACAAGAAACACATATTGGACCAAAGTGTTACAAAATATTGGAAGATGAAACAGGAAAAGACTGGAAAATCTTTTTCACTGTGCACAGCTCCCGCAGCAAAGGAGTTGCCATACTGATAAGAGACAAAGTACCATTTGAGTACATTTGCCATGATGAGGACTACAGTGGAGGTTACATTGTGCTCTTCTGTCATCTGTATGGTGAACTGTACACTCTTGTTAATGTGTACAATCACAAGTCAGACAGAAATGTCTTGGGTAGACTGAAAGAGTACTTGATGGAAACAGCTGAGGGTGTGTTAGTGGTTGGAGGTGATTTCAACACAGTTTTGCATCCCAGCTTAGATCGGAGACCTCCATCTTCAAGGAATTCACGATTAAGAGATAAATTAGAAGACTTTACTGCATCTCTGAATCTCAGAGACAGCTGGTCATTCTTACACTCAACTGATGATGGATTTACACGATGTCAGAATGAGTGTTACTCCAGGTTAGACATGTTTTTTATGGCAGAGGACAAAATAGAAAGGGGGTGTAAAATTAAGATACAGAGTGATGATATTTCTGATCATGATCCTGTTGTTCTAAAAGTCAGAGTCCAGAAGCAGTCCCAAAATAAAATTCCAATTGTAGCGTCAATGCTGAAAGAATTTAGATATGATCCTGACAGGAGACCAGGGAAGATTAATGGGGCAGAAATACTGAGTGCCATGAAGTCTTTGACTGACTCAGAAAAGCAACGATCTAATCAGTTGGAAATAGTTTATTACAAAAGGTTTCAATGTCCAATAACAGAATTATTAAAGATAAAATTCAATCTCATGGTAAAGAACAAACATGTACCTGAAGCTTTCAAAGAATCTCATCTTTCAGGTGACAGACACATCAGTGTGGACTATTTAATATTCTCTCGACTTTTGGCCAAACGCCTCAGTGCTTTCATTACCCCTTCTTTCAAGAGAAGAAAGAAAGCAAAGGTGGACACCCTCCTCATTATGACCTTTGAGATCTGCACCCAAAAAATCAGGTGGTCCTTCCTGGAACAAAGTCTTCTTTGGAATCTGAAACAAATCCCCTCTGCATCACCACCAGACTTCAGCATTCTGGACTGCTTTCTTCCTGAAGTCCAAGGTTCTTCTGGGGAACTCAGACTTTTGCAGCCTGGCTGTCCATTCACCAACACTATCCTCAATCTGGCTCTGACACAGCTAGAAGATCTCATTCTCAAAACTGAGACCCAGTGCAGGACCTTTGTTTGTTATCAAAGACAGGCTCTGTTCATAGATGTACAGTCAAGCCGACATCATAGAGTTGTTAAGATAGCAGAGAAATTCAACAAATATTCAGGGATTAATATCAAAGTGTCTATGAAAGGCCTTTGACTGTAAACATTTCTAAGCACAACCATTCTGACAAACTGTAGGCATAAGTTCAAATCAGAAACTACACAAATGCCCAGGTACCAAACGTCTATTTTGGGTAGTTATGTTTATGTTATGTTGGTTGGGCCAGTGTTGGCAAGGTCGATTTTAAGGTTTATGTATGCTGGTGGTCCAATATTGGCCCAGTGGACAATATCACATTTACCCAATCTTGGCCCAAGGTCAGTTTGTTAACTGGCTAGCACTAGAGTAAGAATATTCTCTATCTAATGCCTAACTGAAAAAATTTTTATCCAAATATTAAAGAAGCAGAAACAAGAAAATTAAAAACAAGATAAACAATGTTCACAGTCATATTGGTTCTCATGCAAGATTTGCCAAAAAAAAAAAAGAAAAAGAAAAATTGGTGAGTTGCTCATTGGAGAAATGTGAACCACTTCCTACTATATAACAATGCCAAATGTGTACTACACCAACTGTTAATTTCTAAGCATTGTTATACTTCCAGTGTTCCATATAGTGCTCTGACACATAGATTGTTTAATTGTATTGAGCTGAATATTTTACTCTCTCTCTCTCTCTCTCTCTCTCTCTCTCTCTCTCTCTCTCTCTGTGCTTATTGTCCTTTTCTCTCTTGGATCTGTAAAAATGTGAAAAATTACCTTATCTGAAATATGTGCACTAGCCATTATTATTATTATTATTATTATTATTATTATTATTGTTGTTGTTGTTGTTGTTGTTGTTATTTTGTTGTACTTATGTACGATATTTGGATTATTACTTATTACTGCTGAGCCCCTATTGAACCCCCCAGTATATACAAACACTGTCCACCTGAATAAAACACTTGTACACCTGCTCATTTATGCAGTTATCCAATCAGCCAGTAGTACCAGATGGGCTGGTAGCGACAGTTCTGTGGGTGGAAATGTCTTGTTGATAAGTGATGATGAAGAAGAAAATGGCCAGATTGGTTCAAGTTGACTGGAAGGATATAGTAACTCAAATAATCACTCTTTAAAACCATAATGAGCAGAAAAGCATCTCAGCATGCACAACACATCGAACTTAGTGGTGGATCGGCTACAACAGCAGAAGACCACATTGGGGTCCACACCTCTCAGCCAAGGACCGGAATCTGAGGCTATCCTGGGCATAAGTTCACCCAAACTGGAAAGTTGAAAGATTAGTCAGATTGAGCTACTTAAAAAAAATACTCTACAGCTGCCAGGATCTTGTTTGATATCAAATAATTGGATTTAATTAAATACATTTCTGCAAACAAGGGAAAAATAAAAATGAACATAAACATAAATATATTCAGTAAAAATTATATAATATATTATAGGTTATATTATATTATTATACTTATATTATAAGTGAGTATATTCGTATGTAAATTGTGTAAGTTCTTTGAGTAAATCTGAATGTGTCAGTGCAATACTGGATTATTAACAGTATAAATTATAAAGTGAGTCCCTGGTGGTCCAGCAGTTAAGGATCCCACACTGTCACTACCGCAGCCCGGGTTCGATTCCCGTGCAGGGAAAACCCAGCCACTGGGGGTTGCACTTAGTGCCGGTCCCAAGCCCGGATAAAATAAGAAGGGCATCCAGCATAAAACCTGTGCCAAATCAAATGTGCGGACCAATGATCTGCTGTGGGGACCCCTAACAGGAGCACCTGAAAGAACAAGAACAACAACAACATAAAGTATAAACTGAATAAAGCCTTGTATACACAAATCCTCTTTGTGATGTGAAAGTGCCACTGCAATATTGGAGTATTAACCCCAAGGAAGATGAATGTAATGCAATGTATGGTGCAAACCATGTAAAACAGTAGCTATGAAACCATGGGTGTGCAGCAAAGTAACTTTGATCAACAGAGCACCCAAAGTTGTACAGTGAAATAATATGATAAGTAGCATCAGTGACATAAATAGAAACTAAGTGTAAAAATGTAACATACAATATGCCCAATGAGCTTATTCTAGGAGTAGGCTCTAATGCATAATAATGTCCAGGAACAATGATGAATTGTTGTACAGGGTGATGGCTGTTGGCTGTTCCTATACTATTCTTTATTACAGCTGAGCTGAATTAGTCTTTAACTGAAGGTTAAAGCTCCACTGTTTGACCAATAGGGTATGGAGGGGATGTGATACATCATCTAGGATAGATAATAGTTTTCTGATTGTTCTCCTTCCCGCAATCATATTAAAACCAGCCTTTCTTTATCAGTCTGTTTTCCACTGCCTTGCTTCTCTGGCTTTAACTTGTACTTGAAGTCACTGGTGTACAGGGTGAAGAGGAATGGGGATAGCACAGTTCCCTGTGGTGTTCCGTTGCTGCTCAGTAACCACTCAGACAGGCAGCTCCCCAGCCACACAAACTGAGGTCTGTCTGACAGATACTATAGTCGTCTTCTTCTCCTGCTTCTTCTTTTTCAGCAGTTTCTTCAGGTCTTTGGTGATCCCAGGCTTGTTTTTAAGAAAACAGCCTACCCCTCTGACAGCAATTATAGTATCAGTGCAAAAATTAATATAGTCTGTGATGCAGTCTGTCAGACTGTTAATGTCTTCCCCAGCTGGCTCACACAACACCTCCCAGTCTGTGGTCTCAAAGCAGACTTGCAAAGCTTCCTCTGCTTCCTGTGACAACCACCTAATGGTTTTCTTTATCACAGATTGCCTTTAGACAACAACCAATGTGGGTGTCATTAGAACTAGGTTGTGTCTGGAACATCCTTTATGTTTGCATACAGGAGGTCCAATGTCCTGTTCTATCTGGTTGCACAGTCAGCAAACTGATTAAACTTTCGTAACATGGTGGAGAGTTATACATGATTAAAATCACAAGAAATTCTTGTGATTCTCCAAGTGGATGATGTCATATGCGACTTCTGCATGCCAGTCGAATGTAAACATTGACCACAGTGGTGACTGTGAATTTCCTTGGCAGATAATATGGACGTAGTCCAATTGCCAACAGTTCAACATTCAGGCAACAATGAAGTTTCTTCACCATAATGTGTCTATAATTACCTTAATGCTACACAATCTGTTGTTTGCTAACGGTGTAATCCTTCCACATCTTAAGACTCATGTCCCTGTTGACTGAAAGCCGGGAATGGAAGCATTTGAGTCTGGAATATCCTCATGCAGCCATGTCTCAGTAAAACAAAGCATGCCCCATTCCCAATACTCCTTTTCAGTCCAAATAAGTACATTGAGTTTGTCCATCTTATTGGCAAGGGACCTTAAGGTTCCCCATAATGATTGAGAAAGAAGAAAATGTGTCTCCTTTTCCTATGCCTGAATTTTTCTGTAGTTTCAGGTGTTTTCAGGATGGGAAGCACACCTGTGTCAAACTGAGCTGCTAGACACTATGCTGCATTACTCAAAAGATTCACTAGATAGTATCCAATAGCATAAATCAAGTGTGATAGCCTACCATAAAATAACAAAAAAAAATTTTTGAGCCTATATGGTTTGTAATGGCTTCCTGCCCCACCAAAATCTATCCCAGAGGAAAATGTTTTTGTTTAAAGGTTTCTCTTTGTGATATCTCATGGAGGAGATTTAAAGAGGATTCTCACTTGTGGTGCATTTAGGTATCAACTGGGTTACAGATGTTTCTCCTATAATTCAGATAAAAAGAGAGAGGATTTTTCTGAGATTAAAGGAATCAAAACAGAAAAAAGTCCACACTTCAAATCCATGTGTGGGATTTGAACCCACAATCTCCTAATTAGAAGTCAAACTATTTACCACCATTTTTAGGTGTTGGCTAAAGAGTTGCACAGTAAAAATAAATAAATAAAGAAATAAAAACAAGTTTAAATAATATTTGAGTAAAATAGTATGACAATATCTTTTCCAAATACAGTTTTAAATGATCGATAAAATATATTCTTAACATATTAATATAAGATTATTGGATTAAAACTTGCTCACATTAAAACATAAATAATTTAACATTGACATTAAAGAAGTAGACCTGAGTATTTAAGATACTCAAATAATTTACATTCCCATATTTTTACATCTACAACTAATATACTGTAATATCTTGAATATAGAATACGTGTTATCTAGTGTACTTCTTTGCAAGCATATTTAAAATGCTAGTGTACAGACTGAACTAATGTACATTGCTCTAACTACATCCAGGGGACAAGTAGTAGGCCTCATGTCTACTCATCAGACAGGACAGTGATACAGGCTCAAACCTGCTTAGGAAGGCAGAACATGCTGAGTGATCTGAGGGATCGTGAACCGAAGGTGAAATCAGGTTTTTTTTCTTATATTGTCAATCACAGCAATAAATAATTTCAAGAATTCTTCACAGGTTTCTGCCGTAGGCTCTAGAATGGCTGTGGCAACATAACATAGACACATTTCTACATTTAAGATAGAAACATTTTACTGAAGTTTCCAGATTTTAATAAGGTTTTAGGGGAGGCCAGGCTTCCCATTTAGTCTTAAAGTAAACACCTGTACATTTACAGGCCTTACAGTGCATAACAAAAGCAAGATATTTTCTATTTTCTAAGAGGATTCGTGGTTTCCATATGCCATGGACCAAAATCAAGCCTGAAGACCAGCAAAGGACTAAAGGAGATACGATCAAATAACAACAAAAGGTGTTTTCTCTCTGCATTCTCTGATCCAGCGTTTCTGAAGTTGTATGTTTAGACTTAGAAAACCTAGAGAACATCTAGTTTAATTAGGTTAATTTATTAATAGGAAGAATCTCTGATCATAAAGAACAGAAACAGCAATTCCATAACATTTCTTTGGCATGCACATAAACACAATAAAAATGATTTAAGCAAGGACCCTTTTTTTACCTTAATAAATGGTAAGTAATGGAAGTAAACAGAAATAGGCTTAATACTCACTCTGAACATATGCAGATTAACAGAATAATATAGACAATGCAATCTGTTTTCAACAGACTCATTCAGAAAGAACTTAAATAATGTTTGTGCATCCAACATTTCTGACACACTTTGTGGTTGAGTTTTTTTTGCAGCACTCTCGAGGCACCGCATTCTATGCAGAAACCTTGCGTGCAGTGCTTCTTTCCCTTAAACATATTGACTCTGCAGATTGCACAAAACATGAGAAGTTTAAGTGGGAAGTGCAAAAAAGTGGAAGAGCAAAAAGGTGTGGCAAATGGGAAGTGTGGCTAATTATAATATTTTGTTCCATGTACTAAACATGGTGTGTGATCTTTTTTGCCTCCCAAAATCAGATGTAAATTAGTGTCGTGTGTGTTACTTGGAGCTTTCTAGAGTGTTGTGTTGCAAGCGAACCTTTTATAACAATATTTGATAAAACTAGACTATGGTGAAAGGACTATTCAGGCAATCTTATCAGCTTATCTGCTTGTACATTGGCCACTTCATCACGCACATCAGTTTAATTCTGTTCACAACACTTTTTTTATTATGATCAAACCAACAGAGGCTACATCTGGCCCTGTGTTTTTCCCAAACAAATCGATGAATACTGAGGTCTTTCTTGCCCATACTCCTTAAAAATCACTGGGTTTAAAACAACTCAAATTGGGTAGGGTACACAGCTGGGCCATTTTTGGACAGAACACATGCTAGGTTAATCTAGCCAAGCAAAATGGGATATTTATTTTACCCAACACACTGGATTGATTATCGTGTATTTAACCCAGCATGTGCAATGGATCAACCTAAATTTGAGTTCATATCTAGCAGATTGCTGAGTCAATTATACCTTAAGCGCTGGCATGATGGCTCAGCGGGTAGCAATGTCACTTCCCAACTCCAGGGGCGACGATTCGATCCTGACCTCAAGTTTCTGACTTAGTGGCTGTGTGCATTTCCTTTGGGTTCTCCAGTTTCATTTCACCTCCCCCAAAACATGCCAGTAAGTGCATTGGCTACAATGAATTGCCCCAGGTGTGAATGAGTGTGTGAATGTTCATGGGGCCCATGGCGGAAGGAATTGGCAAATTTATGGCAGCAGCCTTAGCTCAAGTATACTTAACTGTGAGTTGGTTATGTTTCTAATAAATCTGATGCTAATAATAAAAGATGCTGGACAAAAGGAAATAAATCTCAACCCTTAAAAAATAATAATAATAATAATAATCTAGCCAGCATTGCTAATTGGGAACACACTGACACATTTCTAATTCCCAATGTTTTTTTTATTTTATTATTTTTTTTAAATATATATTTTACCATTAGACAAGTTGTAGTAGAGTGGATTCAGATACTGCATAATGAGACTTTTCGAATTTCCAAATTCTCTAAGCTTTCATGCCATCAATAAAACAAACATCCCAATACATGATACATTTCTGAAATCCTCAAGGTGTTAATTACATGCATGGATAGGATTTTTTAAATATCGTATTCCCTTTTGTCAAAACTGACTGAAAACCATTTTCAGTGGCATGTTTGGTAAATTGGGACACATTATATTAATTGATTTAGGATATTGCTTTTACCCTCAATTACATGTTTAAAACATTGTTTATTTGTAGCATACTTATTCATGGCACCAATAAATAACACAATGGGATTTAAATAATCTTCTTTAGGATATAATAGGATTAAAGGATGTAATCTTCTTTAAATTCATCATCAATATATTGTAATACTGTATGGACACAATATACAAAGTAAAATTTACTACAACAATACCAGGGTTAAAATTCAGGTCTAAAATTCAGAATGAACAGATTAAATAATAATAATAATAATAATAATAATAATAATAATAATAATAATAATAATAATAAGAGGAGGAAGAAGAAGAAGAAGAAAACACCACTAAAAGGTATGTACCATTTTAAAATGTATTTCCAGCAGGAGCATTAGAACATGATTAAAAAAAAATAGCATGAACACAAATCTCTAAAATTATATGAACACAGTTCACTAAGTAAAAATCAATGCTTAATAAGTAGGTCTAAGTTACGTTCTATATTTACCAGTCTACATTATTCCCCTACTTATATTTCTTCTTTCATAAATGCACAATTTAATGCACAATAGTTGTGGGGTATTTCATGCTTTTGAAAATGATTCAATTATAAACATGTACATGATTTAATCTAATTTCATGCTTATTTTGTTAAAGTAGTACATGTACAGTATGTTTGCCTCATAAATATGTATAAGGTATGCAAGATATATGGCCATGACAATTTTATAGCCTTATGAAAAGACCTTCCAGGTAGATGCTAACCAGACACCCTTATACTGCATGATGTCATGAATGAAGTCATGTTATTTCTACCGAGCAGTTCCACTGCAAGGGCTTAGTAACATATGTTTTGACTTTTAATAATCAGTCCAGAAAATAAATGCATTTAACCATTCCAGTTTATCTATTGTCCCAATTCACCCAACTGATTCAAATTTCAACACTGCTAGACAACGTCCAAAAAAATAAATTAAAAAATAAAAGATGTTTTCACTGGAGGAAAGCGAATTTGTGATTACACTACTAACCACATTGCAAAAATGTGGAGATTTAATACTTCTTCACCAAAAGGGGGCGCTGTCTACCAACATCTCATGGATTTTTACTCATGGATGGCTGAAAGTAGCAGATGATTACAAAAAAAGGGAAAAAAATATGTTGTACAAGAGTACATCATTCTGTATTTATTTAAAACTCTACTGAAAAGAACACAACAGAGGACTGTACTGAGGCAACACAAGTGAGTGTTAGGAATATATTTGCATGAAATGGTACCATACTAATTACTGTTTGCTGTGCAACAACAAAATACTAAAATTACATTTAAAATGTAATTAACATGTCATTGAATAATGAAACCTGATTAAAAAGAAAATCTGAAATGAGAATTAGCTTCCTCAGCCCTAAATATTTAAATGACTTCTTAACAGTATCCATGATGTAAAGCATAGGGCCGGTAAAGAAGCGTTTTTCAACACAGCATCTAAACTGCAGTCTCCGTATAGCACAACCATTTTTACAGTCATGGGAAAAAGAAAGTACACCCTCCTTAAATTCAATGTTTTCATTTATCAGGGCCTAAATAATAATTGTATAGTCCTCATCAACATCTATACAGAAAACAAACAAATAATCTCAGGTGACAACAACAACAAAAAGAAACAACAGATTTCAATATGTACCTTTTTTTTTTTTTTTTTATTAAATAAGTCAAATTCAGAAACATTCAGGTAGGAATAAATAACCCATCCTATTTCCACAATTATTAAAAGAGTAACTAGCTGCCAGGTGTTACTAAGGAAATGCACAAGTTTAGGTAATCATCAAGAAGTGTGACAATCTCTATAAAAGCTCAATTCTTGACAGTTTGCTGTTCTGGAGCAATCAGGTGTGTGTCTACATCATGCCAAGAAGAAAGGACATCAGCCATGACCTCAGAAAAGCAATTGTTACCGCTCATCAATCTTGAAAGGGTTATAAGGCCATCTCCAAATCAATTTGAAATTCACCAATCTACAGTATACAAATGGAAACAAAGAATTTACTCTGGATTTGATCTCTTATGTACTTGTATGTGTGGATTATATTTATTTCCTTTTTATGTTTGATTTAGTTCATTCATTCATTCGGTTATCTTTATCAGGTATTTCATCCTGGTCAGGACTGTGGTGAATGCGAAGCCTATCCAAGGAACGCTAGGCATGAGGAATGAGGGAATATATCCTGGATGGAACACGATTCAAGAACAGAGCATCATGCACCCACAATTTTACACACTCATGCACAACTAGAGGAAGTTTATCTTAGCCAATTCACCCACTGCCATGTTTGTGGGAGGTGGGTGGAAACCAGAGAATCCAGCGGAAACCCAATTGGAATCGGGGAGAACAGACAGCAACCCGAGCTCTGGACTGAACCAGGGAAAACGAAGCTGCACCACAGCTGCCTGATTTTATTTTTTATTATTATTTATTATTTCATTCACTAATAGCCTTATAGATGTTTATTATATTTTTTGGAATGTGACCCATTCTAAAGTAATCTCGTGGCACATCTCTACTGTATGTCTCTCTTTGGGATGGAAAGAACATCAATCTTAGGAACAAAGATTGGCCATTTCAGGAATGGCTATACACAGTATAAGGGCCAACTGGTGCCTCAGTAGGTGATCAGATATGAACAGCTTTGCTACTATGACTTAGGCTACAATTGCTACAATAGCCTTAGGACTGCAATTGATATGAAGAGTTCTGTACTCCTGGTTATGAATTTCCTATTCACACAATTGCACTTTTTGACCATGTAGTACACAGTTATAGAAGGGATTTATTTTTAGTTGCACTATCCGTTGTCACCCAGATGCGGATGGCTTCCCTTATGTGTCTGGTTCTCATGAGGTTTCTTCCTCATATCATCTCAGTGTGTTTTTCCTTGCTCTTGTAGCCACTGGCTTGGTCATTAGGAATAAATTTATGACATTTAAAATTTACCTGAATTTGTATAGTTCTGTAAAGCTGCTTTGCGATGATGTCCACTGTTAAAAGCGCTATACACATAAAATTTAATTGATCACTGTCTATCACTGGATCCAGAATTAAAACAGATTCGGTAAAATATAAAGGGTTTATATATTCTATGCACAGTTACTTATGTTCAAATTTGCTTCATGACCTGGGATTACTGGACCAACGTGTAATATGTACAAACATTAATTATTCTGCAAGTAGTCTAATCTAAACAATGGTACAATGGTATCATTATATACGTACAAACAGTGGTGTTTTAGCTTTTCTAGTCTCACACTACATTTAAAAGGGGTTATGTTTACTTTATTTGTGAGAAGATTGTGCTTATATGGTGACTCTAGCATGACACAACCATTCGAAAACTCCACTAAGTATATTTCTGAAATCTCATCCTTATATTTTTACAGTGCATTGATGTTCCTTGGTGATTCTGTGATGTGTTTATAATACTATTACTACGTTGTATTTAAAAATAAGTCCGGTTGTATAATCTAATCACTACTTCATACTTGCAGTTAAATAAATGCAATTTAAAAAATAATAGGTTGTACAAGAGCTTAAAAATGACCACAGATCATACTTCTTTGTATTTGAGCCAAAGAGATTTACTCTGTTGTTTTATTCGCAAGGCAAAATCGCCCTCTACTGGACACAAAAGCACTCCACCATGAGAGACGCCATATAAGTTTTTTTTCCCCCCATTTTTTTTTTGTATTTATTATCATGCATTGCACATATTGCTCACTAGTAATTTTTGTTGGAAACTGTAGAACATAAAGGAAACTGACACGGACACTGTGCACAGAAACCCCACACAGACAGCAACCCAAAATAGGGACTAAACTCTGATCCTAGAGCTCTGACGGGGCAACACTTCTCACTGGGCCACCTTCTTTAATGCTTTTATTTATTATTTTATTGACTACTGGTGGTAAATATGTCTACTGTATTTTCTGGAATGTAGTCTATTCTGAATTAATCACATGTTAAGGCACTGTTTCTTCTTTGTTAGGATTGAAACAAAGTCACTTGGAATGCACTTTATTTTATATATATATAAAATAATAATAATAAAAGCTTATAAATAAAGCAAAACTAAACACAATTTGAAATCAAAAACTATAAAAGGTTTCGGACATTATCTGCAGTTACATGTGTTCAGAATATTTGCCTCATGATCTAGGATTAATCTGGAAGTCTTGTATTTCATTTGGTCTCCAATTCTGCAACAGGTATGACTGGTAGCAGCCTGCTAAAGTTACTGTAACGGTACAGTGTTTCACCCGGACTGCAGTCATTATATATACATAAACTGTGTGGGGTTTTTTTTAGTATTGGTCTAATAATGCTATATTCAAATGGGGTCAAACTTACTTTTTATGAGGAATTTGTATTAACTTTTTAAATTATTATATATATATATATATATATTTTTTTAAATAAATATAGGGTGAGATTTCAAAAATGGTAAAAAAAAAACAAACAAACAAACAAACAAAAAAAACATAATTGGAGATTTTATTTTTAGCATGAAAAATCCATTTTAAAACTCTATTCGGTATATTAATTTAATCCTTGGCTTGATATTATTAATCTTTTACAGTTTATTGGTATTCCCATAATTTAGATTGTTCTATTTAAATATTTTTTTTTTAAAAAACTAGTCTAATTGTACTAATTAATTCAATACAAATGAATACTAATCACTAATTACTAAGTAATAAAAGATTGTACATTGAATTGAAAATACGCACAGCTTTCATATTTCTTTTCTAGACTTGTGACTGAGCATTGTAGAATTATTTAAAATCACAAGGTAAAATTGCCCTCTACTGGCCACAAAAACATACCACAAACAAGTTGTATTTTGGTATTCATTATAAAAAATTGTTGCACATATTACTGATTACTCATCAGTAATTGAAAGTGTGTACCTTTTGTAGTTTGTAGTTAGTATGAGGGGACATGTTTCCATTCATACGATTAAAATAAACGGAAAAACATGTCAACATAATTACAAAAAATGTGAACTTAAAAAAAAAAAAAAAAAAATGTGAATCTAAACTTTATGCAATATTTAGGAGGGGAAAAAATAACCGGAAACAGTAAACAGTGTAACTCCAGACTCAACTCCAGAATTCTAGGCACTCATCGTTTAAATATCATTACAATATTTCTCATTATGAGACTATTGTATAACAAATATAAGACCATTAAGCCTAATTTCAAGCTTAAATTTCTTTTTCTATTGACAGAATTTTGATTCTTTCTAGAAATAAATGCTTAAAATAAGCAAAATTATCTGCCAAGAGAACAAGATTTTTTTAAACAAGCTTAATACTCTGATATTTGCTATAATCTAATTAATTTAATTAAGACAAAGAGTAATATTAAGAGAAATATTAGTTGAATTTGTCAACATTCAAGATATTTTTCTATCCATTTTTTCCTGCTGTATGATGAAGAGAGAATAACTAAATCTTTTCCTGTAATCTATAACAAGACTGCAGACACTTGGAGAGGAAGCTCATTTATATTCCTTAGCTTGCACATAATGAACTATACTTCATTCAGCTTTTCAGGTTGGGGTAAATCCAGAGACTGTGAAGGACGTTGAAAATCACTGGATGCATGTTCAGGATTTAAGCGTACATACTTTGTTAAAAGATCCATTTATGGAGGCAACCGACTTGTTGACTATCCTAGTACTTAGTAGATTTCATGATGCTATCAATCTTCCCAACAGCCCCAACACAACAGTGGTTTCACCACAATATTTCATAGTTTCACATTTTCCATCATACAGTGCCACTGTTCATGGCCAAAGAGTTCAATTTTGGTTTCATCAGACCACAAAACAATTCCAGTTTTATTTCCAAATAACACTTGGCAAAGTTCCGTTCCTGCATTTTCTTCATTGTTTTCAAGATGTGTGTTTATTGCACAACTCTTCCAAACAGCTTGGTTTCATGAACGTTCACAAACCCAACAACCCCAAGAATCACTATGACCTGTAATCGTTAAGTTATTCATTACCTCCCTCACCGTTATTCCGTATAATGCAATATAATCATGGGTGCTCTTCTTGGAAACTTCTCAGCTGTTCCAACTTTTAAGAACTTTATTATGACCTTGATTGTGCTTAATGGTATTTTAACAGCTTGTGTAGTTTTATTATCCATTATCTGGCTGCTTTGGGTCAACAACCATCTGTCCATTTTGTGTTGAGAGCTTTTTGGTGGTGCCCTTGGGCATTTTTAAATATGTACTTTTGAGGGATGACAAATGTTTTTAATTTGAAATATTCCTTAGAATGGGTCTATAATTTCGCCCCATTTTAATAATTAAAAATGATTAATAATACAAACATTTTTCACTCAATAACAGGAAAAGCTACTTACCTTTCCTCTAACCAAACTATTCCTCCTGTAATGTGTATTTTGGGTGTCAATAATGCTGCAGTCAACAATATGTGAGGCTAAAATCTGAAAATAGGAGTAAAATATTTTAGTAAAATGTATAAACATGCATAATTGTAGCCACCGTAAACTTTAGAAAGCAAAGACGTCATTAAAAACACATTAACAGGAGTGGTTTTTTTTTTTCTTATTTGTATTATGGCTAGAATATTATTATTATTATTATTATTACTATTATTATTATTATTATTATTATTATTATTGTTATTGTTATTCCCTCTTAATACCAAATTCATTGTTATTAATGTGTGTAATAGTGTTCATTCTTGCACTGTGGTCTTTGAGTGATCAATTATGTATGCATTTAAACTAAATTATACACTTCGAGCTGAATTTGATCGGCACTGTTTGACTCGAACACAAATTAATCATTTATTTCACAGTACAAAAACAGTTAAACCTGTAATTCTTCACAGAAGACACAAAACTCTTCACTAAAATGTGAAAAACACTAATTACACAGAGAAAACATAATCCCTAAATCATAATAAATCCAGCACATCATTTTCTGTGTAAACTTGACTGGTTTACACTTTTCATTTTGGAATTTTTTTTGAAATTTTTTTTATATATAATTTTTTTTTTTTTTTTTTTTTTTTTTTTTTTTTTTAAGTAACGCACTGGCACCCTTGATTCAATAACTGGATTCAGTATAAAAACTGAAATTTCATAGAAAGAGAAAAAAACAAAAAACAATGCAAATTTGTTTTGCACAATATCACAAGATACAGAACTTTTAAACAAACATTTTTAAGTGAATTTAAATAGGATTTGTTACTTCTCAATCAAATTTAATTTCTATTACAAAAACATGTCATTTAAAAGAAATTCACTGCAGATCCATTTTCTATTATGTATTATTTCTGTAAAATAGGAGCATACAGCATGTTCTGAATTCACTTTGGAATGAATAACGAAAAGAAACAATATGTTGAAATATTCAATATATTCTCTTATTCCAAAAAAACAAACAGAATTCGTTACCTGTATAATAATCGAATTGGGTGCCAGTACATACATGTAGAATTCTAGGAATGTAGACAGAACATAAAAAATAAAAAAATAAAAAAACAGAACCAAAAATAAAATCATCAGTAAAAGAATCTGAACGTGATCACGTGTTCAGGAAACGGACCAATCATCTTAAGCGAGAGGAGTGGAGAGGAGAACTGACCAATCATTTTCACGCATTACTGGCGGTGTGAAACGAACTGTCCAATCGCGTTCACCGTTGCTGAGATGCTACGGGAAATGGCCATTTCCGGCTGCGACTGAACAGGAAGCAGTAAATCCTCTTCCTGTTGGTCCAATCCTTAGTGATAAGTTTGTTGAAGCTTAGATGCAGTTTCCTCGCAAGTGTGTTCTGAATGAAAAATGACACGTTTGTCTGTGCTACTCCTCAGATACATGGTAAATGTTTCATCTTAAGTGTAGTGGTGTCTCGCTTTGGCTCGAGTTCATCCGTGGCAGAAAGTGAGCAAAATAAAGTCTTCTCGTGTGATCCTGAGAGCTGATGAATGAGTCGAGAGCTTTATTGCTTGTGCTGTGTCCCTCCCTGTGCTTTTTCTTAGCAGCACAGGTGCTACAGGGACGTCCACTGCTCTCCTCGTCTTCTTCCCTTTGGCTCAGTTCAGTAGTAGCGTACAGTAAAAGAAAAGTGGTGGATGGAGGGAAGGGGGGAAGGGGGGGCTGTGTTTTTTATTTTTTATTTTTTTTAGATGAAGAAAGGATTACGCAAAAGAAGAGCAGCAGGAAGAGCTCTTTGAAGGTAGATTAGTGCCAGTCGCTTGTAGAATGAAGCGGCGCAAAGTGGACAGAGAGAGGGAGGAAATGGAGGGAGCGAGATTAGTGCCACTCCAAATACATGACAGTAAGGCGTGAGCTGAGTGAGTGTGTGAATGTGTGTGTGTGTGTGTGTGTGTGAGTTTGCATGTGTGCTTAGCTACAGATAGGGAATGATCGTTCATGACCTGTTGGCAAGTCTTTGCTATTTAGCTGGGTCGAATCTTCCAATTATCATAAAAGACAAAAGAGAGAAAAGGAGGTGAGAGCGAGGACAGGCAGTGGACTAGTTCTTCCAGGTTGGGCAAAACTGTGGGGAGCTGGAGTTCCTGTGAAAAGATATTGCACGCAATTTACTTTTTACTCATTTATACATCAGTAGCGGGAATTATTAAAACAATTCCCAACATCTCCAAGGCCTCATCAAATAAGCACAATATTGTCACTCCTGTCAATGCAACATCTTACCTTTTACCTTTTTACCAACTGTTGCTGCTGAAAAACATTCAGAGAGAGAGAGAGAGAGAGAGAGAGAGAGAGAGAGAGAGAAAAGTGTAAGTACTTTCACTATTTTGGGGTAAAAACCCTGAAGATCATCTATGAAGGCAAAAAAGAGCAGCAGGGAAGAAAAAAAAATGAGCATGGAGAAAGATTTGCCATTACTCACACAGAAATGTCATGAAAAATTACGAACGGCTGTGCAACCCCAAAATACATCCCCGCTTCTTTTAAAGGTCGCATCCCGAAAAAGATGGCAGGGAAGCAAGAAAGCGATGGGAGAAGATTAAGCGTGCTGGAGGACCATGGAGGGACCTGGAAGAGAGAAAAGCCTCTGAAACTAAGATCGAGCGAGATGGAGGAGAGAAGATGTGTGAGGGGGGGGAAAGCAGAGGGTAATAACAGTTGGGAATGGAGGGATGAATGAAAGGACAGAAGGAGAGATGATTTGGAGAGACAAGGAAGGGCGCTTGAGTCCAAATGTAATCCTCTCAGCAGGTGGGAGACTGAGTGACTGACTGACTGACTGAGCGCAGAAAAGCAATGTATATTCATCTTTTAGGATAGAAATGCACTTAAACTGTCAAACTATTCCAACTTTATTTCAATGATAAGAATGTGCACGATTTTCTGAGCCCAATAACAAGAAAGCGGGAGATTTAGATGTTTGTAGTATTGATCTTTAAATTGTAGTGTTTATAGCTCATTTTAGGCAATCTGACAAAATCGCAGAGAATAAGAGAGTAAGAACGTAAGAGACCGAGTGAGTGAGCGAGCGAGTTTCCAGTGTTTGTCCTTCTTTTGACTTTCTGAAGTCTTTAAGTGCACTTACATTTCTCTGGTTTCAAATATATAGAACTTTTTTCTTTTTCTTAATCATTCAAAGAATTCATTCAGAATAGCACAACTGCAAAGCCCATAATTCCGTATTAGTCCGATTGCTTTTTCATTTTTACATGGAGTGCAAAGGCAAGGAGCAGAGAGAATAAACGGTTAAGAACTGGACAGAAATATAATATAATATAATATAATATAATATAATATAATATAATAGCACAACTTTTCCCTAAATAACCCAAACTGACAACAGAAATATTATAAGTGTACACATCATGTTCTGCATTCTGGCAAAGACAACAAACAATATAATGAGTTACATATAGGGCTGGACAATATGATGATATACAGTTATATCAGTATGGTGATAAATCATGTCACATAACACTGAGATAGCACAAGGAATCTTAAAGTGGAAAATGGTAACACTTTTATATAATTTTCTAATATTATATTATATTATATTATATTATATTATATTATATATATATATATATATATATATATATATATATATATATATATATATTAATTACACACACACACACACACACACACACACACATTTATTTAACTGAATTCTAAGTAAATTCATGTAAATATTTTTAAAATTCTACTTTTCACTCAAGTTGTTTCTGATATCATTTGCAAGGAAAACCTTTGTGGTAAATTGAAAAAGAATGGCAGACAGAAGCGTGATATGATATTATCACCAACAACTTAAGTGAAAAGTAGGATCTTAGAGATCACACACATCACAGAGCACATCATAAACTACACCTTTTTATTTATTTATTTATTTATTTATTTATTTATTTATTTTTTACAGTTTTTCAGTTTTGCTAGTAGTTTATATTGTGATGTATAACGTATACCATAGAAATGTATCATGTCGCCCATTTTGATATTATGTTTTATATTAATCATTAATTTGACTAACAAGTGACATGGCCGATAATTTAACAAATGTACAATTAGGCCATCGTGTTTAGTACGGCATTACATAGGGTAAAAATGTAGGCAGGACAGGGAGTTGTTTTGGGTTATTCGACTTTCTTTTTGACGAAAATGCAAAAAAGTAAAAAATAAAATAAAAAAAAAATAAATAAAAATAAAAGCATTAACGAAAAACTCAGTGTGTTCAGCTTTGCACTGGAACTGGCACTGGTACTTGTTTACCTACGTCAAAATGGCAGTTTGTTTACGCCTCTTTTTCTAAAATGGCTGCTCCCTGCGAACTTGCGTCAAACACCACTGCAGCGGTACGTAAGCACAACAACGTGGAGAGAAGAAAAAAAAAAGCGAGAAGCGGGCAGGGGGAAAAAAAGAAAGAAAGAAAAAAAAACTCTCACCTTTTCCATTCCACTCCCACCATTTTAGACCGAATTTATAGGGATGGAAGGAAAAATAAACGCTAATACGATTAGCAGCAAAAAAAATTAAGTTAATAGATGAATTTAACTAGTTTCTTTGTCACAGCAAATTGCACTTTTAGGAAAATATACCTAGCATGGTGGGAGGAATGGGAACGAAAAGGCAAGAGAGATGGATAAGGGAGGAGATCGAGGTATCCACAGACAGAGAGAGAGAGAGAGAGAGAGAGAGAGAAAGACAGAGAGGAGCTGGAACAGGAAATGGCGTGCTCACAGCGGGAACAAGAAAGCGCATGAAAGGAAAGAAAAGAGAGGGATCAATTAGAGAGAAAGTCGAAATGACTGTAATGGTACCTCACAGCAGGGGGAGCACGCACAGAAAGGGGGGGAACGGAGAATAAATAAGTAAGCGGACAGAAAAAAAACAACAGCGGAATTAATGTTTTGACAAGTTACCCTCTATAGGGAAGGGGGTGTTTTTCTGGGTAACACTACACTACATTGGCATTTTGGACAGCTCGCATTTTTTAAAATCTTTTCAGACTACTCTCAAGTAAGAACTTCCAAAAACATTTTCACCACGTACTGCTGGTCTGCACTGCTTTCCTGCATGAGCCTGCTGCTTTTCGGAAACTGACTTTGGGGGGAGCTTTTTCACTGTGACACATGTTCAGCCATGTTGTTAATGAGCCTGCAATTCTCCTCAGACTTTACCCAGCACCACTTTAATTATGTACCATCACAATCTCAGCCAGTCATGAGAAAGAGAGCTGTATGCCACAGACTGTTGGCAAAACCTTGTGAAGCTGGGAAGACAGTGACTTGGCCAGGCTATTCCTTCAGGTATCGCTGATGTCTACTCTGTCCTTCAGTTTCCCTCGAGCCGAGTCATTATGGTGCTGATGACCTACCCAGTGCTTTTTTTGTGAAGAAGAAGAAAGAAAAAAAAACCTTTTAATTACACCTCATTGCTCCTCATGGAGCTGAACGAGCCATGAATCTGGCTCTTGCTGACGCACTTGGTTTCAAACTTGACAGTAACCTTCGGCTGGTCGCGTCCTGTCAGATAAAAGCGTGCCACAGGAAGGAACAGAACTCAGAACCGAGTGCTACCAGGGGGGACAAATTCCTGCTGCACAAAGCCTTCCCTGCTACTCCAGCCCTTTATTCTCACCTCTCATCCCCAGATGCAAATTGGAGAGTTGAAAACGCTAAGCCTTCTGGGTGAATATGAGGAAAGGAAGTAGTGTTTCGAGATGCGGGGCGGCGTTTTAGCTTTGAAAGAGGAGTGCTGCGGCTTAACCCGGCGCGAATATGGAGAGAGGAAGGAGTGAAGGAGTGCAGGATGAAGGAACAGGAAGGGAGTGCACGAGAATGGACGGACAGAGAGGAGAAAAAGGCACGGCGAGAGAGAGTCTAGTGGATGGAGCTCAGATTAGTTTTGCTCTGCTAGCGACAGATCATAAAAAATGAGGATGGGGAGGGAGGAGAAATCGAACCACAGAGAGCCGGGGAGATTAGTGACACTCCAGGAATGACAGAAGACTAGAGAAGAGAGATAAAAAGGGAGGGGGGGGTGGAAAGAGAGAAGGAGGGATGGAGAAGAGGGGATGCTACAGTTTAGTCTGGATTAGTTTCGGTCAGAGAACAGAAAGAGTGTAAGAGAAGGAGTTTAAAAAAAAAAAAAAATACGGGGGACAAACCATCTAAAGTAAGTGCATGGGAAAAGAGAAATGGACAAAGAGAAGAAACACACACCGCTGCTCACTCACTTGTTTGAGCATCCTCTCTAGGACCACAAAGCATGCGTCAATCAAAGCGAACACAGAACCTCCGAAAAACATCCGAAAAACACCTTATCTAATGCCTGGCTGCTCTGATACCATTCAAGGTTGGAAAGCAGTCTTTACACCGCCTCTTTACACACACACACACACACACACACACGTGTATATATAATCACAAACACACAACTTGGCTGTGACTACACACCATAACACAACACGCTCCCGTCTTAATAAATTCAATGGATCAACAAACAGCAGCTTGATCCCAGGAGTGGAGTTCTGTTCATCACTGAGCGCTCCAATGGACTCCAATGAATTGAGGGCTAGAAAACACACTTTCGAGTGTCGCTACACATTTCATGCATATAAAACCTGCGCCAAATTATTAGCACGCTGAATTATTACTCATGCTGGTGTTAATTGTATAAGAGGCTGAGACGAATCCAAGTGGCTGACGTGGGATTTAAGCGGAACGCAAGGTGCTGAATTGGACTGGACAGCCCACTGTATAATGTGTAAGTGCATGTGTGTGTGTGTGTGTGTGTGTGTGTGTGTGTGTGTGTGTGTGTGTGAAGCGAGAGGTGCAATTAGAGCGGACGGTTCACGGACTGCGCTGCCATTTCTACTCTAACTGGGCAGCATTTCCCACTGCTCGCTCTCGTCAGCTCAGCCAGGCGGAAGAATAACATTACTGCAGGGGGCTAAGAGCCAGGACACACACGCATGCACGCACACACACACACACACACACACACACACACACACACACACAACCCACAGATACACAATCTTGTGCTAATGCATAAAGGGCAAATAGGGCAAATTTTTAAAAACGTGTTAATGAAAAAAAGTGTTTTTGTTCTCGGTGCAAATCGCAAGAGCATACCACCCCCCCCAACCTCGAATTCTCTGATTTATATTTATATTTACTTAATTTTAATTATTGTGGTGTATTATTTTTACATTTATATGAAAGTATCATATATTTTGTTTAGAATAAAATATATACAAACGAAATACCATCCAAATAAAAAAAAAATACAAAATAAAAGGATTTACTTTGGGAAAAAAAAAAAAACAGAATTAACTATAAATTAAATGTATATTTAAAAATATTATTAAATATTTAGAATAATTTTTTATTTTTTTATTTGGATGGTTGAAGTAGGAAGTGCAGAAACGCTGGTGAGAACATTAAAAAGGTCGGAAATATGAAGCTGAAGAAGAAAACAAAAGATAAAGTAGAGAGAGGGAGGTAGCAGATAGGCGAGGGGATTGCGTGCAGAGAAAGAGGGTCGCCTGAGTGCGTGAGAGGGTGCGAGGAAAGAGGGGTTTTTTTTTCTTTCCCCAGGAAGAAAAAAAAAAAAAAAGAGAAAGAGGGGAGTACTTACTGGACTCGCAGCACACAGTGACTTTGAGCTTCATGCACGGAAGGGGGGGTCCATCATCCACAGACAGGGCTGTAGAGAGCGGGGAGAAAGACAGAACGCAGTTAATGTGTGCTTTGGAAAGCATCAAGGGAAAAACGATAATCAATGCTCAAAAAGACAAAAAAAAAAAAAAAAAGGGACAAAATGACTCCCAAGACTTTGATCCCACAGCGAGAGGGAAAAAAAAAAAGAAGAGATGAAATGACTCTTCCATTAGCACAGGGCTGAAACACAAGACTACTGAACTCCTTCACGTTTGGGTGTGGATGCGGCACGCTGGGTACATTTTAATCATTAGTTCGGAATTACCTTGCAGAGTATCTTGCGAAATAAAAAGCACATCCGTTCGAAATGTGTATGAATTCAAGAGAAATGCGGAATCCTAATTAAAAAGCAGGTAAACAGATCAGTTTGCATACACGGTGTACTCTGTGATTCGTCATAGGTTGAGGGATTTTATTTATTTTTATCCACCCAAGCAACTCTGTCTCACACGTGTACATCATGCCTCGACTGGGACGTGTGTAATTAGTGCATTTCTGTTTGCACAAAACACGTAGGCTTTGTGAGTTACACTCAGATGATGACTCAGTGCATTATATCACAAGTCTCATCTCATCTATGGCATTATATGCATGATCCCTGCTGCAAAACACAACAGAAATGGGTTTAATGGTTATAATGGGAATTATATTGGTTTTAATGGAAAGTGTAATGGTCCCTGTGGGGCTCTACTGGAAATTTGCTGCCTTTTATTGGTTACAGTAAGTCTAGTGTATAACCATTAAGGAGCAATAATAGTAATTGTAACGGTGATTGTTTCCATTGTTTTTCTATTGGTTTCTATTGTCCCCCTCCCCCCTCCCCCCAAGCACACATTTAAAAGCAGATTTTTTCACAATTTCTCACCCTCCCTCACCACCCCCCCCAAGTCTGTAATTCCTTACTGGGTTCACGCCATGTTTCCACTGAAGCCTAAACAGAAAAGTTGAAACCAAACCAAACAAAAAAATAAACAATAATAAAACGTGCTCAATCACTGCTGATGACGTGTTCAATAGAGGTGTACCGATACACTATGGTCACTGTATGATTTGTGTCACGATGCCGGCTTCACGATTCGATTCAGTTCGTTTCTCAGAATAATTTGAACAAAACTGTAATAAAGAAAAATTACGTTTAAAAAGAAAAACTCTTTTTATTTATTTTTTTATTTCTGAATGATAAACAATGCAAAACAGTGTGCATTTTTTAGCGTGTATAAAAGTAAATAAATAAAACCACAAAATGGCTTAACATAAACAAAATATATTACAGGTTCACCAAATCTAAAGCAATGGAAGTAGAAATTCTCCTAAAAGAATCTGATAGTATAAACAACGTCTCTGACCTGGCGATGATGACGGAATGAAAAATAACGAGCTCCGTAGCGGCGTCTGAGGCGTCACGTTAACTGAAAATAGACCTAAAATGCCCGAGTTCCACAGCCTCTTTCTCGGGCATTGTACATTGCAGCGGTGTGGGGCTGGTGTCATTTGAAAGCGACTGAACAGCTCATTTTAATGGTCATAACATGGCCGTGTAACCATACTGTATAACCTATAATGCATAATACATTGTGATCCGGAGCTATCAGTCACTTCACGATTGCAGATGATTCCCGGTAATGGCGTGGCCTCTCCACGAAAAAGTACACGGTCATGTGATCAGTGTGTTTTCCATATATTTTCACTGTGAGTTGTGCAGATTCGGGACTTTCAGTGTTCAAACAGTGTAACTGCATCGGATGCGTATTTAATAGAATGAATCGAACATTTCCACAATGCACATCACTACATTTTTGCATCGCGATGCCTCCTGTCACGACGCACCGTTACATGACACACCTAGTGTTTACCGATGGACGTGTCAGTAAAGTCGTTGGGAAAATATTAGTCCTAATACCCATGCAATCTACTTAGCGTTTCACCCGACATGACTGTCACTGACGAGCTGCATGAATCTACAGTCTGGGCTAGAATGAAATCAGCATTTCTTCATACCATTCTGTGGGTTTTTCTTACAACCATTGGTGGCGCTGTTGAGTCTTGGCTCCAAAAGAGTCCAAAATATTCCACTTTAAGACTTCATTAACAGCAAATTATGAAACCTAGTATTAGTCCATAGAGGATTTCGCAAAGTTTGCTTGATATTTCTGCAGCTGTTTTTGATGCGATTTGAGCAATTGTTTGTGTTTTTATTTTTGCAGAAAAACTACTTGAATTGGTGAAATCGCAATTGCATGAAATCCTGTTGCACGGTCTTTCAGTCAGTACGTTTACATGGACAACAATAATCCAATATTAACCCGATTAAGACGATACTCTGAACTAGCATGTAAACAGCGATTATTGATGACTTTAATCCGACTAAAGTCATACTCGAAGTAAACACAAATGGAATTAAGACATGTGGAGTATTCCTGTTTTAGTCGCATTATGGAAGTGCATTACAGACATGTACACACCTTAATCACACTATTAACGTCGTGTGGGAGTTTTCACCGTATTTTGCGACAGGACACGATCACACACGGCAGCGCTCAACCGTTTTACGACAAACACGGCTTCAAGCAAGGCGGCACATTTTTGGTCCGAGCGGGAAACGATGGTAATGTTAAGAATTCTGAAATAAATGGATATTATGAAGTGCCTTGATTGCTGTAAGAACAGGAATGTTGCTGAAGAATTTGTATCCGCCGTCGTCTATTTGCACGTACAGCATGACAAATAATTAACCACACTTGAAGCTTTCGTAAAATTAAACATGAAACACCCAAAACTCTATACGGTACCATAACGAAGACCAACTGTATATCGATACGTGAAATTCTGGAGGGAACGTCGGACGGCGTGGAACGATGACGTAATGCTACGTTCTTTAACGTGTAAAATGGGAACATGAAAGGAGTATTCTAAAAGCGACTCATGTAAACACCTTAATCACAATATTGTCTTATTCAGAATAAGGTCAATATTTAGATTATTACTGTCCATGTAAACGTAGTCAATGATGTTTGTTGGTAAATGAGACCTTTTAGCTGTACTAATGTCCAACGCACATGAATCCAAGGGGGCATTGACTGAATGTGCATTGTGATGCCATCACGTGAGGCATCTTGGCCCAAATCTGCGGAAACTCTTCAGTTATTTTGAAAAATGGCAAGCTCCTGAGCATACTGCGGAGGTTCCTTGATTTTGGGCTCATTTCTGCGATCGCAAAATCATGAAGGGACTGTTATATTGATGTCTTCAACCCTTAACCGTACTAACTCGCAGTTCTACTAGCGAAATCCGATATAAGAGTCTCTCCTGTGTAGTTATCACACACACACAAAAATGCAATCGATAGATATTGAAGCCATTGTAGCATGGATTACATTACAGAGTAAAACAGCCAAACAGCTTCAGCCAAGCCACTGTTACAGTCAGGGAACGACTGGACCACACTAATGACACACATGCGTATGATATTTGTGTCATTCCGGTGCAGAGTGCTCTAACCATGCTAACCGTGCCATGCCTTCTTGTGCTGTTGATTATACTGTCGCTAGGAGAGCTAACACAGTCGCTACTGCTTAAACTCTGCACGCTGCATTAACTTTAATGCAAATTAGGACATCAACTCTGGCTTTGGCCTGATGATATTAGCAAGAATATTTTAAAGCCTAAATACAATGGCTAATGTAGCAAAAAAATTCATACGTCAATATAGACACTAGAGATTACCATTACCAAGTCATTTAACACTGTTTATTTGGAAAAGGAAGTTGTATAGATAACTGATTATATTATACAGTACAAGTAACTAAACTTAAATATGCATTTAAAAATATATATTTCTCTTGTAATTCCTTTTCCGAGCATGTCAGAAATAGCTTTTAAAGTCAATTCAGTTCCGTCATGACTATTCCTTTTTGGAAAGTAGTGTTGACTCCTCATTTAATCATACCACTCATAACTATGAATCCATAACAGCCATTTTCAGTAAAGCACGTCGGCCATTTCCTCCTTCTCCAGGATATAAAAAGAAAGGTTTTAAACGAACTCTTATCAACTGCACATATATCCAGTTAGCCTGCGCCTGTGAGTTTGCATTGACACAAATGAGAATGGCTGACTCCAGCTGGGTTGTTAGTACGAGTGTGTGTGTGTGTGTGTGTGTGTGTGTGTCTACTTCAAGACACTTGGGTAGCACATTAATGCGAAATGAGAATATGAGGATGTATGGAGAGTATTTTTAAGAACAGTGAGCTAAGCAAAACTCAGCACAACTGCCACATGGAGAAGAGGTCACTGCTAAGGATTGTGGGTAACAAGGTGCATCCTGATGATTTGCTGGGATTGCAGGGGCCTTTGGTATTTCCGTCTCTAATTACCGAGCGCATGCTTACGTACAGGACTGTACGTTCACTAGAACAGAAAAAAAAAATAGGCTGTGTACAACTTTTTCGCGCTTATTCTTCTCCAAAGTATTTTGTGGCTCTCTGGGGAACCCCGTCAGATGTCGGACTAAATTCTGGAAAAAAAAAAAAGTCAGGATTTGAAAGTCAGGACTTTCACTAAAACAAAGTGGAAATGTTTGTATTTACTTTAGAAAAGTAGACGACTCAAGGTGTCTAAAGCCTTGCGAGCTAAGTCGGACTTCCTCACACAGTGGAAGTCATGCTTTGATATCGAGTTGCTGGGTAGTTACATGTCATAACGAAATGGACAGAAGCCTAATCAATTCAGTTTGAAATCGTATTCCGACTGTAATAATGCATGCAATGCTCCTTCATCGCATCCTGTTCAGAATAAAAGAACTGCTTCATTTTCACAAATTTTTTTTTTTTTGTGGGGGGGGGGGGGATAAACAAAACATATTTCAGTTCCATAAATCCTGTGGTTTTCAAAACTACAGATAATGGGTCGTCAGGGTCTGTATGTGGACCTAGCTAAGTATTTCAGCAGACCAAACAGCTTCTTATAGCCGACCCGATGAAAATAAATAAATAAATAAAATGGCTGAAGACCAGCGAGTCCAGTTTTCTAAACATGAACCAGTTCGACTTGACAGTCGCCTTGCAATTATGCAAATTTTGCATATTTAGCTGAAGGCAGCTCATCAAATCGGCGACAGTGCTAGAGAAGCTCAGAACAGGGAAAGTTTTCATAGATCTTCATACTGTATGTTTTTCATTGTATTTACTCTCTCTTGTCTGATAATACTGCCGACATGGCTTTTATTTTAAAGTTGAAGACGACTAGACAGAGCAGTGCTGGTTTATTCACAAAACAGATGTCTCATGAGTCCATAGTCACACTATGAAAACACAAAACACTTGGAATCGGTTATATTTATACAAATAAACCAATTTAATTAATGGTTAAAGCCTACACATGAAGTGCCTTGAAACGTGCAGTGTTATTTAAGGTGTTGACATAATTTCCACTGAAACAGGAAGTCAGGGCGGGACATATCAAACGGCCCCTCCCCCTTTTTAAATGGTCAATAGCCTTTAGCTTACCTCACAGCCCGGGCTAAGCCATACTTGACAGTTAGTACCATGGACATGAGCCAGAGCAATAAAAAGTGAATGAATTTAAGCCATTTCCTTCTTAACCAGCTTACAGTTGGACAACTGAATAAAGTGTGCGAGTTCGAACAGTCAGAGACACGTTTACGTCCCATGCTTGCTGATACGATTTCTCTCGCTCGACAACGGCAACTTCAGCAAGGTGATTTGTATAACATTGGGGGCGGGACACTTCAGACTCTAGAGAGAGTTTGATTGGACAGAAAATCTGACGAGACGCTGAAGTGCAGAATGATGGCATCAAAATGGTTGATCTGTATTTGTGGTAGAGAGAGAGACTGTAAAATCTGAATGTACAGTTGTGCCCAAAAGTTTGTATACCCCTTGCAGAATCGGCTAAATGTTAATACTTAACAATATAAGAGCGATCATAAAAATCCCATGTTGTTTTTTTATATTTAGTTCTGTCCTGAATAAGATATTTCACATAACAGATGTTTACATATAGTCCACAAGACAAGATGATAGCTGAATTTATCAAAATTACCCCATTCAAAAGTTTACATACGCTTGATTTTTAGTATTGCGTGTCGTTACCTGGATGATCCATGACTGTTTTTATGTTTTGTGATAATTATTCATGAGTCCCTTGTTTGTCCTGAGCAGTTAAACTGCCCACTGTTCTTCAGAAAAATCCTCCAGGTCCTGCACATTCTTTACTTTTCCAGCATCTTCTGCATATTTGACCCCTTTCCAACAGCGAGTATATTATGTCGAGATCAATCTTTTCACACTGAGGACGACTGAGGGACTCGTACACGAGTATTAAAAAAGGTGCAAACATTCACTGATGCTCAAGAAGGCAACACGATACACTAAGAGCCAGGGGGATGTAAACTTTTGAACAGGATGATTGGTGTAAACTGTTAGTATTTTCTCTTCTGGGAGACATCTTATTTAACATCTGAAAGGCAGTACTAAATTTAAAAAACAAAACAAAACAAAGATCTTCAAACAAAATAATAACAATTTACACTGATCATCCTGTTCAAAAGTTCAACAGTATTAAGATTGAGTAGATTCTGCAAGGGGTGTGCAAACTTTTGGGCACGACTGTATATATCTACTAAATGCAAATTCTGGCATTGTTTTGGAGCACACTAGCTTAGAGATAACCTTAAGGCTAACATATTCATACTAAAAGACACAAAACCTTTCACAGTTGTGATTGCATGGGGATTTTAAAAGCTTTAAAAAGGTAACTGTTGTCTCCATTGAGTCATCTCAACTGCTTATCTGGACCTTTGTATGCAAGGAATTTTATGTAACTGGACCTTTAAATAAAGTTTATATAGTAGAAAACAAATCAGTTTTCCTATTATATTATGAACCCTATAAAGAGATGAAAAAAACTCAAAACAACTACACACAAATAAGCTATTTGAAGAGAATCTACTGATCCTTTGCTTCTGCTCACTGGGCTGTAAGTTTGAACATTAGTTACATCAACACATCGTTACACAATAGTTTAAGTAAACAATGAGGAAACGCACACAGGCCGAGTGCGAAGCGTGTAGACTGAGGGACACAATAGGCTCTGTGCTGTGTATACCGAGTGTCATGCTTGAACAATGCTCCATTGTCCCCCTCAACACAACAGTAATTTATGCAAAGATACTTTCGCCCCCGTCTGTCTCTTCCCTTTCTTTTCCCCACCCTTTCCGCAGCCTCTGTTGTCCCGCTCCCAGTTTTGCCCAGGCGCTATCTTCCCTCCTTCTTTTCAGCGTCTTCGCTTGTTCCTCGACACCCTTTCGTTTGCACTCTCTTTTGTTCAACTGCTTCGTTTTGCGTCACCTTGTAGCCTTCTATCGATTTTTCCTTTCCTCGTCTCCGCCGTCGTGCTTCTTGTCATGTTATGTTCTTGATATTATTTTTAACCTATTTACTTTAGTCCGTGTTTCGGTCCTAGGCAGCAGAGTGAGGCATTTGTATAAAAAAGAAAAGAAAAAAAGAAGACCGGATAAAGCTATCATGTCGTTTTCAAGCCATAAACCACATTTCAGTAGAGCAACGCTGAGCTGATGCATCAATGAATAACAAAATTCAAAATGGGGGCAGTGGTGGCTTGGCAATTAAGGCAATTAAGGCTCTGGGTTACTGATCGGAATGTCAGCTCTGCCAAGCTGCCACTGTTGGACCCTTGAGCAAGGCCCTTAACCCTCTCAGCTCCAGGGGGCGCTGTATCATGGCTGACCCTGCGCTCTGACCTCAAACTCCTGACATGCCAGGGTATGCGAAGAAAAGCATTTCACTGTGCTGTAAAGTATACGTGACCAATAAATACTCATTATCATTATTAAAATGAACGACGTGAACACGAACAACAAGTCGTCGCAAATCTAATACTTGAATTTCTGTACTTTCGTCGACAAATCAGTCAAATTCAAACGGCCCTCAACCGAATCGTAACTAGGACCGTGATCCTAATCTTAACCCGAACATCCACCGAACCGCATAGTCATCTGTTTGCTCTTTAAATGCGTTCAGGGAATTTCTTTTTAGGACGTTTACACAAAGTGGCAGTCTGGTCTTTGGAAGAACCGACCTGGTTCATGGATTTACCTTCGCGCGACCTGGAGGTTTCTAGAACATTCGGAGAAAAAATGGAAATGGATACAAAAAGCTTCTCTTCTGTGGTTTTTAACATTTCTATAACATTCCTGCAACATTTCATTTTTCTACACAAGTGTAACGTTTGTGTAATATAAACATTAAAAAAAAAAAAAAATTATTATATTCTAAATTGTACATCTTTCTATTCATATATTTTAGTTTTATTCTCTATTATATTATATTCTTTATTATATTTTTAATCTTTATTATAATTTTATTCTCTTTTATATACCGGTGTGGTCGTAAAAAGCATTTATATATATTATATATACACATTATAATACATTTGATCTGACATTTTCACCTTGCTAGTTTTTGTCTGCCTGAACAAAACCTTGATTACATCACATCACATCACATATTCGTTGTGCAACTGTTAATTTTTGTAGCATTACTACAAAACCTTGTTGTAATCTGTCAAACACACACACATGCACATGAGTCACTCACAGCTGTAGTAATAGTGGTGTCCAGGGAGGAACTCGAAGCCCAGAGAGAAGGGCGTGAAGCGCTGGATCTTCTCGGAGAATCGGACTGGGCCGAAGGGCGCGTACGGAGAGTTGCACTCCCACCTCTTTATGGCCCCTTCGGTCTCATGGCAGCCCTGAAACTGGTTCTCTGCTACCAGATAGAGCGCCAGCGTCTCCGGAGGGCCTTTCTGAGGAGAGCCGGACGGGTAGTGAGGGCACAGGATGTCCAGGTAGTCGTTCAGATTTACCTGGACTGAATAGTCATCGCTCGTTAACCTAAATATGAGAGAGAGAGAGAGAGAGAGAGGGAGAGAGAGGGAGAGAGAGAGGGAAGGAGAGAGAGAGAGAGAGAGAGATAAATCAGCGGTTGTATTTCTATCACAAAGACGATTCATAGCCATCATAGGTGTTAAAGATGGCTTTGCTCCAAGACGACCGTGCTAGACTTCTGGTAGGCCAGTAAATCAGGAGATGTGGTAGGTTAGCACGCAGATTTCAGCTCTTCTGTGAAATATCGGCGACAATCGATCACTCGGCCGTTCTAATCAAGACTCCCCATGCAGCTGCACCCAGTGCGTGCACGTATCACAGTGAGGGTTTTAGCTGCAGGCCCAAGAGAGCGAGCGCAAACTCAATGATGTGAAACCGTTTCTGGACTAATTAAAGAGAGAAAATTAGAGGAGGTTTGTGTAATGACTGCTCTGATTGGGAAAAGAGAATCCAGTGCTTGGAGAGTAGTGGGATGTTTAAGGGCCAAAGACACTGCAAGTTCATGGCAGCTATATGCTAATTAGTGAGAGAGACTCACTCTTGAGTGTACACACACACACACACACACACACACACACACACACACCAAAAGCTAAAGTAGTGCAGTCCCTCTAATAGGCTGAACATTAGCATATAATAGCCCTTTGGTTGTTTGGCAAGAACGTTGGTTCTTGTTTACATCCTGTTGCCTTTAAGGAGCTGTTTACTGGTTTACTATCAATAAGAGAGAGATAGAGAGAGAGAGCGAGAGAAAATATTCCCTTAAACCACTCACTCGATACACCAGTGCTAAAGAAAGTTGCATCAAATTCTAAAGAAGGTCTCATGTCCAGAGGAAAGGGAAAAAAAAAAAAAAACAGAGAAAAAGGGGGTTAGAAAACAGGGGAGAGGCGAGACACAGAGGACACAGAGGAGAGGAGTGACAGAAACAGAGAGAAAGAGAGAAGGCTAAAGAGGTGGAGGGAGGTTCGACTTTAATTAGTCGCCCTAGAGAGAGTTTGGCAAGAGACAGCAAGAAGACAAGATGGATTTTAATTGGTCTTTTCTGTACCACAAGTGTGCATGTGCGCATACATGTGTGTGTGTATGTGTGTGCGTGCGCAAGCACCGTAGAACGCAAGAGATGCAAAGGGGCCCACAGAGGAGCAGAAAAGACAGGCTGTGAGAGCGAGGAGGCTAGTCCGGGTCCGTCATGGTGACTCTTTACGAAGAGGTGACTGAGCAGCATGACACGGCGAGAAATAGTGAGCAAGAGAAAGTCGGCGGAGAGGAAACGAGTGAAAGAAAGACAGGAGTGGGGGGGGCGGTCATCCCAAATTAAGTGGGCAGGTACAGAGAAGACAGAAAAAGGCTAAAGAAAGAGCAGAGAAGCAGCGAGGAAGCAAGGGAACGAGGGAGAGGCGGATTTTCGAGGGGTCATGAGAGGAAAGAGAGAATGTTACGTCAGGAAGAGTAAAGTAGGTATCCGACAGACTCTCACTACAACAGAGGTAAAACCGTGTCCCAGTTAAAATATTAATGCGGAAATCTGCTGGCGAGTTTGGTGTCTAAAAGGCAAATAACTAAAAATGTACCTTACTTACTTTGTATGCATGCTCAGATACTGATAATACCAACCACCGGTGTACTACCAGTACCACACATGTTTGGCTCTCAGCTGATTCGCGCTTAGTGACACCCGCAAAACTCCACAAAACGCAACAGAGAACTGAAGACGATAAAACGTCGACTAAACAGTGAAAGCAAACCTTCCAATAACGCAGCTCAGCCAAAGACACACACACTCCTGCTACACAGCAGCAAATTCTTTTGTCCTAATTGACTATGTAGTCTCATTTGAAAGATTTATTTTTTTTTTACATTTACATTTATTCATTTTAGGGATGCACCGAATGTTCGGCAACCGAAATTATTCGGCTGAAGATAGCAAAAGAAAGCACTTTCGGTGAAAAGGCCGAATCAATTTGACCGAACCGTGACGTGTTTGATGACGCGACCAAATAGACTAGCAACCAGAGTGAGACGCGCGGAGCTTTAAATGCAGCAAACATGTCGGCAGTGTGGAAGCATTTTAAAGTGTCAGAGAAAGATGTAAGAATGGCCGTTAAAGAAGCAGGCATATGTCTAGGACAATTATTCATTTGTTGTGGGTCCATCCACTTTTTTGCACTCTTGTCATTGCACTTTTTAGTTGTAGGCTACGGAGCGTTCCATTCGTTCAGCAGTCAGTTATAGGCCTAACATCGGCTATTCAAGGGGGGCTCAAAGATGGCCGCATCAAAATATTTTTATTTTACTCTTTTATTTATTTAAAGTTATATCGTGCCTTGTTGGTAGCCTGTGCCTGCTGGAATGAAAAAAAAATATTCAGTGTTAAATAAATATTTTGAAATTCTAGTTTTTGTAATTGATTTTTTTTCTTTGAAAAGCAAGACAAAAAATAGTAAAAAGCACATTTTGACTATTTAATTTATGCAATGGTGAAAAAAATGGCAAAATAAATGGAAAAAACGTGTTCGGTATTCGGTCATCAAGTTTTTCCATTATATTCAGCTTCGGCTTCGGCCAAGAATTTTCATTTCGGTGCATCCCTAATTCATTTAGCAGACGCTTTTATCCAAAGCGACTTACAAATGAGGAAATACAAGCAAAGTGATATATCAAGCAGACAACAATACAAGTAGTGCTACCATGCAAGATCTTTTAATTGAGTTCTAGAGAAGCAAAGTATGCCGAGTAGATTTGTAAGAGCCAGATTAAGTTTTGGGTTTTTTTTTTAATAAATAATGTGGAGTTGGCGTTTTAGGGGTTAGTTACGTGTCCACGGAAGAGGTGGGTCTTTAGCTGTTTTTTTTGAAGACAGTGACAGACTCTGCGGTCCGGATTGAGGTTGGAAGTTCATTCCACCACTGAGGGACAGTCAGTTTGAAGGTGTGAAGGTTCTGGAAAGGGACCTTGAGCCACGCTGAGTAGGCACTACTAAGAGTCGGTCATTAATCGATCGCAGATTGCGTGAGGGAGCGTAAGCCTTCAGGAGAGAGTTAAGGTAGGGGGGTGCTGTTCCAGACAAGGTCTTGTACGTGAGCATCAAGGCCTTGAATTTGCTACAGAAAGCCAGTGGAGGGAGATGACGAGGGGTGTGACATGGTTTCTTTCGGGAACCCTTTTTCTTTAGTCCATAACGCGAAACGACACAATTTTGCAAAATTTTCATTCAACTCATGAAGCTATTTAATCTTGACTGCGTAATCCATACACAGAACTGCAGTAATTCATGACAGTCAGACGGCTTGAAGCCTATCAATCAAGGAGCGAGTCTCCTCATACACACGTTTATACAAAAGCAGCAGCTCTTTTAGAATTCGAGAGGACAACATACTTCTGAACAAACTAGATTCGCACGAATATCACATTTCTTGTGTAAATTGCCCCTGCAAACAACGTACGCAGAACGATGATAATACTTTCGATTAAAACGTTTGCTAAATGAGGGCCACCGAGCACGCTTAGAAAACGTCTATGGAATCAGCATCAGAATTATACACTTCACCTAGCTGCTTCGACAATAACTGCTATGTCCATATTTGGTATAAGCTAATCTGCTGAGGACTCAGTCATAGCATGTTATGTTCACATTTATACCATTTTTAAATTACATTGTTATCCTATCTTCTGCACTACCTGTTATTTCAAACACTTCCACGCTAAAACCGTGTACTGTTCAGCGCTACACTGTCACTTCCTGTGCCTATCGTCCTGTTTTAGTAGTATTGTACTGTCCTGTGTTTTTAGCACACGTCTACACGTGCACTTTATATAGAATGTGTAGGTCTTATTTAGTTCTGTGTCTCATGTGGTTAGTGTCGTGTTTTATGTAGCACCGTGGTCCTGCGGTATATGGCTGAAATGACAATAAGAACACTTGAACTTGAGAACATCAAACTCTAACCAACTGCTGCAAGATGGAAAAAGAAGTGGTTTATAGACAAAATGTCATTCTCCATCAACTTTTTTTTTTGAATGTGACTAGCTGTCCTCATCAATCAGCACACAAATATTCAATTAAAAAACAACAACAAAATGGTATGATCTACAAGTTCTGGTCGTTGGATCAAAATGGATGACATTTCTAATCTTTTTTTTTTTTCTTTTTGCGCTTTGGTTTGCTCAGCGTTTAGACACGACGCTCGTGAATTCCGCCTGAAAAACATATTTAATGTAAGAATATTGTGCCCAGCAATAGCTCTGTATTCTGTATACAGTAAGAGCACAGAATATAAATTACAGTGAAGCATCTGTGTAACTACAGATCATGCTCAGTAGTGAAGCCAGCTGTGATTACATAGGCTTAAAAATAGGTGAGTGGAGGGTGGGCCACATGTAATTATGTGGTAATAATATAACTAGGCAAACGCTAAAACCCTAAACGGAAGCAGCAAAACTGAGCTTAGGCAAAGTTATTATTGTAAAAGAGTCATAAATCGCAGAGGTGAAATTAAGTGTCTCGATAGAAGTCTTCATCCGGCTTTCTAACCGGGATAAAAGTGTGTGCGCATGTGTGAGTGTGTGTGCGTGTGTGTGTGTGTGATGGGGAGGAAAGGAAAAGCACGGAAGAGGTTTATTGCACTCGTTCTTCCGCCATGGTGTGACCAGAGCTCTGTGTCACTTAACAGCAACCTGATCAATGACCATGACGGAGCATTGGCGATCAATCTGTGTGAAGGGCTGCATCGATCGGGAATCAGTCAAACGCGTCGCTGGCGAGTCCCACTGATCAATACGGCGTCTGTGTTCGACGCCCTCGAGCTGCACAACACGTCTCAATTAACACACACACACACACACACACACACACACACACACACACTCAACAAGCACACTTTAATTATCTCACAGCTACAGTAGCAGCGAGGAAAAATAACAGTACCTGCCCACTACCAGTTTCCTGATGCTGTCTGAGCACACGGGTAGCAGCACCGACTCCAAACCCCATGGTCGGTTACGTCCATGTACGTTTTTCAATTTCAATTTGATTTGTATAGCGCGTTTAACAATGGACGTTGTCTCAAAGCAGCTTTATAGAAACATATAATCACAGGATACAGATTTTAAACGAGTGAATTTATCCCTATTGAGCGAGCCGGTGGAGACGGTGACGAGGAAAAACTCCCTAAGATGATATGAGGAAGAAACCTTGAGAGGAACCAGACTCAGAAGGGAACCCGTCCTCATCTGCGTAACAACGGATAGTGTGAAAGTAAAAGGAAGTTCATTATGATTTTTATATGAAGAAGTTTTGTTGAACTAGTCCACTGTTCACTAAAGGAGACCCGAGTGCAAAACTGCATGTGGTAATTACAGTCCGAAGTCCATAGCAGCAATCGTAGTCCCAGCAACCACAACGACCTACTCTCGTACTTGTTTTTAGCTTTCGTCTTGCTGCAACGCCCGATTTGTGTATTAAAATCAACCCTCAGACTTACATTATTGTAATCCGCATTGGGGTTCACACCATCACATAAAAACAAACCAGGTATTAAAGTGGTAGGAAGTTGATCGAGCCTGTTTAGGTACACAGGATAAATTGCGAGCTGCTGCGCCTACGTTTTCATTAATTATACTGTGCTGTTCTTATAACAACGCCCTGGAAAGGAGGATGCACATAACAAGACTTCCACCAATTAATTAGATCATTCAGATCATTAGGAGGAGATGCGCTTACTTCCCAGGACCAACACAAAGCTGCTTAGCATAAGCACACTAAAATAACTATAAACGACAGCCGTATGATTTCTTTGTACATGCTGAGACCATGTCTTGATTTCTGTGAGTGACCTGCTTGCACCTGACAAAACAGCAAACTAAGGACTTTGAAATAACCGAACTAAACGACACGGGTGTACACCATGCTCGATATCAATGCAGTTACATTTTAGCGATGCAGAAAATCCTGACTAACTTCATAAAAGGGAAATTTCAGCGTGCAGAAAATGGTTCAGAGAACCTGCAAGCTGAATGATTTCAAGGGTAAGAGCGAGACCGTGAAAGAAGAGAAACAATGCCAATCTTCCCCTTTACCTATCTTTGTGAAGGGATGCTGTGAAAGAGGAATGAGTGAAAACGTGGGTGTGTAAGTAATAGTCTGTTGGATCAGACACCGATCGGGGTGAGCTTGCAGCGTTTCTGTCAATCTCAGCAGTTCCTTTTCTTCTACCGTTTCCTTTTCGTCTTGGCTTTATCTTTGTCTTCAAAAGCCCTTCAGATTAGCCACTCCAGACGTCCTCATGATAGGTTGATGCTCCTCTTGAGGATGTAGTTAGGATGTGCACTTTGGTCATTTCGACAGCTTGAATACTCACTGGAGGAAATGACTGAACTCTTGAGAAATCAGATTCCCGAGGAAAAGGGTGCTTCTACAGGACACTGTATATTTTCCGAACCAGAGCTTAACTATAACCTTAGCTAGCTAGTCGTACAACCTTTGGGGTACAACAAGGACCTCCAGTGCTGCAGTCTCTGAAATAACTGGCATCTGTACAGCCTCTCTAGACCTCAAGTTCCCACCCAAAATGCCACGGCACAATACCTCACCTTGCACCAAAGCCCTGCTGGAACCATCACAAAATTATGGCTCCATTTCTGGAAGAATGTATGTTTTGTTGTATGCTTCCTGACTCCAGTTGATGGACAACTTTGCCAAAAAAAAAAAAAAAGTGCGAAGGTCACCATGCACTTCAGATCATTCTAAAGCATGGAAATATTCCGCCCTACACAAGAAGTCTGCTCACACACACAGCAACGCAGTGGAGCCAAAACGGAACCATTACAGCGCAAGCTACATGCTTTGAATAATGGATCAACATTCGTAGTAAATGTTAAAAAAGTGTGTGGACGTGTATGTGCGTGTGTGTATAAGAATGAAAATGGAGCGCTAGCGGCAGCACCAGCACCTTTGATCCCTTTATAAAAGAGAATAATTAAAGCATGAACAATTCCACGAGCGTAGTAGAGGAATACAAAACAGGCTGGATTGCGTGATTACCGAAATAAGCGGTGCTCTCGAGCCTTCGTTGTTCGGTAAGCGAGGGCGTAATTGCTAAATGGGCCTGATAATTGGGGAACAATGCTATGTTGTCTACATGAAAACATATAAACATGGTGGGAAGCTTGGTAAAATGTAACAATAGGGAGATGTGGGAGGGCTTGAGAACGAGCAGTTGGGTTGGTATACTGTTGGGTAAAAGATGGTGGGATAGAGAGGAGTGGTAAAGAGAGCAGTCTATGGATCTATAGCTGTAGACTTAGATAGACACAGAAACTTAAAAAG